>NC_069504.1:290795103-291465103 GCF_027579735.1 Bombina bombina
ACCTCACCCTCCGCAACCGACTACACGATGCCGGCATACACGACAAAGCCCTGGAATGGATCACCTCCTTCCTCACCGGCAGAACCCAGAAAGTTAGACTACCACCCTTCACCTCCAAGCCCACAGAAATCAGCTGCGGTGTTTAGCTTGTTTTGTAGCTGGAGCCAAAGTAGCAGAATATATTTTGTAACCAGGAGTCAGGAACAAGCCACAGTTGTAACTAAGGTAGAAGGACTGGAACCAGATGTCAATTCCCAGGGAGCACATACAAGGGTAGTAAAAAGGCATGCCAAGATCAGGTACCAGCATATTAAATATAAACCAGACGTCAAAGTGATTGGGCAGTCCAAATAACAATTGACAAATGTCAGTAACAGGATAATCCATTGTTCTTAGAGCAGCAAAGGGGTGTCCAGAAGGGTAGTCAAAAACACAATCAGGGATCATAGCAGGAGGGCAGACCAGGAACATAAATGCTAGGGCCTTCATACAGAAATAACCAAGCACAGAGTGGAGTGCTAAGTGACCTTTTAACAATTCCTGTGAAGAATCTGGTGCCAGGGTCATTTGAAAAACAAAAACAAAATCAATATCCTTAACACAGATCGCCATACCCGTGCTAATATTATCCCCTTGCATTCCCCTTGCAGACGCATAGGAGCCAACACATTTAGCTGACGCTAATGGGACTTAAAAATACTGCCCATTTAAGTGTCTAGTATTTTTGAATAAAGTTTACTGGACAGCCTGCTAAAATACTGGACTGTCCAGATAAATAACAGACACCTGGCCACCCTAGTTACTTTTTTGCCATTTTAAGTGATGCAATACATTTGGATGTTTTGAATTTGAAGATGTGCCGGTTGTTTTTCTTCTGAATGGTTCAACCCTAGTTACTAGCCTGCCTGTAAGGAAGTGGATGAGGATCAAACTAGAAGTGATAAACCAGGATCAGGAGAACACAACAACACATACGACTAGCTGGGACTGCCTGAAGGGTGTTTTTCCCGGGACATCCTAAAACATTTAGGGGGGTAGTTATCAAGCCGTCAACCTCAATTACGCTGGAATTCCGCAGCGTATTTGTGGCGAGGCTGATTCACCTTAGTTCAAAGGCTAGAGACCGGCAAAAGTAGAATTTTGTGACGTAAACTTCGATCCGCCGGACTCAGTCCGACATAGATCTATTCTTACGTCACTCCAGATGTTCCGCACACAAGTGCGGCACAATCTGACTACTTTTGCTAGTTATCAAATGACTAGCAGGTACGCTCGGCACTTTTCCGGCCCAGCGTGCCTGGTTTTCAATCCGCCGCCCTGGAGGTGGCGGATCCCATAGGAATCAATGGGAGTCTGACCATAGCGAAAGTACAAGTTCGCTGCTGCCAGATATCCCATTGATTCTTATGGGAGCTGTCTGCACCTAACACCCTAACATGTTCCCCGAGTCTAAACACCCCTAATCTGCCCCCCCTACACCGCCGCAACTAAATAAATATATTACCCCCTAAACCGCCGCTCCCGGAGCCCACCGCCACTATAATAAATATGTTAACCCCTAAACCGCCGCTCCCGGAGCCCACCGCAAGCTTTATACATATTAACCCCTAAACCGCCGCTCCCGGAGCCCACTGCAAGCTACATTATACCTAGTAACCCCTATCCTGCCCCCCCCCTATACCGCCGCCCTCTATAATAAAGTTATTAACCCCTAATCTGCCCCCCTATACCGTCGCCACCTATAATACATTTATTAACCCCTATCCTGCCCCCCTATACCGCCGCCACTGTAATAAAATTATTAACCCCTAAACCTAAGTGTAACACTAACCCTAACACCCCCCTAACTTAAATATTAATTAAATAAATATAAATAATATTTCTATTATTAACTAAATTAATCCTATTTAAAACTAAATACTTATCTTTAAATAAACCCTAATATAGCTACAATATAAATAATAATTATATTGTAGCTATCTTAGGATTTATTTTTATTTTACAGGCAAATTTCAATTTCTTTTAACTAGGTACAATAGCTATTAAATAGTATTAAACTATTTAATAGCTTACCTAGCTAAAATAAAGAGAAATTTACCTGTAAAATAAAAACCAACCTAAGTTAAAATTACACCTAACACTACACTATACTTTAATAATTTTTTCCTATTTAAAACTAAATACTTACCTGTAAAATAAACCCTAAGATAGCTACAATGTAATTAATAATTACATGTAGCTATTTTAGGATTTATATTTATTTACAGGTAACTTTGTATTTATTTTAGCTAGTTAGAATAGTTATTAAATAGTTATTAACTATTTAATAACTACCTAGCTAAAAGAAATACAAAATTACCTGTAAAATAAATCCTAACCTAAGTTACAATTAAACCTAACACTACACTATCATTAAATTAATTAACGGCTAGATTTAGAGTTTTGTCGGTAACGACCCGCGTAGCTAACGCTGGCTTTTTTCTGCCGCACCTTTAAAATAACTCTGGTATTGAGAGTCCCACTAGAATGGCTGCGTTAGGCTCCAAAAAGGGAGGTACAGGCATATTTAACGCCACTGCAACTCTCGATACCAGAGTTGCTTACGGACGCGGTCAGCCTCAAAAACGTGCTCGTGCACGATTCCCCCATAGGAAACAATGGGGCTGCTTGAGCTGAAAAACCAACCCTAACACCTGCAAAAAAGCAGCGTTCAGCTCCTAACGCAGCCCCATTGTTGTCTATGGGGAAACACTTCCTACGTCTGCATCTAACACTCTAACATGTACCCCGAGTCTAAACACCCTCACCTTACACTTATTAACCCATAATCTGCCGCCCCCGATATCGCAGACCCCTGCATATATTTTTAACCCTAATCTGCCACTCCCGTAAACCGCTGCTACTTACATTATCCCTATGTACCCCTAATCTGCTGCCCCTAACACCGCCGACCCCTATATTATATTTATAACCCTAATCTGCCCCCCACAACGTCGCCTCCACCTAACTACACTTATTAACCCCTAATCTGCCGAGCGGACCGCACCGCTATTATAATAAAGTTATTAACCCCTAATCCGCCTCACTAACCCTATAATAAATAGTATTAACCCTAATCTGCCCTCCCTAACATCGCCGACACCTAACTTCAAACATTAACCCCTAATCTGCCGACTGAGCTCACCCGCTATTCTAATAAATTTATTAACCCCTAAAGCTTAAGTCTAGACCCTAACACTAACACCCCCTAAGTTAAATATAATTTAAATCTAACAAAATTAATTAACTCTTATTAAATAAATTATTCCTATTTAAAGCTAAATACTTACCTGTAAAATAAACCCTAATATAGCTACAATATAAATTATAATTATATTATAGCTATTTTAGGATTATATTTTATTTTACAGGTAACTTTGTATTTATTTTAACCAGATACAATAGCTAAAATAGTTAAAATAATTACAAAATTAACCTGTTAAATAAATCCTAACCTAAGTTAGCAATTAAACCTAACACTACACTATCAATAAATTAATTAAATAAAATCCTACAATTACCTACAATTAAACCTAACACTACACTATCAATACATTAATTAAATACAATATCTACAAATAAATACAATGAAATAAACTAACTAAAGTCAAAAATAAAAAAGAAACTAAGTTACAAAAAATAAAAAAATATTTACAAACATCCGAAAAATATTACAACAATTTTAAACTAATTACACCTACTCTAAGCCCCCTAATAAAATAACAAAGACCCCCAAAATAACAAAATGCCATACCCTATTCTAAATTACTAAAGTTCAAAGCTCTTTTACCTTACCAGCCCTGAACAGGGCCCTTGCGGGCATGCCCCAAAGAATTCAGCTCTTTTGCCTGTAAAAAAAACACATACAATACCCCCCCCCAACATTACAACCCACCACCCACATACCCCTAATCTAACCCAAACTCCCCTTAAATAAACCTAACACTAAGCCCCCTGAAGATCTTCCTACCTTTAACTTCACCATACCAGGTTCACCGATCGATCCAGAAGAGCTCCTCCGATGTCCTGATCCAAAGCCCAAGCAGGGGGCTGAAGATGTCCATGATCCGGCTGCAGTCATCATCCAAGTGGGAGCTGAAGAGGTCCAGGATCCGGCTGAAGTCATCATCCAAGCGGGGAGCTGAAGAAGTCCATGATCCGGCTGAAGTCTTCTATCAACGGCATCTTCAATCTTCTTTCATCTCCGGATCCATCTTGAAGACCTCCGACGCGGAACATCCTGCTGGCCCGACGGACTACTGACGAATGAAGGCTCCTTTAAGGGTCGTCATCCAAGATGGCGTCCCTTGAATTCCGATTGGTGATAGGATTCATCAGCCAATCGAATTAAGGTAGGAAACATTCTGATTGGCTGATGGAATCAGCCAATCAGAATCATGTTCAATCGATTGGCTGATCCGATCAGCCAATCAGATTGAGCTCGCATTCTATTGGCTGTTCCGATCAGCCAATAGAATGCGAGCTCAATCTGATTGGCTGATCGGATCGGCCAATCGGATTGAACTTGATTCTGATTGGCTGATTCCATCAGCCAATCAGAATTTTCCTACCTTAATTCCGATTGGCTGATAGAATCCTATCAGCCACTCGGAAGTCGAGGGACGCCATCTTGGATGACGTCCCTTAAAGGAGCCTTCATTCGTCGGTAAGTCCGTCGGGCCAGCAGGATGGTCCGCGTCGGAGGTCTTCAAGATGGATCCGGAAGAAAGAAGATTGAAGATGCCGTTGATAGAAGACTTCAGCCGGATCATGGTCCTCTTCAGCTCCCGCTTGGATGATGACTTCAGCCGGATCATGGACCTCTTCAGCTCCCGCTTGGATGATGACTTCAGCCGGATCATGGCATCTTCATCCCCCTGCTTGGGCTTGGATCAGGACATCGGAGGAGCTCTTCTGGATCGATCGGTGAACCTGGTATGGTGAAGATAAGGTAGGAAGATCTTCAGGGGCTTAGTGTTAGGTTTATTTAAGGGGGGGTTTGGGTTAGATTAGGGGTATGTGGGGTGGTGGGTTGTAATGTTGGGGGGGGGTATTGTATGTGTTTTTTTACAGGCAAAAGAGCTGAATTCTTTGGGGGCATGCCCCGCAAAGGGCCCTGTTCAGGCTGGTAAGGTAAAAGAGCTTTGAACTTTAGTAATTTAGAATAGGGTAGGGCATTTTTTTTATTTTGGGGGTCTTTGTTATTTTATTAGGGGGCTTAGAGTAGGTGTAATTAGTTTAAAATTGTTGTAATATTTTTCTGATGTTTGTAAATATTTTTTATTTTTTGTAACTTAGTTCTTTTTTATTTTTTGTACTTTAGTTAGTTTATTTCATTGTATTTATTTGTAGATATTGTATTTAATTAATTTATTGATATTGTAGTGTTAGGTTTAATTGTAGGTAATTGTAGGTATTTAATTTAATTAATTTATTGATAGTGTAGTGTTAGGTTTAATTGTAACTTAGGTTAGGATTTATTTTACAGGTAATTTTGTAATTATTTTAACTATTTTAGCTATTGTACCTGGTTAAAATAAATACAGTTACCTGTAAAATAAATATAAATCCTAAAATAGCTATAATATAAATATAATTTATATTGTAGCTATATTAGGATTTATTTTACAGGTAAGTATTTAGCTTTAAATAGGAATAATTTATTTAATAAGAGTTCATTAATTTCGTTAGATTTAAATTATATTTAACTTAGGGGGGTGTTAGTGTTAGGGTTAGATTTAGCTTTAGGGGTTAATACATTTATTAGAATAGCGGTGAGCTCCAGTCGGCAGATTAGGGGTTAATGTTTGAAGTTAGGTGTCGGCGATGTTAGGGGAGGGCAGATTAGGGGTTAATACTATTTATTATAGAGTTAGTTAGGCGGATTAGGGGTTAATAACTTTATTATAATAGCGGTGCGGTCCACTCGGCAAATTAGGGGTTAATAAGTGTAGGCAGGTGGAGGCAACGTTGTCGGGGGCAGATTTGGGGTTAATAAATATAATATAGGGGTCGGCGGTGTTAGGGGCAGCAGATTAGGGGTACATAAGGATAACGTAAGTAGCGGCGCTTTGCGGTCGGCAGATTAGGGGTTAATTATTGTAGGTAGCTGGCTGCAACGTTGTGGGGGCAGGTTAGGGGTTAATAAATATAATATAGGGGGCGGCGGTGTTAGGGGGCAGCAGATTAGGGGTACATAAGTATAACTTAGGTGGCGGTCGGCAGATTAGGGGTTAAAAAAAATTAATCGAGTGGCGGCTTTATGAACCGGCGTTAGCCCAGAAAGCTCTTAACTACTGACTTTTTTCTGCGGCTTGAGTTTTGTCGTTAGATTTCTAACGCTCACTTCAGACACGACTCTAAATACCGGAGTTAGGAAGATCCCATTGAAAAGATAGGATACGCAATTGACGTAAGGGGATCTGCGGTATGGAAAAGTCGCGGCTGAAAAGTGAGCGTTAGACCCTTTCCTGACTGACTCCAAATACCGGTGGTAGCCTAAAACCAGTGTTAGGAGCCTCTAACGCTGGTTTTTCACGGCTACCGCCAAACTCCAAATCTAGGCCTCCAAATCTAGGCCTAAATAAATTAACTACAAATAACTACAATTAAATACAATTACATAAACTAACTAAAGTACAAAAAATAAAAAAAGCTAAGTTACAAAAAATAAAAAACATAAGTTACAAACATTAAAAAATATTACAAGAATTTTAAGCTAATTACACCTAATCTAAGCCCCCTAATAAAATAACAAAGCCCCCCAAAATAAAAAAATTCCCTACCCTATTCTACATTTAAAAAAGTTCAAGGCTCTTTTACCTTACCAGCCCTTAAAAGGGCCCTTTGTGGGACATGCCCCAAAGAAAACTGCCCTTTTGCCTGTAAAAGGAAAATACAACCCCCCCAACATTAAAACCCACCACCCACATACTCCTAATCTAACCCAAACCCCCCTTAAAATAACCTAACACTAATCCCCTGAAGATCATCCTACCTTGAGTCGTCTTCACTCAGGCGAGCCACCGATGGAACTGAAGAGGAGATCCGGAGGGCCAGAAGTGATCCTCCAAGGGGCGCTGAAGAAGTCTTCCATCCGATGAAGTGATCCTCCAAGCGGCGCTGAAGAAGTCTTCCATCCGGGCGATGTCATCTTCCAAGCGGCGCTGAAGATCATCTTCCATCCGGGTAACACTTCAGGGGATTAGTGTTAGGTTATTTTAAGGGGGGTTTGGGTTAGATTAGGGGTATGTGGGTGGTGGGTTTTAATGTTGGGGGGGTTGTATTTTCCTTTTACAGGCAAAAGAGCAGTTTTCTTTGGGGCATGCCCCACAAAAGGCCCTTTTAAGGGCTGGTAAGGTAAAAGAGCTTTGAACTTTTTTAATGTAGAATAGGGTAGGGATTTTTTTATTTTGGGGGGCTTTGTTATTTTATTAGGGGGCTTAGATTAGGTGCAATTAGCTTAAAATTGTTGTAATATTTTTTAAATGTTTGTAACTTATGTTTTTTTTTTATAACTTAGCTTTTTTTATTTTTTGTACTTTAGTTAGTTTATGTAATTGTATTTAATTGTAGTTATTTGTAGTTAATTAATTTAATTAATTTAATTTAATGATAGTGTAGTGTTAGGTTTAATTGTAACTTAGGTTAGGATTTATTTTACAGGTAATTTTGTATTTCTTTAGCTAGGTAGTTATTAAATAGTTAAAAACTATTTAATAACTATTCTAACTAGCTAAAATAAATACAAAGTTACCTGTAAAATAAATATAAATCCTAAAATAGCTACAATGTAATTATTAATTACATTGTAGCTATCTTAGGGTTTATTTTACAGGTAAGTATTTAGTTTTAAATAGGAAAAATTTATTAAAGTGTTAGGTGTAATTGTAACTTAGGTTAGTTTTTATTTTACAGGTAAATTTCTCTTTATTTTAGCTAGGTAAGCTATTAAATAGTTAATAACTATTTAATAGCTATTGTACCTAGTTAAAATAAATTGAAAGTTACCTATAAAATAAAAATAAATCCTAAGATAGCTACAATATAATTATTATTTATAGTGTAGGTATATTAGGGTTTATTTTATAGGTAAGTATTTAGTTTTAAATAGGATTCATTTAGTTAATAATAGAAATATTATTTAGATTTCTTTAATTAATATTTAAGTTAGGGGGGGGGTGTTAGGGTTAGTGTTAGACTTAGGTTTCGGGGTTAATAAATTTATTACAGTGGCGGCGGTGTAGTGGGGGGCAGGATAGGGGTTAATAAATGTATTATAGGTGGCATAGGTGGCGACGGTGTAGGGGGGGCAGATTAGGGGTTAATAAATTTAATATAGGTTGTGGCAGGGTCTGGGATCAGCGGTTTTTAAGAATTTAAACTATTTATTTCGTTACGGCGAGGTGCGGGATCAGCAGGATAGGGGTTAATAACTTTATTATAGAGGGCGACGGTATAGGGGGGGCAGGATAGGGGTTACTAGGTATAATGTAGGTTGCGGCGGTGTCCGTGAGCAGTGGTTTAGGGGTTAATAAATTTATAAGTGTTGCGGCGGGTCTAGGAGCTGCGGTTTAGGGGTTAGTAACTTTATTTAGTTGCGGGGGGGCTCGGGGGCGCCGTATAGGTGGTAGAACAGTGTAGTTTACTGTGAGTGCTTAGTGACAGGCTAGCAATAAAGCTGTCAAAAAGCCGAAGAGCAGCGAGATCGGATGAGTGATAACTATCATAGTCCGCTGCTCATCGCCCCATACTTGATGCGCGGCTTTTTGACAGATTTATTGATAACTTAGGCGTATTTTTTCAGGTCCACGGCGGCGAAGGTAGGCGAGCTTAGGCGGGCGTATTGGGCCGCGGAAGGCAGGAAGTGGACACGTTGATAACTACCCCCCTTAATGTGAAATGGCTTAATGTAGCTTAATGAGTAAAAAAGTGGCCAAATGTTAATCATAATCAATTGCTGCATAATTTTGCATAAACCAAGATTTCCACTATCCAAGCCTATCCTAGAAGTTTCATGGATTTTGGTGTCCCACAAGGCAAATGAGTGACATTAAAGGGACCGTATACTGAAAAATTGTTTTTCGCTTAATGTGTTTACAATTGCTTTTTTTACCAACTGCAGAGAAAAAAATGTATGAAAAATAGCTTTTTATGTTTTTTTGTGTATATTAAAGCTCTGATTTTGTGTTTTGAAGCCACAACCTAATAAAATAGGTTGAGCGTGTAGGTATAATCAGATCTCATTACTGTATCACATTGTGTACATATACCTGCTTCTTTATCTTATATCTGTACATAAAACAATCACCAGTACTTGGAGAGAACAATGGAAAATCAACATTATATTACCTTATCTCTGCTATATCCCACTGATAGTATAATTTCTTCTGCTGGCTGTGTTTACAAAGCTTATCTATAGCTGGGACCTGCGGCCACAAACTTTCAGAATAGGTGGGGATACCACATGCTAAATCAACTATTTCAAATGCCAATATAAGGGTAAAGGAGCTACTTGTAAACAATTTAATACACTCCAGCAGGTAAAGTGGATCATTGGGAACAAATTAAAGGGGAGAAAATTTTTGAGTAAACTGTCCCTTTAAGCTTGTTTTTTGGGGAGCTTGATGTGACTTAACGTACAAAATTGAACTTAGATGTTAAAGGGATACTAAACCCAAATTTTTTATTTCATGATTCAGATAGAGCATGCAATTTTAAGCAACTTTCTAATTTACTCCGATTATCAATTTTCTTAAGTTATCTTGCTATCTTTATTTGAAAAAGAAGGCATCTAAGCTAAGGAGCCAGCCAATTTTTGGTTCAGCATACGCTGTCGGCATTTAACATTGCACAAGCAGTTCTAGTTAACTGCTTGTGCAATGCCGCCCCCTGCAGATTTGCAGCCAATAGCCTGCTAGCAGGGGATGTAAATCAACCCAATCGTATTTGGCCGCTAGCAGGGGTGTCAATCAACCCGATCATATTTGATCAGGTTGATTTCTGTCTGCCACCTCATTATTTATTGCACCAGCAGATCTTGTGAACTGCTAGTGCAATGCCGCCCCCTGCTGATTTGCGGAGCTTGATAAATTGAACCCTAAATGTTTTAGGATGTCCCATTTTTCCCCCCCTCTATATTTTGACAAGGCAGTTTTAACTGTCTAGTAAGTGCATTTTAATATCTATTTTAGTAATACATTTGTTACTGTGAATTGTGGGTGCGCTTGCTATTTTTATATTTCATTGAGAGTTTGGGTTAGAACACCAAGGGCTTTTTTTCAGTGAGTCATTAAAAATTAAGCCGTAAGCGGAAAGTTGCTGACAACTAATAGTACTTTAGGACTACATTTTAGTCCAGGTTTCAATTGAAATATTTTGCGCAGAGCGTGCAGTTGTTCTTTTCATATGTAAGTTAACATTGTGTTAACCCTTCCATCCAATGCTGGGTTTGTCAAAAATCACGCCATAACAAGTTCGTTGCTGTAGTAACCCGACCTTATACTATAAAAGTTATGTTTAATGCCTGCGCTTCTTACCTGTGATTTCCTCTATAGAGAAAGACAGAGAGAAAGACATGGCAGTTATGCAGGTCACAAAACAACGGTATATTGAATTTATGAAAACAAATGTATTTAAGGAAAAACAATTTTTCGGTTTTATTAAATGTATTGATATACGTAATATTTAGTGCTGCCCTAGGCATAGTCCTAGTTGGAATTTTATAGATATGAGCTTGATTATATTTTTATATGTAAATACATATTGGTATTTAAATAGAAACATAACTATAGCTAGTTCTATTCCTGTGCCAGCAATAAAACTTACATATAACAATACATTTAAAAGGAAAATCGTTATGATTAAAGGTTTCCTATTTTTAAATACATTTAAACTAAATGTATTTATAAGAGATTTTTTGGTTTGGGAAGGTAATACAAGTTTAAAGAAACGAGGCATTAAACATAATGTAATTCATATTGGTATCAGGGTTTAAAATTGTGATTAATTGGAAACAATTGATTTTATCTACTTTAGTGTAAATAGATTACATCTTAAAATTGTTTGGTTTCTAGATGTTTTGAATGGAACTTGGTTTTGTAAAGACGTAACCTTTATTATGTGTGTCACTGGTTTATTGTGTTAGGATTTATGACTCATTGAGTTTTATAAGTTTCATTGTGTGACTTTTCTTTATGCCTCAATAAAAAAAAATGAAAAACAAACAAAAAAACAATAAATTTATAAAGTAAAAAACTTCTGTTTGCAAACTTATATATCTCAATGGGAACTAGGCCTAAAAAAGCTTATTTTTCTCTTTAACACCTAGTTGAGCTTGCTGACTTTATTGATCGCTTCCAACAGTGTTTTACAGGGTTTACTTTGGTGCATTTCGGTTTATTTTTATTTTTTATTTTCTATGGGAAAGTGACTTATTCATAATTGTCATAAATCTATTTTGTGAAATGTGTGGACTAAATATTGCTTTAACAAACAATCGGCTAGATTACGAGTTGTGCGTTAAGGTAAAAAAGCAGCGTTAAGAGGTCCTAACGCTGCTTTTTTACGCCCGCTGCTATTACGAGTCTTGCAGGTATAGGTGTACCGCACACTTCTTTGGCCTTACCGCAAAATGACTTACGCAAACTTTGTAAAGTATTTTTTCTATGGGACTTTAATAGTGCTGGTATTACGAGTCTGTCCTGGGAGGCCAAAAAGTGAGAGGTACACCCTAACCCGTCAAGGCTCCTAACGCATTTTAAAAGTCAGTAGTTAAGAGTTTTATGGTACAACGCCGTAACATAAAACTCATAACTAAAGTGCTAAAAAGTACACTAACACGCATAAACTACCTATTAACCCCTAAACGAGGCCCTCCCGCATCGCAAACAGTAAAATACATTTTTTAACCCCTAATCTGCCGCTCCGGACATCGCCGCCACTATAATAAACATATTAACCTCTAAACCGCCACACTCCCGCATCGCAAACACTAGTTAAATAATATTAACTCCTAATCTGCTATCACTAACATCGTCGCCACATACATTATTCTTATTAACCCCTAATCTGCCGTTCCGGACACCGCCACCACCTACATTATATTTATGAACCCCTAATCTGTTGTCCCCAACATCGCCGAAACCTACATTATAGTTATTAACCCCTAATCTGCCGCCCCCAACATTGCTGCCACTAGAATAAACATATTAACCCCTAAACCGCCACACTCCGCCTCGCAAACATTAGTTAAATATTATTAACCCCTAATCTGCCGCCCACAACTTCGCCGCCACTATACTAAATGTATTAACCCCTAAACCTAAGTCTAAACCTAACCCTAACACCCCCTAACTTAAATATAATTAAAAATAAATCTAACTAAAAATTCCTATCAATACCTAAATAATTCCTATTTAAAATTAAATACCTACCTGTAAAATAAACCCTAAGCTAGCTACAATATAACTCATAGTTACATTGTAGCTATCATAGGGTTTATTTTTATTTTACAGGCAAGTTTGTATTTATTTTAAATAGGTAGAATAGTTACTAAATAGTTATTAACTATTTAATAACTACCTAGCTAAAATAAATACAAATACAAACGTACCTGTAAAATAAAACCTAACCTAAGTTACAATAACACCTAATACTACACTATAATTAAATAAATTAACTAAATTAACAACAATTAAATAAATTAAATTAACTAAAGTACAAAAACAAACAAACACTGAATTACAGAAAATAATAAACAATTGACAAGATATTTAAACTAATAACACCTAATCTAATAGCCCTATCAAAATAAACCCCCCCCCCAAAAATAAAAAAAAACCCTAGCCTAAACTAAACTACCAATAGCCCTTAAAAGGGCCTTTTGCGGGGCATTGCCCCAAAGTAATCAGCTCTTTTACCTGTAAAAAAAATACAAACAACCCCCCAACAGTAAAACCCACCACCCACACAACCAACCCCCCAAATAAAATACTAACTAAAAAAACCTAAGCTCCCCATTGCCCTGAAAAGGGCATTTGGATGGGCATTGCCCTTAAAAGGGCAGTTAGCTCTTTTGCAGCCCAAAGTCCCTAATCTAAAAATAAAACCCACCCAATACACCTTAAAAACACACTAACCCCCCTGAAGATTGACTTACAGTTCTGAAGACCAGACATACATCCTCAAGGAAGCGGCAGAAGTCTTCATCCAACCGGGCCGAAGTCCTCAACAAAGCCGGGAGAAGTCCTCTAGACGGGTAGAAGTCTTCATCCAGATGCATCTTCTATCTTCATCCATCCGACGCGGAGCAGCTCCATCCTCAAGACATCCGACGCGGAGCATCCTCTTCATCCGACGACTACCCAACGAATGACGGTTCCTTTAAGTGACGTCATCCAAGATGGTGTCCCATAGATTCCGATTGGCTAATAGCATTCTATCAGCCAATCAGAATTAAGGTAGAAAAAATTCTATTGGCTGATGCAATCAGCCAGTAGGATGGAAGTTCAATCCTATTGGCTGATCCAATCAGCCAGTAGGATTGCGCTCACATTTTATTGGCTGATTGGAACAGCCAATAGAATGCAAGCTCAATCCTATTGGCTGATTGCATCAGCCAATAGGATTATTTCTACCTTAATTCTGATTGGCTGATAGAATTCTATCAGCCAATCGGAATCTAAGGGACGCCATCTTGAATGAAGTCACTTAAAGGAACCGTCATTCGTCGGGTAGTCGTCGGATGAAGAGGATGCTCCGCGTCGGATGTCTTAAAGATGGAGCCGCTCCACATTGGATGGATGAAGATAGAAGATGCCATCTGGATGAAGACTTCTGCCCGTCTGGAGGACCACTTCGCCTGGCTTGGATGAAGACCTCTCCCGGCTTCGTTGAAAACTTCGACCCGGTTGTATGAAGACTTCTGCCGCTTCCTTGTGGATGGATGTCCGGTCTTCAGAACTGTCAATCTTCAGGGGTTAGTGTTAATTTTTTTTAAGGGTGTATTGGGTGGGTTTTATTTTTAGGTTAGGGACCTTTTAAGGGCAATGCCCATCCAAATGCCCTTTTCAGGGCAATGGGGAGCTTAGGTTTTTTTAGTTAGTATTTTATTTGGGGGGTTGGTTGTGTGGGTGGTGGGTTTTACTTTTGGGGGGGTTGTTTGTATTTTTTTTCACAGGTAAAAGAGCTGATTACTTTGGGGCAATGCCCCGCAAAAGGCCCTTTTAAGGGCTATTGGTAGTTTAGATTAGGCTAGGGTTTTTTTTTATTTTGGGGGGCTATTAGATTAGGTGTAATTAGTTTAAATATCTTGTAATTTGTTTATTATTTTCTGTAATTTAGTGTTTGTTTTGTACTTTAGCTAATTTAATTTTTTTTTAATTGTTGTTAATTTAGTTAATTTATTTAATTATAGTGTAGTGTTAGGTGTTATTGTAACTTAGGTTAGGTTATTAGTTTAAATATCTTGTCATTTGTTTATTATTTTCTGTAATTCAGTGTTTATTTGGTTTTGTACTTTAGTTAATTTAATTTATTTAATTGTTGTTAATTTAGTTAATTTATTTAATTATAGTGTAGTATTAGGTGTTATTGTAACTTAGGTTAGGTTTTATTTTACAGGTACGTTTGTATTTATTTTAGCTAGGTAGTTATTAAATAGTTAATAACTATTTAGTAACTATTCTACCTAGTTAAAATAAATACAAACTTGCCTGTAAAATAAAAATAAACCCTAAGATAGCTACAATGTAACTATTAGTTATATTGTAGCTAGCTTAGGGTTTATTTTACAGGTAGGTATTTAATTTTAAATAGGAATTATTTAGGTAATGATAGGAATTTTTAGTTAGATTTATTTTAATTATATTTAAGTTAGGGGGTGTTAGGGTTAGGTTTAGACTTAGGTTTAGGGGTTAATGCATTTAATATTGTGACGGCGACGTTGTGGGCGGCAGATTGGGAGTTAATAAATGTAGGTAGGTGGCGTAGATGTTAGGGATGGCAGATTAGAGGTTAATAATATATAACTAATGTTTGCAAGGCGGGAGTGCAGCGGTTTAGGGGTTAATATGTTTATTATAGTGGCGGCGACGTTGGGGGCAGCAGATTAGGGGTTAATAAGTGTAGGTAGGTTGTGGCGACATTGGGGGCGGCAGATTAGGGGTTAATAAATATAATGTAGGTGTTGGCGATGTTGGGTGCAGCAGATTAGGAGTTCATAAGTATAATGCAGGTGTCGGCGATGTCGGGGCGGCAGATTAGGGGTTAATAAGTGTAAGATTTGGGGTGTTTAGACTCAGGGTTCATGTTAGGGTGTTAGGTGTAGACATAAATTTTATTTCCCCATAGGAATCAATGGGGCTGTGTTACTGAGTTTTACGCTGCTTTTTTGCAGGTGTTAGACTTTTTCTCAGCCAGCTCTCCCAGTTGATTCCTATGGGGAAATCGTGCACAAGCACGTAAGACCAGCTCACCGCTGACTTAAGCAGCGCTTGTATTGAAGTGCGATAAGGAGCAAAATTTTGCTCAACGCTCACTTCTTGTCTTTTAACGATGGGTTTGTAAAAAACCTGTAATACCAGCGCTGTAGGTAAGTGAGCGGTGAGTAAAAAACTGCTCGTTAGTACAGCACAGCTCAAAACGAAAAACTCATAATCTAGCCGAATGTCATTGTGAATTCATAAATATATATTTTTGTTACATTTTGGAACACTGTGTCTTTGTAAATTATGTTTGTGTATTGTTTTTCGTTTGGTGCAATTCTATTCTCATCAAAAAGGACCATCACCGTTATAGCCATGGGTAGCACCATCTTGTTTTTTTGGGTCTGAGCATTTGCAGATTGGTGGCCAATATCTTTTATCTGCTTTGTGTTATAGGTCAGGCTGTCTCATGATTGTTATGTGTCCATTTTGTTTTTGATTTTAGTAAATTACTTGTGGTGTGGTGCAATGTGATAGCCAAAGTCATGGCTGTCTATGCATCATATGGGATACTTTTCTGATGTTTAAAGGGATACTAAACCCATTTTTTTTCCCTTTCATGATTCAGATAGAGCATGCAATTTTGAGCAACTTTCTAATTTACTCCTATTATTAATTTTTCTTCATTCTCTTGTTATCTTTATTTGAAAAAGCAAGAATGTAAGCTTAGGAGCCGGCCCATTTTTTATCCACTCTATCATAAAATAAAAAATTTGGGCTTAGTATCCCTTTAATCCAATATTTTTTTAAAAACTGAATGGTCTTATCATTTGCACTTTGTACATTCTGATGACAAGAAAAAGCATATCAGGAGCTTAAAAACATAATTGACTAGTCTGAAATCAACCCTTATTTGTTTATCCCTATAAAAAGGGCTAAAAGCAAAGTTGAAGTAAGCCTCAGAGCAGCAATTCACTACTGGGAGCTAGCTTGTGGCGAGTCAATGACAAGAGGCATATGTGTGTCCCTTTAAAATAGTAAGACAAAATCATCAAAATTGCCTTGTTGCAGACCTGAAGACCAGATTAATAAAAAAACATGAGTGCTAATACAAATAAATAGGGTACAAAATGTCTATAAATTTACATCTTGAACTATTGTATACATACATGATGAATTCTAATAATCCCAGCGATATACACTTTCCTTCTCCTGTTACAGGACAGAATATGAAGGAAACACACACAACAGCAATATGTAAACATAAATTATAAAGGGCCACATTACAAGTGGAGCGTTAATTGCGCTAGAAGTAAGCTTTTTGCATCAGGTTGCACTTGTAGTACGAGTTGAAAGTAAACTGTTTAGACGAAGTTAAAATATTGCATGTGTATTCACGTTTCCCACATAGAAGTCAATAGATAAAATACCCCACTCTCACACAAACCTGATCTCATATTCTCATGTGTGCTAACGCGACATGGAAATATGAATATTTCACATTCCAATGTTCTTCACATAACATAACAAATATGTTCTATTTATTCATTAATAAATATTTCTACATATATATGATTTTTTTTTATTTTTTTAAAAAAACTACAAACCCCAAAGCTAAAATTACACAAAATAACAAATGTAAAGTTACAGAAAAAAAATAAACAAAGATATCCAAAATAAAAAAATTAAACCTAAACTAATACCACTATAAACCCCCAAAAACCCTAATCTAATACTAAACTACCAATAGCCCTTAAAAGGGCTTTTGTAAGGCATTTCCCTAAGTTAAACAGCTCTTTTACCTAAACAAATTACCAATTACCCCCTAACAGCAAAACCCCCCACCCACCAAACTCCCCAAAATAAAAAAACCTAACACTAAAAAAAATTAAACTACCCATTGCCCTAAAGGGACATTTTGTATGGGCATTGCCCTTTAAAGGGCAATCAGCTCTTTTCCAGCCCAAAAAACGCTAGTCTAAAAAAAAAAAGCAACCCCTGAAAAAAAGTTTAAGACTAAGCCCCAAATAGGTACTCACCATTCCTGAAGTCCGGTGGAGAAGGTCTTCTTCCAGGCAGCTCCATCATCTTCTATCTTTATCCGGAATGAAGACGACGTGGAGTGGAGGTGTGGAGCTGTCTTCCCCGATGCATGGATCCTCAGCGGTGGCCCTCGGCGGTGGGCATTCCTTGGCGGTGTGGAGGCTCCTCTTCATCCACAATCAATTTGGGGGTACCTTGCATTCCTATTGGCTGAAATTTTTAAATCAGCCAATAGGATTAGAGCTACTGAAATCCTATTGGCTGTTTCAAATGAGGCCCTTTTAAAGTGTTATTGGTAGTTTAGTTTAGGGGGTGTTTTTATTTTGGGGGGCTTTTTTATTTCATATGGATTAGGGGTTTAATGTTTTTATTTTTGATTATTTTGTTTATTTTTTTCTGTAATTTTAGACTTTTTATTTTTTTTTCATTTTAGATTATTTTTGTTGTAATGTAATGTTAGGTTTTATTTAAGTGTGACTTAGTATTGGGGTTAATTTAGGGGGTGTTAGGTTAGTGGACTTAGTAATTAATGGGACAGTCAAAAAAAACTTTCATGTTTCAAATAGGACATGCAATTTTAAACAACTTTCCAATTTATTTTTATCACCAATTTTGCTTTGTACTCTTGGTATTCTTAGTTGAAAGCTAAACCTAGGAAGGCTCATATGATAATTTCTAAGCCCTTGAAGGCTTCCTCGTATCACATGCTTTTTTATTTGTATTTCACAACAGGGGAGAGCTAGTTCATGTAAACAATATAGATAACATTGTGATCACACCTGTGGCAGACACTGCACTTTTTAGGCAAAAAAAGTGAGCGGTACAGCCTATCCTGCAAGATTTGTAACGCATTCTAAAGCTGTAGCATAAAACTCATTACTAAAGTGCTAAAAAGTACACTAACACCCATAAACTACCTATTAACCCCTAAACTGAGGCCCTCCCGCATAGCAAAAACTAAAATAAAATTATTAACCCCTAATCTGCTGCTCCGGACATCGCCGCCACTAAAATAAACATATTAACCCCTAAACCCGCCGCACTCCCGCATCGGCAAACACTAGTTAAATATTATTAACCCCTAATCTGCTGTCCCTAACATCGCTGCCACCTACCTACATTTATTAACCCCTAATCTGCCGCCCCCAACCTCATCGCCACTATGTTATATTTTATTAACCCTAAACCTAAGTCTAACCCTAACACCCCCTAACTTAAATAGAATAAAACCTACAATTAATAACTAAATAATTCCTATTTAAAACTAAATACTTACCTGTAAAATAAACCCTAAACTTGCTACAATATAACTAATAGTTACATTGTAGTTAGCTTAGGTTTATTTCTATTTTACAGGCAAGTTTGTATTTATTTTAACTAGGTAGAATAGTTATTAAATAGTTATTAACTATTTAATAACTACCTAGCTAAAATAAATACAAATTTACCTGTAAAATAAAACCTAACCTAAGTTACAATAACACCTAACACTACACTATAATTAAATCAATTCCCTACATTAAATACAATTAAATAAATTAAATTAGCTAAATCACGAAAAACACACAATAAAGTTACAGAAAATAAAAAACAAATTAAAGATCTTTAAACTAATTATACCTAATCTAATAGCCCTATCAAAATAAAAAGCCCCCCCAAAATAAAAAAAAAAAAAAACCCTAGCCTAAACTACCAATAGCCCTTAAAAGGGCCTTTTGCGGGCCATTGCCCCAAAGAAATCAGCTCTTTTCCTGTAAAAAAAATACAAACACCCCCCCAACAGTAAAACCCACCACCCACACAACCAAGCCCCCAAATAAAACCCTAACTAGAAAAACCTAAGCTCCACATTGCCCTGAAAAGGGCATTTGTATGGGCATTGCCCTTAAAAGGGCATTTAGTCTCTATTGCAGCCCAAAGCCCTAACCTAAAATAAAACCCACCCAATAAACCCTTAAAAAACACTAACTCCCTGAAGATCCACTTACAGTTTTGAAGATCCGACATCCATCCTCAACGAAGCCAGAAAAGTCTTCATCCAAGCCAGCAGAAGTGGTCCTCCAGACGGGCAGAAGTCTTCATCCAGACGGCATCTTCTATCTTCATCCATCCAGCGCGGAGCGGGTCCATCTTCAAGACATTCGGCGTGGAGCATCCTCTTCAAATGAAGTCTTCTTCCCAAATGAAGGTTTCTTTAAATGACGTCATCCAAGATGGCATCCCTTAGATTCCGATTGGCTGGATAGAATTCTATAAGACAATCGGAATTAAGGTTGAAAAAATCCTATTGGCTGATCAAATCAGCAAATAGGATTGAGCTTAGCATTCTATTGGCTGTTCTAATCAGCCAATAGAATGCAAGCTCAACCCTATTGGCTGATTGGATCAGCCAATGGAATTGAAGTTCAATCCAATTGGCTGATTACATCAGCCAATAGGATTTTTTCAACCTTAATTCTGATTGGCTGATAGAATTCTATCAGCCAATCGGAATCTAAGGGACGCCATCTTGGATGACGTCATTTAAAGGAACCTTCATTCAGGAATATGACTTCGTTCGAAGAGGATGCTCCATGCCGGATGTCTTGAAGATGGACCCGCTCTGCGTCGGATGGATGAAGATAGAAGATGCCGTCTAGATGAAGACTTCTGCCCGTCTGGAGGACCGCTTATGCCAGAATGGATGAAGACTTCTCCCGGCTTCGTTGAGGACTTCTTGCTGCTTCGATGAGGACTTCTCCCGGCTTCGTTGAGGATGGATGTCGGATCTTTAAAACTGTAAGTGGATCTTCAGGGGGTTAGTGTTAGGTTTTTTTAAGGGTTTATTGGGTGGGTTTTATTTTTAGGTTAGGGCTGCAATAGAGCTAAATGCCCTTTTAAGGGGAATGCCCATACAAATGCCCTTTTCAGGGCAATGGGGAGCTTAGTTTTTTTAGTTAGGGTTTTATTTGGGGGGTTGGTTGTGTGGGTGGTGGGTTTCACTGTTGGGGGAGGGTTTGTATTTTTTTAAGAGTGCGCTCAGGAGAGGGAAGAGACCACACAAGATGGCAAGGACTGAATAGGAAGAATAATGTTAAATCTATACCAAATTTAAAACGTGGACTTCCCTAAAAGAAAATACTGACTATATCTAAGGAAACGAAGTGGATATAAGTTGGATCATTGGCAGGATCCCAGGAAGCAAAGGTGTCACAGTAATCTACATTGGTGGATTTGGAGCAATCATCGATACTTTGCACGAAACACTTTGCCGTTTTTTGGAATGATCAACTCACCGGTAATCTGACCCAGTGATTGGCGGATGAGCCTAGCACGTGTTAATAGACACGTCAGAATCCGACCCGACAGCTAACGGCTGATAGAACGCCGACTACCCCTCGCAAGAAGGAAAGTGTAAAGAAAAGTATTGGGTCAGAGAAAGACAGGAGTGAATTCTGTAACTTTCGGATTCCGGTGAGTAGAACCATCTACAGGGCATTGCTCTCACCCTCACTGCCAAATTGTTATATGAGACATTTAATATATACATCTGGAAATTATTTGATAAATTTCAAAGACTTGGCTATCTAGTTCAAGATTGTTGCAAAGTTTGGATACAAAAAGCAATACGCTGATAAAAAGTAACACGCTGAATCCTATACATTTAATTCTGTTATTATACTGTGTGTTTTTATAAGGTGCACCTTATTATATATGTGTGTCTATATGTTTTATTGCTAATACATTTTTAGTGGAAAATAAATAAAAAATATTGACTCACAATAGGTTTTCCAAAGAGATTTTTTTTTTTAAATACACTTTTACTAATAATTTGGTAGAGCTCTCCTGAGCGCACTCTTAATTCTTGTACATTTCATATCATTAGTGTGATTACTGGGGATTATCACGCCTAAAGAGTTGCATATTCTACCGATAGGGTAATTCTTTGTTTTATTTGTATTTTTTTAAGTTAAAAGAGCTGATTTCTGTGGGGCAATGCACCGCAAAAGGCCCTTTTAAGGGATATTAGTAGTTTAGTTTAGGCTAGTTTTTTTTATCTTGGGGGGGCTTTTTTATTTTGATAGGGCTATTAGATTAGGTGTTATTAGTTTAAATATCTTGTAATTTGTTTTTTATTTTGTGTATTTAGTGTTTTGTTTTTTTTGTAATTTAGCTAATTGTATTTAATTTATTTAATTGTATTTAATTTAGGTAATTTATTTAATTGTAGTGTAGAGTTAGGTGTTAGTGTAACTTCGGTTAGGTTTTATTTTACAGGTAAGTTTATATTTATTTCAGCTAGGTAGTTAGTAAATAGTTATAACTATTTAGTAACTATTCTACCTAGTTAAAATAAATATAAACTGCCTGTAAAATAAAAATAAACCCTAAGATAGCTACAATGTAACTATTAGTTATATTGTAGCTAGCTTAGGGTTTATTTTACAGGTAAGTACATAGTTTTAAATAGGTATTATTTAGTTATTAATAGTAGGTTTTATTTAGATTTATTTTAATTATATTTAAGTTAGGGGGTACTAGGGTTAGACTTAGGTTTAGGGGTTAATAAATATAAAATAGTGGCGGCAACTTTGGGGGCGGCAGATTAGGGATTAATAAGTGCAGGTAGGTGGCGGCGATGTTAGGGGTGGCAGATTAGGGGTTAATAAATTTAATATAGTGGGCGGCGACATTGTGGGCAGCAGGGTTAGGGGGTTAATAAGTATAATGTAGGTGGTGGCGATGTGGGGGGCAGCAGATTAGGGGTTAATATGTATAATGTAGGAGGCGGCGATGTTGGGGGCGGCAGATTAGGAGTTAATAAGTTGTAAAATTAGGGGTATTTAGACTCGGGGTTCATGTTAGGGGTGTTAGGTGTAAACATAAAATGTGTTTCCCCATAGGAATCAATGGGGCTGTGTTACTGAGCTTTACGCTGCTTTTTTGCAGGTGTTAGGCTTTTTTTCAGCCGGCTCTCCCCATTGATGTCTATGGGGAAATTGTGCATGAGTACGTACAACCAGCTCACCGCTGACTTAAGCAGCGCTGGTATTGGAGTACGGTATGGAGCACAATATTGCTCTACGCTCACTTTTAAAGCTGGGTTTGTAAAAACCTGTAATACCAGCGCTGTAGGTAAGTGAGCGGTGACAATGTGCAAGTTAGTACCAGCACCCCCTTACCTTACCCGCAAAACTCGTAATCTATCCGTGTATATTAAACAACAAAAATTCTGGTGTTGACTTTAAATTAGTTATTTGCGTTGTGGGGCGTTTGTGGTTTAGGAGTTATAGGTTAATTAGGTTTATTGCAATGTGAGGTTTTGGCGGTTTAGGGGTTAATAGGTTAATTAGGTTTATTGTGATGTGGGGGTTTGTTGGTTTAGGGGTTAATAGGTTAATTAGGTTTATTGTGATATGGGGAGTTTTGGTTTAGGGGTTAAAAGGTTAATTAGGTTTATTGCGATGTGGGGGGTTGGCTGTTAAGGGATTAATATTTTAATTATGTTATTTGCGGATTAGGGGTTAATTACTTTATTATTTTGCGATGTTGGCAGTTTCGGTGTTTGTAAATACTTAGTGCAGGAGGTTAGGTTTTTTTTTTTTTTTATTTCTTGCGGGCAGTTACGTGTTTTTTCGTTGTTTCGTATGGGCGGTTGCGTGTTTTTTAAGGCTTTGTTTGCCTACGCTGCATCCAGGTGGATTCTGAAAATGCTGTGGATTTTTTCACCATCCTGACATTTTCGGTATCCACCGGGATGCAGCTTTGTAAATATTTATTTATGTATATTTTTTCAATAAATATATACACATTTAAATACATACATACAGTATGAATACATATACTGTATATATATATATATATATATATATAATAATATATATATATATATATATATATATATATATGTACTAGGCGATAAGCCTGCCCAGAGGGCAGTCTATGTTTAAAAATACAAACCCCCAAGCTTAATTTACAAAAAGTAAAAAAAGTGTAAAATACTAAACTACCAATAGCCGTTAAAAGGGCCTTTTGTAGGGCATTGCCCTAAGTTAAACAGCTCTTTTTACCTCTAAAAAAATAGTAAGTCCCCCTAATAATAAAAAACCCCCACCCACCCCAAACCCCCCAAAATAAAAAAACCTAACACTAAAAAAAACTAAATTACTTATTGCCCCTAAATGGCATTGTATGGGCATTGCCCTTAAAAGGGCATTCAACTCTTTTTCAACTGCCATTAAAAGGGAATTCACCTCTTTTTCAATTGCCCAAAAATCCCTAATCTAAACCCCCCCAAAAAGCCTAACACTAAGCCCCAAATAGGTACATGGTGGTTGGGGGGGTTTTACTGTTAGAAGGGGACTTTTTAATGCAAAAAAAGCTGTTTAACTTAGGACAATGCCTACAAAAAAGCCTTTTTAAGGGCTATTGGTAGTTTATTCTTAGATTAGGGGTTGTTTTTATTGGGGGGAGGATTTTTTATTTTCATAAGGTTTAGGCTTATTTTTTTATTTTGGATAATGTGGTTTATTATTTTCTGTAATGTTAGCCTTTTTTAATTTGTGTAATTTTAGATTAATTTAAAGTAATCTTATTTTTTTTAAAGTACTGTTAGGATTTTTTATTTTCTTTCAGGTAGATTACAAGTTTTGGTTCGTGTTTTAACGCTGAACAAAATGGTCATTTCAGCGTTAAAACAGCAACGCAGCCATTACAAGTCTTGGTCGGTATAGCTGTACCACAAGCCTTAGCCTGTAACGCAATGTCAGTCCACACTTCAAAAAAATGAAGTTTATTCATGGGATTCCCATAGCACTGCCATTACGAGTTTTGCGGTGAGGCTAAAAAGCTTGCGTTATACCCTATAATAACAAGATCCGTACCACCATCTGAGAGCAGTAGTTATGAGTTTTACGCAACAAAACTGTTACATAAAGCTCATAACTAAAGTGTTACAAAGTACACTAACACCAATAAACTATCTATTAACCCCTAAACCGAGGCCCTCCCGCATCGCAAACACTATATTAAACCTATTAACCCCTAATCTGCCTCTCCCGACATCGTCTTCACTAATAAAATGTATTAACCCCTATTCTGCCGCTCCCCGACATCGTCGCCACTATACTAAAGTTATTACCTCCTATTAGCCCCTATTTGAATCAGCCAATAGGAATGAGAGCTGCTTAAATTAGGATTTTAGCAGCCCTAATTCCTATTGGCTGATTTAGATTTTTTAGCCAAAAGGAATGCAATGGTACCCCAGTATAAAAGGGGTACCTTGTATTTCAATCCTCATTGTGCGGCGGACTATCGCATGAAGAGGACCTCTGCCTGGACTTCCGCCTCCATGCATCAACCGCTCCACCTCCGCAGGGATGAAGAAGATGCCGGTCCCGCGATGGATGAAGATGGAGCCACCTGGATGAAGATGGAGCCACCGGGATGAAGATCGTTTAAGTGGGACTTCAGCAACTGTGTGTACCTAAAGAGGGGTTAGTGTTAGTTTTTTTTTAAAGGTGATTTGGGTGAGGGTTTTTTTTAGATTAGGGTTTGGGCAGTTCATAAAGGAGCTGAATGCCCTTTTAAGGGCAATGCCCATACAGATGCCCTTTTCAGGGCAATGGTCGATTAGTTTTTTTAGATAGGTTTTTTATTTTGTGGGTTGGTGGGGGGGGGTGGGGGGTTTGTAATGTTAGTGGGTCTTTGTATTTTTTTTTAGAAAAAGAGCTGATTTCTTTAGGGTAATGCTATTGGTAGTTTATTATAGATTAGGTTTCTTTTATTTTGGGGTGTTTTTTTTAAAATGGGTATTAGAATAGGAATAATTGTTATTATTTTGGATAATTTGTTTGTTATTCTGTGGAAAGTTTGCTTTTTTTTCTTAGAATAGCCATTTTTTATTTTTAATGGGCAGCAAAATAGCTGAATGCTCTTTTAAGGGCAATGCCCATACAAATGCCCTTTTCAGGGCAATGGGTAGATTAGGTTTTACTTTATTTTTATTTTGTGGGTTTGGGGGGTGGGGGTTTGTATACTGTCTTTCTTTTGTAGAAAAAGAGCTGATTTCTTAGGACAGTGCCCTACAGGAGGCCCTTTTAAGGACTTACAAAAGGCCCTTTTTAAGGGCCCTTGGTAGTTTATTATAGATTAGGTTTTTTTATTTTGGGGAGTTTTTTTTTTTTTTTTTAAAAAAAACAGGGTATTAGAATAGGAATAATTTTTACTGTTTTAGGATAATTTCGTTTGTTTTTTTTTGTAATGGTAGGTTTTTTTATTTTTGTAATTTTAGTGTTTTTTATTTTTGTAATGTTAGGTTTTAGTGTAAGGCAGCTTAGGTTGTATTTCACAGGTAAGTTTCTATTTATTTTAACTAGGTAGTTGGTAAATAGTTAATAACTATTTACTAACTAGTCTACCTAGTTAAAATAAATACAAACTTACCTGTGAAAAAATAAATAAAACTTAAGCTAGCTACAATATAACTGTTAGTTATATTGTAGCTAGCTTAGCTTTTATTTCACAGGTAAGTATGTATTTAGTTTTAAATAGGTATTATTTAGTTAATAATTGTAACTTTAATTTAGCTCTATTTTAATTATGTTAAAGTTAGGGGGCATTAGGGTTAGGTTTAGGGTTAGGTTTAGGGCTAGGGTGAGGGGTTAATAGTTTAGTTTAGGTTGTTGCGATGTGGGGTGCTGGCGGTTTAGAAGTTAATAGGTTTATTTAGTGCTAGTGATGTGGGAGTGATGTGGGAGGCCAGAGGTTTAGGGGTTAATAGCTTTATTTAGTGGCGGCAATGTCGGGGAGCGGCGCAATAGGGGTTAATATCTTTTTTATAGTGTGGGCGATGTTGAGATGCGGGGGAATAGGGGTTAATAACTTTAGTTTAGTGGCAGCGATATCGGGAGCAGCAGATTAGGGGTTAATAGATTTGTTTCGAGGCAGCGATATCGGGAACAGAAGATTAGGGTTTAATAATATTATGTAGGTGTCGGCGATGTCAGGAGCAGCGGATTAGGGGTATTTAGACGTGGGGTTTATGTTAGGGTGTTAGGTTTAAACATAACTTTTTTCCCCATAGACATCAATGGGGCTGCATTACAGAGCTTTTCATTCTGCAATCGCAGGTGTTAGTTTATTTTCTGATACTCTCTCCTTATTGATGTCTATGGGGAAAGCGTGCATGAGCACGCCAAAGCAGCGCTTGTATTTTGTGCGGTATGGAGCTCAACGCAACCATATCGCACGCACAAGCCGGCTTTTCAAAAACTTGTAATGGCAGCGCTATGGAGGGTGAAATAACGCAACTTTTGTTGCGTTCGCTAACTACCCTCTATAGCACAAAACTTGTAATCTAGATGATTGTAATAGGTTTAATGCGTTGTGGGGGCTTGGCAGATTAGGGGTTAATATGTTAATTACGTTTATTGCGTTGGAGGTGGATGGCGGTTTAGGGGTTAATAAATTGATTATTTAATTTGCTATGCTTGGGAATGGCAGATTAAGGGGTTAATAGATGTATTAGGTAGTTTGCGATGTTGAGGTTGATGGATTTAGGGGTTAATAATTTTATTTTGTAGTTGGTTTTTTTTGTTAATACTTCGTGCAGGCGTTTATTTGTTTCTTAATACTTCGTACGGGCGGTTAGTTTTTTTTTAATACTTATTGCGTTCGGTTATGTTTTTATTTTGTTAATACTTATTGCGGGCGGTTAGTTTTTTTTTTAATACTTATTGCGGGAGGTTAGATTTTTTTTTGTAATGCTCTGTTTGCCTTTCGCTGCTTCCCGGTGGAGTCTTTCACCACCCTGCCATTTTCAGAATCCATCGGGATGCATTACAAATGCGATTATAGTATAGGTATATGTATATATAAATATATATATATATATATATATATATATATACTGTATATATATCTTTATGTTAAAGCCCTTTGCCTGCCTACACCCCACACCCACCAACTTTAAAGCCGTAAAACTGCCTAGTGCAGTTGTTTTTTATTTAATTTTTATTTGCTACTTTTAGCTCGCCTCTTGTAATCTAGCCCTAATTATGAATATTGCATAATTATGCTTTTTCATGTTTTCATCTACTTAACTGCAAAGGGCTCTAATGCATGTACTTATATATATATATATATATATATATATATATATAGAGAGAGAGAGAGATATGTACGTACAGTGTGTATTTATGTGTTTATATGTGTATATCTGTTTGTAAATACATATATACACATATAAATACATAAATACATATGTACACATATATAGACATATATAAAACAAAATGTATGCTTACCTGATAAATTTATTTCTCTTGTGGTGTATCCAGTCCTCGGGTTCATCCATTACTTGTGGGATATTCTCCTTCCCAACAGGAAGCTGCAAGAGGACACCCACAGCAGAGCTGTCTATATAGCTCCTCCCCTAACTGCCACCCCCAGTCATTCGACCGAAGACAAGCAAGAAAAAAAGGAGAAACTATAGGGTGCAGTGGTGACTGTAGTTTAAAAATAAAAAACACCTGTCTTAAAATGACAGGGCGGGCCGTGGACTGGATACACCACAAGAGAAATAAATTTATCAGGTAAGCATAAATTTTGTTTTCTCTTGTAAAGGTGTATCCAGTCCACGGGTACATCCATTACTTGTAGGATACCAATACCAAAGCTTTAGGACACGGATGAAGGGAGGGGCAAGGCAGGAACTTAAACGGAAGGCACCACTGCCTGTAAGACCTTTCTCCCAAAAATAGCCTCCGAAGAAGCAAAAGTATCAAATTTATAGAATTTAGAAAAGATATGAAGCGAAGACCAAGTCACCGCCTTACAAATCTGTTCAACAGAGGCCTCATGTTTAAAAGCCCATGTGGAAGCTACTGCTCTAGTAGAATGAGCTGTAATTCTTTCAGGAGGCTGCTGGCCAGCAGTCTCATAAGCTAAGCAAATTATGCTCCTTAGCCAAAAGGAAAGAGAAGTTGCCGAAGCCTTTTGGCCTCTCCTCTGTCCAGAGTAGACAAAAAACAAAGCAGATGTTTGACGAAAATCTTTCTTAGCTTGTAAATAAAACTTTAAAGCATGAACCACATCAAGATTGTGTAATAGACGTTCCTTCTTTGAAAAAGGATTAAGACCAGAGGAAGGAACAATAATCTCCTGATTGAAATTCTTATTAGATACCACCTTAGGGAGAAACCCAGGTTTGGTACGTAACACTACCTTATCTGCATGGAAAATCAGATAAGGGGAATAACAATGTAAAGCAGATAACTCCGAAACTCTTCGAGCCGAGGAGATAGCTACTAAAAATAGAACTTTCCAAGATAAAAGCTTAATATCTATGGAATGCAAAGGTTCAAACGGAACCCCTTGAAGAACTTTAAGAACTAAATTTAAACTCCATGGCGGAGCAACAGGTTTAAAGACAGGCTTGATTCTAACTAAAGCCTGACAAAATGCCTGAATGTCTGGAACCTCAGCCAGACGTTTGTGCAAAAGAATAGACAGAGCAGAAATCTGTCCCTTTAAGGAACTAGCTGACAATCCCTTCTCCAATCCTTCTTGGAGAAAAGATAATATCCTAGGAATCCTGACCTTACTCCATGAGTAACCCTTGGATTCACACCAATGAAGATATTTACACCATATCTTATGATAGATTTTCCTGGTAACAGGCTTTCGAGCCTGAATTAAGGAATCAATGACTGATTCAGAAAAACCACGCTTTGATAGAATCAAGCATTCAATCTCCAAGCAGTCAGACGTAGAGAAATTAGATTTGGATTTTTGAAGGAACCTTGAAGTAGAAGATCCTGCCTTAGCGTCAGAGTCCATGGTGGAAAGGATGACATGTCCACCAGATCTGCATACCAAGTCCTGCGTGGCCATGCAGGGGCTATCAAGATCACCAAAGCTCTCTCCTGCTTGATCTTGGCAATCAGACGAGGGAGCAGAGGAAACAGTGGAAACACATAAGCCAGGCTGAAGGACCAGGGCGCTGCTAGAGCATCTATCAGTGCTGCCTTGGGATCCCTGGACCTGGACCCGTAACAAGGAAGCTTGGCGTTCTGACGAGACGCCATGAGATCCAGTTCTGGTTTGCCCCAAAGTTGGATCAACTGGGCAAATACCTCCGGATGGAGCTCCCACTCCCCCGGATGAAAGTCTGCCGACTTAGAAAATCCGCCTCCCAGTTCTCTACTCCTGGGATATGGATAGCTGAGAGATGGCAAGAGTGAACCTCCAACATTGCAAGGGGGCTCCTTGTTCCCCCCTGATGGTTGATATAGGCTACAGTCGTGATGTTGTCCGACTGAAATCTGATGAACCTGACTGCAGCTAGCTGAGGCCAAGCCTGAAGAGCATTGAATATCGCTCTTAGTTCCAGAATGTTTATCGGAAGGAGGGCCTCCTCCTGAGTCCACGAACCCTGAGCCTTCAAGGAGTTCCAGACTGCACCCCAGCCCAGAAGGCTGGCATCTGTCGTTACTATAGTCCATTCTGGCCTGCGGAAACTCATTCCCTTGGACAGATGGACCCGAGATAGCCACCAGAGAAGAGAATCTCTGGTCTCTTGATCCAGATTTAGTAGAGGGGACAAATCTGTCTAATCCCCATTCCACTGATTGAGCATGCAAAGTTGCAGTGGTCTGAGATGTAGGCGGGCAAATGGAACTATGTCCATTGCCGCTACCATTAATCCGATTACCTCCATACACGAGCCACTGTCTCTGTCAGATAAATCTTCATTTCTACTGAATCTATCAGAGTTCCTAGGACTCTTGTGAGAGGTGAGAGAGAACTCTTTCCTTCGTTCACCTTCCACCCGTGAGACCTTAGGAATGCCAGAACAATGTCCGTATGGGACATGGCGATATGAAAAGTTGACACCTGTATCAGGATGTCGTCTAGGTAAGGGGCTACTGCTATACCCAGTGGTCTTAGAACTGCTAGAAGGGAAACTAGACCCTTCGTAAAGATTCTTGGTGCCGTGGCTAACCCGAAGGGAAGAGCCACAAACTGGTAATGCCTGTCTAGGAAGGCGAACCTGAGAAACTGATGATGATCCCTGTGTATCGGAATATGTAGATAAGCATCCTTTAAATCCACGGTAGTCATATATTGACCCTCCTGGATCATAGGTAGGATGGTTCGAATAGTCTCCATCTTGAAGGATGGGACCCTGAGAAATTTGTTTAGGATCTTGAGATCCAAGATTGGTCTGAAAGTTCCCTCTTTCTTGGGAACTATAAACAGATTTGAATAGAAGCCCTGCCCCTGTTCCTCCTTTGGAACTGGGTGGATCACTCCCATAACTAGTAGGTCTTGAACGTAATGTAAGAATGCTTCTCTCTTTATCTGGTTTGCAGATAATTGTGAGAGATGAAATCTCCCCTTTGGAGATGAAGCTTTGAAATCCAGAAGATATCCCTGGGAAACAATCTCCAGAACCCAGGGATCCTGGACGTCTCTTGCCCAAGCCTGGGCGAAGAGAGAAAGTCAGCCCCCCACTAGATCTGGTCCCGGATCGGGGGCTACTCCTTCATGCTGTCTTAGAGGCAGCAGTAGGCTTTTTGGCCTGTTTCCCCTTGTTCCAAGCCTGGTTAGGTCTCCAGACTGGCTTGGACTGGGCAAAGTTTCCCTCTTGTTTTGTAGAAGACGAAGATGAAGCTGCGCCACTCTTGATGTTTCGAAAGGAACGAAAATTAGTCTGTTTGGTCCTTAACTTGTTGGACCTATCCTGGGGAAGGGCGTGGCCTTTTCCTCAAGTAATATCAGAAATGATCTCCTTCAGTCCAGGCCCAAATAGGGTCTGCCCTTTGAAGGGGATCTTGAGAAGTTTAGACTTTGAAGTGACATCAGCTGACCAGGATTTAAGCCATAGCGTCCTACGTGCCTGAATGGCAAAACCTGAATTTTTAGCCGTTAGCTTGGTTAAATGAAAAACGGCGTCAGAAATAAACGAATTGGCTAACTTAAGAGCTTTAAGCCTGTCAAGGATATCATCCAACGGGGTCTCTACCTGTAGAGCCTCCTCAAGATACTCGAACCAGAAAGCCGCTGCAGCAGTGACTGGGGCAATGCATGCAAGAGGCTGGAGAATAAAACCTTGTTGTATAAAGATTTTCTTAAGGAAACCCTCTAATTTCTTATCCATAGGATCTAGGAAAGCACAACTGTCCTCGACAGGAATAGTTGTATGCTTAGCTAGGGTAGAGACTGCTCCCTCCACCTTAGGGACCGTCTGCCACAAGTCCCGTGTAGCGGCATCTATAGGAAACATTTTCTTAAAAGCAGGAGGGGGAGAGAACAGCACACCTGGTCTATCCCATTCCTTAGTAATAATTTCTGAAAACCTCTTAGGGATTGGAAAAACATCAGTGTAAACAGGCACTGCAAAGTATTTGTCCATTTTACACAATTTCTCTGGGACTACAATGGTGTCACAGTCATCCAGAGTCGCTAAAACCTCCCTGAGCAACACGTGGAGGTGTTCAAGCTTAAATTTAAATGCTGTCATTTCAGAGTCAGACTGAAGTAACTCCTTCCCTGAATCAGAGAAGTCACCCACAGATAGAAGCTCTCCTGCTTCAACTTCTGCACATTGTGAGGGTATATCAGACATAGCTACTAAAGCGTCAGAGAGCTCTGTATTTGTTCTAGCCCCAGAGCTGTCCCGCTTTCTTTGTAACCCTGGCACTTTGGACAATACCTCTGTGAGGGTATGATTCATAACTGCCGCCATGTCTTGTAAAGTAAACGCATTGGACGCGCTAGATGTACTTGGCGTCCCTTGAGCGGGAGTTATAGGTTCTGACACGTGGGGAGAGCTAGATGGCATAACCTCCCTTTTGTCAGTCTCAGAAACCTCAGGTGATAAATCTTTAAAAGCCATAATATGGTCTTTATAACTTATAGAAAGGTCAGTGCATTTGGTACACATTCTAAGAGGGGGTTCCACAATGGCTTCTAAACATAATGAACAAGGAGTTTCCTCTATGTCAGACATGTTTAACAGACTAGTAATGAGACCAGCAAGCTTGGAAAACACTTTAATAAATGTGAAAAAAGCAATAATAAAAAACGGTACTGTGCCTTTAAGAGAAAAAAAACTACCACATAAACTGCAAAACAGTGAAAAAAAGTAGTAAACTCTACAAAATTTTTACAGTGTGTATAAGGGACTAAAGCAGTATTGCACCCACTTGCAAATGGATGATTAACCCCTCAGGCCCAAAAACGAATTAGAAAAACATTAAACCTGTTAACAAACAGTCAAACACACTGCCACAGCTCTGCTGTGGCTCCTACCTGCCCTTAAAAACGATTTTTGTAGGAACAAAACCCTCTATAGAGGTCCTATAAGCCAGAGGACTCCTTCAGGGAAGCTGGATTTCTCAGACTGAAAACGAAAATAGGCCCCTCCCACCATGCACTCAAAGTGAGAGGGCCTTAAAAAAGTACTCCTAGCAGTAATCTAACAAGCCATGTGGAAAATAGGCCCCAAATAAAGATTTATCACCCTCAGAGAAAAAACGTTTTTATTTATAAATCATGCAAACGTTTTTACATAGTAATATAGGTATTAACATGAATATTATCCCTTTTTGCAAGCATGATCCCAGTTGTTGTTAAATCACTGTATCAGGCTTACCTTAAATATACCAGGCACTGTCAGCATTTTCTAGACCTTATCATCTCTCTAGAAAAAAATATACTGAACATGCCTCAAAGCAGGCAATCTGCAGACCATCCCCCCAACTGAAGTTTTCTTTCCATACTCTTCAGTTATGTGTGAGAACAGCAATGGACCTTAGTTACAAACCGCTAAGATCATCAACCTCCAGGCAGAAGTCTTCTTCCAATTTCTGCCTGAGAGTAAAAACAGTACAACGCCGGTACCGTTTAAAAATAACAAACTTTTGATTGAAGGTAAAAACTACACTAAGTCACCACATATCTCTTGATACTTCCTTTCTTGTCGAGAGCTGCAAGAGAATGACTGGATGTGGCAGTTAGGGGAGGAGCTATATAGACAGCTCAGCTGTGGGTGTCCTCTTGCAGTTTCCTGTTGGGAGGGAGAATATCCCACAAGTAATGGATGAACCCGTGGACTGGATACACCTTTACAAGAGAAATACATACATATCCATCTTTAGAGATGTATATGTATGTATCTCAATGTTAAAGCCCTTTGCCTGCCTTTTTTTTTCCTTACACCTGAGATCTCATATCTTTGTGTGCAATAATGTTTATAAATAATTTTTATTAGAATGTGTTATTATGAGTGCACTTTGTAATGTATTTTGGATGTGTTTTCTGACACTTTTGTTTGGTAAAGTTAACTACAACTCTGAGGGTACTTTAACCCGATGAGAGTTAACTTGCATGTCACTCAAGCAAATGCTTTTACTTTCAACTTGTAACACCAGCGCAATTTAAACTGCGTGCAAACCAACGCGAAAACCTGATATCGCTTCTGTGCAAATCTTTGTGCTACACTCAAAACCTGGCCCTTCATAGGTAATTTAAAAAGGATGTCTTATGTAAAATTTGGTTAGCTCTCTCCTGTGTTGTTCAATACAACAATCACTTAAAGGAACAGTAAAAACAGTAGATTTGCATTATCAACAAATGCATCATAAAAAAGACATTGCTATAGCCGATTTAAAAAAAAACATCAACCGGCCCCAATGCATCTGTTTCTGAGTGAGCCTTCAGGAAAGGAAGTTAAGGATTTAAGAAGCAACAGTCTTAAGACCGCTGCTCCTTAACTCGTCTGCCTGCTCTGAGCTGCGGACAGCAATAAACCCGATCAGATACGATCTGGTTGATTGACACCCCCCGCTAGTGGCCACAAACCTGCAGGGGGCTGCATTGCACAGTGATGCCTGTCGGACATGATCCGCTGAGCGGACCATGTCGGACAGACCTTTGATAAATCGGCCCTTTAGGGGCCAATTTATCAAGCTCCATAAGGAGCTTGATGACTCTGTTTCCGCGCAAGCCTTCAGGCTTGCCAGAAACAGTAGTTACGAAGCAGCGGTCTAAAGACCACTGCTCCATAACATGTCCTGCTCTGATCCTATGGGAGCCTTGTACTGATGCCGTCAGAGACACCATCAGAACCTCACTCAGTGAAGGGGTTAAGTAGCGCAGTGAAGGGCAGCATTTTTAAATATATTTAGATGAATATATACATATATATTTATGTGTTAATATGTGCATATATACAAATTAACACATACATTTATATGTATATAAGCAAATACATATTTTTTTACATTGCGGTCTATAGGAACACACAGTTCCCTTAGACCGCAATGTAAAGGCACTTTTCAGTGCCTTTTTTTTCTAACACCCCACTCCCACCAACTTTAAAGCCCCAAAACTGCCTAGTTCAGTTATTTTTTATGTAAAAAGATACTTTTTTTAAATAAAAAAAACTATAATTCACTCTTTTTTTAGGGCATTTGGTGCACTTTTAGAAAATTAACCAGAGATATAATCTCTGGTTAATTTTCGGAGCGCTAATTCCTACCGCAAGCTTGGGGTAGCAATAAATAGCCACTTGTAATGGCTAGTTAGTTGTTGTGTGCCCGCAAAAGGTGCAAATGTGCCCCTTTGCGGGCATGTGATAATTTAGCGCTCCACTTGTAATCTTGCCCTTAATGTGGTTTCTTGTCTCTGTCTACTACTTGAACAAATCTTTGATGATATTTTATGGAAAAAAAAGAGCGTGTTCGGCAAACATACAACTTAGCTTTAGGGCTGCATTTTTAGCAGATGTTAGAAAGTTCTTATGGATATATTTATACTTTCTGGTCATGCTGAATGATAATATAGTAACTTAGAGAATTATTAACGGTTCCAAATGACACAGTCATCTTAGAGCAACATATTTAAAGCCAAGAGCATTGCACATTTAAAGGATTGTTGGCAAAAGAAAAATAACATGTTTGTATATGGACTTTAAATTGCATAAATGAGAAATGTCACCACATCAATATACTAAGTGACCTGGAAATGTGACAGCACATTAGCAGTAGACCTCCAAACACATAATTGTTTCATTTACTATCAAGTATAAGCCACACAGTTCACCAGTGGTTGGCCAGAGGCCTTTAAGATGAGATGAGAACATATAATTTCATTGTGCTGTCTTAAAATGTATCTGGGGTCATTTGTTTCACAGCATGGAAAATCATTGAATAGTTATATATATTTTAAAATGGTGAAGAAAATGAACATCCTTTATGGCTGTAAGTTTATCCCTGGGCAAAACACATGCATTGCTTTATGTTTCATAGAAGTATTTCATGTGGGGATGCAGAGAAAATTGCTCTCTGACCACTCTGAATGTACAACCACAGAGATGATTTCTTTCAAATCACATAATGAAATGTTTGTAGCTAAATGAAGAATTAGAGACTTTAACTGTAGCTGCCAAATACAAAATGAGTGTTTTTCCCATAACTTTATCTAACTCATAGACATCCCAGAAATCCTTTCTTGTTTATTTCTTTCTCCAAGAATAGTTTTCCACTCAGTACAATTTTAGAGACTATGGGCTAGATTATGAGTGGATCGCTATTCAATGCTCCTACTCGTGCGTTAACTGCGCTCAATGTCGGCTTTTTTTGCATGTGTCGGGTACTATATATATTATAAGTTGCACACGCATAATATTGCGACCACGTTAAGGTATTCCCCACATAAAATTCAATTGAGCGTGAAAAGCTGAAAAAAAAAATAACAATCACCCAACAAGTCGTGCAAACCCAATTGAGTTTTCTCAAGTGCACTAACCGACATGAAATATTAATCATTTACATTCCAATGTTCATCACATAGAATAATATGTTCTATTTATTTATAAATGCATATTTCTATATATATCTGATGTAGTTTGGTAAAAAAATAATATATATATATATATATGTGTGTGTGTGTATATATTTATATATATATAAATATATATATATATATATATATATATATATATATACAGTGAGTGCAGAATTATTAGGCAAATGAGTATTTTGACCACATCATCCTCTTTATGCATGTTGTCTTACTCCAAGCTGTATAGGCTCGAAAGCCTACTACCAATTAAGCATATTAGGTGATGTGCATCTCTGTAATGAGAAGGGGTGTGGTCTAATGACATCAACACCCTATATCAGGTGTGCATAATTATTAGGCAACTTCCTTTCCTTTGGCAAAATGGGTCAAAAAAAGGACTTGACAGGCTCAGAAAAGTAAAAAATAGTGAGATATCTTGCAGAGGGATGCAGGACTCTTAAAATTGCAAAGCTTCTGAAGCGTGATCATCGAACAATCAAGCGTTTCATTCAAAATAGTCAACAGGGTCGCAAGAAGTGTGTGGAAAAACCAAGGCGCAAAATAACTGCCCATGAACTGAGAAAAGTCAAGCGTGCAGCTGCCAAGATGCCACTTGCCACCAGTTTAGCCATATTTCAGAGCTGCAACATCACTGGAGTGCCCAAAAGCACAAGGTGTGCCATACTCAGAGACATGGCCAAGGTAAGAAAGGCTGAAAGACGACCATCACTGAATAAGACACACAAGCTGAAACGTCAAGACTGGGCCAAGAAATATCTCAAGACTGATTTTTCTAAGGTTTTATGGACTGATGAAATGAGAGTGAGTCTTGATGGGCCAGATGGATGGGCCCGTGGCTGGATTGGTAAAGGGCAGAGAGCTCCAGTCCGACTCAGACGCCAGCAAGGTGGAGGTGGAGTACTGGTTTGGGCTGATATCATCAAAGATGAGCTTGTGGGGCCTTTTCGGGTTGAGGATGGAGTCAAGCTCAACTCCCAGTCCTACTGCCAGTTTCTGGAAGACACCTTCTTCAAGCAGTGGTACAGGAAGAAGTCTGCATCCTTCAAGAAAAACATGATTTTCATGCAGGACAATGCTCCATTACACGCGTCCAAGTACTCCACAGCGTGGCTGGCAAGAAAGGGTATAAAAGAAGAAAATCTAATGACATGGCCTCCTTGTTCACCTGATCTGAACCCCATTGAGAACCTGTGGTCCATCATCAAATGTGAGATTTACAAGGAGGGAAAACAGTACACCTCTCTGAACAGTGTCTGGGAGGCTGTGGTTGCTGCTGCATCAATGTTGATGGTGAACAGATCAAAACACTGACAGAATCCATGGATGGCAGGCTTTTGAGTGTCCATGCAAAGAAAGGTGGCTATATTGGTCACTGATTTGTTTTTGTTTTGTTTTTGAATGTCAGAAATGTATATTTGTGAATGTTGAGATGTTATATTGGTTTCACTGGTAAAAATAAATAATTGAAATGGGTATATATTTGTTTTTTGTTAAGTTGCCTAATAATTATGCACAGTAATAGTCACCTGCACACACAGATATCCCCCTAAAATAGCTATAACTAAAAACAAACTAAAAACTACTTCCAAAACTATTCAGCTTTGACATTAATAAGTTTTTTGGGTTCATTGAGAACATGGTTGTTGTTCAATAATAAAATTAATCCTCAAAACTACAACTTGCCTAATAATTCTGCACTCCCTGTATATATATATATATATATATATATATATATATATATATATATATATATATATATATATATATATATATATGTATATATATATATATATATACAGTATATATATATGAATGTGTATGAATATCTATTTATAAATACTTAGAACATATTCACTTTCGTGAAGATCATTGGAATGTGAAATATTTACATTAAATGCATAGTTAAAACCTTTATTAAATATGAATATTGCATATCTATGACTTTACATGTTTTTATCTACTTATCAGCAAAGGGCTCCAACACACTTATTTTTATGTCTATATATGAATGCATATGTATTTATGTTTTTATATGTGTATATATATCTGTTCAAACATAAATACATATGTGCGCACACACACACACACGTGTATGTGTGTACTGTATATATATATATATATATATATATATATATATATATATATATATATATAGGATGAAATGTAGAATAAAGCAACCAGAAAAAATGCCGGGTATGGTAAAGGCTTAATATAGTGATTGTTGTAACATTCAGTCACTGTATCCGGGACAGCATGAACAAATCCTACTATGTAGGTTTTAGCAAAAGGATGCCTGTACAGTCACAAATATTTTGCAAACAGTCAGTAAAACAGGAGAAAAAGGAAAGGTGTTATACCACCCAAGCTGCGGCGTCCACAGCTTGCAATACAATCTCCATTCCGACGTCTTCAGCGTGTGACATCACTGTGAGCCCCGTCCGGCTGGTGAGCATCGGAAACCTGCTATGCGGCGTCCGCTGTTATCACTCCTGGCTATGCTGTATGGGTGGTCCTGGTGGAATCACGGTATCCGTGTGCTTCTCCGGTACATCCGCTCTCAGCAGGTAAACAACCGGAAGTTCCACTCCCACCTTGTAGACTCCATCGATCCGTACAGGAGGGCAGGTGGCTCAAATCCGTAGCAGAATGACAGGTACCCAACTGCAAAATGTCCCGATATATCCAAACAATTGGCATTCACTTTGAAGGTGGTGTTGCTTCAGATAGGCAAAATATTACTCAACCAAAAAGAGAGGGATTGAAGCAACAACAAAAGTACATAAAAGTTAAACTTTTATTGTTGAAAAATATTAAAATCCATGGAGGACACAGGTACAAAAATAGAACATACAGTATACGCGTTTCGGCTGAATGCCGTACTCACTACTGCTTAAAAAACTGTTGCACACATGCTCATTTAATAAGGGTGTACTCTACACCCATTGGTAAAACTAAACACATCTTTCAAATGACGTTACAATAAGTACCAGGGCTGTGAAGCACCTAATACATTCTACTCCCTAATAAGTGGTAAACCAAGTTAACCATATAGTGATATTACTACGATCCTGTTCATAACTAATATATACAAGTAAAATGTGAAAACTGATACAATCAAGAATTGCAATACATTACATTATAAATTGATAAAGACATTAAACTAGAAGCCTGTTTACATGGCAAGAATTACAAAGACACCCTGAATTAATTAGTATATTAGTTAAAAAACTAACAAACTAACAAGGAAGATTAAGAGTTTGGATTTTTTAAAATTCAAATTTCAAAACTTAAAATATAGATACCAAATTCTAAGTACTGAACCAAAGGGAACCTAAGTGGGCAGGTGTGATTTGAATTCAAACCCATATCATAACCCTAAGCTAAAACAGACTGCAACCATTATGAGGAAAATCATCCATAGCATTTCTCGCTTTTCCAATAATCTCTGCCTGTCTCCACCCCTTTTTAGGGTAGGGAATGTAATCTATCGCTAACCATCTAAAGGAAGATACATCTTTTTGGTGTTTGGATACAAAGTGTTGTACTATCGGTGATGTAGATTTACCTACTGTCAGATTCAGCTGTCTCAATACCTCCTCTCCTTGCCACACCTATTATTTCCTGATTGGTTGGCCCTTCCTTAAATAAGCTGTTCACCTTTCATTCCCTGCTCAGTATTGAAGTTCTCTGCCACAGTGAGGATTGCTTGCCAAAATCTCTCCTAATTCTCCTTGAAGAAAGGATTCTCTGAGCCTCCGGTTCTACTACAGATTTACACTGGATTCCTTACTCAGGACACTCTCTCACTTTCATGGGGTAAAGTACTTGTCTAACTTTGCATAATTCTCCTCCTTGCCTCTTGCCGCAGCTGCAACCTTCTCTGCTACGCTTGTGCTTGTCAGCAAGATTCAGCGCTGCTCCCAAAAAACAACGGACGTCACTTCCGGTTTCTCCGGTCTCAAACTTACTACACTCAGACGCTACCGAAGGGATTGCTGCTAGCTCTCCACACTTCACTTTGCTCCAAGGTACTTTCTACTTGTTTATGCAAATACCATATCAACCTCAGGCACTATATTGCTACATGTTCGCTAAGCACATACCATAACCTTTGTTCTGGCTCTTTCCTACTATCTGCATATTTTCTCTGGGAATCTGCCTGTTTGAAATCTCTATCTGTCTCCGCATATGCTGTTGTTATCTGAGTGTGATATTAACAGTTGTAGTCCACAATATCCAGTTCCATTCTGTATGAACTTACCATACTTGATATAGTATATCTAATCACTACACTGAAGGAAGCCTTTCCAGCGATAAGGGTTTCAGACAGTTTTGTGATACATACATACATTTATTCAGTATTCTGCAGTTGTGTTCCAGTCCTACTTTTATAGACTGAGTCTGATATATATTGTTTCTTACATAATACTGAGCCCTAAAAATTATGGAACCAGCAGACTTACGTCAGATAGTGTATAATCTTTCTCAAAAGGTTGAGCAGCTTGCACAAGGCCTGCATGACTTACAAATTGAGAATGCTGCACTAAGGAAAGTAATTACTGAATCTATTGCCATAAAGGGTAACCAGTCTGAAAATGTAATTGAGCCTCAAGTGTCCCTCCCTGATCTTTTTTGTGGTAATAGAAAAGCCTACAGGCAGTTTAAAAATGCCTGTCTGTTACTCTTCTCTTTGAAACCTGGGACTTACCCCACTGAGAGAGTGAAAGTCCTCACTACTATCTCCTTTCTCAGGGGGGATCCGAGGAACTGGGCTGATAAATTTATAGAGAATCAGGATCCCATTTTAACATCTCTTGTGGATTTCTTTACCAGTATGGATCAGATGTTTCAGGACACAGACCTTCAGCTTACTGCTGAGATGAGTCTGAGGAGTCTCAAACAAGGAAAGAGACCTGTGGAAGATTATATCACAGACTTCAAACAGTTCTCCACAGATGCTCTCTGGACCCCTGTTGCCCTTCGTAACCAATTCCGGTTAGGGCTTTCAGAGTCATTAAAAGACGAATTCGCCAGAATCGAACTACCTACAACCCTTGAAGCTTTCATGAAGACAGCTATTCAGATAGACCGCCGACTACGTGAAAGAAAGGCTGAAAAATATGCCTCTGATATTAAACCTAAACCCGTTTATTCTTCCACGGCCTCCGCCTCTGTTTCTCCTACAAAACCCTGTGTAGAACCCATGGAAATTGGTTTCCTCAGAGGTCCCCTCTCTCAGGAAGAGAAGCAACGCAGACGCATAAGGAATTTATGCATGTATTGCGCTAGTTCAAATCACGGCGTTCAGGAATGTTCACTACTCTTAAAGAATAAAAAATGTAAGTCCACTTATTTGTATACCTCACTACATTCACCTGAACAACCGCCTTACTGTACTATGTCTGTCTCTCTACAGCTGGAGCAAAGTCATCTGAGGATCAGTGACGCCATTATTGACTCTGGTGCTTCAGGGAACTACATAGACCATGATTTTTGTATCAAGAAGAACATACCTCTTATCAAGAAAACCACCCCCATACCTATCAGAGTCATAGACGGTTCACTTATGTTCTCTGGTCCAGTAACTCATCAGACTACACCTATAATGCTCAATATAGCTGGACATTTTGAACTTCTTTCTTTTGATGTTCTTCCTTCTCCTCATTTTTGTTTAGTTTTGGGTTTGAAGTGGCTTCAACTTCATAATCCCACTATTGTTTGGCACCCTTTTCAAATAAAGTTTTGTTCCACTTATTGCAGAGAAACATGTTTTCCTAGTCCCATTTTGTTACACACTACCATTTACTCTGAGGGCTTACCCTCTCAGTATATCGAATTCAAGGATGTTTTCAGTAAAACGGAAGCAGAGAACCTGCCACCCCATAGGACATATGATTGTCCTATCGATCTCCAACCAGGTGCCCGTATACCTTTTGGACACCTTTACCCTCTAAGCACTCCTGAGTTAGAACAACTTAAAGTATATCTCGACGAAAATCTAAAGAAAGGGTTTATTAGGCCATCCACCTCACCAGCTGGCGCTGGGTTTTTCTTTGTTCGTAACAAAGATTCCAGCCTCAGACCAATCATTGATTATCGTGAACTCAACAAATGTACGGTTAAAAACCGCTATCCCTTGCCCCTGATTCCAGAGATGCTTGAGAGGCTTTCTGAAGCAACTGTGTTTACTAAACTTGATCTCAGAGGGGCATACAACCTCATTAGGATTAAGGAAGGTCACGAGTGGCTGACGGCTTTCAGGACCAGATACGGTTTGTTCGAATATCTTGTAATGCCGTTTGGTCTTTGCAATGCCCCAGCCACCTTTCAATACTTCATTAATGATGTATTCCGAGATCTTCTAGATATATGTCTTGTCATCTATCTCGACGATATACTCATCTATTCCAGATCCTTGGTAGAACATGTCAGGCATGTCCGTCAGGTCCTTGCACGTCTCAGAGCGCATAAACTCTATGCTAAATTGGAGAAGTGCAATTTCCACACATCTGAAGTATCCTTTCTCGGATATGATATTTCTCCATCCGGTATTCAAATGCAGAAAGAGAAAGTTGAAGCAGTTCTGGATTGGCCTGAACCAAAGAATAAAAAAGACTTGCAACGTTTCCTTGGTTTTTCAAACTACTACAGGAAATTTATTAAAGGGTTCTCTAAAATCGTAAAGCCACTCACACTCTTAACAGGCTCAACAACACCCTTCACATGGGGAACAGATGCTGTACAAGCTTTTCATTATTTGAAATCCAGATTTACCTCTGCACCCATTCTCCAATTTCCTAATCCTTCCTTCCAATACACCTTAGAAGTTGACTCTTCCGACTTCGCCATTGGTGCTGTACTCTCACAACAAAAATCTCCTACTGATCCTCTCCATCCAATCTCTTACTTTTCCAAATTAATGACACCTGCTGAACAGAATTACGCCATTGGAGACAAGGAGTTACTGGCCATAAGACGCTCTCTTGAACATTGGAGACATCTCCTTGAAGGCACTTCTCAACCTATTAATATTTATACTGACCACAAGAATCTACAATATTTGCAATCTAACAAGACGTTATCTGCTAGACAGGTACGTTGGAGCCTGTACTTTGACTGCTTCAATTTTGTTATTATCTACAGACCAGCTAATAAAAACATCAAAGCTGATGCCTTATCCCGCATACCTGAAAGACCATCCCATAATCCTACCAGAAAGGACATTGTATCTCCACAATGTTTCATTGGGCTGACCACCCCAATCTTAACCGACCTCCGCAACTATTGTAAGCAGCACCCAATTCCTCCTGACCTAGTTTTGAGTAAAGTGCATGGTATCTATTTCCATGGTGACAAATTGTTTATACCTCCTACCTTAAGGACACAAATTATACGGACCTGTCATGACATTCCTTTAGCAGGTCACCCAGGTCTTCAACGTACTCTGGACCTCGGCTCCCGAACGTATTGGTGGCCACACATGAAATCTACCATTTCAGATCATATTGCCACTTGCGCTGTCTGTGTCACCTGCAAACCGGAAAGAAAACCACCATTTGGACTGCTTATGCCTCTACCAGTTCCCAAGAAGCCGTGGCAACATATTTCCATGGACTTCATCGTTGATTTACCTCCGTCCAAAAATCAAACCACTATCCTTGTGGTCATTGATTTATTTACCAAAATGGCCCATTTCATTCCTTACCATAAACTCCCCACATCCTCTGAAACAGCGACTCTCTTCTTAGACCACATCGTCAAGTTGCATGGGTTTCCCTCTATTTTGACAACAGATAGGGGCACACAATTCACCTCAAGATTCTGGAGCAAGCTATGTCAACTGGTCAATATGGAACATCGTTTTACCACAGCTTTTCATCCCCAAACTAATGGGCAATCGGAAAGGTTAAACCAATGGCTTGAACACTTTCTCAGATGTTATTGTTCTTATCAACAGAACGATTGGATGAAATATCTCTCTATGGCAGAGTTTGCCTACAACAATTTAACCAATGCCTCCACTAAATTATCACCATTTTTCGCAAACTACTCCTATCACCCCACTTTGGCCTTCTCTACACCTGCTTCGTCAGATTCACCTGCGCTGGATGAACTCCACTCCTCTCTCCAGGAGAATTTCAATGTTATTCAGGAGAACATTCGGAAGGCTCAGGATACTCAAAAACATTACTACGACCTCAGGAGACGTAAACCTCCTGATTACATCGTTGGAGATTTAGTCTGGCTCTCCACCAGAAACTTGAAATTGCAAGTTCCTTCAAAGAAATTGGCCAGTCTTTTCATTGGTCCCTTCACTGTCCAAAAGCTTATCAATGCCAATGCTGTCAGACTAAACCTTCCCAGTTCTCTTAAAATACATCCAACCTTTCACGTTTCCCTGTTGAAACCCTATGTTCCCACAAGGGATGGACAAGTTCTTCTACCTCCAACAACTTTTCCTTTAGCACCAGATGAATACGAAGTTGACTCCATATTGGATTCTAGGATCTCCAAGGGTGTTCTTCAGTACTTGGTCAGGTGGAAAAACTATTCAAGCGATGAGGATTCCTGGGAACCTCTTTCCAATCTAAACTCACCTAGGCTTTTGTCCCTATACCACCGCCGTCATCCTGACCGCCCACGTCCTGCCGCTGTGGAACAGCGTCCTTGAGGAGGGGGTTCTGTCAGATTCAGCTGTCTCAATACCTCCTCTCCTTGCCACACCTATTATTTCCTGATTGGTTGGCCCTTCCTTAAATAAGCTGTTCACCTTTCATTCCCTGCTCAGTATTGAAGTTCTCTGCCACAGTGAGGATTGCTTGCCAAAATCTCTCCTAATTCTCCTTGAAGAAAGGATTCTCTGAGCCTCCGGTTCTACTACAGATTTACACTGGATTCCTTACTCAGGACACTCTCTCACTTTCATGGGGTAAAGTACTTGTCTAACTTTGCATAATTCTCCTCCTTGCCTCTTGCCGCAGCTGCAACCTTCTCTGCTACGCTTGTGCTTGTCAGCAAGATTCAGCGCTGCTCCCAAAAAACAACGGACGTCACTTCCGGTTTCTCCGGTCTCAAACTTACTACACTCAGACGCTACCGAAGGGATTGCTGCTAGCTCTCCACACTTCACTTTGCTCCAAGGTACTTTCTACTTGTTTATGCAAATACCATATCAACCTCAGGCACTATATTGCTACATGTTCGCTAAGCACATACCATAACCTTTGTTCTGGCTCTTTCCTACTATCTGCATATTTTCTCTGGGAATCTGCCTGTTTGAAATCTCTATCTGTCTCCGCATATGCTGTTGTTATCTGAGTGTGATATTAACAGTTGTAGTCCACAATATCCAGTTCCATTCTGTATGAACTTACCATACTTGATATAGTATATCTAATCACTACACTGAAGGAAGCCTTTCCAGCGATAAGGGTTTCAGACAGTTTTGTGATACATACATACATTTATTCAGTATTCTGCAGTTGTGTTCCAGTCCTACTTTTATAGACTGAGTCTGATATATATTGTTTCTTACACCTACATTGATGGTAGACAAATGTTCCCTGATTCGATGTCTCGTGTGGTGAGACCCACATATTGAACATTACAAAGGATGCAAGTTATCAAGTATATTACATGATGTGAGGTACAATTGAGACAATAGTTGATATCATAGGATTTTTGTGTAATTGATGAAGTAAAAGTGTCAGCAATGATAATGTAATCACAAGCTTTGCATCTATTACTCTCACATCTAAACATACCCTTAGTTGTTAGCCAAGAGCTGGTTATGACTTTAGGATTACTCAAAACAGTGGGTGATAGATAATTACCTAGAGTTTTGTTCCGACGAACAACAATAAAAGTGTAAGTTTTATGTACTTTTGTTGTTGCTTCAACCCTCTTTTTTTGGCTGAATGAAATGTAGAATGTCTGAGAACCAGGAACCCCTGTACTCAGACAAGCTGCACTGTGAGCCTGCGCTCTTATGTGTAGGATTGGAAAAAGGCTGCGACAAACAAATGTGATATGATTTAAGATATCCCTGGGAGATTCTATATTGTATCTAGAAATGTAGATGAAAGAGAGTGAGAAGCGCTAGGACAATAAAAAAATAAAAAAACGTAGAAAAAATGTGACCTCAGAAAGAACATATAACATATAACAATGGCAATAGTGCTATAAATAGTTCAATGAGAAAACATCCGAAAGTGACTAGGTTAACAAAGGCAGAGCCCCCCAGTGGGGATATGGAAGGTATGGAAGGTTATGAACCCACTGAGGAAGAAGGACATAACAAAACTCGTTTGAAACGCGTAAGGGAAAAATTAGGGGTCACATTTTTTATGTTTTTTTGGATTGTCCTGGTGCTTCTCACTCTCTTTCATCTATATATATATATATATATATATATATATATATATATATATATATATATATATATATATATATATATATATATAGTATATATATATATTTTTTTTTTTTAAGAACAGTTTCCAGCATAGGAACTGCACAGGATACCATGAAAAGCACTCTTCCCTATTATGTGGAGATTAGCTACCAGCAGGGTTAAAAATGTAACTTTATTAGTTAGTATTAAAAATGGGTAACATTTATTAAAAACACTTGCAGCAAGTGCAGTTCTGTATCTTACTTATTCCTCTTTATATTATTTATTAGACACAAGTTGTCCTGGGTTAATATTACAGGCCCACAGAAAAATATTAAGTAATTAATGGGGCTATAAATTACTTGGGTTAGAAATTATGTATATAGAGATAATATTAATGTGGTGGTTCAGGTGGTCTAGATAAAATAATATATGCTCTAAATTGCCAACAATTATGTACAACGTTAACGGCTAAACATAACAGGACTGGATAAAGTAATGGTAATTTTGAGTTAGTACTATAAATTATGGTTCGACTGAAAATTTACATAGTAAATTGCAACTGTATACATATGTTGTTGCAACTATTAAATAGTTAGGTACAATAGAGCAGTGGCTGAGCTAGTGAGATTTGGTAATAGCAGAGCAATGTCTTGCTGCTGAGGTTTGACATGCAAATGCCTGTAAGTATCGCGCTGGTGCATGTGACCCAACAAATTAATGTTAGATTCCCAATAGGGATTGTTACATTATTGTCTAGTGACTGTGGAAAGAGGGCCCTCTAGGTTTCTATTTACCGGCGGGTTATTATTTCACTGTCAGCCTGATTGTCAACATTTAAATGCTCCACTTGAATAGGGCAACTAATATATAATTCCCCACTGCTCTGTGTAATAATATTACCCCATGCAAAATACAGTCATTAGCGGTATGGCTATTCGCTGTTAGCTGACCGCTTGTCAATACACAAATGCAATAGAGATTATCCTTAGTCCTGGTATAACCGTAGATTGGGTACTGTAGTACTTGTACTGGTATAACCGTATATAGAGTACTGTAGTTAGATAGGTATGATCTGCAGTGCTGCTGATGCGTTTATCAATATACACTCTCTAAGCATAGTGTGGCATAAATTACAAAAGCTCTTGCGTTACGTATTTATTACTGGAACACACAATAATCAAATAAAAACCCGGTCATAAACCCCTTTCCTCGTGAGGATAAGTTATTTTAGATACATAGCAAAACTATTTGCAACATTAAAAGCAGGACACCCAAACAACCCTGCTATTCCTCCCTTAATATGTTTCGCCTTGTGGCTTTTTCAAAGGTGGAGGCGCCACCCCTTTTGCTGCCTTTTATTTACTCCTACATACTGTAACGCCTCCTATTGTGACATCATTTCAGCTAATACAATAGGCATCTTAGCCATCCTGCATTTACAATTGATGGAAAGGTTAGTTTACTAAATTTTAGATAGATTCCGATTCATTCCTTTCTGTATTATTTGATATTTAGTATGGGAATACGCCAGTAAGATCTTCAGAATGTTTAGAGACCCATTTCCATTATTTCAGTTTGAGTTAGGTACATCATTTTCGATTATTTTTTGTGGTCCATATATTGTACTATTATTTGCAATGTTAGCTTCGATTTCATTTTTCATAATTATGAGTCTACAATCGACTCGTATTTCAGTATATAGGGATAATTTAGTGAGCTGTTTAATCTAAACTCAAATTGCACTTGAACTGAGTCAGTTGAAGTTATAGGGACATATGTATCAAGCTCCGTACGGAGCTTGATGCCCCGTGTTTCTGGCGAGCCTGCAGGCTCGCCAGAAACAGCAGTTATGAAGCAGCGGTCACAAAGACCGCTGCTCCATAACCTGTCCGCCTGCTCTGAACAGGCGGACTGACATCGCCACAATACAACCCGATCTAGTACGATCGGGTTGATTGACACCCCCCGATTGTCCGCGAGTCAGCAGGGGGCAGCATTGCACCAGCAGCTCTTGTGAGCTGCTGGTGCAGTGTTGAATACGGCGAGCGTATTGCTCGCCGTATTCAGCGAGGTCTGGTGGACCTGATCCGCACTGTCGGATCAGGTCCGCCAGAATTTTATAACTTGGGGCCATAGTGTTTGATATAGCTGTGCAATTATTTTGACATCTTAATGGCATATGACTAGCATTGATTGGGATTCAATATTTCTATATTTCTTCCTTGTTATCCTTTCATATTTTAGGAATTCTATGATTCATATTGACCAGATATCAAGGTTATTCATCTTAGGTCCATTTTATTCTATATTATTATCATAATTTTGGATATAAATATATTATAATTGTCAGGATAGGTATAGTCCAGAGTTAGACCCAAATGTTAGAATGAGGTTAATAACACCATAGCACAGTGAGTATATACCAGGACCTGACCCTGCGACAGCTGTAGTATAATATACTCACAGTAATAGACTGGAAGATGGCACAGCAGGGTCAGGAGAAGAAACTTCGAGTAGATAGGATTAATCAATAGAGTAATCAGGCAAGCGATGTTCAGCAACGTGTAATCAGGCAGGTAAGGTTAACCAATAGAATAGTCAGGCAAGCAATATCCAGTAACGTGTAATCAGGCAGGTAGGGGTTAACCAGTAGAGTAATCAAGCAAGCAATGTCCAGCAACGTGTAATCAGGCAGATAGGGATTAACCAATAGAGTAGTCAGGTAAGCAATGTCCAGCAACGTGTAATCAGGCAAGTATGGGTTAACCAATAGAGTAGTCAGGTAAGCAGTGTCCGGCAACGTGTAATCAGGCAGGTATGGGTTAACCAATAGAGTAGTCAGGTAAGCAATGTCCAGCAACGTGTAATCAGGCAGGTATAGGTTAACCAATAGAGTAGTCAGATAAGCAATGTCCAGCAACGTATAATCAGGCAGGTATGGGTTAACCAATAGAGCAGTCAGGTAAGCAGTGTCCAGCAACGTGTAATCAGGCAGGTATGGGTTAACCAATAGAGTAGTCAGGTAAGCAATATCCAGCAACGTGTAATCAGGCAGGTATAGGTTAACCAATAGAGTAGTCAGATAAGCAATGTCCAGCAACGTGTAATCAGGCAGGAAGGGGTTAACCAATAGAGTAGTCAGGTAAACAGTGTCCAGCAATGATATGATCAGGCAGGTAGGGGTTCAGGGTTCAGGACAAGAAGGCACAGGTTCAGAATAACACAGGTATAACTTGTACTCACTTAGCCAACGAGTGAAAACAAACAGGCACCGATGAGAGGAGACGCCGGAATAAGAAGGCCTCCTGACGTCATCAGAAGTGCCGACAGGAACAGGGTTGCTAAGCAACCAAGAAAGCGCTACCACGCTGAGACAGAGGCAGCAGAAAGAGATCAGCAGCTGATCGATCGCGACAATAATGATATTATTAGTGTGCTAAAATTCACTTGAAATAAAGTGCATGTGAACATGTTGTGTAACTGTTAAGCAAAATTACTACATGAAATTAAATCAAATATATCATCTTGATAGTGACTGGTTGTACATTTTATCTGGATTGTAAAAGTGACAATCGTGATGTGAAATTAACACATTGTAGGTAGGGTAATACACCATTTGAGTGATATTACTCTTAGGTAGTGAATATTTTTTCTCTGTGAAGTTGTGCATGTCTCATTATTTATTTGTGATTGGACTTGACATTAGGATGATACAGTTAGTCTCTTGATGTGTAGTTTTTTGTTTATTGTAGATGCTTTCTTATTATAAAAAAGAAAAATAATTGTTGTGCTCATTTAAACCATGAGGTTGCACTGTATTTAATAAATAGATCCAGCGTGTCTCTGCTTTCAATAGGGTTTGTTCTATATTCTCACCACAAATTTTTTGTAACCCAAAACACCTTAGATCTGATTTTCTGGATTGATGGACATGTAAGAAATGATTTGCCGCACTCGTCAGTCTTTTGCCATCTTCAAGGTCTTTCTTTGCTGATTTTGTGTTCTTCAAATGCTCCAGTATTCCTACCTTTAATTTTCTAAAAGTCATAACCACATAGAAAAGATTACATTACAAGTGATACCGTAGATGACTCCTTCTGTATTGCAGTCTATGTAATCCTAAATATGATGTGTTTTGCCAAACCTGTCTGTGATGGATTTTATTTTTTCTGCAATTTTGCACATAGCACCAGATCTGCATGTAAAATTGCCCACTGTTAATTTGAGTTTTCTGTTTTTATTCTCATAATGACTTTGGCTTACCATCTCCTTTAGGATTTTAGTTCTTCAATAGCCTACTTGAATTTTGCCTCCTCCCAAAATCTTTGCAAATATTGGATCTTCTTTGAGAATATTCAGATGTGTATTCATTATTTTTAAAACTTCCTCTGATTGGGTATTGTACATCATGATCAATCTGGTCTTTTAATTTTTACTTTTGATCTTAGTTTTTAGCAGGTTGTTTCTGTCAGTTTAATGCCCTTCTCTGCTCTTTCTTTAGAGATCTCTTACTGTACCATCTAAATAGTAATCCTTGTTCCAATTCTTTCATTCTTATCTTGTAAGTCTCAATGTTGGTGCAATTTCTCCTGATTCTCAAAAATTCTCCCGTTGGGAGCACTTTCACTGTCTGGGGGGAGTGGGCACTTGAATGGTGCAGAATCGTGTTTGTAGCAGTATCTTTTCTATAGAGATCTGTGTAGATCTCCCCATTTGGTTGTTTTTTTAATTTTTAAGTCCAGGAAAGTTACCTCTTTGTTGTTAATTTACCAGGTAAGAAGATGCCGCTTGGATGAAGATGTCTGCCGGTCCGGATGTCCTCTTCTGCCCGGATAGGATGAAGACTTCTGCCGCTCCGGATGTCCTCTTTTGGTTCATCGTTCCCCGCCTGGGTGAACACGACTCAAGGTAGGGAGATCTTAAGGGGGGTAGTGTTAGGTTTATTTAAGGGGTTTTTGGGTTAGAGTAGGGGTATGTGGGTGGTGGGTTTTAATGTTGGGGGGGTTGTATTTTTTTTTTTACAGGCAAAAAAGCTGATTACTTAGGGGCATGCCGCGCAAAAAGCCCTTTTAAGGGCTGATAAAAGAGCTGGTTACTTTTTAATTTAGAGTAGGGTAGGGACCTTTATTATTTAATTAATTAATTTATTGATAGTGTAGTGTTAGGTTTAATTGTAACTTAGGTTAGGATTTATTTTACAGGTAATTTTGTAATTATTTTAACAAGGTAGCTATTAAATAGTTAATAACTATTTAATAGCTATTGTACCTAGTTTAAATAAATACAAAGTTGCCTGTAAAATAAATATAAATCCTAAAATAGCTACAATATAATTATTAGTTATATTATAGCTATATTAGGGTTTATTTTACAGGTAAGTATTTCATTTTAAATAGGAATACTTTAGTTAATAAGATTTAATTTATTTAGTTAGATTAAAATTATATTTTTACTTAGGGGGGTGTTAGGGTTAGTATTAGACTTAGCTTTAGGGGTTGATACATTTATTAGAGTAGCGGCTAGGTCCGGTCGGCAGATTAGGGGTTAATACTTGAAGTTAGGTGGCGGCGATGTTAGGGAGGGCAGATTAGGGGTTAATACTATTTATTATAGGGTTTGTGAGGCGGGAGTGCGGCGGTTTAGGGGTTAATACATTTATTATAGTGACGGCGATGTCCGGTCGGCAGATTTGGGGTTAATAAGTGTACTTAGGTAGCGGCGACATTGGGGGGTTAATAAATATTATGTAGGTGTCGGCGATGTTAGGGGCAGCAGATTAGGGGTTCATAGGGATAATGTAGGTGGCAGCAGTGTGCGGTCGGCAGATTAGGGGTTAAAAATATTTATTATAGTGGCGGCGATGTGGGGGGACCTCGGTTTAGGGGTACATAGGTAGTTTATGGGTGTTATTGTACTTTAGAGCACAGTAGGTAAGAGCTTTATGAACCGGCGTTAGCACATAAAGCTCTTAACTACTGACTTATTTTTGTGGCTGGAGTCTTGTCGGTAGAGGGTCTACCGCTCACTTCAGCCAAGACTCTAAATACCGGCATTAGGAAGATCGCATTGAAAAGATAGGATACGCAATTGGCATAAGGGGATCTGCGGTATGGAAAAGTCGAGGCTTGAAAGTGAGCGTTATACCCTTTCCTGTCTGACTCTAAATACCAGCGGGCTGCCAAAAGCAGCGTTAGGACCCCTTAATGCTGCTTTTGACGGCTAACGCAGAAAGAATGTATGGCAAGTAAAAATGTTTTTGATTCATTTGTGACAATTACGAGTGAGACACTAACTGTTGCATGCGAGTGATTCATATACATGTCTAAATATGCATATGTATGTATATATGTGTGTACATTTGTATTTGTGCATTTATATGTGTATATATGTATTTACACATATATAGACAGATATATAAGTGCATTGGAGCCCTTTGCAGTCAAGTAGCTGAAACATGAAAATTCATATTTATGCAATATTCATATTTAATAAAGTGTTATATTGTGTATTTACTGTAAATATTCCACATTCCAATGTTCTTCACATAGGGGAATATGTTTTAAGTATGTTTAAATAGCTATTCCTATATATCTGTATATATCTATACCTATATATAATTATATATAATTTTATATCTATATATCTATCATCTATCTATCTATCTCATCTATCATCTATCTAACTAACTATCTATCTATCTATCTATCTATCTATCTATCTATCTATCTACTGTATATAGGTATAGATATATAGTTTACCAAAAAAATCATCAGATATATATTGAAATATTTATTTAACAATAAATAGAATTTTTTTTGCTATGTGAAGAACATTGGAATGTAAAATATTTAATGTCGGGTTAGTGCACTTGGTTGAACATGATCTGGTTTGCATGCGAGTATTGTCACGCCGCTCCCTTGTGCCACTCTGGCTGTTGCTAGGGATGCGGCGGTTGCTGCTCTGGCTGTTGCCAGAGATGCAGCGGTTCCTGTGAGCTCCCTCTGAAGCCGGTCCAGATCTCCTGTGGCGTCAATCCTGCGCATATGTAAGTTTCTCACTTACTATCTTCACTGCCCAAGTATAGGTGTAGCTTCTTGTGCTCCTGGGTGCTGTGTTACTGAATTGCTGGATTGCTATACTGTTACTGAACTCTGCCTGTCTAATCACTCTGCTTGCTTAACCCTTAAACTGCTGGATTGCCACACTGATATTGAACTCTGCCTGTCTGACCACTCTGCTTGCTTAACCCCTGAACTACTGGATTGCCATATTGTTGCCAAACTCTGCCTGTCTAACCATTCTATTGCTTTACCCCTGAACTGTTACTCTGCTGGATTTCCTTTGTTGCAGATACCCGCCTGTTCCTGCTCTTTCTAATGGTTCACCCCTGAACTGCTTTACTGCTGGATTGCCTTCCTGTTGCCGGACTCAGCCTGTCTTGACCATTCTCTGTCTTCTTCTTATTGTCCTGAAGAACTACCCTGTCCACCGTGAGTACTGCTTACCTCATTTCACTAACTTACTCTGCTCTGGGATATTTCCTATCATTCCACTTGACGCCGGGATAAGAAGACTGCTGGCCAAGTTTGGTCTGAGAGATATCCCACGAGCATTACATTATACTTGGGCCATGGACCCAAATGAGGTAGCAAGAGCAGTCTCTCTTCAGGGACAGATGCTGGGAACCCATACCATGCACCTGCAGAATTTGGATTCTAAACTAGAGGCTATAACCACTATGCTCTCCTCACTGGTTGCAGAGAAGAAAGCTGCTCCTGTTGCTACACAGCCACTCCCTGCTGCTAGTGCTGCAGCTTCTTCCCCTGCTTCTGGAAGTATACCCTGGATACCATTACCTGACAAGTATGATGGTACTACCGACTGCAGGGGTTTTCTCAACCATTGCAGGCTGCACTTTCGCAATGATCCTCACACCTTCCAGGCTCATCAGTCAAAGGTCAATTTTATAATTTCTTTATTGAAAGACAAGGCACTAGCCTGAGTCTCTCCCCTTTTGGAACAGAACACTCAACTCCTGAATGATGCTGATCGCTTCATTTCTGCTTTATCTTCTGTGTTTGGGACCTCCGGCCATGGTTGTGCTGCAGAATACTCTCTCTTGGATCTCCAACTGAGCAACAGATCTGTGGCACAATACACCATTAAGTTTCGCACCTTGGCACTTGAGACCAGTTGGGATGGCAGTGCTCTCAAGGCAGACTTTAGGAGATTTTTGCATGAGCTTACTTATTGTGATGTTCCTTCTTCCCTGGATGAATTCATAACACTTTCTAACAGTCTAGATTCTCGCTTTCAGGAGAGGCAAGCTGAGAGAGACATAACTCATAGAACCCTTCCCTCTCGTCCTACTTGTCTCTAGACTATCCTCTACCCCTTCAGCACCTCCAGTTACCTCTGTAGAGGAACCCATGGATCTCTCCTCCCTCAAGCCCACAGAATCTGAAAGGCAGAGAAGAAGGAGATTGAGACTGTGTTTTACTGTGGTTCTAACTCACACCAGCTAAAGAACTGTGATATTCTGCCGGGAAAAGCCAATGCTTAGAGGATAAAACTGGGGTACCTCTAAGCGTGGTCTCTACTAAATCCCCTCACTCCTCTCGGATCCTGGTACCTGTTACCCTTACATTCCTTCAGAATTCTGTCCACACTCAAGCCGTCATTGATTCAGGGGCAGCTGGACATTTTCTTGATCACTGTTTTATGATTCAGGCAGGGTTGCCTCTTCTGCAGAAAAAACAATGTCTCAAAATAACTACTCTGGATGGCACTCCCCTTGAATCAGGGTTAATTCATTTCGAATCAGCACCCCTATCCCTGACTGTGGGAGTCCTTCATACCGAACAGTTGCAGTTTGATGTCATTCATTCTCCAGCACAACCTGTCATCCTTGGTCTTCCTTGGCTTTGTATACACAACCCACAATTCAACTGGACTGAGGGACAGTTGGCCTCCTGGGGAACATCCTGTTTCCACTCCTGACTGGCTAAGGTTACTCCTCTGCACCACATCCCCATAGCCAGTCTACTGACCACATCAAGTCTTCCCTCAGTATACAAAGATTTTACAAATGTGTTTAGAAAGAAAACAGCTGATATGCTGCCACCCCACTGTCCTTACGACTGCAAAATTGACCTCTTTCCTTGAGCCCCACTTCCTAAAGGGAGGACTTATCCTTTCTTCAAAGCTGAAACCAAGGCCATGGAGCATTATATACAAGAGAACCTAGCTAAAGGTTGTATTTGCCCTTCCTCTTATCCTGCTGGGGCTGGCTTCTTTTTCATCAGTAAGAAGGATGGTGGACTCAGACCCTGTATCGACTACAGAGCCCTAAACAACATTACTATCAAGAATCACTATCCTATTCCTTTAATCACTGAACTTTATGATTCCCTCCAAAATTCTCGCTACTTCACTAAGTTGGATCTACGTGGGGCGTACAATCTTATTCGTATCTTTCCAGGGCATGGATGGAAGAATGCCTTCAACATGAGATCAGGGCATTACGAATACCTCATAATGCCTTTTGGGCTGTGTAATGCCCCTGCAGTCTTCCAAGCATTTGTCAACAATGTCTTCTGTGATCTCCTCAATCGCACTGTCATCGTCTATCTGGATGACATCCTTACTTTCTCCTCCACCATTGAGAACCATCATGAATACGTGAGACAGGTACTTCTTCGCCTCAGAGACAATTCTCTGGTAGCCAAACTGGAGAAATGTAAGTTCAATCAAGTTCAGATACAGTTTCTTGGCTATGTCATCTCGAAGGAGGGTTTTGCCATAGATCCTTCTACGCTCACTGCAGTTCTGGAATGGCCTCAACCCGTGGGTGCCTTCTCTCATCTGAAAAAGGCCTTTTGTTCTGATCCTGTGCTCTGCCATCCTGATCCTGACCTGCAGTTCACTTAAGAGGTTGATGCCTCTGAGATTATAGCTGTAGCAGTCTTAACCCAAAGTGATCCTTCAACCTCCAAGTTGCACCCTGTGGTCTTTTTCTATAAATGATTTACTCCTGCAGAAATGAATTACGGTGTGGGTAATCATGAACTTTTAGCCATTAAGATGGCTCTGACTGAATGGCATCATTGGCTAGAGAGTACCGCCAATCCCAATCTCACTGACCACAAGAATCTGATGTACCTAGAGACTGCTCATCGACTCAATCCTCGACAGGCCAGGTGGGCCTTGTTCTATTCCTGTTTTAACTTTGTGGTCTCTTGTCTTCCTAGGACCAAAAATAAAAAGGCTGATGCCCTTTCCCATCAGTTTCCTCAGTCTAGTGATTCCTCTGAAGTTCCTATTGAACACATCATACCCCCCCTCCTGTGTGGTTGCTCAACTTAACACCTCTCTTTTTCAAAGAATGCAACATGCCCAGTCTAGAAAGCCTTCGGAAGCCTCCGTGGCTCCCAATATCTTCTTTGTACCTCTGAACCTATACACCCCTGTGCTCACCTTGGCTCATGACAGTAAACTTTCAGGACACCCTGGTTTGACAAGAACTTTTAAGCTTATTCCCCAACATGTATGGTGGCCTACCATGAAGTCTGATGCTCAGGATTATGTGAAAGCTTGCACAACTTGTGCTGCCAATAAGACTCCCCGATCCTTGCCTCCTGGCTTACTCCAACCCTTGTCCTTTCCCAAACAACCTTGGACACACATAAGAATGGATTTCATTGTTGACCTCACTCGTTATGTCCATCATACAGTTCTAGAATACAAAAAGTAGAGAGCGCCAAATAGTGCAGATCAGACTAGTAGATGGTAAAATTGAGAGTATAGGTGAAGTCCTACTCACGTGATGGAATGCACAATGTGCGGTACAGGCAGGTCTGAACCAAAGAGTCACCCGGCAGACTTCCTAGGCACTCCAGGAGCTGATAGTATCCTCGTGCCACCAGAGGGAGTCCAAAGATAAAAGTAGGTAACCACAGGAGATGTTGTGCCACAATCAGTGGTATAGGACAATACTCATATGAGCTCAGTGGCCAATAGATTGAATCCAAAAGGTAGACAAAAAGTGGTATGGATTCAAAAACGAAGTGCAGCAGCAAGATAAAAGTAATAACAATTTATTAAAAGGTTTTAAAAAGCAACGCTTTTCTCTGTGTCACAGCATGGTTTCATCAGGCTATAAAAACATTCTCATAGCTGCTACACTTATACCTAAAGGTGTCCAATCGACACATAGAATGATGACACACCCACAAAAATGAACAGCTGTCCCAAGCATAATTCATCACATAAACATGGTTCTTAATCATGTAGGAGAAAAGTCCCAATAGTTTTAGAATCAATGTAATCTCCAAGATAACAGAATGATATTGATCAAGATCATAAGGTGTATATAGCAACCCATTAATAAAAACGCTATTAATGATTGTAAACCAAGAGGAATAGTGATAGTCATCAAAATCATCATCTCATGGGATATCCAATCATATGCAGGGAGTCATAAAATACGTCAGGTCATTGGATGTTAACTAATGATAAACATCAAAATAAATTAATGTCATTGTAACAAACAAAACATATATTTACACATTAAGAAGCTAATCGTAAAAGGAAGTGTGGCTGCAATTGTGTCTAGGGAAAAAATATAAGATGCAGGCATGTATATAAAATTGTGAAAGAAGGAGCGTGACCATAAACATAAGATAGTGAGGAAAAAGCGGCGTGACAGTGAGTGTGAACATACTGGTTAGGATTAATACCATTCTTACCTCTAATGCGGTAAACAAACGATATACAATGTGTACTATTAACATGTCATAAATCTGCAACAATTAGACATATGCCATATGAGGTGTGATGATGATTGTGTAAAAATACAAAGAATAGGGGCATGAACTATACGTCATACGTGTCACGAAGCAAACAACCAGTGTATGGGCAAATGCTAATAAAAAATAAGGTACAGGGGGGTGGAGCCAGCACTCAACCGAGATGGCTACACTTTTGTGAGCTCCGTGCTTCCTTAATGGCGAATCAGTAATAAAACACCTTTGTGGCGACATGGACTGAACTAATTTATTTGTTAATATGGATTAACACAGTGGCAGTGACATTTATGGGCTATCAGTTACCCACCGGCGCTGGGACTTAGCATTTTTGTGACCAAGGCTGCGGTGGAGTAGGCCACGTGGGAGTCCGCAAATAATATGGCATAACTCCGGAAGCTTGCTGGGATCTTCAGGCACGGAGGATATTTACAAAGGTTCTCCGGACTACAATAATCAACAGACAGTGTTTGGGTAAGATCTTCTCCCTGCCCAAGAATTATATACGCAAAAACTATAGGTAGAACTTTTAAATCATTTTATCATGTTATATTATCTGTTTCCTAATAGACAGGTTGAATCTTACAGGAAATTATGTGATAAATATCTAAATAACTTGAATCTCCCTAGGTTGTAATCTAGTGAAAGAGATTTTCTAAGTTCCCCTATTAATAGTGAAGAAATCTCAGATACTATAAAAGATATGAAGCCGGACAAAGCCCCAGGTCCAGATGGCTTTTCAAATAAATATTACAAAACCTTTAAGACAAAACTTATCCCACACCTTCTTAATCTATTTAACTATACAGGGAGTGCAGAATTATTAGGCAAATGAGTATTTTGACCACATCATGCTCTTTATGCATGTTGTCTTACTCCAAGCTGTATAGGCTCGAAAGTCTACTACCAATTAAGTATATTAGGTGATGTGCATCTCTGTAATGAGAAGGGGTGTGGTCTAATGACATCAAAACCCTATATAAGGTGTGCATAATTATTAGGCAACTTCCTTTCCTTTGGCAAAATGGGTCAAAAGAAGGACTTGACAGGCTCAGAAAAGTAAAAAATAGTGAGATATCTTGCAGAGGGATGCTGCACTCTTAAAATTGCAAAGCTTCTGAAGCGTGATCATCGAACAATCAAGCGTTTCATTCAAAATAGTCAACAGGGTCGCAAGAAGCGTGTGGAAAAACCAAGGCGCAAAATAACTGCTAATGAACTGAGAAAAGTCAAGCATGCAGCTGCCAAGATGCCACTTGCCACCAGTTTGGCCATATTTCAGAGCTGCAACATCACTGGAGTGCCCAAAAGCACAAGGTGTGCAATACTCAGAGACAAGAAATATCTCAAGACTGATTTTTCTAAGGTTTTATGGACTGATGAAATGAGAGTGAGTCTTGATGGGCCAGATGGATGGGCCCGTGGCTGGATTGGTAAAGGGCAGAGAGCTCCAGTCCGACTCAGACGCCAGCAAGGTGGAGGTGGAGTACTGGTTTGGGCTGGTATCATCAAAGATGAGCTTGTGGGGCCTTTTCGGGTTGAGGATGGAGTCAAGCTCAACTCCCAGTCTACTGCCAGTTTCTGGAAGACACCTTCTTCAAGCAGTGGTACAGGAAGAAGTCTGCATCCTTCAAGAAAAACATGATTTTCATGCAGGACAATGCTCCATCACACGCGTCCAAGTACTCCACAGCGTGGCTGGCAAGAAAGGGTATAAAAGAAGAAAATCTAATGACATGGCCTCCTTGTTCACCTGATCTGAACCCCATTGAGAACCTGTGGTCCATCATCAAATGTGAGATTTACAAGGAGGGAAAACAGTACACCTCTCTGAACAGTGTCTGGGAGGCTGTGGTTGCTCCTGCATGCAATGTTGATGGTGAACAGATCAAAACACTGACAGAATCCATGGATGGCAGGCTTTTGAGTGTCCTTGCAAAGAAAGGTGGCTATATTGGTCACTGATTTGTTTTTGTTTTGTTTTTGAATGTCAGAAATGTATATTTGTGAATGTTGAGATGTTATATTGGTTTCACTGGTAAAAATAAATAATTGAAATGGGTATATATTTGTTTTTTGTTAAGTTGCCTAATAATTATGCACAGTAATAGTCACCTGCACACACAGATATCCCCCTAAAATAGCTATAACTAAAAACAAACTAAAAACTACTTCCAAAACTATTCAGCTTTGATATTAATGAGTTTTTTGGGTTCATTGAGAACATGGTTGTTGTTCAATAATAAAATTAATCCTCAAAAATACAACTTGCCTAATAATTCTGCACTCCCTGTATTTCTGATTCTAAATGCTTCCCAGACACAATGATGCAAGCACATATCTCGGTTATTCCCAAACCGGGCAAACCCCCAACTTCCCCATCAAATTTTAGGCCTATTTCCCTGTTAAACGTAGACCTGAAATTATATGCCAAAAGATTGGCTACTAGAATTAACAGATTCCTTCCAAATTTAATTCACCATGACCAAGTAGGTTTTGTCCCGCAATGTGAAGCCAGAGATAACATTTGTAAAGTCCTCCACCTGATAGATTATGCAAAAAACTTAAATATCCCACCAGTATTCCTATCTACCGATGCTGAAAAAGCATTTGATAGGTTAGATTGGACTTTTCTTCAGGCAACCCTTCAAAAATTTGGATTTCCCAACATATTCATAAATAAAATTTTAGCCCTTTATTCTAACCCCTCTGCCGAGATCTATTGTTTGTCTTGTCCTTAGAACCCTTGGCAGAGAAAATTCGTATTAACCCCGAGATAATAGGTATTAAAATTAGAGAGGAAACTTATAAATTAGCGATGTTTGCTGATGATGTCTTAATGACACTGTCAGCACCAGACCAATCCTTGCCAGTAATTCAACGGGAATTAAAAGCCTTTGGCAAAGTCTCTAATTTTTTGATCAACAATAATAAATCAGAGTTATTCCCAATAAATTTGTCTGCTAACGACATCTTAATGCTTAATCAAAAATACCCCTATAGAATCCAAAACCGTGCTTTAAAATACTTAGGATTTTTCTTATCGTTAAAACTGGAAGACCTTCGTAAATTAAACTACGGATGATTAGTGGAAGAATTTGCATATTTGTCCTCCTCTTGGCTTCCAAAAAATATCTCTTGGCTAGTCAGAATAGCTGCGGCAAAGATGACCCTCTTGCCAAAGGCTCTTTATATCCTACAAGCGCTCCCGATCCCTGGTACTAGTGGGCATATAAGTAAACTACAATCTATTATCGACACGTACATTTGGCACCGTAGACCCCATTGAATAGCGAAAAGTACTATGTACACTCACAGAGAGGAGGGAGGATTGGGAGTTCCCAATCTCCTTCTATATAAACAGGCTACGTCATTAAATTGTGTAATAGACTGGTGTAGACAGGGGGAGACTTCGTACAAGAGATGTGTTCATTTGGAGACACAGTTAATAGACACTCCCCATATGGGTAGCTTGTGTTGGGCCCCACAAAAACCTCCATGGGAATTACTAGATACTTACCCGATTTTAAAAGAAATATGGTCAGACTGGACATTACTGAGAAGCAAATTCCATTTAATTACCACAAAGTACTCACCATTAGCAAATCTACACCCCAACAGGGAGTTTCCTGCAAATTTGCAGAGGGCATCAGTCACTAGAACCACATCACACTCATTAACAAAATATTTACCTGTATACCTACTATCGACACAAGGCCAACTGGCCTCAAGAGACACATTGTTAGAAAGGGAGCTGTCTTCATTCGGCTCTTGGTTATACTACCACCAAGTAAGACACTTCCTGGCTACTCATAAGTCAAACAAAGATATGTTAAGACAACTTACAGTATTTGAGTCTCTATGCACTTCGGTGCTGCATCCAAAAAAAGTTATTTCATTAATGTATCGATGCCTTCTTAAATCTCACTGCCGAATTACACTCTTAAATGGGAAAAGGAAATGAATTTAAACATCTCCACTAAACAGTGGTCTTCATGGTTCAAAGCTACACCCAAATCCGCCCATTTCGCAGCAGGCTTAGAAAATAATTTAAAGGTTATTACTAGATGGTATTTAACCCCTAGCAAGTTAAAACATATGTTCAGAAATGCTAATGACAGATGTTGGAGAGGTTGTGGCCGAACAGGCACTATGTACAATATCTGGTGGGACTGTGAGGTGGTAAATCTCTTTTGGGCTCAAATTCATTCACTGGCGTGTCACATTACAGGTGTCCAATTTAAACTTTCACCAGAAATAATTTTATTTAATGCTTTATTTGATATTCCATGTAAAATTAGAAGACAACTATACCAGATCTTGATAAATGCAGCCAAGAGGCTCATTCCTAAGTCTCCTGATACCTACTATTCCCCAATGGATTGATCTAGTAAAAAATACTTTGATTCTAGAGAGATACTACTATTTTAAGATTGGCCGTATGGATTTCTTTCAGGATAACAATATCTTTATAATAAATAAGAACTTTATGGCCAACTTTAGCTAATTTATTGTGAAAGGGGTTCCTGACACTTTCTCCTCTGAGTAGATTCTGTTTAACTGTCAATTCTCGAGCATATAATGTTTTACTAAGGTTTCATATGAGATGTTTGTACTGTGAATCCCTGAATGCTTTGTTGTTTTGATTTCTTGTTGTTTATTTCTATTTTATTTTTGTTAGAATATCTACACAGCCCTAGTTTGGGTCATAAAGAGACTTTGTTTTTCTCCCAATCTAGATACAACTCGACCCACCACAATCGGACTATTTCTTTATAGATATGTGTTGGTTTTGTATGTGACATGAAACATATGGCTGTGGTTCTATTTTTATTGTATACATAACGTATATGATGTAACGTGTTTTTGAAAAATAAAGAAATAAGAAATAAAAAAAATAAGGTACAATTGGACAGAAGAAGGCCAATGATAATAAAAGGGGCGTGATATATGCAATATAAACAAAACCAACATAGTCATCCGACAATAATCTATAAGAATCGTAATAAAAAACATGAAAAACCCAATACCCATGCCACATCAATAATTGACCAAACAAAAATAGAAAGTGATGTGATCACAGGAGGGAAAATTAATAAGTGATCAACAATCTAGAATAAGATAAATGGAACTAATAACTATGTAATAGACATCTAAAAAGATACACCAAAACGAGGGCATTATATACAAAAAGCAGTACAATATGGTGCTAAAGCATCAGGCCACATGATTCGCAGGGATCGTACGAAAGTGATAAGGGTATGACATCTGGCAATGCTAACAATAACTAGATGTGGGGGGTAAGTAACAAGAATAACAGCCAAATAGAACAATTATTCAATTAAGTGCTACAAAAGTAAAATTTATTGTGCATCAAGAGACGAGGTAGATATATATATCATAGGGCTACAACCGTATACAAAGAGCAGTGGTTTGTAGCAGTGGTCCTAACGAATGTGAGAGGAAGTGCAGTGTAAACAGGAAAAAAGAGGGGCCCGGACTAATAAACAATGGGGCATCACTAAAAGCAGAAACTAGCCAATGGATGGCATAAGACCAAATCATTTAAAAGGCGGCCAAATCCATATTCATGTTAAGACCAGAGGGAAACAAGGTTTTAAGTTTGTAGTTCCAATAAGTTTCCCTCTGTCTCAATCTATTAAATCTGTTATAAAGATGGGGGGGATACTTTCTATAGGGCAAATGTTAAAGGTGTTAAGAGAACCGTTGTGGTTCATATGACAGTGTCTAGGCACACTATCGCCTAGATTTAGAGTTCTGCATTAGGGTTAAAAAGCAGTGTTAAGGGGTCCTAACGCTGCTTTTTGTAATGCCCGCTGGTATTTAGATTCAGACAGGAAAGGGTCTACCGCTCACTTTCTTTCCGCGACTCGAGGCTACCGCAGATCCCCTTACGTATCCTATCTTTTCTATGGGATTTGCCTAACGATGGTATTATGAGTCTTGGAAGAAGTGAGCGGTAGAGCCTCTACTGACAATACTCCAACTGCAAAAAAAGTCAGTAGTTAAGAGTTTTTTGGGCTAACGAAGGAACATAAAGCTCTTAACTACTGTGCTATAAAGTACACTAACACCCATAAACTACCTATGAACCCCTAAACCGAGGCCCCCCCCCCACATCGCAAACCCTATAATACATTTTTTTAACCTCTAATCTGCCACTCTGGACACCACCGCAACCTACATTATAGCTATGAACCCCTAATCTGCTGTCCCTAACATCGGCGACACCTATATTATATTTATTACCCCCTAATCTGCCCCCCCAACATCGCCTCCACCTACCTACACTTATTAAAACTAAATACTTACCTATAAAATAAACCCTAATATAGCTACAATATAACTAATAGTTACAGTGTAGCTATTTTAGGATTTATATTTATTTTACAGGCAACTTTGTATTTATTTTAACTAGGTACAATAGCTATTAAATAGTTATTAACTATTTAATAGCTACCTAGTTAAAATAATTACAAAATTACCTGTAAAATAAATCCTAACCTAAGTTACAAATACACCTAACACTACACTATCATTAAACTAATTAAATAAATTACCTACAATTATCTAAACTAAAATACAATTAAATAAACTAAACTATAATACAACCCCCCTCACTAAATTACAGAAAATAAAAGAAAATTAAAATAAGTTTAAACTAATTACACCTAATCTAAGCCCCCTAATAAAATAAAAAATTCCCCCCAAAATAATAAAATGCCCTACCCTATCCTAAATTACAAAGTAATCAGCTCTTTTACCAGCCATTAAAAGGGCTTTTTGCGGGCATTGCCCCAAAGTAATCAGCTCTTTTACCTGTAAATAAAAATACAATCCCCCCCCCAACATTACAACCCACCACCCACATACCCTTACTCTAAAACCCACCCAATCCCCCCTTAAAAAAACCTAACACTACCCCCCCTGAAGATCACCCTACCTGGAGCCGTGTTCATCCAGCCGGGCACTGATGGGCCAGAAGTGGACATCCGGAGCATCTTCATCCGATCGGGGCAGAAGAGGTCCTCCAAGCGGCAGATGTCTTCATCCAAGCGGCATCTTCAATCTTCAATCAACCGGAGCGGAGCCATCTTGAATCCATCCGACGCGGAGCCATCCTCTTCTTATGATGTCCTAAGGCCGAATGAAGGTTCCTTTAAATGACGTCATCCAAGATGGCATCCCTCAAATTCTGATTGGCGGAACAGCCAATAGAATCCGAGGTCAATCCGATTGGCTGATTGGATCAGCCAATCGGACTGAACTTCAATTTGATTGGCTGATTGCATCAGCCAATAAGATTTTTCCTACCTTAATTCCTATAAAGTTGCCTGTAAAATAAATATAAATCCTAAAATAGCTACAATGTAACTATTAATTATATTGTAGCTATATTAGGGTTTATTTTATAGGTAAGTATTTAGTTTTAAATAGGAATAATTTATTTAATTATAGTAAATTTATTTAATTTTATTTAAATTATATTTAACTTAGGGGGGTGTTAGGGTTAGGGTTAGACTTAGGTTTAGGGGTTAATAAGTGTAGGTAGGTGGCGGCGATGTTGGGGGGGCAGATTAGGGGGTAATAAATATAATGTAGGTGTCGGCGATGTTAGGGGCAGCAGATTAGGGGTTCATAGGTATAATGTAGGTGGCGGCGGTGTCCGGAGCGGCAGATTAGGGGTTAATAATATATAGAAGGTGTCAGTGAGAGCAGGGGTGGCAGATTAGGGGTTAATAAGTGTAAGGTTAGGGGTGTTTAGACTCGGGGTTCATGTTAGGGTGTTAGGTGAAGACTTAGAGAGTGTTTCCCCATAGGAAACAATGGGGCTGCGTTAGGAGCTGAACACTGCTTTTTTGCAGGTGTTAGGTTTTTTTCAGCCAGCTCAGCCCCATTGTTTTCTATGGGGATATCGTGCACAAGCACGTTTTTCCAGCTTACCGCTACCGTAGGCAACGCTGGTATTGAGGGTCGAAGTGGAGCTAAATTATGCTCAACGCTCCCTTTTCTGAGGCTAACGCAGCCATTCAGACAACTCGTAATACCAGCGTTGGTCTTTACCGACAAAACTCTAAATCTAGGCGTATGGTTTTTGAAGTTATTCTTTATATTTCTATAATGTTCGTTCCATCTATTTCTGATTAATCTGCACGTACAACCCACATATTGGATCCCACAAAAATTGCATGTCAACAAATAGACTACATAAGTAGATGTGCATGACAAATTTTGGTGAATAATAAACTTTTTGATTGTGGTGTGGGCGGAGAAAGAACTACAACTGGGGTTAATATGTTTACTCATGTTGCAATTTTTAAGGTGACATTTGGCTACTCCTTTCCCATCATACAGTTATCTGGGTTGTGGTGGATCGATTTTCCAGACTGGCTCATTTTGTACCCTTAAAGAAACTGCCCAAGAATTATCGTCTCTTTTTCTGTTACACGTGGTACGACTTAATGGCATTCCCGTGAATATTGTTTCCAACAGAAGTCCACAATTCATCTCTACTTTTTGGAAAGCCTTTTGAAAATTGATTGGAACCACTGTATCCTTGTCTTTTGGCTACCATCCTCAGACTAATGGGCTGACAGAGAGAGTGAATCAAGATCTCAAAGCCTATCTCAGAATTTTTGTTAATTCTCTCCATACCAACTGGTCTGATTTGTTGCCCCTAGCTGAGCTGGCAAAGAACACTCATTGGCACTCTTCTCTACAATGCTCTCCATTTCAAGCCATAGCAGGTTACCAACCTTGTGTCTTTCCTCTTTCTGCTCAGTCCACAGGGGTTCCTGCAGCAGACCGACACGTTACTAACCTCATTAATTATTGGCAACGTATTCGTTCTCAGTTACGTTCAGCTGTCTCCAGATACAAGACGTTTGCTGATCATCATAGAGCTTCTGTTCGTGCCTTTTTGGTAGGTGGACGTGTTTGGGTCTCTACTCAACATATTCATCTACGTCAACCCAGTCACAAATTAGGGCCTAGGTTTATCGGCCCTTACAAAGTCCTTAAAAGACTGTCTCCTGTTGCCTACAAAGTGGCCTTGCCCAGAACCCTGTGCATACACCCAGTCTTTCACATCTCTCTACTCAAGCCCTACATCAAGAACAGATACACTCAGCTCTGACCTCCTCCTCCTCCGCTCCCAATCCATGGTGACCCTGAGTATGAGGTTGCTAAGATCCTGGACTCCAGATACAGGTGCAGGCAACTAAAGTACCTTGTGCATTGGAAGGGTTACTCTGTGGAAGATCATTCTTGGGTTCTTGCCTGTGATGTGCATGCTCCATCTTTGGACTCCATATTCCATGCTGCTCATCCTTTGAAACCGACTCTGGTTCCCAGAGAAACCCTTGAAGGGGGGCTAATGCATGCTGCTTCCTTGCACCGCTCTGGCTGTTGCCAGGAAAGCAGTGGTTGCTGCTCTGGCTGTTTCCAGGGATGCAGCGGTTCCTGTGAGCGTGCGGCGATGACGTCATCGCCACACGTCTCTTCCCCTCTGAAGCTGGTCCAGATCTCCTATGGCGCGAATCCTGCACCTATGTAAGTTTCTCACTTACTATCTTTACTGCCCAAGTATAGGTGTTTCTTCTTGTGCTCCTGGGTGCTGTGTTACTGAATTGCTGGATTGCTATACTGTTACTGAGCTAGCTGAACACATCTAGTTATTCAATCGCAAGAGACAAATCTTTGCAGGCACCAATCATCAGCTAGCTCCCACTAGTGTAGAATATGGAGTAGGTCAGGAATAGGTACACGTCTTTAAAAACTGAGACCAGAAGATACACCAAGGTCAGGAAACGGAAAGCCAATGGGCACATGATGTTACAACAGACAGAAGTGAAGTACAGAAAACTGTTCCAAAATGAAGCAAATGAGTAGACAATCCAAATCAAGTTAAAACTTAATGGCTCAGGCAAATAACAGAGTCCAGGTATCAGGCCAGAATCATAACAGGTAAGACACAGAAGCAGAAATGCTAGGAAATTCATAGTCAAATAACCAAGCACCAATGGCCCACTCACAGGCCTTTTAAAACTTCCTGTCTGACTTTTGCCGCAATTTGCTCTGCATTGTCACTTTTGACATTGGGATAACAAAAAGTGCACCCTTTAGTACAGGTCGCAGAGATAGTATATTTAGTGCACCCTGCCCCTGGAACATCCCACACATCAATTTTCTCCCCAAACACTGGGCAAACATTAGCTCACCCTGGGAATCAACAGTAGCACACCTAGGTAAATACTTTAAGGCCTGACACTTCCTTGGTTTAATTCACCATAAAAATCATATATTTCAAACTGCAGGGAGGGAAACCCACATGTATGTACTAAACATATCTTCATCTCAAGTCTTCCCTTTGTTGAATTTAAAAGAACATTGTACGGTAAAATGTTCTCCTCTTTAACATGTTCGAAATTATCCACTTTACCTGCTGGAGTGTATTAAATTGTTTGCAAACAGATCCTTTACCTCTATTTTGTCATTTGAAATAGCTGTTTTTGCCAGTTGAAACCACCACCTATACAGAAAATATGATTACGACTGTATTATCTGTAGAAAAGCTATTTAAAGTAGCATTAAACGCAAAGTTTTTCTTTAATGATACAGATAATAGCACATACAATATTAAACAACTTTCTAAGTTACTTCTTCTATTATCAATTTTGCTTACTTCCATTAGTATCCTTTATTGAAGGGGCAGCTATGTATTACTGGGAGCTAGCTGAATACATTGGTAAGCCAATGATAAAAGACAGGACGAAAAAAGACAGCGCCTCATAGTTCAGACAAACTTCAGAATGCAAAGTTATACTGGAAGTAGATAAAGATATACTCACAAAAGGACTGGCACTCTTATGAAAAGAAGTGCGAATGTGCGGGCTGACGTTCAACAGCAGTCAGTACACTGAATAGCGGGTCCTCCAAACTGTTAAGAAATACAGCCGTGGACTCTACTCCGTGGTATACAGGAGATCTTCAATGTCAGCAACGAATACCCCTTAGTGTCAAATATTTCAGTTGCTCCGGGGGCGACACTTGATCAGCTCAGGGAAGGTGCCGTGGTAATGTGATTTGATATTTTGATTACTTTCTCGTTTCGAGGTGCAGACTCACTCAGAGAGAACAGTTGAAAGTGTCAGTGTCACTGGGGTGGAGCAAAAATATAGAGTTTCACTTTATATTACATTACCACAGCACCTTCCCTGAGCTGATCAAGTGTCGCCCCCGGAGCAACTGAAATATTTGACACTAAGGGGTATTCGTTGCTGACATTGAAGATCTCCTGTATACCACGGAGGAGAGTCCACGGCTGTATTTCTTAACAGTTTGGAGGATCCGCTATTCAGTGTACTGACTGCTGTTGAACGTCAGCCCGCACATTCACACTTCTTTTCATAAGAGTGCCAGTCCTTTTGTGAGTATATCTCTATCTACTTCCAGTATAACTTTGCATTCTGAAGTTTATCTGCACTATGAGGCGCTGTCTTTTTTCATCCTTCCTATAGATACACTGACCGATCACTCAGTCCCAAGACAAGCAGCCTATACTTTCGACTTATCATCAAACCAGAGACTGATTTTTTCGCCCTGATACCGGTCAAGGTTTTATTTATACTTTTTCATTGGGACTTTAGTTGAAATTGTTTTCTGGACTTTTGTTTTTTAATGTATTTTTTGCACAACTATCTGTTTTATTGTATGCACGTGTATGAACATTCATTTTGCTCATTTACATCCGCATTGCAGTTTTAACTATTTTCACTCTGGCGCACACTATCACTATATATTTTTAATATAGTGCTTTTTTTCTATTTTTTTCTAATGATAAAAGATATATATGTTCAGCTTTCTCTCAGCTTTTGAGCATACCTAGCTAATTATTAGCTATGTTTTCAACAAAGGACACTAAGAGAATGAAGAAAATGACATAATAGAAGTAAATTGGAAAGTTGTTTAAGGTTCTCTTCGTCCACTCTACTCTCAGGAACCTGGTCGGTCAGCATTCTTATTCAGAGCTCCTCAACTGCGGAATAAATCCTCCAGAAACCTGAGATCTTAGCAAAGAAAAATCTCTGTATCTTTATAAACAAACCAATCTTGTAAAGACTGTAAATTATAAAAAGACCTACCTTGTGTCTGTGTACATCTATATAAAATGTTACTATTTGTACAATATGTAATCTATTGCTGGCCTATCGCATGAGATACTTGAAAACAAGAGAAAGCTCAATGTATTTTTCCTGGTAAAACATTTTTGCAGATATAAATAAATAAATATTTCCATACTTTCTAATTTATAGAAATCAAAAGACTGGCATAATAGTCTGACTCTATGAAACAGACAATATCAAATCAAGAAGTAAAAATGCACAGAAAAACTGAACAGAACTATAACAAATAACCATGACATACAAAATGTTGTGATTTAATGAATGGAATTTGGGATAAATCTGCCAACATCAACACTAAAGAAAAGTCATATGTCCGAGTCCCATTTAGACTTCACAAGAATTTGGAAGCATGTATCACACTAGGTAGAAGAGGATCAACAATCTGCATATCAAAATCTAGATCTTGGGGGGCGGAGCTGGCCACTGAGCTGACTGGACGTGTTGGTGCTGAGCTCCTGAACCTAACAACTAATTATAATTACACCAGGTGCCTTATACTTTAATAAAGGTAATCTACCTTGTGTCTCTAGAGGTGGGCACAATATCTCTACGAAAGTAACCTGCCTAACCTCACTTATTTGATCTACACGTCACCCTAGAGCAGATTAACTACCGAGCTGTGAGTGAGGCCACAACAGTAAGGGAGAGATCAGGCTCACCTTGACTTCCTCCCGGAGGGTTGGGGATCCACTCTGGGCCTCCCTACTATCACCTGGACCTGCCTGAACCTCTGGATTGAACCTGTCGCTACCTCGGAAGATAAAGATTGCTCCCGGCAGATCCTAGACCTCACTCCCGCCTTGGGCTATAGCTGCATCCTTCACTCCGGAGGGTCGGGGCTCCGCTCCGGAGTGCCTACTACAGCGCACCTCTTGCCTTCATTGACTACTAACTGCTGCCACCCGACATCGCTCCGGAGGGCTGGGGATCCACTCCGGAGCGCGCTACCACAGATACCTCTAGTTCCTGAGAGGCTGCCTCCTACCCGAGCGGCTTACTTAGGCGTGTCCGAAGGCCCTAACGATCCTGGTGAGGCTAACGGTAGCGAGAGATCGCCTGCTTCACGCTTCTCCACACACGGCGGCAGGTGCTGAGGAAAGAATCGGACGGGCTGGGACTTTAAACCTCAGCCGAGTCCCCCTGCTGCATAACCTTAGTGAAAAGGCGCGAATATCCGCCATTTTGGGCCTGAGGGTCCCTCATCTCTCCAACAGCCTGGGAGCAGAGTTACATAGAGAGAAAGTTTACTACAGCTGAGCCCACACCTTTACATCTGCTCTGCTCCTGTGGAACACCACCTCACAGACCGGGTAAGAACCTGTTAGTTTACCCGGTGATCTTCTACTCCTGACACTGATCTGCAGACTGTACGCAGGTGTCACTCTGCCCATAAGACCCTTACTGTCACATAAATAAGGTTGCCAAACTTTTCCACCTGCTTGAGTGTCTGGGGTCTCCTTTACCCTGCTGCTGGTCCTAGGCTGTGTCCCCTTAACATTCTGTGACCATAGTTTCATATTTGCTGCATTTGCTTTTTGGTGAGCCACCTCTTTCCTACCAGAAATCCCTTCTATGTGCTACTGGGATAGTTAACTGAAACTGACATTGACTTAGCTGTTTAAATCACAGCTAAAATAAGCCCCTTGCCAAAACAAAGGGAACCGCTGAGGTCTTGAACTCACTATAACAAGGGAGACTAATAGAGACAATCTATTTTACATAGGGTGTCTACGCAGTTCAATTTAACAGCAACCAGCTATTTATATCAAAGCTGCTGCGTCAGCGTTATTGTCTTCGAGCGTTAGGCACGAAGTGTACTGTGATGCTTGTTTACTATTTATTGTTTGTCTAATAACAATAACTTTCCTTTAACAGCGCTGACAACTCCTGTAAGATTATACACAGGTACTGTTTTGAGGTTTTATGTGAGTACTGTTTTCAAATTAGTATATCCAGTGTGCTCTTAGGGGACCTACTGTAACTACATTTTCTTCGTCTGCCTAACCACCTTTATTTCCTGACAGGCCTTCATCATTGCTGCCTTGCTTATTGCTATTGCCTAGTTATTGTTGCTTTAAGGCAGCGACCCCTCAAGACCCACCCTTTCCGGCCTAGCTAGTCTAGGCTGGTCACTTCCCTTTCCCCTTTTCCCTTCCTTTGGGTCGTATCCCCTATCCCTGAGTCGAGAGGGGGCCCTGGCGACCAGGAGATAGATCTCCCAACAATTCAAAGTCTAACCATTTCTCCTTATTGTGATGTAACCTAAGGATATGTAGATTATTTTCCTTATGCCAAGGCCCCAGTCAGCCAGTTAACAGCTTATCTTTATAGTGTTGTCACATGCCCACAACTCATACTGAGAACCCATGCAGGTCCACAAAATGCCTCAAACATTTAAAAGGAAACAGAAAGCCCTGAATACCCCTAAGCGTACAGTGGTGGATCACTTCAGCAATCCCCTCTCCAGATCTCAGGCTGCCTCGGATGAAGATCTTACAGATGCTAGTAGTTCAGCTGAGACCACCGGTGAGCCGACCTTGATCCAGAATGTAGGGCGTTCCCTACGTGCTGAAAAAGAGGTTAATAACAACCTCATGGACTCCTGGCCTCACATCACGACTCCCTAACAAAGAAATTTGAAAAGAGCCACGCGGATTTGAAACGTGACATAGCTTCCATAGGTGAGCACACAGACATAATAGAGCGCAAACAGGAGGATTTGATGATAGACCATTCCAACCTCCTCGGGTACTCCCAATGCTTAGCTGAACAAATATCGGATCTCAAAATCAAATTGGCAGACCTAGAAGATCGTACCCGACGCAATAATATCCGGGTGAAAGGTATCCCTGAGACTGTCTCCCCACAGGATTTAGAGAAGTATCTCCGAGAGATATTTACTACGATATTGGGCCCAGAAGAAAATCAAGAGATGCTGATGGATCGGGCCCACAGAGCACTGAGACCCAGATCTAGTGAAGGGGACAAGCCTCGTGATGTTATAGTCCGCCTACACTACTATACCTTCAGAGACAAACTTCTTCAAGCTCTAGCGGGGGGTAGAACCCTCCCGGGCCAATACTCAGAGATACAAGTCTACCAAGATCTCTCGCCGCATACCCTCCAGTTGCGGCGTCATTATCAACCTTATACCAAGTTGATGAGAGATAAAGCCATCAAATACCGCTGGGGGTTCCCCGTCAAGCTACATATCACCAAAGAAGGCCATCAATACACAGTCTCCTCACCGCAGCAAGCTAGAGAACTCATGCAAAAATGGGACTTTCTACCGCCAGACCCGCCTGATTCTCAACAACCTAAAGATCCGAACAGAGGACTGAGGGCCTCAGCCCCAGAGTGGCGACCTCTTCCTCAAAGAGTGGGAAACCCTCAGAAGAAACCTCCACAATACGCAGAAAATCGCGCGCCCTCAGACAATACCTCCGCTGATCCAGGCGCAACATGACCCCGTCTTGTTCAACATTCCACGTTCATCATGGGGCAATGAGGCCCCCTGATCTCCCTTAGGGTACCAGAGGTTCCCTATGGGATCTGCTACCTTTACTGTTCTTTAAAGGACCTAGCGTGGATGTTCTCAGTTTCTACTGTTTTGGGGTTCCCCCTATATCCTTCCCCTCTCCTTTGAGTGTATGTTCTTCCCTCAGCGTAGAGAGATACGCAAAGGTTAATGCGTTTTAGCATTGTTATTAACAGTAATAATTATTTGTTTATATGTTACAAGGTCAAGAAACTTTTTGTTTGTAGAATGGATAAGCCACCACAGTTAGATGTAAGGGCGGTTATTCCGCCAGGTTTATAGACATAGAGGTACAGCTTATCTGTAATAACCTTTCCATTGGTAACCATGTTCCGCCGCTACAGACAATACTTCATTGAAATGTTTTAAAATATATACCGTGAGAACAGTTATATCATTAATGTTTGTTGCCAGTTAGTAAATAGTTAAGATTAAGAACTATACGGTAAGAATAGATTACCTAACATATTTGCCAATATTGTTACCCACTTCGGTTGATACCTACTAACCTATGATATTGCTAAATTCCTTATGGTATGTTCAACCTCACTGAAATGTGTTGATACTTTGTACATGTTACGCTGTGTATTTGTCAAGTTTGACCTACCGCACGCCATAGGTGAAATTATTCACAGGACACTGACTGGAGAACCCCCTTTTTAGTGGACACTTGACGCATGACACAGAATGACTGACTGGGGCCAGGCTCCACATGCTGGCCTCCCCCCCACCTTGATAGTTGTGACCTCTTGCATTTTCTTGTAAGAGCACTCATAGCGATAGTGTATCTTACACATCGATAAATACCCTGACAGTTTTCGATAACCCTAAATAGCTGCTTGAGAGCAAACAGATTTTCTCCTACCATTTTTTGCCTCACGCCCCCTCCCAGACCCCCTAAGCAAACACCTCACACCTACTTTGTCTTGATCTACTAGTGATATAGAGCTTCTCAAACTTATGGCGCCCATAACTGTAGCTACTCTCAATGCCCAGGGCTTAAACTCCCCCACTAAACGCAGCCTCCTCTCTAACTACCTTAATTCCCACAAATTGCATGTTGTGTTTCTCCAAGAGACTCATTGGGATACCAAATCCAAGCCATTTCGCAACCCAGTAAATTACCCCATATGCGAAACAGCTTCTTTCTCAGAGAAAAAGAGAGGGGTAGCAATCCTGATCCACAGAGATATTAGCTGTTCTGTAGAATATGTAGATCGTGACCCAGAGGGTAGATATTTGATTCTAATCTGCATATTAAATGGAATCCTTTACACCCTAGCCTCCATATATGCCCCAAACACCAAACAGATCCCCTTCCTGAGGCAGTTCCTGGTGAGGCTGGGGGAAGTTAAGAGGGGGCACCTACTGATAGGGGGGGAATCTCAATTCGGTTTGGGACCCTACCCTAGATAAAAAAAACTCCAAAATCTTGCCCCTCCGACCGAAACCTTAATACCCAGTCCAATGCGCTCCGCAAACTTATGTACCAGCATGGCCTCTATGACATCTGGCGCTGTCTTGCACCGACCGAAAGAGACTACACCCATTATTCCAAACCTCATAACTCCTACTCCAGGATCGACTACCTTTTGTGTGACTCCTGGACTTTAGATCAATTCTGTGCCCCACGAATAAGACCATGCCCCTGGTCGGACCACGACCTTGTCAGTGTTGGGTGCACCACCTTACGCCCTCCTGATTGCAGGCCCTCTTGGAAGCTACCCGATCATTATCTGACAGAGGGAGAAATTCCCCAGCTAGTTGAGACAATCTCAGACTTTCTGAGACTCAACAATACGGGTGACATGAGCCAGGAAATTCTATGGGCTACACTCAAAGCTTATCTCAGGGGTCATTTTATTAAAAAAAGTGCTTTATTAAAAGCTAAAAATAAGGTTTCCCTCGCTAAGCTGTATGCGGAACTGAAACAGACTGAATTGACCAAAAAGAATTCCCCCACTCCCATTCTGGGAGACCGAGTTGGTGCCATCAGGGATGAAATTACCAAGAGAGAGCAATTGCGAGTCCAGGCAAACCTACTTCGACTTCGGCAGATATATTACTACAAGGGAAACAAGGCTGACAGGTTACTGGCCCGTAAACTCAGAGACCGTGCGGTTCAGGCCAGAATCCCTGTGATCTCTACGAAGTCAGGTGTAGTCCGCTCACCAAAAAGTATAGGGAAGGCATTTGCCGACTACTATACTTCCTTATATAACCTAACCAACGACTCCTCGGGAGTCGGAGTCTCCAGAACAGCTACCCAGCGATTCTTGGCACAGTTAGACCTTCCCTTCCTAGGAGCTGACTCAGCGGAGGATTTGACTACTCCATTCACTTTGGAGGAAATCAAAACAGCCATATTGGCCTTGAAGCCCCACAAGGCTCCAGGTCCAGATGGATTCACGAGCCTCTTTTATCGTACCTTTGCCCATCTGTTATCACCTATACTGCTCTGCCTTTTCGGTGAGGTTAGGGAAAGGGGAGCTTTCCTCCCCGAATTCTTAGAGGCCAGTATCTTGACTATACCCAAAGAGGGGAAGGACTTGACGCTCTGCAAGAGCTATCGGCCCATCTCCCTTATTAATGTGGATGTGAAAGTCTATGCCAAGATCCTTGCAACTAGGCTTGGAAAACACCTTCCCTCACTGGTCCATTTGGACCAAGTGGGATTCATACAAGGAAGACAAGGTACAGATAACACCCATAGGCTGCTGAACATATTTATGGAAACAGCGGATATGGGGCTGCCTCTCCTCACCCTGTCAATGGACGCAGAAAAAGCGGTTGACAGGGTGGGGTGGGATTATATGTTTTGCACTTTGGAACGTTTTGGGATTCCTGAGACGTTCCGCACAGCTATTGCCGCTCTCTACGCTTCTCCGACGGCTGTGATTAAAGGTATGGGTTTCTGTTCCCCTAAAATTGAGATCAGGAAGGGAACCAGACAGGGGTGCCCCCTGTCCCCGCTCCTCTTCGCATTGGTTATGGAGCCTCTTGCGGAGGCAATTAGAGAAAGCCCTGAGGTCCAAGGCCTTCAGATACATGACACACTCCAGAAATTGGCACTCTTTGCTGATGATATCACTCTCTTCCTCACCAACCCAGTGGAGTCACTTCCCTATCTCTTTGAGATTATTGATGCTTTTAGTAGCATTTCGAACTATAAGGTCAATGTGGCTAAAACAGAGGCCTACATGATTCATATTGAGCAATCAGAACAGACGCCTTAAGCGACTTTATTCGTTCAGGTGGTCAATGGATGGGATCAGACATCTGGGTGTCTTCCTGTCACACGACAAAAAAAACGGTGTTGCAGGAGAACTACACTGTTCTCTTGCGGGAAATTGAGGTGAGACTGAAATCTAAAAAGTATGAGGAGATCTCCTGGATGGGCAGAATTGCTGCTCTGAAGATGATGATTCTCCCTAAATTGACCTACATTATGCGATGTATCCCTGTCCCAGTCCCGGAAGGGATCTTATGAGGTTTCCAAACTGCATTCAATGCCTATGTTTGGGACAATAAGCGACAGAGAGTGGCCGCGGCAACGCTTCAGGTCCCAGTAGACAGGGGTGGGCTAGGACTACCCAATGTTCAATTATACTATCAAGCGACGATGATTTCACACGTCTTGGCGTGGGGACCTGCCCTGCCCCCTACCAGATGGAGTTCGCTCCCCGCTTATGTCGACCTCTCAGATTTGCTCTGGGTCCCACTGCACTTGGCCACGCAGATACAGATCTCCAATCATCTCATCAAAGACTGCCAGATGGTTTGGTTCCATCTCAGACACCACCAGTTGATAGCTCCACACCCCTCGCCCATACATCCTATCGTGTCGCTCCTACAGGGACTATCAAACATTCGGCTTACCCACTGGAAAGCTCTGGAGATCACCTCTCTAAGTGACTTCTGTCTGAATGAGAATCTCCTCTTGCCTCAAGACATGATCTCTAAATTTAGCATTCCCGGTCACCTAAAATTCGACTTCATGAGACTAAGATCTCTGATGAAGGCTTGGGGATTCCTGGTTGAAAAAATCAGGGCACCTACTGTCTGGGAGATGAGATAGAAGGCGAACCTTCAATTATGCAGGCCTCTCACTGCCCACTACCGATCCCTTTTGGGACCCCCCACACTGGTGAAAACTAGGCATATGGCCTCCTGGGAAGCAGAATTGAGACTCACTTTTACGACACTTGACTGGACTAAGGCGATACAGCTGACTAAATCCGCACTTCATTGTGCTACAATGTATGAACTCTACTTCAAGATCATCACCAGATGGCATTTAGTGCCGACCAAACTTCGGACTCTGTACCCTGAACATTCTCCCTTGTGTTGGAGAGAGTGTGGAGAGATAGGCTCCCCGATACATGTGTGGTGGTCATGTAGTAAACTCCGACCACTCTGGTTGAAAACCTGTGAGGTCTGCAAGGCCTTAGAACTCCCGACTCCAGACACTCCAGGCCTAGCTCTCTTACATTTGGGAGTTAAAAAACTGCCAAAGCACAAGAGATATCTGTTAGTCTACCTGTTGACATCAGTCAAGATGTTAATCGCCAGGAATTGGAAGAAACAGCAGCCCCCAAGATGGCAGGCAGTTATTGACTACCTGCAATATGTTAAGGCAATTGAAGACTATGTCTTCCGGGCTAGGAATCAGTCGGACGTCTTTTCCCTAGTCTGGGTACCTTGGGAGACCTACCTAAGGCCGACTACATGATACTCCCTTTATCTTCAAACCTAGCGACCCTCCTGTGACTGTCTTGATTGCCCTTCCTGGAGGAAGCGCCTCACTATGTCAGGTCTGAGGTGCCCCTCATGGCTCTCCCCCTCCTCATCCCCCTTCTTCTGATGCCCCTACCTCCCGTCTAACCCCCCTCCCCCCCTCTAAAGAGAGGTGGGTGTTTACCCCTATCTGTATTGCTCTCGGGCACATATGCTATACAAATTTCCTATTTCCCTCCCCTAGCTGTCAGGCTCATTGTGTATGGCATACATGGCCATACGATACCCAAAATATTAAAAAAACAGAAGCGAAGTTTTCCTTATGACAAACCAATACATAACACCTATGACGTGCGAGTACACAGCTGGCATATGACTATCTTGTAGGCTTGACCATTGAGCCAGGTAATATATTTTTATTTTGGTATGCCGTTAGACCTATGAATACCTGAATGTAACCTGCTGCCTATTGTGTCGAGTGTAATTGTTTTGTTATGTGGTTTTGTACCATTTCCACCAATAAAAACCTATTTAAAAAAAATAAAAAAAATCTAGATCTTAAATTGCAAAAAGTTACTGAAATACTTGCCTGGGATGAGCCAGATATAATGCTAAAACATTTGTGGAGGATGAACACAGAAACTTGGCTCCATGAATAAGAGGTTTTAAAATGTTCTATTGAATCAAATATAAAAAATAAATTAAAAAATAAATTAAAAAAATGCATTTCAAGAGGCAGATATAGAATTAAACTAATTTATGACATGGAAAGAAGGCATACACAAGGTAAATGGACTAGGAAGAATTGGTATAACGAGGACGACCTTGCGATCTAGGTGAACTCAAAAATAGGAAGTCAGTAAGAGGTTGAATATAGTAGAATTGATCTGAGAGATTTTTTTTACAGGGACTTAACATTTTAAAGAAGAACATATACTAATGAGTTTATTATGTCTATTATTGCACTGTTGCTTGCATATAACAATAGTTTAACCATTGCAAAGGGATAAACAAATATATAAAGTTATATACAGAACAGCAAAGCACTTCTGTGACCTAACTGAATGTCTAGGGCGAGATTACATATACTGCGTAGGTTTCAGCCCAACTGCTGAAACCCATGCGCCGCCGCCCAACTGCTGAAACCCATGCCGTCCGTAAGTTCACCTCTCACATCAGGTGAATCACATGTACGGCGCCGGCAGATCAGATAATGCCGTAAGTCGGATAAACCAGCGAGGTACAGAAATGTGCAGAAATAGACATTTCTAGTATCGCCAGTGACTTACGGCAGTATATGATCTGCCAGCACCTAAGTAAAAAAACAAAAAAGTTAAATCTGTAAAAATCTAACCCGCCTCTCAAAAATGAACCAGACAGGTCAAACCCCCTATATCCACTATCCCCCCACATCACAACTAATAATAAAATGTATTAACCTCTAAACTGCCATCCCCCCACTACACAATATACCTAATAAACGGCTAGATTACGAATTTTTCGTTTTGAGCTGTGCGGTGCTAACGAGCAGTTTTCCCTCACCGCTCACTTACATGCAGCGCTGGTATTACAGGTTTTTACAAACCCATCTTAAAAGACAAGAAGTGATCGTTGAGAAAAATTTTCCTCATTACTGCACTCCAATACCAGCGCTGCTTAAGTCAGCGGTGAGCTGGTCTCGCGTGCTTGTGCACGATTTTCCCATAGGAATCAACGGGGAGATCCAGCTGAGAAAAAGTCTAACACCTGCAAAAAAGCAGAGTAAAACTCACTAACGCAGCCCCATTGATTCCTATGGGGAAATAAAATGTATGTCTACACCTAACACCCTAACATGAACCCTGAGTCTAAACACCCCTAATCTTACACTTATTAACCCCTAATCTGCCGCCTCCGGACACCGCCGCCACCTACATTATACTTATGAATCCCTAATATGCTGCCCCCAACATCGCCGACACCTACATTATTCTTATTAACCCCTAATCTGCCACTCCGGACACCGCCGCCACCTACATTATACTTATGAATCCCTAATATGCTGCCCCCAACATCGCCGCCACCTACATTATATTTATTAACCCCTAATCTGCCGCCCCCAATGTTGCCGCCACCTACCTACACTTATTAACCACTAATCTGCCGTCCCCAACGTCGCCGCCACTATATTAAAGTTATTAACCCCTAAATCTAAGTCTAACCCTAACACCCCCTAACTCAAATATAATTTAAATAAATCTAAAGAAAATTACTATCATTAAATACATTATTCCTATTTAAAACTAAATACTTACCTATAAAATAAACCCTAAGCTAGCTACAATATAACTAATAGTTACATTGTAGCTATCTTAGGGTTTATTTTTATTTTACAGGCAAGTTTGTATTTATTTTAACTAGGTAGAATAGTTATTAAATAGTTATTAACTATTTAATAACTACCTAGCTAAAATAAATACAAATTTACCTGTAAAATAAAACCTAACCTAAGTTACACTAACACCTAACACTACACTATAATTAAATAAATTAACTAAATTAACAACAATTAAATCAATTAAATTAAATTAGCTAAAGTACAAAAAAAACAAAACACTAAATTACAGACAATAATAAACAAATTACAAGATATTTAAACTAATTACACCTAATCTAATAGCCCTACCAAAATAAAAAAAGCCCTCCCCAAAATAAAAAAAAACACCTAGCCTAAACTAAACTACCAATAGTCCTTAAAAGGGCCTTTTGCGGGGCATTGCCCCAAAGTAATCAGCTCTTTTACCTGTAAAAAAACAAACAAACAACCCCCCCAACAGTAAAACCCACCACCCACACAAACAACCCCCCAAATAAAATACTATCTAAAAAAACCTAATCTCCCCATTGCCCTGAAAAGGGAATTTGGATGGGCATTGCCCTTAAAAGGGGTCCATCTTCAAGACATCCGACGCGGAGCATCCTCTTCGCCCGACGACTAAAGATGAATGAAGGTACCTTTAAGTGACATCATCCAAGATGGCGTCCCTTAGATTCCGATTGGCTAATAGAATTCTATCAGCCAATCAGAATTAAGGTAGAAAAAATCCTATTGGCTGATGCAATCAGCCAAGAGGATTGAAGTTTAATCCTATTGGCTGATCCAATCAGCCAATAGGATTCAGCTCGCATTCTATTGGCTGATTGTAATTTGTTTTTTATTTTGTGTAATTTAGTGGGGGGTTTTTGTACTTTAGCTAATTTAATTTAATTGATGTAATTGTTGTTAATTTAGTTAATTTATTTAATTATAGTGTAGTGTTAGGTGTTAGTGTAACTTAGGTTAGGTTTTATTTTACAGGTACTTTTGTATTTATTTTAGCTAGGTAGTTATTAAATAATTAATAACTATTTAATAACTATTCTACCTAGTTAAAATAAATACAAACGTGCCTGCAAAATAAAAATAAATCCTAAGCCAGCTACAATGTAACTATTAGTTATATTGTAGCTAGCTTAGGGTTTATTATATAGGTAAGGATTTAGTTTTAAATAGGAATAATGTAGTTAATGATAGTAATTTTCTTTAGATTTATTTAAATTATATTTAAAGGGTCAGTCTACCATAGAATTGTTGTTGTTTTAAAAGATAGATAATCCCTTTATTAACCTTTCCCCAGTTTTGCATAACCAACACAGTTATATTAATATACTTTTTACCTCTGTGATTACCTTGTATCTAGGAACCTTCTTCCAGCCCCCTGATCACATGACTGTGACTGTTTATTATCTATTGTCTTAAATTTAGCATTGTTGTGTGCTAAATCTTAATAACCCCCTGTGCCTGAACACAGTGTTATCTATATGGCCCACGTGTACTTTCTGTCTCTTTGTGTTGAAAAGAGATTTAAAAAGCATGTGATAAGAGGCAGCCCTCAAAGGCTTAGAAATTAGCATATGAGCCTACCTATGTTTAGTTTAAACTAAGAGTACCAAGAGAAAAAAGCAAATTTGATGAAAAAAAGTAAATTGGAAAATTGATTAAAATTAAAAGTCCTATCTGAATAATGAAAGTTTAATTTATACTAGACTGTCCCTTTAAGTTAGGGGGTGTTAGGGTTAGACTTAGATTTAGGGGTTAATAACTTTAATATACTGGGGGCAACATTGGGGTGCGGCAGATTAGGGGTTAATAAATTTAGGTAGGTGGCATCGATGTTAGGGATGGCAGATTAGGGGTTAATAATATTTAACTAATGTTTGCGAGGCGGGAGTGCGGCGGTTTAGGGATTAATATGTTTATTATAGTGGCGGTGACGTTGGGGGCGGCAGATTAGGGGTTAATAAGTGTAGGTAGGTGGTGGCGACATTGGGGGCGGCAGATTAGGGGTTAATAAATATAATGTAGGTGGCGGCGATGTTGAGGAAGCAGATTAGGGGTTCATAAGTATAATGTAGGTGGCGGTGGTGTCCGGAGCGGCAGATTAGGGGTTAAAAATTTTATTTTAGTGTTTGCGATGCGGGAGGGCCTCGGTTTAGGTGTTAATAGGTAGTTTATGGGTGTTAGTATACTTTTTAGCACTTTAGTTGTGAGTTTTATGCTAAGGCGTTAGCCCATAAAACTCTTAACTACTGACTTTAGAATGCGTTACGGATCTTGACAGGGTAGGGTGTACCACTCACTTTTTGGTCTCCAAGGACAGAATCGTAATACCGGCGCTATGGAAGTCCCATAGAAAAAAGACTTTGCAAAGTTTACGTAAGTCGTTTTGCGGTAAGGCCAAAGAAGTATGCGGTGACCCTAAACCTTCAAGACTCGTAATAGCAGCGGGTGTAAAAAAACAGCGTTAGGACCTCTTAACGCTGCTTTTTTACCCTAACGCACAACTCATAATCTAGCCGAAAGTGATTAACCCCTAAACCGCCATCCCCCACATCACAAAATAACTAATTACCCTATTAACCACAATCCGCCAACCCCTCCACATCGCAAACTACCTAGTAAAACTATGAACCCGTTATCCGCCAACCCCCCACAACGCAATCTACCTAATTGACCTATTAACCCCTACACCGCAATCCCTCCACAACGCAATCTATGTATTAACCATTAAACCGCCATCCTTCCACAACGCAAAGTATTAATCTAATTACTAAGCCCCCTAACCTAACACCCCCAAAGTAAACCCCAATTATATAAAATAAAAAAGACTATCACCCTAATAAATGTATACAAAATTACCAAAATAAAAAATCCTAATTTAACATTAAAATAAAAAATCCTAACATTGCATTAAAAAATCCTAAAATTAAATTAAAATGAAAAATCTAATATTACAAAAACTAAATCTAAAATTACAGAAAAAAATAAAAGAAATTATCAAAAAAAATATTTTAAATTATCTCTAATACCCCTATAAAAACAAAAAAGCCACACCAAAATAACCCTCCCCCAATCTAACACTAAACTACCAATAGCCCTTAAAAGGGCCCTTTGTAGGGCATTGCCTGAATAAATCAGCTCTTTTATGTAAAAAAATAGAAATTAATGCATAATAGTAAAAAAGTAAAAAAATAGAATCCTATCAGCCAATCGGAATTCGAGGGACGCCATCTTGGATGACGTCCCTTAAAGGAACCGTCATTCGTCGGGAAGTCGTCGGAAGAAGAAGATGGGTCTGCGGTGGAGGTCTTCAAGATGGAGCCGGTCCTCATCGGATGAAGATAGAAGATGCCGCTTGGATCAAGATGGTTGCCGGTCCGGATCGCCTCTTCTTCCCGGATAGGATGAAGACTTTGGAGCCTCTTCAGCTGCCGGATGATGGATGTCTAGCCCCCGCTTGGGCTTGGATGAAGATTTTGGAGCCAGGACAGATCGGTGTGATACCCGGCGAGGTGAAGACAAGGTAGGAAGATCTTCAGGGGCTTAGTGTTAGGTTTATTTAAGGGGGGTTTGGGTTAGATTAGGGGTATGTGGGTGGTGGGTTGTAATGTTGGGGGGGGTATTGTATGTGTTTTTTTTACAGGCAAAAGAGCTGAATTCTTTGGGGCATGCCCCGCAAAGGGCCCTGTTCAGGGGTGGTAAGGTAAAAGAGCTTTGAACTTTAGTAATTTAGAATAGGGTAGGGCCTTTTTTTATTTTGGGGGTCTTTGTTATTTTATTAGGGGGCTTAGAGTAGGTGTAATTAGTTTAAAATTGTTGTAATATTTTTCTGATGTTTGTAAATATCTTTTTATTTTTTGTAACTTAGTTATTTTTTATTTTTTGTACTTTAGTTAGTTTATTTAATTGTATTTATTTGTAGGAATTGTATTTAATTTATTTATTGCTAGTGTAGTGTTTGGTTTAATTGTATATAATTGTAGGTAGTTTATTTAATTAATTTATTGAGAGTGTAGTGTTAGGTTTAATTGTAACTTAGGTTAGGATTTATTTTACAGGTCATTTTGTAATTATTTTAACTATTTTAGCTATTAAATAGTTCTTAACTATTTAATAGCTATTGTACCTGGTTAAAATAAATACAAAGTTGCCTGTAAAATAAATATAAATCCTAAAATAGCTATAATATAATTATAATTTATGTTGTAGCTATATTAGGGTTTATTTTACAGGTAAGTATTTAGATTTAAATAGGAATAACTTATTTAATAAGAGTTAATTTATTTCGTTAGAATAAAATTATATTTAACTTAGGGGGGTGTTAGGGTTAGGGTTAAAATTAGCTTTAGGGGTTAAAAAATTTATTAGCGTAGCGGTGAGCTCCGATCGGCAGATTAGGGGTTAATACTTGAAGTTAGGTGTCGGTGATGTTAGGGAGGGCAGATTAGGGGTTAATACTATTTATTATAGGGTTATTGAGGCGGAAGTGAGGCGGATTAGGGGTTAATAACTTTATTATAGTAGCGGTGCGGTCCGCTCGGCAGATTAGGGGTTAATAAGTGTAGGCAGGTGGAGGCGACGTTGAGGGGGGCAGATTAGGGGTTAATAAATATAATATAGGGGTTGGCGGTATTAGGGGCAGCAGATTAGGGGTACATAGCTATAATGTAGCTGGCGGCGGCGTGCGGACGGCAGATTAGGGGTTAATAATAATATGCAGGGGTCAGCGATAGCGGGGGCGGCAGATTAGGGGTTAATAAATATAATATAGGGGTCGGCGGTGTTAGGGGCAGCAGATTAGGGGTGCATAGGGATAACGTAGTTGGCGGCAGTGTACGGAGCGGAAGATTAGGGGTTAAAAAAATTTAATAGAGTGGCGGCGATGTGGGGGGACCTCGGTTTAGGGGTACATAGGTAGTTTATGGGTGTTAGTGTACTTTAGAGCACAGTAGTTAAGAGCTTTATAAACCGGCGTTAGCCCAGAAAGCTCTTAACTACTGACTTTTTTCTGCGGCTGGAGTTTTGTCGTTAGAATTCTAATGCTCACTTCAGACACGACTCTAAATACCGGAGTTAGAAAGATCCCATTGAAAAGATAGGATACGCAATTGACGTAAGGGGATCTGCGGTATGGAAAAGTCGCGGCTGGAAAGTGAGCGTTAGACCCTTTCCTGACTAACTCCAAATACCGGCGGTAGCCTAAAACCAGCGTTAGGAGCCTCTAACGCTAGTTTTCACGGCTACCGCCAAACTCTAAATCTAGGCCTTAGTTTTTTTTAATGTAATGTTAGAATTTATTTTAATTTTAAGTTAGGATTTTTTTATTTTGGTAATTTTTTTATTAATTTATTAGTAAGATAGTCTTTTTTATTTTATGTAATTGGGGTTAATTTAGGTTATGTTAAGGGGCTTAGTGATTGGATTAATACTTTGCATTGTGGAGAATGGTGGTCAATAGTGTTAATAGGTATATTGTGTTGTGGGGGGTTGGCGGTTTAGGGGTTAATTGGTAGATTGCGTTGTCAGGGGTTGGCAGTTTAGGGGTTAATAGTGTTAATAGGTAGGTCGCGTTGTGGAGGTTTGGATGATTAGGGGTTAATAGTGTTAATAGATAGATTGCTTTGTGGGGGGTTGGCGGATTAGGGGTTAATAGTTTTAATAGGTAGTTTGCGTTGTGGAGGTTGGTGAATTAGGAGTTATTAGTGTAATTTGATACTTTGCATTTTGGGTGGGTGGCGGATTAGGGGTTAATAACTTTATTAGGTACTTTGCGATGTGGGTGGGTGGTGGATTAGGGGTTAATAGTGTAATTAGATACTTTGTGATTTGGGGGTTGGCAGATTAGGGATTAATACATTTATTAGTTATTGCGGTGCCGGGATGGTGGTTGACAGGTAGATATTGTGCATGTGTTTTGGTAAGACTTCCAGGTGCTCATATACTCAGCACAAGGCTTGCTGCGCCTGCCTTTGTGTGGCAAGGTGAATATGGAGTAAAATTTCTCCATTTTGCCGTGTAAGTCCTTGCGACGCCAGTTCAATGTTAGTTTATGAGAGTAAAAATAGCGGCAGCATATATGTGATCGCAACATCCAAAAAAAATAGTCGATGCCGGCTTTTGCGGGTGACTCCGCATATGTAATCAGACCCCTAGTGAGCAAAATGACAAGAAGCATAGAGTATGTGTGTAGTCACTTTCCGTAATCCTTTAGCTAGCTCCAAGCGTTATTGCTCATGAGCCTAACCTAGAAAAAGAAGTCAATTTGTTAACAGAAATAAATTGAAAAGCCTTATAAAACGTTATGCTCCGGATCATGAAAATGACCATAAATATATTTTAAATAAATTCAATTGTTACTGAAAAATTAAATTATAAGTTTATACAAAGTGAGATTTTATTACAACAGTTACATTTACCAATTTTACCTAATTTGAGACCTACAGAAAAAAAATGAATAGTTTGTGTAAAATGAAATTGACATATTAAATAGTGTTAACTAAACTCTATAGAATGACAATTTATAATAAGACAAAAGGGCTGCAAATGCAAGGTCAATATACTAAAACCCACTTCACAATGAGTACTCAGAGGTCGTCAAGCGGGAACGCATGGGAACTAAGTTCCTGCACTATTTTTGCAAGAGGAACTAAGTTCTCTCTGGAAAGAGAACATAATCGCTTAAGTAAACACTGCTGCTGTTGGTGGGAGGAGCTGTGGCACAGTCTGGTTAGAGGGATAGTGAGATCCTCTAGTAATGGGTAGTAACACTTCCTACCATACACTAAAAGCAATCCTGTCAGCTTTCCTGCTGTGTGATCACCCCGCATTGTATGTAACACATGGTGCTTACATTTCTGTGTGGCTTGCTCTGGGGTTATTTAGGTCCCCTCAGCAGAAATATGACTATTGCACCTTAAGTGGGTGAGACTCTGTGACAGAGGATGATTTTCAGGCCCAAAGGCAACCATTCAACCCTTCATTGGATTTTATTTGCTTTCATTAACCAAAGTGTATAGATTATATACATAGAAATACAGTGCTTGTGTGTAAGTATGTGTGTGTGTGTGTATATATATATATATATATATATATATATATATAAAATTGTATATATATATATATATATTATTATTATACTTTATTTATTAAGAGCCAACATATTCTGCAGCGCTGTCCATGGATACAATTCATTTAAATAAAACAATACAAGACTTGTAAGATACAGGACAAAATTTACAAACACATACAGGAGGGATTGAGGGCCCTATTCCCGTGGGAATTTACAATCTAGAAGGGTAGGAGGTTGAGAAACAGGAGGTGAGGACTGCAAGATTGAGAAGGATGTTAATACAGAGTTAGATGAGGGAAATGTTAGGTAAGTGAAATTAATTTATTATTGAGTTGGGTGGTAGGTTTCCCTGAACAGAAAAGTCTTCATGGAGCATTTAAAGGAAGAAAGATTAGGGCAAAGTCTGACAGCACGAGGGAGAGTGTTCCAGAGGGTAGGTGCTGCACGACAGAAGTCCTGCAGTCTAGCATGAGAGGAGGTGATAGTTGCGGATGCAAGGAGCAGGTCATTGTTGGATCTTAGTAGACGGGCTGGAGTATACTTGTGTATTAGAGAGGATAGGTAGAGGGGTGCGGCGTTGGTGAGAGTTTTGTATGTAATGGTGAGAATTTTGAATTTAATTCTGCTGTGAATGGGGAGCCAATGAAGGGACTCACAGAGAGGTGCAGCAGATACAGATTGACGGGAAAGGTGGATCAGCCTGGCAGAGGCATTTAGGATGGATTGAAGGGGGGAGAGGCGGGAAAGAGGAAGGCCAGCGAGTAGGTTGTTGCAGTAGTCAAGTCGGGAGATAACAAGGGAGTGGATTATTTGCTTTGTGGTGTCAGCGCTCAGAAAAGGGCGAATTTTGGAAATATTGCGTAGATGATTGCGGCAGGATGTAGAAAGAGATTGGATATGGGGGATGAAGGATAGGTTTGAGTCAAGTGTGACTCCGAGGCAGCGGACTTGGGGCGATGGGGAAATGGTGATGCCGTCATCAGGGATAGACAAGTCAGAAGTCGGGGTAGAGCTTGAGGGGGGATAAGAAGGAGCTCAGTCTTGGACATGTTAATCTTTAGGTGGTGAGAGGCCATCCAGGAAGAAATACCAGATAAGCAGTTGCTGACATGAGAGAGGACAGAGGGAGAGAGAGCAGGGGTGGAGAGGTATATCTGGGTGTCATCAGCATAGAGGTGATATTTGAAACCATAACTGTTGATAATTTTACCCAGCGAAGAAGTATAGATGGAGAAGAGTAGAGGACCCAGAACAGATCCTTGAGGTACTCCAACAGACAGAGGCATAGGAGAGGAGGAGTCGTCGGCAAATGACACAGAAAAAGACCTGTGAGAAAGATAGGAGTGAATCCAGGAAAGAGCAGTGTCACAGAGGCCAAAAGAGCTAAGGGTCTGTAGGAGGAGGAGGTGGTCAACTGTGTCAAAGGCAGCTGAGAGGTCAAGTAAGATGAGTATAGAGTAGTGGCCAATATCTTTAGCAGAGAGAAGATTGTTTGTGACCTTGGTAAGGGCAGTCTCAGTTGAGTGTTTTGGGCGGAATCCGGATTGCAGTGGGTCAAGCAAGGAGTTGGCGGACAGGAAGTGGGTTAGGCGATTGTAAACTAGTTTTTCAAGGAGTTTTGATGTTAGTGGAAGCAGTGACATGGGGCGGTAGCTTTCAGGAGAATTAGGGTCGAGGGAGGGTTTTTTGAGTATGGGAGTGACTTTTGCGAGTTTCAAAGAAGATGGGATATATATATATATATATATATATATATATATATATATACTGTATATATAAATAACAATATTAATTGTTAGGGGGAGTGGAAGTCTTGGTGAGTTCCCATACTTTTTTTGGTAGAAATTGACCCCTGCTCAACAGCCTTCCATGACATCACGCTGGCTTAGCAACAGTGATGAAGCGAGTAAGCAAGGAAGCACTGCATCTTAAAATAAGGCCAGGCAAATGAATAATGTGTGTGTATGTGTGTGTGTGTATACGTTTGTGTGTGTGTGTGTGTATGCATGTGCGTGATGTGTGCAAGCTTGTGTATATGTGCATGTGTTTTTGTGAGTGTGTGCGTGCATGTGTTTGTGTATGTGTGTGCGCAGGTGCATATGTGTTTGAGCTTATGTGTTTGTGTGTGTCTGTGTGTGCGTTTCTGTGTGTATGTGAGTTGGTTATTTATCGCATGCCCATTTACGGGTACACAATAAATAACCAGCCATTACAAGTGGCTGGTTATTGCTACCGCGAGCACGCAGTAGAAAGTAGGAATTAGCACTAAAAAAATTAACCAGAGGTCAGACCTCTTATTAATTTTAACAATATCTCCCAAATTAAAATGTGAGGTCCCTTTTTGAAAATATTTTTTTTTAGCATATTTTCAACTTTTAATACCAGAGGTTAACCCGACAAATGCAAACACCCCCGATAAACCCCATAGCGCTCCACTCCTAACATGTCCGTATATGAATACAATAATATTAAACACCATTACTGCTATAGATTAGGTCAGGATAGGACCATTAATCAGGCTACAAAATGCTGGTAATAGTGTACTGGAAGGGCATGAAAACAAAGTACTGCCATGCAAATGCATGGCTGTTGCTTTTTCCTGACTGGCTCACCAGCTGTATCCTAATCTGCAGTGAAACATGAGTTCACTTTTGATTATAGAGTTTACTGTTTATAGCAAACATATAGCAAAATAAAGGATTTATGCTCTTAAAAAATAGCATTTTACACTAAAATGGCCCCCTAAACACACATAATAACACAAGTAATACATAAAGCAATAAACAATTAGGTCACATCCTCATTTTTTCTCCAACACATCTGAGAAAGACATCAACATGTTTTTTTTTTACATGGCTCGCACTTATCTATTTCACCAAACCATTTTCAGATCAAATGTTCAGTTGCAAACACATGGCTCATGTAAGCGCTGCGACATCTTTCACTTGCAATCTCTCGCTTTCTAATTTAATCTTTTATCCAGTCTCTCTAGAGGTTGACGATGAGACCAATAATTCTTGTGTAATTCACAGTTCCTGTTATTTGTTTTCAGAATGTGATAGAAACGGCTGGATCTCACAAATGTTTTTTCAACTAGAAAAACAGTTCTAAAGCCCTCTTAGGACCATATTTTTAATAGCAAAATGTAATAGCAATTTAGCTACTCCGTGGTCTCACTTGGCAAATATTCTAAATAGAAAACACACCTGGTATAACGCTGCAACTAAGGAATGTTTCATGCATACTGAAGCCCCTGTATTTCACAATCAATGAGCCATACAGGACATAAAAATATTCTTGCTCTAGCTAGTTAAAGCTTTAAACATTAGTCTTAAAGTTTCTTAAGTCAACATTACATGAAAGCAAAAGTTACAGCACAGATGTGAAACATGATTCACATCTTCTCCAAAACATACAAACCAACATACATATACATTTTTATTTAGAAGAGAAAAAAACATGTGGGCCACAGGATATTTTTTTTTCTTTTAGGTTCTTTGAAATGAGACATAGCATAACGAAATAACACACTGTATAGGAAAAAAGTACATAGACAAGTCTTCCTGTCAGACAAGTTTCCTACATAGAAAGAAAATAAAACACAGCATAATAATGACATTTATACATATTTCATTTCTTTTTTTAAATTCACCAGATTTCCTGTTTATAGAAATGAATATAAGAGGTAAGTTTCCTTAAAAATTAGTAACCAATATCACATTTACCAGGGTAAAAAGTTTCCTTTGTGGATTTTTGCATATTTTTGGGGGTGCGTTAAAGGGACATTAAACTATAAAAAACAAAAAAACAAAAAAAAAAACTATCATGCGTTTGAAAGTACACTATTTAAAAGGACATATTACTCAAATCATCTCTGTCATGCATATGAACGAGGGGAACTTAACTATGTTAAAAATATTTTGCATTACAAAACATTAAAAATCTGTTTTAATTCAATGTGAAACTAGCAGGAAGTGAATGGTTGCATGCTACCGGGTCACATGACTGCTCATTTGCTGATAGGAAGAAATCACAAAGACAAAACGTAGCTTTAATTCAGCACAGAATATCTACTTAAAAAAACCAAAAATCTATAATAATTTTTGAATGTCTATTATATAGACAAACATATATAAATAATCATGGGTTAAAAATATTCCCAACTTCTACTAGTCACAGGAAAATTCTTACTAGTCCACTTTTAAAACTTCATATTTTATGGCAGCATAGGTAAAAATTGTAATACAGTTACATGCTTCAGACATGAATAAATATACTGTTTATGTGCTCAGTAAAATAAACACACTTTGCAGCACCACTGGACATGACATATGACCACAGCAATAGCTTAAAATAATCATAGCTACAATTTCTTACTGCTTACCACAGACTTCTCATATCTACAGCAACAAGGCCCCCCACTGCCTATCCACAGCTTTCCACACAGCTTATACTAATGGCTCTGGACAAGTGACTGCCCACCTCTGCCATTTTCTCTTGAGTTCCTCACTCGACATGCTGTACATGGATTAAAGGGACATTAAACACTTTGAGATGGTAATAGGAAATGATAAATCGTATATATAAAAAAAAACTCTGCAATATACTTTCATTATTAATTTTGTCCCCTTTACCTGTAATTCCATTCTGAAATTGTGAGCTTTTCAGTTCATGTTACAAAATGGTAGTGCAGAACCCTGTTATGTTCCACACAGCAATTGGCTGCACACTCTAGTGACCTATTTATAACTGTCCCTTATTGGCCACAGAAGAGACGGTAACCTAAGTTACAACATGTCAGCTCCCATTGATTTATAGACACTTAGGGGCCGAATTATCAAGCTCCATAACGTGTCTGCCTGCTCTGAAGCGGCAGACAGAAATCAATCCGATCGAATATGATCAGGTTGATTGACACCCCTGCTAACGGCCGATTGGTCGCAAATCTACAGGAGGCAGTATTGCACAAGTAGTTCTGGTGAACAGCTTGTGCAATGATAAATGCCGACAGAATTTATCGACATCGTATCATGTCCACTCGCACTTTGATAAATACGCCCCTAAAGCTTTACACTTATTTTGTCAAAATTAAAACAGCTAATGAAACTTTAAAACATACATTTACATGTTATTCGTAGACTAGTCTTTTCTTTCAATGCATTGTTATATCTAGTATTTATTTAGGGTTTAATGTCTCTTTAAGCTGCGCAAGAAGCAATTGCATGTTTTATTTTTAATAAACAAAACTCAGAATTTTAGAGTATTTACACCTGGGCAGGATTTTCAGCTTGTGCATTCAGACTTCTACCTCTCCCCATACGAGGGGATGAGTGTATTTTTCAGTGCCTGCATATAATAGTTTTATAGGGTCACTCATGTCATCAACTGACAGCCACTAGGTTGCTAGAGAAATTGATATGTAATCCATAATTAAAAAGTATCCACTCATTGGATATAATGAAAACAATTATACAATTGCATTCATTTTAAGGCCTTAGACCCTTCATCTGACAAACCAGATAGTTAGTCTAGTTTAAAAAGATATAACCATGGTAACAAGGGATAAATACATCAATAGTCACCTAGTGCATAAAGTTAAAGTAAGTGTAAATACATTGAATTGCAATACACAATGTGAGTTCCATCCTCACACAATCCACTTCAGCCTTTCAGTAGGATTCCATCACTGTTTGTTTGATTAACTACTATAGACTTTGGTCTGATGAAGGGGCTAAATCTGCTAATTTTGGATATGAAACTAACAATAAGTATAAGTGCTGCATGGTCAACTTGTCCCCGCACCCAAATTTGTTATTGCTTTATCTTCCCTCTTTTACTTGTTCCCCCAATCAAGACACAACATCGTTGTAGTGGCAAAATTAACAAGGTCACTTTATTTTAAATTCAATTCCATAAGTAATGGCAATGAGTCCCCTAACTAAACCCCTCCCCGTAATTGCGGCTGAACTTGACACAACCGGAACCAACAATTGCCCAAGAGGGGGGTCAGGGAGCCCACGCTCCCCCAGCCAGCCTACCAGGTGCCAAACTTACACCGCACCAAAACGCGCATAGTGCATGTGGAAAACTTTTACTGGCTCACCCGTCGGGGTCGTAGACTTATATTTCCACTTACGCCCTGTGCGTTACTCGGTCAAACCATGCACCAACACTGGCCGCCAATTACCGCCACTCATCGGGGGGTTTGCCATACCACCACTTAATAGTTACGCCCGTTCAGAACGCTACCTGCTAAGTGGGGATAGCCATTTTTTCATTACTCTAATATTTGCCAATTTTCATGTCGACCGAATAGCACAACATTCCTTATTCATCCATCTGGACTCATTGCCCTCTGTAACCTCATTGTTGATTCACAATCTGTAATACAAAGAAAATAAAATTGTAATACCTCATATACAACCTTTTGCTTAGGGACGGGAGGGTGGGAAAGAAGACAAGCTGTGAACTGATCCTGCTGCCTTTGTAAGTCCCTAATATCCCTGACTCGTTTTCTAATCCATCCCTCATTCCTATCCTTATCTCTCCCTTGAACCTGCCTACTTCCTTTGTCAGCCTGCAGTTCCCCTCCCCCCCCACGCCCGTTGTAAACAAAGGGGGGGGGGAACTGCAAGCTTCTTGTGCTCCTCCATTAACCCACCCACTTATTGTGCTCCCTGCCCATCCAGGCACTGCACACTCATAAGTGCTGCATGGTCAACTTGTCCCCGAACCCAAATTTGTTATTGCTTTATCTTCCCTCTTTTACTTGTTCCCCCCAATCAAGACACAACACCGGTGTAGTGGCAAAATTAACAAGGTCACTTTATTTTAAATTCAATTCCATAAGTAACAGCAATGAGTCCCCTAACTAAACCCCCCCATAATTGCGGCTGAACTTGACACAACCGGAACCAACAATTGCCCAAGAGGGGGGTCAGGGAGCCCACGCTCCCCCAGCCAGCCTACCAGGGGCCAAACTTACACCGCACCAAAACGCGGCATTGCGCATGTGGAAAACTTTTACTGGCTCGCCCGTCGGGGTCGTAGACCTATATTTCCACTTACGCCCTGTGCGTTACTCGGTCAAACCATGCACCAACACTGGCCGCCAATTACCGCCACCAAAACAAATATAAACAAAAAGAGGGGACTCTTTTGCCACCACCTCTCTATATTAATGACTGCCCCACTCAACTCGTGACCTCCACTCACCATGTTTTCTAGGGTGTTCCTTATGTTTTGTATGAAGATGTTTAATCCCGCCTCTGATAAATGTACCCTGTCCGGCCTGTACATTTCCACGTTATCCACCCTGAGCTCCCCGTGTCTGACCACTGTATGCCTCCCTGGCTCATGTAAGGTCGTGATAAACTGTGTAATGGCACTATTGATGCATTTCCTAGCTCTAAAGCCTCCTCTCTGGCATTCTACTCCCCACCAATTCCGTCTTGATATTATAGAAGACCACACCAGCCTAATGTGCTGCCATCGAGCAATGAGCCATCTGAAATCCGACTTCACTGCCGCAATTAGGTCGAGGATCTGCCAATATCCTATGTCATTTCCTCCCAAATGAATGACTACTATGTCTGGGGCCCCCCACCTTAATGCTGCTTGGTTAATGGTCTGCGGCAAGTGCTCCCATCTCATGCCTCTGTTCTCTAACCACCTTATTGACACTTTACTATTGTGGACACCCAGCTGCTGATTGTTATCCCTTGTGGCCTTAACCGCTGCCCAGTGTATGTAGGAGTGCCCGATTATCCAAACTCGCACTGCCCTCACCCCTTTACCTGTGTGACAGGAAACAAAGAAGAGATATCCATCTATCAGGAAGACCATCCTAAGACTGAGAGCTGCCTACCGTTTTTTGGATCTACTACCATTTGGGACATTATTGTTATCATTTTTACTTGTTGGACTTTTTTTGGTACACATTTTCTAACATATATGTATGTTTTTGTATATATATATATATACAATATCATATTAGCATTAATTTAGTTATTTGTTTTTGCCTAACATTTGTCTAGCTGATAGGCTTTAAGAGGCGCCCCCTAAGGGTAGTAATACACACTGGTGTGTATTACTCCCTCATTCTATCTTCAACAAAGAAGAGATATAATTACCAAAAACAAAATATAATGAAAACATGCATACATGCCTATGCTTCCTACCTAATAGTGAGTATAAAATTCTATCTAAACAAAATATATATATAATATATTTTTTATTTTTTTTTATGGTCGTATGTATTTCCTAAAACACTCTGAACTCCATCTACCTAATTTCTTAATCTGTTCATCTGTCGAACCCCCTAATGCCGCCGAAGTGTCCGCTCCTATCCTAAATGAATGGGTGTTATACCTGCTTGGTTCCCATCCCAGTCCTTGGACTGCCAGCTTCAGCACTCTCCTGAATTGAAAGATCGACACTGGTTCTCCTCCTTTATGTTTGAATAACTGAGCCCCCCCTTTTGGCCTGATACCCATATATTTGGTCAAGGTTTTGACAGGACAAATGTCCCTATTTTTTTCCCTCTGAATCGCTATCCAACTCCTTTTCCCGTCCTGATCTGTTTTTTGACCTGCATACATACACCAACATCGAATTGGGGTATAGACTTACATGACTCAATTGTAATCCCCCTTCCGGGTCCCGCTTATTTCTTGCTACCACCTCGTTAACCCTAAATGCCCCTGCGAATGCTAAGGCGTATATTGCTTTCAACAATTTGACCTCAAATTGATCTTTACATATGCTTTGCAACGTTTTCCCTATTAATGCCAACTTCTCCCTTGTAATGGGTTCCCTCTGATCTCACCTATTGCCTCCTTTATCCCATCCCTTAAGGGCTTTTCTGATAATAAACTGTTTTGTATAATCTTCTGAGCCCCACCACTGATTAAAAAAGGACAGTGCCGCTAACTTTGAGTTCATGAGGCCTTTCTTGACCCCTTTTTCCTTTTGCTCTGTCATGTATTCACAAAGGGCGTGGAGTGTGTTTGCTTGGCCCTGCTCCCTCTTTAAAAATGACACCCATTCCTCCCAGTACCTTCAATAATTGATCCAAGTTCTGGCGGCCACCGATCTCTTTACCAGGTCCCATAGGATTCTTTTTGCTCCACCACCTGCCAAAGATAGCATGGGCAAGCCATTCCAATTTTTTCTGCCTTAGGCGCTACTTTCCAGAATATGTCCCACATGCCCCGTGATAATGCGTCAGCTAATATATTTTGAACCCCAGGGACATGTTTGGCCATGAAGGTAATATTACTCTGCATGCATCTCTGCACCAGTATCCTCAGTAATTTATTTACTGGCGGTGATTTTGATGCCAAGTTGTTAATAGCATGCACAACACTCATATTATCTGTCCAAAATCTGATACTCTTGTTACTTAATCGCTGGTACCAAATTTCTACCGCCACCACTATGGGGAAAAGCTCCAAGAGTGTGAAATTTCGTGTCGCCCCTATTTCCACCCATGCTTTCGGCCATTGTTCTGCACACCATTGCCCCTCCAAATATGCGCCAAACCCGTGTGAACCCGCTGAATCAGTGAATAGGTGTAACACTTGGTTTGAATGTGGGCCATCCTGCCAAATCCGTACCCCATTAAATTGTCTTACAAACTCCGCCCACATCTGCAAGTCCTGCTTCAATTCTTCCGTTATGTTTATTCTACTCCTAGGGTTGTCATACCCTGCTGTGGCCTGTTCTAAACGCCTATTGAAAACCCTGCCCATAGGTATCACCTTGCAAGTGAAGTTAAGTAACCCAAGCAACGACTGAACTTCTTTAAGTGTCATGTACTTTACTGTGTGTGCCTGATCTAGCTTCTTCCCTAGCTTTTTAAGTTTGTCCATGGGTAGTCGACATTCCTGTGCCACTGTGTCAATTTGAATCCCTAGGAATGCTAGGGACATCACTGGTCCCTCAGTTTTTTTGTGTGCTATGGGAACTCCCATTAAGTTTAATAACGTCTGTAGCTGAACCATTAAATATTTGCACTGTTCCGTTCCCTTCTTCCCAGCAACCAAAAAATCATCTAAGTAATGGGCTACTGTCCCCTTGCCTGTTCTTGCTACCAACATATCATGTATAAACGTACTAAACTCCTCAAAATATGCGCACAAAAGAACATCCCATTGGTAAACAACGGTCATAGAAGTATTGGTCCCTAAACTTGATCCCCATCAATCTATAGCTCTCCGGATGCAATGGAAGTAGTCTGAATGCTGACTCTATGTCTATTTTTGCCATCTCTGCACCCGGGCCTATTGATTTTATCATTTCCAAAGCCTGGTCAAACGATTGGTATTTCACTGAACAAATCTGGATCGTTTCCGGAAAGGAGGAGGGTGATGAGTGCCGGGCGCCATCTTTGAAGTGGCCGATCGTGCCCCATCTGCTCCGGATGCCTGCTCCCCGGAGGGAGCCCCATTGGAGGCTTGTATTGCAGGTTCCTTACGAGGCCTGCGCGGGGGGGCTTGGAAGGGCAAGGGGGAGGGTGGGAGGACTGCCGGTGGCTGGGATGAATGACGGCCGGGCCGAGGCCTAGTAGGAGGGCCGCAGGCCTGATTTAAGGCCTGGGTATTGTCTCCCTGCCAAGCGCCTGATCCGAGGGAAGCAGAAACGGGTTGGGAAGAAGGGGAAGGTAAAGGAGTTAATTCTCCATAATGTGATGAAACCGAGGGGGAAAAGGGGGAAGCTGACCTGTAATGGCCTACAGCTTCATAGGGACCCTCACTTTCACTGGAGCTTGATGCTTCAGAAGAGAGAGGGGGGGGGGGGGGACAGGGGACCTGGGAGGGCCTGGTTGTGTTTTTTTAGCACAAAACTCACCTGAAATTCTTGTCTTTCTCCTAGGTAACCGTATGTTGAGCACACTGTCCTGCAGCCTTCTTGGTGGAACTTGCTTCCTGCTTCTTCTCTCCATGATCCTGCTACCTGGGGCACGAAGGCCAGCTGCTTCTGCGATCTGTGAAGAAAGAAGACAAGCTGTGAACTGATCCTGCTGCCTCGGTAAGTCCCTAATATCCCTGACTCATTTTCTAATCCCTCCCTCATTCCTATCCTTATCTCTCCCTTGAACCTGCCTACTTCCTATGTCAGCCTGCAGTTCCCCCCCCCACGCCCGTTGTAAACAAAGGGGGGGGGGGAACTGCCAGCTTCTTGTGCTCCTCCATTGACCCACCCACTTATTGTGCTCCCTGCCCATCCAGGCACTCCACACTCATATGTTTATGCACAGCAGGTCTATGGGATAGAAGCTAATCGATTGATTATGAAGACTCCTGAAGCTTTATTGGTAGATAGTGTGATTAAGTTGATTCCTGGTCTACCACAATAGACACATAGACACATGCACACTCACTCACTCAAGCATTATTAGGGTACTTTTCCCCAAAAACATTTTTTTAAGGTAGATTATGTCCTCAATAATCATCTTATAGAAACATAATACAAAGTCTATTGTGGTTATTAAGCAGTTTACATATGTAGTTAAGATGCTCCATATCTAACTCCTCAAAGTTGATTGCAAAACTTAAATTTTTATTTTTCAATACTGGAAAAACGAGAATGGATGTTTTTTTATTTCTGCTAACAAAGTCACAAAAAGTCAAACGGCCAAGCTGGATAAATGCCACGAGATTCAGTCTCCAATTTCCCACAATGGCACCCTGAGCTACCAATAATGGATTACAATCACAGAAAACTGAAATGGGTTAATGGGGTTAATTGAGTCCATGCATATGCTTTGCTATTGGATAAAGTGGTGTTTATGATAACTGTTAAACAATCTGAATGACATTTGTATAAGGATATGCTGAGTATGTTTGCTCAATTTTGTTTTTAAAAGTATTTTTTTAAACTTTTTATTTAATCATTGAGAAAACATTGTTTTCCTTTTGAGTGATATTTCATTCTGAATTAAGAACAGAGCAGGAAATTAATTTCCATTAGGAAAAAAGGGGCCTCAAGTTATCTATCTTCTATAATGGAATTTTAACAGTTCTCATAATTGTAAATCGTGAAAACACTTTGGTTTTGATGATTAAAACATCATCGAAGACGCAATATATTCAAAAGGGATCCATCGTGGGATTGAGATCACTTTTGAAATATTCAAAAGGACTGAAATCTGTGTGCGAAGGCAGCCTCGCCGAGAGGAGTTTTACTATATATCACTGTAGTTTCAAAGCAGCATTCCACCTACATTAAATGATGAAATGGAAATGATCCCTTTACATACATATACAGTAAATAAAAATTTTATATACATATATAAAATACTCGCACTCATAGTCCTAATCTTATATGTATTGTATTTGTATTTTATTGAATAATGCTATAATTTGTATTTTCATTATTGTCATGTTTATAAAAAACTAAATTTATGCTTACCTGATAAATGCATTTATTTCCGGATATGGTGAGTCCACAGCTTGAGTAATTACTGTTGGGAAAATCTCTCCTGGCCAGCAGGAGGAGGCAAAGAGCATAAACTGGTAAGTATCACTCCCTTACCCACAACCCCCAGTCATTGAACTGAAGGGAAATAGAGAAAAAGGAGTAACACTAGGTGTAGAGGTGCCTGAGGTTATAATCAAAAGAACAACTGTCTTAAAATAAAGGGTAGGGCCGTGGACTCACTATCCGGAAATAAATACATTTATCAGGTAAGCATAATTTTGTTTTTCTTTCCTAAGATATGGTGAGTCCACGGCTTGAGTAATTACTGTTGGGAACCAATAGCATGCATCATTTGTTTGGCTTATGACACTGCTGGACAGCAGCCTCCTGAGAAAATTACGGCTTATTCCACAAGAGCTATTTCCTCTTCTTGGGCTTTCAAAAATAAAGTTTCTGTGAAACTAATTTACATACCTTGGGATGCCATCAGATCTAACTCCAGAACCCTCCATTTGAGGACTTAACTGGAAAACACCTCCAGATGGAGTTCCCACTCCCCGGGATTAAAAGTCTGTCTGCTCAGAAAATCCGCTTCCTAGTTGTCTACTCCTAGAATGTGGATGGCAGATAGACAGCAATTGTGGGTCTCTGCCCACTGAAGAATCCGAGTAACCTCCTTCATAGCTAAGGAACTCTGAGTTCCTCCATGGTGATTGATGTAAACCACAGAGGTTATGTTGTCTAACTGCAACCTGATAAATTGGGCTGAGGAAAACTGAGTCCAAGCCAATAGAGCATTGTAAATCACCCTCAACTCCAAGATGTTGATGGGAAGAGCAGACTCCTCCCGAGTCAAAAGGTCCTGAGCTTTTAACATGTTCCAGACTGCTCCCCAGCCCAGCAGGCTGGCGTCAGTGGTCATGATCACCCAGGAAGGTCTCCAAAAGCATGTGCCCTAAGACAGATGTCCCTGAGAAATCCACCACGGGAGAGAGTCCCTTGATGACTGATCTAACTCTATTCTCTGAGATAGATCCACATGGTCGCCATTCCATTGTCTGAGCATGCACAGCTGGAGAGCTCTCAAATGGAATCGAGCAAAAGGAATGATGTCCATGGAAGCCACCATCTGACCGATTACCTCCATACATTGAGCCACTGAAGGATGAGCAGTAGCCTGAGGAGAGAGGCAAGAGGAAATTATTTTGTTTTTCCTGACTTCTATCAGAAAAATCTTCACCAATAGAGAATCTATTATGGTCCCTAAGAACACTATTCTTGTAGCAAGGGAAAGGGAGCTTTTTTCCAGATTCATTTTCCATTCGTAGGAACGAAGAAAAGACAGCAATATCTCTGTGTGAGATTTTGCTTGTTGAAAAGATGGTGCCTGAACCAATATGTCATCCAGGTAGGGTGCCACAGCAATTTCACAAGAACGGATCACTGCCAAAAGAGCCCCCAGGACCTTTGAAAAAATTCTGAGAGCTGTGGCTAGAACAAATGGAAGGGCCACAAACTGGAAATGTTTTTCCAGAAAGGAAAATCTCAGGAATCTATGATGGTCCCTGTGAATAGGAACATGAAGATGCACATCCTTTAGGTCTATGGTTGTCATAAACTGACCCTCTTGTACTAAATGAAGAATGGAGCGTATAGTCTCCATCTTAAAGGATGAAACTTTGAGAAACTTGTTTAGACACATCAAGTCTAGAATGGTACAAAAAGTTGCCTCTTTTTTGGAACCACAAATAGTTTGGAGTAGAACCAGAGACCCTGTTCTTGCACTGGAACTTGAACTATCACTCCCAGGGAGGAAAGATGTTGTATACATTTCAAGAACACTCTCTTTATCTGGTCTGCAGATACTCTTGAGAGATGGAATCTGCCTCTGGGAGGAAAAGTCTAGAATTCCAATTTGTAACCCTGGGATACTATATCCACAGTCCAGGGATCTGGGACATCACTTATACAGGCTTGAGAGAACTGAGAAAGTCTGCCCCCGACCTGATCGATCCCGGATTGGGGAAACCCTTCATGCTGATTTGGAATAAGCTGCAGGATTCTTTGATTGTTTCCCCTTGTTCCAAGACCGATTGGGTTTACAAGAAGACTTGGATTGTTACAAGGGTTTTGCCCTTGTAAGGAATCGCCAGAACTTTGACTTTAGAGAAAACGTCAGCAGACCAGGATTTCAACCATAACGCCCTGCGGGCTAGCACAGCAAAACTAGAAGTTTTAGCTCCTAGTCTAACAACCTGTAAAATGGCATCTGCAATAATGGAATTGCCAACTTAAGAACTTTACTCCTATCTTGAATTTCATCCAAGAAAGTCTCTACTTGAAGAGAATCAGACAAGGCTTCGAACCAATAAGATGCCACACTAGTCAAGGTGGCAATACACACCACAGGTTGCCATTGGAGACCTTGATGAACATAAATATTTTTCAAATAAGAATCCAGCTTCTTGTCCATTGGATCCTTAAAAGAGCAGCTATCCTCAATAGGAATAATGGTTCTCTTAGCCAGAGAGGAAATGGCCCCTTCAACTTTGGGTACAGTATACCAAGGGTCTTTAATGCAGTCCTCGACAGAAAACATTTTCTTAAAAATGGGAGATGGGGAAAAAGACACCCTGTGAGATAATCTCCCTAGCACGGTCCTGTACAGGAAAAACCTCTGAAGTGGAAGGTTCATCAAAGAAACTATTAAGTTTACTACATTTCTTAGAAGTGACAACAACAGGGGTATCAGAGTCATCTAAAGTAGCTCAAACCTTCTTTAACAATACACAAAGGTGTTCAAGCTTAAATCTGAAGGATACCACCTCAGTCTCAGAAGAAGTAATTATACTGTGCGAATCTGAGATTTCACCCTCAGAAAATCCTGATGTATCTTCCTTATCAGACTTATGAGAAAGAGCAACTTAGGAAGCAGAACTGAGGACAGGCACCTAGATTTCCTCTTGCGTTTTCCCTGTAATCTGGGAATTGCAGCTAATGCCGCAGATACCACTGAAGATACCTGGGCAGCAATTTCTGCTTTTAAATAAACTCTACTAGGAGTTATAGAGAAACCGCAGGGCACTTCATGTGACACCATTGAGGCTTGAAACATAGCAGGAGAAAGCTGAGGTGTTATTTTAAAAGCATCATCCTGAGAGACATTAGGCTCAAGAATTTTACCTTTATTTTGCAAGGTTTTCTTGACACATGAAAAACAAAATTTCATAGGAGCTGCAATTTGTGCATCTAAACATAATAAGCATGAATTCACGAGAGAAGGCTCTTGCTCCATATCAGACGTTGTGAAACAGTAAATAAATTTGTACAGATAAGTTTGAAAGATTTTACTATTCAATTAAAATAAGCCAAGGAAAAATACACTTTAAATTTTATCCCAAATTAGGATCGATCTCCAGCCAAAATTATATGAGAAAAGTTAAGAAAAAACATGTTATAAACATCAAATAAATTTCTAAAATACCCCTCAGGCAACCCCCACACCTCAATTACTGAGGTGCCTTATTACTACTAATTAAGACCGGATCACCCAGAAATTGAGAAAAACAACTTTTTCCCCAGAAACATTATGAAGTAAAGCCGATCATGTGACCGCAACTGCCGAGCTCAAATTACTGCTTCGACACAGAGAAGCACCACATCCTGGTACACTGAGTACCAGAAATATCCGGTTTTTCAAACCTAACAGTTTAAAATGTTGCATCGTTTTATTTTAAAGCAAAGGGGAAATGAATAAACGGCTGAAATAGAAAACTTGTATTGTTTTATCAAGTAAATATGTGTCAGAAAATAAAACCTAATAAAAACATTTTACCCGTCTTTTTAAAAGAGTTTAAATGTTAGTCTCACACATGCTACAGTGCCTGCTTCATGCCCCAGTGTAACCCATACAACAGGATTATCTATGTCCCAATAAAAAAGCAGTGTCTTTTAATTTGTTAAGTGCATGGTCTCCCCAATTAAAAGAAAAAGCACTTACCTGCTCTGCTGTCCGGCATGTAGATAGTTACAAGGTATGAGAAGACACAGTTCTTCACAGAGAATTTGAAAAAGAAAGAACAGAGTAGCCAACTCTGGCTTTCCTAACTAGGGCAGCAATTGTTAGGAAAACTCAGTAAGTACCTCTTTACAAGTTCCTAACTGCTTTAAAGCCACCACTACCCGACTGCAAGGAATGACATGGAATACGGCTATACCCCAAAACTTGCTTGTAGATTAAATCAAAATGTTTCTTCAGACACCTAAACTTCACCTTCTCCATGCACCGAAGGCAAAGAGAATGACTAGGGGTTGTGGGTAAGAGAGTGATACTTAGCAGTTTAACTGTGGTGCTCTTTGCCTCCTCCTACTGGCCAGGGGAGATATTCCTAACAGTAATTACACAAGCCGTGGACTCACCATATCTTAGGAAAGAAAATCGTTTATTTTACTTTTGGAGTGATTTGTTTCTTTTTTTTATGAAGAAGATTTTGTGTTTGTGATATTAATATTTCATAGAAGATAGTAGCTGTGACTTTCTAGTTTTATTTATTTATTGCTGATATAAGATCTCTGTTCTGAAAGTGTTATAACATTGCGACTGCACTGTAATAAATGTGTTATTAATATAGAACACGTATGTTACAGGACGCTTTCAATATTATAAGATCTAAATGTTATACTTAAAATATTGCAACGTCAATATTAGTTTAGTGTTCTAAATTATTTTCTCAGCAATATCTCATTATTTTCCTACAAAAATTGGCGTGGGGGTTCACATGAGGGCTACCAACAATGCTGCAATGCTTGTGTCTCCAGGAACAAAAAGGGGAGCCATATTTTGGGGTGTAAAATCCCTGTTTTCCCAATAGACTTTCCACAGCCAGCCAGCTCTGCTCACCTACATGGATACATTGGCCCCTATTTATCAAGCCGTCAACCGCAAATACGCTGGAATTCCGCAGCGTATTTGTGACGAGCCTGATTCGCCTTATTTATCAAAAACTACAGTTTGTGACGTAACATACGATCCGCCAAAGTCTGACACAGATCGATGCTTACGTCATTACAGATGTTCCGAATGCAAATTCGGCACTATCTGACTACTTTTGCAAATTAACAAATTTCTACCAGGTACACTCGGCAATATTCCGGCCCAGCGTACCTGGTTTTCAATCCGCCACCCTGGAGGCGGCGGATGCCATAGGAATCAATGGGAGTCTGAAAGCAGCGAAAGCTCATGTTCGCTGCTGCCCGATATCCCATTGATTCCTATGGGAGAATAAAGTTACGTTTACACCTAACACCCTAACATAAGCCCAGAATCTAAACACCCTTAATCTTACACTTATTAACCCCTAATCTGCCGCCCCATACACCGCTGCCACCTACATTATACTTATTAACCCCTAATCTGCTGCCCCTACACCGCCGCCACCTACATTATACTTATTAACCCCTAATCTGCTGCCGCTACACCGCCGCCACCTACATTATACTTATTAACCCCTAATCTGCCCCCCTACACCGCCACCACCTACATTATGTTATTAACCCCTAATCTGTTGTCCCCACCGTCGCCGCCACTATATTAAATTTATTAACCCCTAAACCTAAGTCTAACCCTAACACCCCCTAACTTAAATATAATTTAAATAAATATAAATAAAATTACTATCATTAACTACATTATTCCTATTTAAAACTAAATACTTACCTATAAAATAAACCCTAAGATAGCTACAATATAACTAATAGTTACATTGTAGCTAGCTTAGGGTTTATTTTTATTTTATAGGCAGGTTTGTATTTATTTTAACTAGGTAGAATAGTTATTAAATAGTTATTAACTATTTAATAACTACATAGCTAAAATAAATACAAAAGTACCTGTAAAATAAAACCTAACCTAAGTTACAATAACACCTATCACTACACTATAATTAACTAAATTAAATACAATTAACTAAATTAAATACAATAACCTACATTAAATTAGCTAAAGTACAAAAACAAACAAACACTAAATTACAGAAAATAATAAACAAATTACAGAAATTTAAATTAATTACACCTAATCTAAAAGCCCTATCAAAATAAAAAAGCCCCCCAAAATAAAAAAAAACCCTAGCCTAAACTAAACTACCAATAGCCCTTAAAAGGGCCTTTTGCGGGGCATTGCCCCAAAGTAATAAGCTCTTTTACCTGAAAAAAAAATACAAACAACCCCCCCAACAGTAAAACCCACCACCCACACAACCAACCCCCCCCAAAAAAAAACTAACTAAAAAAACCTATGCTCCCCATTGCCCTCAAAAGGGCATTTGGATGGGCATTGCCCTTAAAAAGTCAGTTAGCTCTTTTGCAGCCCAAAGCCCTAACCTAAAAATAAAACCCACCCAATACACCCTTAAAAAAACCTAACACTAACCCCCTGAAGATCGACTTACCGGGAGACGTCTTCATCCAAGCCGGACAGAAGTGGTCCTCCAGATGGGCAGAAGTCTTCATCCAAGCCGGGCAGAAGTGGTCCTCCAGACGGGCAGAAGTCTTCATCCAGACGGCATCTTCTATCTTCATCCATCCGGCGCGGAGTGGGTCCATCTTCAAGACATCCGATGCGGAGCATACTCCAGCCGACGACTAAAGCTGAATGAAGGTACCTTTAAGTGATGTCATCCAAGATGGCGTCCCTTCAATTCCGATTGGCTAATAGGATTCTATCAGCCAATCGGAATTAAGGTAGAAAAAATCATATTGACTGATGCAATCAGCCAATACGATTGAACTTCAATCCTATTGGCTGATTGGAACAGTCAATAGGATTGAGCTCGCATTCTATTGGCTGTTCCAATCAGCCAATAGGATTGAAGTTCAATCCTATTGGCTGATTGCATCAGCCAATATGATTTTTTCTACCTTAATTCCGATTGGCTGATAGAATTCTATCAGCCAATTGGAATCTAAGGGACGCCATCTTCAATGATGTCACTTAAAGGAACCTTCATTCGTCGGGTAGTCGTCGAAGAGGATGCTCCACGTCGGATGTCTTGAACATGGACCCGCTCTGTGCCAGATGGATGAAGATAGAAGATGCCGTCTGGATGAAGACTTCTGCCCGTCTGGAGGACCACTTCTGCCCTTCTTGGATGAAGAGGTCTTCAGGGGGTTAGATGAAGTCGATCTTCAGGGGGATAGTGTTAGGTTTTTTAAGGGTGTATTGGGTGGGTTTTATTTTTAGGTTAGGGCTTTGGGCTGCATTGGTTGTGTGGGTGGTGGGTTTTACTGTTGGGACGGTTGTTTCTATTTTTTTTACAGGTTAAAGAGCTGATTACTTCGGGCAATGCCCCGCAAAAGGCCCTTTTAAGGGCTATTGGTAGTTTAATTTAAGCTAGGGTTTTTTTTATTGGGGGGGGGGCTTTTTTATTTTAATAGGGCTATTAGATTAGGTGTAATTACTTTAAATTTCTGCATTTTGTTTATTATTTTCTGTAATTTAGTGTTTTTGCACTTTAGCTAATTTAATTTAATTTAGGTTATTGTATTTAATTTATGTAATTTATTTAATTGTAGTGTAGTGTTAGGTGTTATTGTAACTTAGGTTAGGTTTTATTTTACAGGTACTTTTGTATTTATTTTAGCTAGGTAGTTATTAAATAGTTAATAACTATTTAATAGCTATTCTACCTAGTTAAAATAAATACAAACTTGCCTGGAAAATAAAAATAAACCCTAAGCTAGCTACAATGTAATTATTAGTTATATTGTAGCTATTTTAGGGTTTATTTTATAGGTAAGTATTTAGTTTTAAATAGTAATAATGTAGTTAATGATAGTAATTTTATTTATATTTATTTAAATTAGATTTAAGCTAGGGGGTGTTAGGGTTAGACTTAGGTTTAGGGGTTAATAAATTTAATATAGTGGCGGCGACGTTGGGGACGGCAGATTAGGGGTTAATAACATAATGTAGGTGGCGGCGGTGTAGGGGACGGCAGATTAGGGGTTAATAACATAATGTAGGTGGCGGCGGTGTTGGGGGGGCAGATTAGGGGTTAATAAGTATAATGTAGGTGGCGGCGGTGTAGGGGAAGCAGATTAGGGGTTAATAACATACTGTAGGTGGCGGCGGTGTTGGGGGACGGCAGATTAGGGGTTAATAAGTATAATGTAGGTGGCGGCGGTGTAGGGGCAGCAGATTAGGGGTTAATAAGTATAATGTAGGTGGCAGCGGTGTAGGGGGCGGCAGATTAGGGGTTAATAAGTATAATATAGGTAGCGGTGGGCTCCGGGAACAGCAGTTTAGGGGTTAATAACTTTATTTAGTTGCAGGGGGGGCCGTGAGCGGCGGTATAGGGGTTAAACAGTTTAGTATAGTGGCGGTGTTTAGTGACAGTATACCAATAAAGCTGGGGAAAAGCCGAAGAGCAGCGAGATCGATGACTGTTAGTTAACAACAGTCCGCTGCTCATCGCCCCGTACTTGCTGCGCGGCTTCTTGACAGCTTTTTTGGTAACTTTGGAGAGCGTATTCAGGTCAGCGGCAGCGATGTTAGGCGATCTTAGGCGAGCGTATTGGTGCCGGCGAATGCAAGTAGGTTGACGGGTTGATAAATAGGGGCCATTGTATCAAACCCTCAGCCTACAGGTTTTTATACATTTGTAACTGTTTACTGTACACAGACACTTAAAGCAGCCCTCTCAGTAACAACTGTACAAAGTGCTGAGGAAATAATGTTTACACAGCCTTAAAGGGCAGGATAGCACCTAGTCACACAGTCCTAAAGGGACAGACAAAAAAGCACACAGCTTTGAAAGGGTCAACTAGTACCACATGCAAACAGCCTTAAAGGGATAGATTGCAGAAATGTTCATGCAGTGCAACCTAAAAGGGCAGCTTGACACCTGCGCAGACAGCCTTAAAGGGACAGATCACTGTAATGTGCACGCAGCACAACCTTAAAGGGCAGCTCGACACCTGTGCACACAGATTTAAAGGGACAGATCACTGTAATGTACACGCAGCGCAACCTTAAAGGGCAACTCGATACCTGCGCACACAGCCTTAAAGGGACAGATCACTGCAATGTGTACGCATCGCAATCTTAAAGGGCAGCTCGACACCTGCGCACAGAGCCTTAAAGGGACAGATCACGGTAATGTACACGCATCGCAACCTTAAAGGGCAGATTGACACCTGAACACACAGACTTAAAGACTTAAAGGGACAGATCACCACAATGTGGACGCAGCGCAACCTTAAAGGGCAGCTCAACACCTGCGCACACAGCCTTAAAGGGACAGATCAATGTAATGTGCACGCAGTGCAACCTTAAAGGGCAGCTCGACACCTGCGCACAGAGCCTTAAAGGGACAGATCACCGTAATGTGGACGCAGCGCAACCTTAAAGGGCAGCTCGACACCCGCGCACAGAGCCTTAAAGGGAACGATCACCGTAATGTGCATGCAACGCAACCTTAAAGGGCAGCTCGACACCTGCGCACAGAGCCTTAAAGGGACAGATCACTGTAATGTGCACGCAGCGCAAACTTAAAGGGCAGCTCAGATAACGACATGGTCTTGATAGAAATTTCGTCATCACCTTCTCTCACGCCTTCTCTTATCTCAGGCCCCTCATTCACGTCAACCTCAGAAGTAATAGAGGAATTTTTTACAATAAACGATAACGGGGAAACTGATTACTCCACTGTAAGGGCAGCTGCCAAGGCTTTTCTTAGGGGTCACTTTATTAAACAAGCTGCGAGGGACCGAAGGAATCAGGGCAGGACTCTTGCCCAGATGTATGCGGACCTTCGCACCTTAGAGAGGGGAAACAAAAAAGCCCCATCCAGATTAATGTCCGAACAGATAGCCTCCATAAGATCTAAAATCAACTCTCTTGAGACACAAATAGTCCAGTCCAACCTCTATCCCTGCATCGACTATATTACTACAAAGGTAATCACGCAGACCGCCTCTTGGCCAATAAATTACGCATTCGCACCCAGCAACCTAGAATCCCAACTATTAAAACTCCTGCAGGCCCAGTATATTCTCCTAAGGAGATTGGGAGAGCATTCGCCCAATATTACGAACCCCTGTACAATATACAAAAATCCCTTGAGGTGATCATAGCTCCTCCAACACAGATACACCACTTTCTCTCTTCGCTGACTCTACCAACCCTAACCCCAGAGGATGCCCTGGACCTCTCAAATCTCCCTTACTCAGAGGAACTAAATCGGCGATAACTTCTCTAAAATTGAATAAGGCTTCGGTTCTATGGTGCCTCCATCACAGATGGATCTCTGTGGCCAGAGTTCTTGGAAGCTACAATATTTACCATACCAAAAGAAGGCAAAAACCACTCCTTCTGTGAACGTTATAGACCAATTTATTTGATTAATGTGGATGTCAAAATTTATGCTAAAATACTGGCCTCTCGGGCTAAACTCCAAGCTTCGGTACCTCATACACCAAGACCAGGTGGGTTTTGTCTTGAGAAAACATGGCCCTGATAGCACTAGACGCCTACTGAATATTTTCACTGAGGTTCATGAGATGGGGGTCCCCCTCCTTGCCCTGTCAATGGACGCGGAAAAAGTGTTTGATAGGGTGAGTTGGGAATACATGTTCGCAACTCTGCATGCATTTGGTATCCCGAGAGACTTTATCTCGGTGGTCCAGGCACTCTATTCCTCTTCTGTGGCCGGGGTCCGAGGGGTGGGCTTCTGCTCTGAACTGATCAACATCAGGAATGAGACCAGGCAGGATTGTCCATTATCCCCCTTTGCTTTGGCAATAGAACCCTTAGCTGTGGCTATTCAGAACTTTTACCAAATTCGGGGCCCCCTTCTACACGACACTCACCACAAAGTAGCGTTATACGCTAATGACCTGACTTTATTCTTTACCGATCCAGACTTCTCCCTTCCCACCCTTTTTGACCTTCTAGAATACTTTGGGTCTATCTACTTTTATAAACTTAATTTTAGTAAGGCAGAAGCATTTCCTTTAAACCTGTCCCACTCTATAACTTCATCACTCCAAAGAGATTATAAATTCAAATGGTCCTATAAAAGTCTTAAACACCTAGAAGTATTTCTATCCCAAGTATTTCTACACCGCCCCCTGTTGCCAGGTGGCCTCAACCTTCCAAATATCTGCTCATATTATGAAGCAGCAATGATCACTCAGTCTCATCCTGGGCAATCTCCCAATCTCGTCCAAGATGGTTTGAGATTGAACAGGCCTCTCTCCCAGCGCATATGGCCCTAATAGACCTACTTTGGATTCCCTCTCATAGCTCCGCCTCTATCCCCCTCCATAACAAAATAGTTCTTCAATGTAGAGATCAATTGGGACACCTCCACCACCATGCTCAAGTCTCCCCTCACCCCTCACCTATTCACTCTCTCCGAGGACTGTCATACAGCCTCCCAACCACTAGTCATAGCCTGAGGTCTAGACTAACAGCGCTTAACCTTTCCGATATCTTCACTGAGAAGGAACTTATGACACACAAAAGCTTTTTGGAAAAGATTTCCATATCAGTTAAATTCCATTTTGCCCTATTAAGGATTTCCTCCCTAATGAAATCCCCTCTGAGACCCCTCTTCTTATGGGAAACTAGGATTCAAACAGATACACAACTCTTATCCCCTCTCTCTCACCACTACCAAAGCATCCTAAATTCTCAAAACCTGACCAAATCCAAACACATATTGGACTGGGAAAAAGACTGGGAACTATCGCTTTGGGAAAACCCGTGGAGCCTAGCGATTGCAGATACCAAACAATCCATTCACTGCATAACCCTTTGTGAGCTGTTTTATAAACTGCTCACCAGATGGCCTTATGTGCCAACCAAACTGAAGAAGATGTTCAGAATGGAGATTCACAACATACCTGGTGTTCATTAGTGATGTTGCGAACAGTTTGCCGGAGAACAGTTCCCGGCGAACATAGCTTGTTCGCGTTCGCCACTGCGGGCGAACATATGCGATGTTCAATCCGCCCCCTATTCATCATCATTGAGGAAACTTTGACCCTGTATCTCACAGCCTTCAGACACATTTGAGCCAATTAGCAGCAGACACTCCCTCACAGACCCTCCCAGCTCCTGGGCAGAAGCCATTTTAGATTCATTATGATCCTGCTTTCTTAGTGAGAGGAGGTTTAGTGTTGCTGCTGCTGACATTAAAGGGAAATAGATAGCTAGGCTAGTGTATTTAGTGTCCACTACAGTCCTGAAGGACTCATCTAATCTCTGCTGTAAGGACAGCACCCCAAAAAGCCCTTTTTAGGGCTAGAACTTTAGTCGTTTTTAATTTTTTTTTTATTTGTAATTTTATTTGCATTTGCCTGGCTTTCAGCCTGTGTTTGAGGCTCACAGCATATACTGTGATTAGTGCCACCACTGATATCTGCTTAACATTAGTGTAAATTTAAAAAAACAAAACTTTTAAATCATTTTGCTAGTTTAATCTAATTTCATTTTCTATCAGGCATGTGTCTCAGGCTCACACAGCATATACTGTGGTTAATTGCTCTGTGCCAGCCACCACTCATATCTGCTTAACATTAGTGTAAATTTAAACAACAAAACTTTTAAATCAATTTGCTAGTGTAATCTAATTTCATTTTCTATCAGGCCTGTGTGTCAGGCTTACACAGCATATACTGTAGTTAATTGCTGTGCCAGCCACCACTCATATCTGCTTAACATTATTGTAAATTTTAAAAAAAAACTTTTAAATCATTTTGCTAGTGTAATCTAATTTCATTTTCTATCAGGCCTGTGTCTCAGGCTCACACAGCATATACTGTGGTTAATTGCTCTGTGCCAGCCACCACTCATATCTGCTTAATATCAGTGTAAATTTAAACAACAAAACTTTTAAATCATTTTGCTAGTGTAATCTAATTTAATTTTCTATCAGGCCTGTGTGTCAGGCTCGCACAGCATATACTGTGGTTAATTGCTGTGCCAGCCACCACTCATATCTGCTTAACATTATTGTAAATTTAAAAAAAAACATAATTTATGTAAGAACTTACCTGATAAATTCATTTCTTTCATATTAGCAAGAGTCCATGAGCTAGTGACGTATGGGATATACATTCCTACCAGGAGGGGCAAAGTTTCCCAAACCTCAAAATGCCTATAAATACACCCCTCACCACACCCACAATTCAGTTTAACGAATAGCCAAGAAGTGGGGTGATAAGAAAGGTGCTAAAGCATCAAAATAAGGAATTGGAATAATTGTGCTTTATGCAAAAAAATCATAACCACCACAAAAAAAGGTGGGTCTCATGGACTCTTGCTAATATGAAAACAATTAATTTACCAAGTAAGTTCTTACATAAATTATGTTTTCTTTCATGTAATTAGCAAGAGTCCATGAGCTAGTGACGTATGGGATAGTAGATTCCCAAGATGTGGAACTTCCACGCAAGAGTCACTAGAGAGGGAGGGATAAAATAAAGACAGCCAATTCCGCTGAAAAAATAATCCACAACCCAAATCAAAAGTTTTAATCTAAATAATGAAAAAAACTGAAATCATAAGCAGAAGAATCAAACTGAAACAGCTGCCTGAAGTACTTTTCTACCAAAAACTGCTTCAGAAGAAGAGAAAACATGAAAATGGTAGAATTTGGGGGCGTGTCTGACCACAGACTAAGATGGCTGCTTTCTAGATCTGGCTGAAGAAAGGGATTGATAAAACTGCTGTTTACCTCTATATAAAGTTTAAAAGTAGTTAATTTGCTCATATTTCAGTACTCAAAGACACTTTTGTGGAACAGAAGCTGGGCTGATCTAAAGTATACCAGTTTGGACATTTCCCTGCTGATTCTACCTAAAAGAAGTTACATCAGCTTGTGTGGCACAATATACCCCGCTTGCCTAATACTTCGCAGAGATAATCTCCGGAGGGTCGGGGCTCCGCTCCGGAGACACAGCAGAGAACGGCTGTTCAAGCGGCACATAAGAATACAGCAATTACCCAGTCGCAGCTACTGCCAGATACTGCCTGAGATAAGGTGAAGCGCCCGGCCTGAACGAAGTGAAATTCGGCGCGAAAAGCCGCCATATTGCCGCTCCATCATACGGCTCACCTACGCCCAGCTGCATCAAGGCCGCAGAGCTCCATCACTGCGGGAGTGCTCCTTAGAATTTTTCTTACCTGCTCCCTTGGACCCGGAGAGAAGTGCCGCTACCGGAGCTGTCTGCACTCTGCCACAGCTGAGACACATCGTGACCCGGGGAGATCCTGCAGCAGCCCTCGGTGACACAGCCGGCCACATCGCATCTGCCCGCTACTTTCAAGGATACTTGCAGTGAACGCATAGCACTCCGGAGGGTCGGGGCTCCGCTCCGGAGTGCCATATATCATACCTGCCTCCTTCTGAAGTACTGCACGGATCGGACCCAAGTCTACCTCACTGCCCGCAAGACCTGCCGCCTTCAAGGCCCAAGAACAGCACTGCTCACGCCTGAAATACTTGGCTCATCTCCGGACTCCGGCTCCTGTGCTGATCTGGTGAGATACCGGGTGGGCTAGATAAGGGGACTGCCACTCTGAATTGTTTTTTTTCTAGGCGCAAAGGGCCTCCTCTATACCTGCAGCGTTCTCAGTCAGCTGCGTCACACAGAAACTTACATGCATGGTTAGTTACGGAGGAGTCTGAAACACTCTGCTAGCCCCCTACTGCCCTATAAAAGTTCCTGGCTCGCCTCTAATACCTAGGCACCTCAAATAAAAAATCCTAAAAGCTCCAGGGCACTTTGCCTTTGCAAGCAAGGGCGCAAAGGTTCTGTTTAAGGAGATACGGTAGGCAATTACAATAAAACATTCCCTTATAAGTGCAAAAGAGCTACACAGGTTTTAAAGTGAAAGCAGTTCTGTGGGGTAGCCCTCAAGCACGATAGAAACCCTGCGGTTACCTTAGACCTACCCTGATACTGCCTGGAGTCCTGCAAGCAATACTTGACTGTAGGGGTCGTGAGGAACTCCCCAATTTACCACCTACAAGTGGGGTGTTCTATATATTCATTTTGCCCTACTGATAACTCTCAGGGATAATCTGTTACTGTGACTTGTCTCATTACACCCTGAGGTGCTGCCCTCTTTAAAAGGATACATACCTGCAGCATAGCTCCAGTAAGACTGAGCAACTTCCACTGTCACAACAATCTATAATACTACTGTGTGAAGTTATAGCTGCTGCGTCAGCCTTTATGTCTTTGGGCTCTCAGCCCAAAGTGGAGTGTAATTTATTTATCATACCTGCCTAACTTTTATCTCTACCAACAGGTCCTACCTAATACAACTGTCTCTATAACGATAGTCTCCAGGTTGGACACCTAAAAGGCTGCATTTGACTGACCTTGTGTACTAGGCTTAAAGTGCAGTAATACTCTTATATAAGCTGGACTCACTAATACTCATTTCTCTCCCTCCAGCATTGTGTCATAGGTTCCTTTCAATTTTGCATTAGTTGTGTAGATGAATACTGTTAGGTTGTCTGTGTAAACTAATCTTGGCCTTTCCTTTTACAGGTATTTTTGTATAAGGGTCTGTATATGCTTAAACTACAAGCACAACTACGCTACCCATTTTTTCTAGAGATTTCATTAAGACACACACTCCTAGATAAGCTGCCATCCAGCAGATACTATAAAAAGCCACACCGCTCAAGACTGGTGCACTAGATCCAATTTAAAGCATCTTAGTATCACTAAAGCATCATAAAGGTGTAATCCCCTGGATAAGCAGCTATTCAGCAGATACTATAGCATAGAGCCCAATCCCCTAGATACTCTCTGACACTCTCTCCATCCATTTCCTGCTGTACTAAGGGACAGCAGGTCATATCCTCAATTCCTTTTCCCGTCCTGGCCAAGTGAGGGCAATCTCCCTGGAGGGAGTGTCTACAGAGCTCTTCATTCCACCCACCTTTGAAAAGGGCTTACTTTGCTCTGAATATACCATGGATTATCCAGCAGAACCTTACTATGGCTAGCGGAGCACTGCTAGCTATGGCTACCTAAACCAAGATTGACGTCAGGGGGACTTAAGCTTCACCCTATTCACCATTGTTTTACTTAAATATATCATATCCTGCAGACCTAGTGTCTCAAGAACTGACTTTGGCAGAAGTCATAATCCTGAAACCATGTCCCAAAACTCCAAAAGGAAAACTAAACCGTCTCACACCTCTGGAAAAACTGTCGCAGATCACTTTAAAAACCATCATGCTGGGAAAACTCAAATGTACAGAGACTCCACTCCCGCTTTGGAAGGCAGTGAATCTGAAGGCAGTATAGACTCTCAACCACCTATGTCAGATACTCTATCTGCAAACATTGTAGATGTCCTAACCAGACGAATGAATCTCCTTCAAGAGACACTGACAAAGGAAATTAAGGGATCCACAGCTGAGCTCAGAAGAGAGATTGGAGCTTTAGGAGAACGTACTGAAACTCTGGAGCGTAAACAAGAAGATCTTGCTGTGGACCATGCTCACTTACAAGCCTATTCCCAAAATCTTGCAATTCAAATATCGCACCTAGAATTGAAACTAGCTGATATGGAAGACCGCTCCCGCCGGAATAATCTGAGATTCCGCGGAATCCCTGAAGAGGTTGGCCCCCAAGAACTGGAGTCATATGTTTTGGAGTTTTGTAATATCTTCTTCACCACTCCAGAGAAGCCTGACCTCTTACTAGACAGAGTCCACAGAGTAGCACGACCTAGAACTGTCTCTCAAGAAAAACCTAGAGATGTTCTAGCTAGGATCCATTTTTTTACCCACAAGGAGAAGATAATGAGAGAACTGGCCAATAAACCGCAACTCCCTGAGAAGTTCCAACAAATAGCGGTGTTCCCGGACATTTCCAGCTATACTTTACAAAAGAGAAGGTCCTTTAGGACCATCACCCAAATTCTGAGAACAGAGAATATTAGATACAGATGGGGATACCCGACAAGGCTTATAGTTAGTAAAGATGGTGAGACACACACAATTTTCACCCCTAAAGAAGGCTTTGACCTGCTCCAAGACTGGGGCTTAGCATCCACCAAACCCCGAAAGGACATTGGTTCTCTGCCCCCTAAAGATAGGTCAGCTATTATGGACATGGTCCAACCTTCATCAAGATCTACTGCAAAGGACACTCCTAATGTCACTGACATCCGGGCAGGTGCCCCAGACTTCACCCCTAGGCTACAAAAGCCCACCAAGTGATACAATAAAGAGCTCTAGTGTTAGGCTAGTGCACATGACTATATTGTTAGCTATATTTATCGTTAGATAGGAATAACTGGAAGGAAAAAGGATTGTTACATAGCTCACTGAATGGTAAATTACTAGTCCTGACCTTTAGCTGATAACTATGTATATATTGTTCAATGTTGCTCCCAGGTATAGGTTGCCTGGCACTTGAGGGACATGTGGGGACCCGTGACCTCCCGCAGGATAAAGGACGCTTGTCCAACAACACCTGCTCTACTATCTTACCCTATTTGCTCCGGCGGGACTTCGGGGGTCTCCCCATCTCCTCTCTCTCCAGTACCACAGGTGACTTAATCTCTCTCAGACACCCAAATGTTATTGATCGAGACTATATGGTGAGTTAATGGTGTCTACAACAGGTTTTACGTTACTAACTCTACATGGTGGTATTCCTGCTGATCTGCAGCCAGTACGTATATACATAATGATAGGTTATTCTATGCGTTAGTTATATTCTAAAAGGTAGATACTGGTATATGTATCATCAAAGGATAACTGAATAGATCTGGCCCATCATGGGCATATATGTAAATATTTCTAAATATAATTTCCGGGTATCAGCTGCCTAATGTGCAAAGAACATGGGGAGACCTGTGACTTCCCATAAGCGAACGGGTGCTTACCCAGCAGTTCCTGCGTTACTCATTTCTTGGCCATTTGGTCATGCTGGGACTCATGAGCTCTCCCCATGTAGTTTGTTTTCAGTTCCACAGGTTATGTACTCACTCTCAGACACCTATAAGCTTTGGACCTAAGTTATATGACGATATTATAGTATTTACAATGTTATTGGTATCACTAGTTTAACGTGCTACTATGCTTGCAGTGCTGTGATGTTTTTATTTAGTTTAATGAACAACCTTTGGTGTATTCCTTATATTCACAATCCCCCAATGACAGTCAATCTCTACATACAAGTTTAATACTTGTACTACCCCCCCCCCCCCACATACGCAAATTTTATTTGTGTTATCCCCTTATACGGGGACTGGAGAAGTCAGTTTGGTATTCAGCCACACTTCTCCTTTTGGTGATCCAGCGGTTCACCATATTGAATAATATTGTTAAAACCTCATACTACCAATTTAGATTCGACTGATCCAAAGCCCTGGACACTTACTATATTAATTGAAGTAACTCGGTGCCCCTCATTGTCCACTGTTTGTTATATCTCTTTTTTTATCATTCTCTAGGTGAAACTAAGCTCCCTAGGGGAAATAATCCTCGTAATAAAGGAAACGATAAACCAGATTTGAGCCCGGCAAGGGCCACAATCAGGTGCGCAGGTCCAGGCGGGGTAAGTCTATCATCAAAACCCTCCCCTCTACCCTCCCTCTCCCTACCTACCACTCCCTCCCTTCCCCAAGTTCAAGATGGCGTCAACCCCTAATCATATATCCTTTGCAACATTAAATGCCAAAGGATTAAACTCACAAGATAAGAGAAGCATGCTTACCAACACCATGAAATCTCTGAAAGTACAAGTCATGTTTTTACAAGAGACACACTGGATAGAGTCAAACCAGACTCCATACAGGACCCCAGAGTATCCTGTGGTGGTTCTAGCTTCTCACACTGAGAAATCTAGAGGAGTTGCGATAGCTATACACAAATCTATACATTTTGACCACATTCACGCAGAGAGAAATAGCCAGGGACGATTTCTACTGCTCAATTGTAAATTAAACGGTGTACTGTTCACTCTGGTCAACATCTACGCCCCGAATCAAATGCAAACTAAGTTCCTGAAAGATGCCTTGTCTAAAATTGAGAAACACAAAGCTGGGACTATTATACTAGGGGGGGACTTTAATATGATATGGGACCCCCTACTAGATAAGAAAGTTCAAAGCGGGAAAACAATAGACACGTACTCTGTGACTACTGCTAACAAATTTCGACAACACATTATCCAACATAATCTATATGATATTTGGAGGGCACTACACCACAATGATAGAGACTACACATACTTTTCTAGACCACATAATTCGTACTTGAGGCTCGACCATTTCTTCACTGACTCATGGACGCTTAATAGAGTCCTAACGTCACACATTAAGGTCTGCTCATGGTCAGATCATGATATTTTGTCATTTACGCTCTCTACTGACTTAGCCACAGAGACTAGACCTAGCTGGAAACTCCCAAAACAAATGCTTCAAGATAAAACGTTTAGAATGTCCCTCCAAGCCTCTATTGTTGAGTTTCTAAGAATAAATGAAACCCCGGATATGTCCTCCCAAACTATTTGGGCTGCTCTGAAAGCTTACATCAGAGGGATCTGCATTCGACGGCAGGCGATGCTACGACGTCAAGCAGGTCTGCCCGTCGGCCTCCTCATGGCTGAACTTCGCGCTGTAGAGCAGGAGAATAAAAACTCCCCAACTACAAGCCTAGCTGATAAAATTAAGGAATTGCGAATGCAATTGGCAGATAGAGACTTGCAAAGAGTTAAAGAATCTTATGCTAGATTCAAGAAGCTGATGTATTGCCAAGGTAATAAGGCCTCAACCCTCCTTGCTCATAAATTAAGATGCAGGACAGCGGCGGGTAGGATCTTATCACTCCAGAGAGGTGACAGCTCGGTCTACTCACCTAAGGACATTGGGGAGACGTTTGCGGAATATTACTCTAACCTGTATCACCTCAAGCCCTCGATGACTGCTAAAGAGTCCTCCTCGTGTGAAATGGTACATTTCTTACGGAGGCTGGGCCTACCATCCCTCGCAGATGAGGATGGAGAGGCACTTAAAGCCCCATTCTCCCTAAATGAGCTTAGTTTAGCCATTAAACACTCACAAAATAACAAGGCTCCAGGTCCCGATGGGTACCCAACAGCCTTCTATAAACTGTTTAAACCGGAACTCCAGGGGATCCTCCTCAAGGTCTTTTCGGAGGCCCGAGAGGCAGGCTCATTCCATAAAGAATTCCTGCAAGCAGTAATTTTGCCCATACCGAAACCAAATAAAGACCCCTCACAATGTACGAGCTACAGACCAATATCCTTGATTAATGGTGATGTAAAGCTATATGCAAAGCTATGGGCTAACCGCCTCAATAGCCTGCTCCCAAAGGTGATTCATACAGACCAAGTTGGTTTCACGTTCGGCAGAGAAGGCCCAGACAATTCTCGGAAAACGCTGAACATACTCACAGAAGCCTCCCGACTGAGGACACCCATGCTGGCCCTGTCGCTAGACGCAGAAAAAGCGTTTGACAGGGTCAGATGGGAATACCTATGGCACACGCTTGCTCAATTTGGCATGCCAGAGATCGTGATTAAAGCAATTCGAGCCCTGTATTCTTGTCCCTCAGCAGTAGTTAAAGGTATGGGGTTTGCCTCCCCGAAATATGTATCACCAACGGCACCAGACAAGGATGCCCCCTGTCTCCTCTAATTTTTTCCATGGCCATTGAACCTTTAGCTCAGGCAATTAGACAATCACCTGCAGTAAGAGGGGTCCAGCTTGGAGGCACTACTGCGAAGATCGCACTATACGCGGACGATGTCACGCTCTTCTTAACAAACCCAATAGGCTCCCTGCCAGTACTCTTTGATATTATCTCTGAGTTCGGAGCCCACAGCTACTACAAAGTTAACGTCACCAAAACAGAGGCGTTACCGGTAAGCATGCCAGCGTTTGAATTGGAAATTTTACAAACACTGTACTCCTTCCAATGGTCACGAACCTCCATTCGGCACTTAGGGGTACAGCTAGGTCCGGACCCGAAATTGGTTATTTCTATTAACTACACAACCCTCATTAAAGAGGTCACTGAGCTCACATCTTCGTGGAGCCTTAAAGAAATTTCGTGGTTGGGCCGCATTGCATCCTTCAAAATGACGATCTTACCAAAAATTCTGTACTATTTCCGCTGTATCCCTCTTAATGTACCTACTGCTTTTATAGACAAGCTCCAATCTCTTGGGCAACAATATATCTGGAATAAGTCCAGGCCCCGGATAGCGGCAAAGATTCTCCAAAAGAGATATGAATATGGAGGAGTTGCAATGCCTAACGTACGTGGATATTACGAGGCAGCCAGGCTTTCTCATATCACGGCATGGGCAGATAAGGGAGAACAGCAAGGCTGGAAAAACATAGAAACTTTGAACCTTCCCCTAGGCCTAAGATTGGCAGACTTACCCTGGATCCCTAAGCATTGTGTTGACAGCTTAGGAATACAAAATATCATTATCAGAGACAATCTGAAAGTCTGGTATTGTGGTATACCTTTAACTCTAACCCCTCCTATTTGGTCTCCACCCTATTTAAGGACTACCTGTAACACTCATTTACTGCCTGATTATTGAAGTCATAGCTACTCTGTTGTAGCTTTCCTTATTTCAGGTCTCCTATTGCTTGTATCCTGTGCAAGGTGGTTTACTATGTTTACTCTTGTTACGTCTTGAATCTCTTACGATCTTATCGTTACTTTGTCATTACCGACTCTGGATCATTCAACGGCCGGATCTACTTTTTCACCGCTACCCGGAAGTAAGCCGCATTCACACACGCTGCCTGTCCCAGACACGGATCGTCTAATGCGGTAACAGAATAATCACGGTCCTCAAGGTGGTAACGTACACGAACAAAGCTAAAGCCTTTAAACTTCTTATCTGCTTGTTTTTTGTTACCATACTGAATTATTGGGCATATCCTATTACCTGCAACATCCAATATAAACAAACATTGTATGTCTGTGGAATGTCTGAACTTGTAAATATTTTAGGCTGTGTGTGATTGCGTGAAGTAAAAAGGATCAATTGTTTCTACCATTTCAGATTCTGAGCTTGTCAGTATTTCTTTTTCATCTGTGGCCTCCGGTTATATATATATATATATCGAACATAAGATATATATTATATTAATAAATCCTTATGTTTATTAACACCTAAGTCAGTAGTTAATATATAAATTCATCATATATTAAATGTCTCATATTGTTTAATCAGGCTACATAGAAGTTGTTTTCTGATTACTACAAAAAAGAGCAACAAGCTCTAATTTTAGGGCTAACCTTTATAACAAATGTGCAAATACTTGTTTACTGAAATACAAAGCTCTGAATACCACATAATAATCAGGCCCAAAACCGAATTTTGAAATAATTAACATTATGGATCCTAATGAAATAAAAAAGGAGTTTAATAATGTCTATCTTAAACTTGATTATTTAGCAAGAGCTGTGACTGAAGTGCAGACTGAAAATGCTGCACTTAAAACTATAGTTAAAGATTTTGTTACACAAAAGCCTCATGACCCACCTGAACCTCATATTAATTATCCACAACCTTTTTCAGGGAAACGTTCTGAGTTCAGGGAATTTAAGAATGCCTGTAATTTATTATTTTCTCTTAGACCTAAGACTTATCATACTGAGCGGATTAAAGTTTGTACCACAATATCTTTCCTACAAGGTGAACCCAGGACTTGGGCTAATAGGTTTTTTGAAAACAATAACAATATCCTGGATTCATTACAAGATTTTTTTTCTGCTTTAACTAGTCTATATCAAGACTCAAATTCTCAAATAAATGCTGAAATGAGATTGAGGTCTTTAAAACAAGGTAAGAGAAATGTGGAAGATTATACCACTGAGTTTCAGATGTGGGCAGAGGACTCTCAGTGGAATGAAATCAGTTTGAAGAATCAATATCGTTTAGGTTTATCTGAAACACTCAAAGATGAACTTTCCCGTCTTGAGATCCCAGATACCCTTGAGGGTCTTATTAAATTAAGTACATCTTTAGATCGTCGTTTGAGAGAAAGGAGGGCAGAGAAGGCCTCTAATGATACCTCATACAGAAAACCTTACCAAGTCACAACAAGTCATGACAGAGCTCATGGCAGTGCTACCCCTATGGAGATTGGTGTTCTTAGAGGACCTCTGCCACCAGAGGAAAAAATTAGAAGGAGGTTGGAAAATCTCTGTTTATATTGTGCTCAAAAAGAACATGTAGTATCTACTTGTCCTTTGTTGAAAAAACAAAAGAATGGTAAGACAATAACCAGTGACTTTATTTACAGCATAACTAATGATACACACATGACTTTGTCCATTTCTTTACAGTGGGACCAGAAAAATATCCAAACCAAGGCATTAATTGATTCAGGAGCATCCGGAAATTACATTGATTCCACTTATGTAAATAAAAATCGAATACCTATTATTTGTAAACAAAATCCTGTATCTATTAAGCTGATAGATGGTTCATTAATAGAACAAGGACCTATTACACATCATACTATTCCCCTGCTTGTAACATCATTGCAGGGACACACTGAATATTTATCTTTTGATCTCATATCCATACATCAGCATACTCTCATCCTAGGCTATCCTTGGTTGAAGAAACACAACCCACACATAAATTGGGTTTCAAATAAGGTAACATTAGATTCTGCTTTTTGTTTAAACACTTGTTACCCACATCAAACCATAGCGTCACTTGATATTGGTTTACCCTCGTGTTATCAGGATTTGGCAGATGTATTTAATTTAAAAGAGGCAGAAAACCTTCCACCTCATAGGGATTTTGACTGTCCTATCGATATAATACCTGGTTCCAAAATCCCTCATGGTAAGATCTATCCCCTCTCTCAAGAGGAACTCCAGTATATAAGAAACTACCTAGACGAAAATTTACGTAAGGGATTTATTTCACACTCCACATCCCCTGCAGCTGCAGGAATGTTTCTAGTAAGAAACAAGGATGGTACCATAAGACCTATTATTGATTATAGAGCATTAAATAACATCACAATAAAAAACAGATACCCTTTACCTTTAATACCTGAACTTTTGGAACGTCTAACTGGTGCAACTATTTACACCAAATTAGATTTAAAGGGAGCTTATAATTTGATTAGAATTAAAGAAGGTCACGAATGGAAAACGGCATTCAGGACCAGATATGGCCTTTTCCAATATAATGTAATGCCTTTTGGTCTGAGTAATGCTCCGGCAACTTTTCAGTTTTTTATAAATGAGATCTTTCGTGACCTGATAGACGTTTGTGTCATAATATACCTTGACGACATATTAATTTATTCTAGAACACCTCAAGAACATGAAAAACATGTACGCTGGGTATTAACTCGTTTAAAAGAACACAAACTATATGCTAAACTGGAAAAATGTTCCTTTCATGTCACAGAAATAAAATTCTTGGGTTACATCATCAGTCCCAACAAAATTCAAATGGATCCGGAGAAGGTATCAGCAATTCTAAATTGGCCTACTCCTACTTCCACAAAATCTGTACAACGATTCATTGGTTTTGCGAATTTTTATAGGAAGTTTATAAAAAATTTCTCTTCAATCGTTAAACCATTAACAACACTCACTAGTGAAAAACAAAGATTTAAGTGGACAGAATCCGCTAGTCTTGCCTTTAATAAATTGAAAGAATATTTTACTACAGCACCCATTCTAGCTATGCCAGATTTTGATTTAGAATTTATCCTTGAAGTAGATGCATCCGACTCAGGTATCGGTGCAGTTTTATCACAACAAGATAAGAACAAGACTGAGATTCATCCTATTGCTTTCTATTCAAAAATGTTAACTAGCGCTGAGAAAAACTATAGCATAGGAGATAAAGAACTTCTAGCTATGAAACGTGCTCTAGATCACTGGAGACATTTATTAGAAGGTTCTAAGCTACCTTTTAAGATTTATACTGACCATAAAAATCTTGAATTTCTAAAAACAAGTAAGACCTTGTCTGCAAGACAAGCAAGATGGTCTATATTCTTTGATCGTTTCAATTTTCTTTTAACCTACAGACCAGGACACTTAAATACCAAAGCCGATGCTCTCTCTAGATTACATGAACAAGACACTCATAATCAAATTAACCAAATCATTCCAAAAGAAAAAATTATAGGTTTACTAACACCTTTAGAAGAGGAGATATTAAAAGAATTAAAACATGAACCACCACATGGAATAGACTGTCAAAAAGATTCCAATACTGGTCTTTTTTATCATAATTCTAAACTATATATCCCCAAACAAATTAGATCTTCTATTCTTAAACAAACCCATGACGGGACACTAGCAGGTCATCCAGGTATTTCTAAAACTATAGACCTAACCAGGAGAAATTATTGGTGGCCACTCATGGATACCTATATTACAAATTATGTAAAACATTGTGATACCTGTGCCAGAAACAAGTTAACACACAAAAGACCATCAGGTCTTTTATCTCCTCTGCTTATTCCTGACAACCCCTGGAGTACCATATCAATGGACTTTATTGTCGAGTTACCTGAATCCCACCATTACAATACTATTTTAGTTGTCATTGATCATTTAACAAGACTGGCTCATTACATTCCCCTAAAAGGTCTCCCTACAGCTTTCACTACAGCTCACGTTTTCCTAGACAACATAGTTCGCTTACATGGACTGCCCAAGGTTATTATAACTGATCGTGGTACACAGTTTACCTCTAATTTTTGGAGATCCTTATGTAAGTTAATCAAAATTGATTCTAGATACTCAACTGCTTTTCACCCTCAGACAAATGGCCTTACAGAACGACTCAACCAAACCCTTGAGCAATATCTTCGTTGTTATATATCTCATCTGCAGGATGACTGGTCATCCTATTTACCTTTGGCTGAATTCTGTTATAACAATACTACTTCTACATCAACTAAACTATCCCCATTCTTCGTTACTTATGGATATCATCCTACTACCATTTCATTGTCCTCTCAACAAGTGAACTCTCCCTCAGCATTGGATTTCGCAACTACCCTACAAGAAAGACTTAACATCCTGAAAAAACATCTTTCGGAAGCTAAAGATTATCAAAAAAGGTTATATGATACCCATCACACTGCTAGCCCGGCTTATCAGATTGGAGATTTAGTACTACTCTCGACAAAGAATCTCAAACTGTCAGTTCCTAGCAAAAAGTTAGCAAATCAATACTTGGGTCCTTTTAAGATTTCTAAAATAATCAACCTCAATGCTGTGAGGTTAGAGCTTCCCCAGGATTTTAAGATTCACCCCTCTTTTCATGTCTCTTTGTTAAAGCCATATCTTCCTTCACCTCAGTCTCTCTCCTTGACTCGACCACCTCCAATACTCATTGATGATCGAGAGGAGTATGAAGTTGAAGCTGTGTTGGATTCTAGGATCCATAGGAGGAGGTTAGAGTACCTTGTGAAATGGAAAGGTTATGGTTCGGAGGATAACTCTTGGCAGCTTCATTCTGATCTTCGCACTCCCCGTCTTCTACGAAATTTTCATCGCCGCTATCCTGAGAAACCTAGTTTGGAAACCCCTGGGGTGCTTCCTTGAAGGGGGGGAGATGTGGTATACCTTTAACTCTAACCCCTCCTATTTGGTCTCCACCCTATTTAAGGACTACCTGTAACACTCATTTACTGCCTGATTATTGAAGTCATAGCTACTCTGTTGTAGCTTTCCTTATTTCAGGTCTCCTATTGCTTGTATCCTGTGCAAGGTGGTTTACTATGTTTACTCTTGTTACGTCTTGAATCTCTTACGATCTTATCGTTACTTTGTCATTACCGACTCTGGATCATTCAACGGCCGGATCTACTTTTTCACCGCTACCCGGAAGTAAGCCGCATTCACACACGCTGCCTGTCCCAGACACGGATCGTCTAATGCGGTAACAGAATAATCACGGTCCTCAAGGTGGTAACGTACACGAACAAAGCTAAAGCCTTTAAACTTCTTATCTGCTTGTTTTTTGTTACCATACTGAATTATTGGGCATATCCTATTACCTGCAACATCCAATATAAACAAACATTGTATGTCTGTGGAATGTCTGAACTTGTAAATATTTTAGGCTGTGTGTGATTGCGTGAAGTAAAAAGGATCAATTGTTTCTACCATTTCAGATTCTGAGCTTGTCAGTATTTCTTTTTCATCTGTGGCCTCCGGTTATATATATATATATATATCGAACATAAGATATATATTATATTAATAAATCCTTATGTTTATTAACACCTAAGTCAGTAGTTAATATATAAATTCATCATATATTAAATGTCTCATATTGTTTAATCAGGCTACATAGAAGTTGTTTTCTGATTACTACAAAAAAGAGCAACAAGCTCTAATTTTAGGGCTAACCTTTATAACAAATGTGCAAATACTTGTTTACTGAAATACAAAGCTCTGAATACCACAGGTATAGCCTCAGAAACCTCCGCGACATCGCCCCACACCCATCTCCCATTCATTCTATACCGGCCTTACTGGCGGCTCTTCCTGATACACACATACAGCAGTGGAGGGACTTAAACCTCAAAGTGGTCTCCTGTATGTACCCCTCGGACACCTTAATCTCACCTCATAATATCAATACCATAATCCCAGAGCCCCCTCCGTGGGCCTCCTTTGAATATTCGAGGCTCTACACCTTTATGACATCTTGGGGATTCTCCAAAACTCAAAACAGACCCCTGACTAATTGGGAAAAGCTATGGCAACTCCCTATTAAGACCCCTAGGCTCATATCGTTTCACTACGATCTTCTACAGTCGTCCACTAACAAAGACAGACCATGGCAGATAAGGGCTTGGGAAGGTGATTTATCCAGACCAATTTCAGATAAAGATCTATCCATAGCCATGACGTTGACTAAAAAGACAGTACACTGTGCAAATACACTAGAGGCTTACATGAAATTATTCCTAAAATGGTACTATACTCCCACAAGGCTGTCACAGATGTTCCCCACAGCGCCTCCTCTATGTTGGAGGGAATGCATGCAAAGGGGCTCAGACATGCATACTTGGTGGGATTGCCCAAAGCTGGCACCTCTCTGGACTCAGGTAGAAACCCTCTGTGCTAACCTGGGGCTATCTGTCCCACTAACTCCTGCAATCGCTCTTTTACACATTTTCCCGAGGAGCGTCCCAACCCACGTCTCTAAATTGGTCATCTTCGTCCTAGCGGCCACGAAACTGGCGATAGCAAGAGCCTGGAAACAAACCCAGCCCCCAGACATAACGGCTGTCACATCTGTAATGCAGGTGTACGCCACAATTGAACAAAGCTTCTATTCCCATATGGACAAGGAAGAGCTTTACTGGCAGATTTGGGAGCCCTGGTTTAACCACCAGGGAACTCAAAGATAAATGACTGTGTGGACCCAAGGTCCTAGTCACCCCCACCACCATACCCTTACCCCTCCCTCTCCCCCCCTCCTTTTCCCTCCTCCCTCATGCTCCACCTGGACTTCCCCGCCTGGAAATGCGCACTATAATTCCCAGTTGTAGTACACGGAGAGGCACTTCTAAGCTGACTTCACGAAATTCCTAGAAATTTGAGTTACTGTGTAGGACTGAGGTACTACCCGGTCCTTATAACCTAAGTTTGTTCATTCTGTTTGTAAATGATGTTTTCATAATGGATTTATTTCTGAGTTCACACTAATCGAAGATGAGGTTTATATGACAGATATTCTATTTCATTCTAGACATACTTGACCTATATACGCAGTAATGTCATTAATTGCTACGCTTGCTATGTCATACCAACGGCATAATGTTTATGTATATGTTCACCGATTGGTCACCTGCGTTGTGACATCTGCTGTAATGTTTAATCCTCAATAAAAAACTTTTGGAAAAAAAAAAAAAAAAAACTGCTGTTTACTACCCACTAAACCCACAAACCAAACTTTTTTCAAGTGATCCAGTGCAGATTACTAACAAAGGCACAGATTTAAGCAACTTTTATAAGAGTTTTCAGCCCAGCAGACCTGTGTGATGAGGTACGCAGCATAGGCCTGAAAGCGACCTGGAACCTCATTCACCCCTCCACATATTCTGTTTAGGCAGACCCGCCAGCTATATATGCTGAAGAAAGAAACCCAAGCCACCTTGTTAATAATCTAAGGCTACTCTATACTTTTACCCTTTCTACCATGGAGGATGTCATACAGGCGATGGAGACCCTTTTTGCGGAGTTTGAGTCGGCAATGGTCCACATGATCCTGCAGACTACTGGGCCAGAGAGGATACAGTGTCCGGATTCCATGAGGCCATCCCTAGGGGAACCGATACACAAGACGCCACAGAGGCGAGCAAAGAGATGGGCAGAGTCTGCATGTGCTGACCTGACCCCGTGGGCTGCGGCCGACCCGGAGGAGCAAAGTACGACACACTTACCTTATAAGGATGCCATCTACCTGACAGTCTGACGGATCACCCAATAAGCTATCACAAGATGAAGATGCCGGGAGTTAAGGGCCCTAACTACCCGACCTTTAAGTTTAACCTGCCGGTTTCATCAGACGTTATGTGGAAGATCACTCTATGTTTGCCTGGTACTGGGATCCATGGTGGGGTGGTGGTGCGATCAGAGCACTGCCTTCAGATGGTGGGGGTCGTGTTGCCGGTTGTGTCGCTGCCCCACGGTGCCCCGTGGGAGCAGGTCTTCGGGAGTACTGGAGTAGGATGAGATATCAATTCTCCATTTACAAGGAACTCCGTATACCTGATAATACTGCATTGAATTGAGACTCTCTAATCCCCTGCACCCAGTTACTGACATTCCTGTGACTTTGCGGCTTACAGTTACATTTTTGCTTAAATGCTGTTAAGGCCGTTTGTTATACTTGTATCTTATATATTCAAAGGGATCTCCTTCATTTATAGGTGTATATTTATATTTATCCTTATTTCCAACCATGTTCACAGTATCCCATGTTTGCACTCTGCTCCTGAAGGTTTAGCAAATTTATAAATAGAGAGGTGATGAACCCTTATAAGGTTTTTATGAGATATTTCATAGGAGTTTCTTTCACATATGTATATACTCTTGTCCCTATGTATGTTAGGGCCTAAGTTTTTGTTTTCTTTTACTTATGGAACTCTGTAACCATGACAAATTTATGCCAAGAGAGTTTGTGAATCACTAGCATACTCCTATGGGATCCTATATATGTATATACCAGCTTTCTTCACCGGGTGGGTGTAGAGCAGTATGGATTTATGGGTGAAGAAGAACTCCCTTAATTTTATTTCCGCTAAAGAAAGATTAAGATCTCTGAAAGACCCCTATGTCTGTTTATGGAGTAGCCGTAGCTAACAATGTACCATATCTCTTGTGTGCAAATTTATTGATTTCATGATATAGTTTAATATTTATTATGATGTATAGTCCTAAAGGTCCAAGATCGGCCTTATATATATTTATTTGGATGTCATATCCCCTATATCCCCATATATATTCCTTTCTATGTTTTCAGTAGTCCAAGAGAGGCTGCTAGTGTTTTGTTGGAGAAAAATGTGTTATATTATATGTAATCATATTGGGGGACTCCTTTATAAAAAAAAATGGGGCTAACTTATGTAGCTTTAGCTTTCTATGCATGCAGTCAAAGCTTGTGTCCTCGCCACCTAAGATTGTTATATTTATGATGGACTCTCACATGTTTACATGGAGGCTTTTTACTATGTATTTTCTATCCTGCGTGATTGTGTTAGTAATTCAGTTTTTGAAGCAAATGATGCTTACAACTGTATTGTCTTTAAGCCTCAATAAAAAAAATAATAAAAAATAAAATAAAAATGCATTAAAAATAATAGTATTCCAATTTAAGTTCCAAGTGTAATGTTCCTTAAACAACCTTCACTTAAAATGACATAAATAAACCTCTTGCTTGTGAAAAAAAAAAAATGGTAGAATTTAGTAAAAGTATGCAAAGAAGACCAAGTTGCTGCTTTGCAAATCTGATCAACAGAAGCTTCATTCCTAAAAGTCCAGGAATGTAAAGATCTCTCCTTTGAATTCTTAGGATTAGGGCACAATGAAGGGACAACAATTTCTCTACTAATGTTGTTAGAATTCACAACCTTAGGTAAAAATTGAAATGAAGTCCACAACACTGCCTTATCCTGATGAAAAATCAGAAAAGGAGATTCACAAGAAAGAGCAGATAACTCAGAAACTTTCTAGCAGAAGAGATAGCCAAAAGGAACAAAACTTTCCAAAAAAGTAATTAATATCCAGAGAATGCATAGGTTCAAACGGAGGAGCCTGTAAAGCCCTCAGAACCAAGTTAAGACTCCAAGTAGGAGAGATTGACTTAATGACAGGCTTGATACAAACCAAAGCCTGTACAAAACAATGAATATCAGGAAGATTAGCAATCTTTCTGTGAAAAAGAACAGAAAGAGCAGAGATTTGTCCTTTCAAAGAACTTGCAGATAAACCTTTATCCAAACCATCCTGAAGAAACTGTAAAATTCTAGGAATTCTAAAAGAATGCCAGGAGAACTTATGAGAAGAACACCAAGAAATGTAAGTCTTCCAGTCTCGATAATAAATCTTTCGAGACACAGATTTATGAGCCTGTAACGTAGTATTAATTACTGAGTCAGAGAAACCTCTATGACTAAGAATCAAGCGTTCAATTTCCATACCTTCAAATTTAATGATTTGAGATCCTGATGGAAAAAAGGGCATTGAGATAGAAGGTCTGGTCTTAACGGAAGTGTCCAAGGTTGGCAACTGGCCATCCGAAAGAGACCCGCATACCAAAACCTGTGAGGCCAAGCTGGAGCCACCAGCAGTACAAACGAATGTTCCATTAGAATCTTGGAGATCACTCTTGGAAGAAGAACTAGAGGCGGAAAGATATAGGCAGGATGATAATTCCAAGGAAGCAACAACGCGTCCACTGCTTCCGCCTGAGGATCCCTGGATCTGGACAGATACCTGGGAAGTTTTTTGTTTAGATGAGAGGCCATCAGATCTATTTCTGGAAGTCCCCAGATTTGAACAATCTGAAGAAATACCTCTGGGTGAAGAGACCATTCGCCCAGATGTAACGTCTGGCGACTGAGATAATCCGCTTCCCAATTGTCTACACCTGGGATGTGAACCGCAGAAATTAGACAGGAGCTGGATTCTGCCCATACAAGTATCCGAGATACTTCTTTCATAGCTTGAGGACTGTGAGTCCCACCTTGATGATTGACATACGCCACGGTTGTGACATTGTCCGTCTGAAAACAAATAAACGATTCTCTCTTCAGAAGAGGCCAGAACTGGAGAGCTATGAAAATCACACGGAGTTCCAAAATGTTGATTGGTAATCTCGCCTCCTGAGATTCCCAAACCCCCTGCACTGTCAGAGATCCCCATACAGCTCCCCAACCTGAAAGACTTGCATCTGTTGAGATCACAGTCCAGTTTGTACGAACAAAAGAGGCCCCTTGAATTAAACGATGGTGATTCAACCACCAAGTCAGAGAAGATCGAACATTGGGATTTAAGGATATTATTTGTGATATCCTTGTATAATCCCTGCACCACTGGTTCAGCATACAAAGCTGAAGAGGTCTCATGTGAAAACGAGCAAAGGGGATCGCGTCCGATGCAGCAGTCATGAGACCTAGAATTTCCATGCAAAAAGCTACCGAAGGGAATGACTGAGACTGAAGGTTTCGACAAGCTGAAACCAACTTCAGACGTCTCTTTTCTGTTAGAGACAAAGTCATGGACACTGAATCTATTTGAAAGCCCAAAAAGGTTACCTCTGTCTGAGGAATCAAAGAACTCTTTGGTAAATTGATCCTCCAACCATGTCTTTGAAGAAACAACACAAGTTGATTTGTATGAGATTCTGCAGAATGTAAAGACTGAGCAAGTACCAAGATATCGTCCAAATAAGGAAATACCGCAATACCCTGTTCTCTGATGACAGAAAGAAGGGCACCGAGAACCTTTGAAAAGATCTTTGGAGCTGTTGCTAGGCCAAACGGAAGGGTAACAAACTGGTAATGCTGGTCTAGAAAAGAGAATCTCAGAAACTGATAGTGATTTGGATGAATTGGAATATGAAGATATGCATCCTGTAAATCTATTGTGGACATATAATGCCCTTGCTGAACAAAAGGCAGAATAGTCCTTATAGTCACCATTTTGAATGTTGGTATTCTTACATAACGATTCAATATTTTTAGATCCAGAACCGGTCTGAAGGAATTCTCCTTCTTTGGTACAATGAATAGATTTGAATAAAACCCCAAACCCCGTTCCAGAACTGGAACTGGCACAATTAACCCAGCCAACTCTAGATCTGAAACACATTTCAGAAATGCCTGAGCCTTTACTGGGTTTACTGGAATGCGAGAGAGAAAAAATCTTTTCACAGGAGGTCTTATCTTGAAACCTATTCTGTATCCTTGAGAAACAATGTTCTGAATCCAAAGACTGTGAACCGAATTGATCCAAATATCTGAAAAATTGTAACCTGCCCCCTACCAGCTGTGCTGGAATGAGGGTCACACCTTCATGCGGATTTGGAAGCTGGTTTTGACTTTCTAAAAGGCTTGGATTTATTCCAGACTGGAGAAGGCTTCCAAACGGAAACCGTTCCTTTAGGGGAAGGGTCAGGCTTCTGTTCCTTGTTCTGACGAAAGGAACGAAAACGATTAGCCCTGAATTTACCTTTAGATTTTTTGTCCTGCGGCAAAAAGGTTCCTTTCCCCCCAGTAACAGTTGAAATAATAGAATCCAACTGAGAACCAAATAATTTATTACCTTGGAAAGAAAGAGAAAGCAAAGTTTACTTAGAAGTCATATCTGCATTCCAAGATTTAAGCCATAAAGCTCTTCTAGCTAAAATAGCTAAAGACATATACCTGACATCAATTCTAATGATATCAAAAATGACATCACAAATAAAGTTATTAGCATGTTGAAGAAGTTTAACAATGCTATAAGCATTATGGTCTGACACTTGTTGTGCTAAAGCCTCCAACCAGAAAGTTGAAGCTGCAGCAACATCAGCCAAAGAAATAGCAGGTCTAAGAAGATTACCTGAACATAAATAAGCTCTCCTTAGAAAGGATTCAATATTCCTGTCTAAAGGATCCTTAAAGGAAGTACTATCCGCCGTAGGAATAGTAGCACGTTTAGCAAGAGTAGAAATAGCCCCATCAACTTTAGGGATTTTATCCCAAAATTCTAATCTATCAGATGGCACAGGGTACAATTTCTTAAACCTTTTAGAAGGAGTAAATGAAGTACCCAGACTATTCCATTCCCTAGAAATTACTTCTGAAATAGCATCAGGAACTGGAAAAACTTCAGGAATAACTACATGAGGTTTAAAAACTGAATTTAAACGCTTAGTAGATTTAGTATCAAGAGGACTAGACTCTTCCATATCTAATGCAATTAACACTTCTTTAAGTAAAGAACGAATAAACTCCATCTTATATGAATATGAAGATTTATCAGTGTCAATTTCTGAGGTAGAATCTTCTGAACCATATAGATCCTCATCAGAAACAGATAAGTCAGAATGATGACGTTCACTTAAAAATTCATCTGAAATATGAGAAGTTTTAAAAGACCTTTTACGCTTACTGGAAGGAGGAATAACAGACAGAGCCTTCCTAATAGATTTAGAAACAAATTCTTTTACATTAACAGGGACATCCTGAACATTAGATGTTGAAGGAACAACAACAGGTAATGGATTATTACTAATGGAAATACAATCTGCATTAGAAAGTTTATCATGACAGTTATCACAAACAACAGCCGGAGGAACAGATACCAAAAGTTTACAACAGATGCACTTAACTTTGGTAGAAACAGCATCAGGCAGCGTCTTTCCAGAAGTAGATTCTGATCCAGGGTCATGTTGAGACATCTTGCAATATGTAATAGAAAAAACAGCATATAAAGCAAAATTATCAAATTCCTTAAATGACAGTTTCAGGAATGGGAAAAAATGCCAAATGAACAAGCTTCTAGCAACCAGAAGCAATGAAAAATGAGACTGAAATAATGTGAAAAAAGGTGGAGACAAGAATGATGCCCACATTTTTTGGCGCCAAGAATGACGCTCACATTATTGGCGCCAAGTACAACGCCCATATTTTTTGGCGCCAAATATGAAGCCACTTCCTGTGACGCCGAAAAAAAAAAACGACGCCCACAATCGTATCTATCAAATATAAATTGCATCTATTGATCAATGTAATTCGTATCTATCAAATGTATATTGCATCTTTTGATCTATGTAATTCGTATCTATTAAATGTATATTGCATCGATTGATCTATGTAATTCGTATCTATCATCAAATGTATATTGCATCTATTGATCTATGTAATTTGTATATATCATATGTATATTGCATCTATTGATCTATGTAATGTATGTATCTAACTATCAAATCTATCTAACTCGTGGTTGTGCAAATGGACTGTTTGCAGTTGTTTGCGGTGCCTTACACGGGGAGTTTGGTCTGTCACTGTGAAGCGGGCATAACCCTTACACTACCTGATCGATACTACATCATACCTGATGTTTTAAAGCACGTTATTCAAAACATTTTTAGGAATGTTAGGTGATTAAGGCACTTTATGGCTTAAAACCAGACTCTGCCTCAACTATGTAATTTTCCGTGGGAGTTTTGCCATGGATCCCCATCCGTCATGCCACAGTCCAGGTGTTAGTCCCCTTGAAACAACTTTTCCATCACTATTGTGGCCAGAAAGAGTCCTTGTGGGTTTTAAAGTTCGCCTGCCTATTAAAGTCAATGGCGGTTCGCTGGTTTGCGAACAGTAGCGGAAGTTCGAGTCCACCGTTCGTGAACCGAAATTTTTAGGTCCGCAACATCACGAGTGTTCATGCTCCGCTATCAAACCCTTTTGGTCCAGGGGGCTCGCCTTATGCCAGCTCCTTGGTCTGACTGAAAGTCTGCCTCCCAAAACTGCTCTCCTCCATCTTAATTTGCACAAGCTAACCCTCCCCAAAAGGTGTCTACTAATTATGGTTGATGGCAGCTAAACTATCAATTGCCAGGAATTGAAAAAAACCTAACCCCCCAAATTGGCAAAGTGTGATAGGCCTAATCACATACTTTAGATCAATGGAGAGCTATGTATACAGCTCCAAACTTCAACACAATCTACATTTTTTAATCTGGGAACCCTGGGATACCATTGGTGATTCCAGATTGCTGTCTCTTCTCTAACTCTAGGACCCTACTGAATCGGAACAGAGGTCCCTCTGACTCTAATACTGCCAGCCCACCAACCATCTTCCCCTCCCTGGCCCACTCCCTTTTTTTTCTCTTGTTTCTTTACCTCTCTCTTTTTCTTCCTCCACTCCCCACTTAGTCGACTATTAGTTTGGCCCTCCCACTATTCGTATTATACCTTCCACTTCTTCCAACTGGCCCACATCCTTATTTACAAATAACCAGAGTCTATTAGTGGACTCTGCCTTGTGTTAATCAAATTCTCAAATTGTTTGTTAGTTACGTTTAATAACTTTACCTCAGAAATTACCAGTATTGAGATTGATATACGTTTATAAAACACTGTTTATATGTTTTATGTACAAAATCTCTAATGTTTGTTGAAATTTCCTGAAACTTGATGGAAAACAGAAAAGAAAAAGAGCTAGCCTGGAATAACCAGGTAGATATATCTAAGGACTCAGTATATGGACTCTGCTGTCTCACCCTTTAGGGTCCTAATCCAGCACAAAGAACGAGATGGACTTTACTCATTGTTCAGATTTCTGGACTAAATTATAACATCTGTACTATCTTGCCGTGATGACTCTATTGGAATGTCCTGTATTATATCATTGTTATTTTTCTTATGTTCAATAAGGCTCTTTATAAAAAATAAAAAAGCACACCAAAGCCAAAATACAAATGTATTAAAAACACAATAGTAATTTAAATACATATTATAGCAATATAATAAAAATGCATATAAATAAAACATTGTATATGCATGTATAATATACCCACATCTACAGTACACACAGCTCCTATAGGTTTAATAGAAATGTTAGTTTTTTTGGGGGGGTCTTCAGTACTAATGAAGATTGCCAACAAAACAAATATATAGGCTTTCCGTGGGACTTTCATGGGAGTATTTTAATGGGGAAACATCCCTGTGAGTTTCTAATATTCAAAGCACTAGCCTCCATCTTGGATGCACCTTTTCAGCCATATCAGTCTCACCAGCTTTTCAGTGGTGATAATTTCAATTGTGAGAATCTAGTGAATGTTCTGTGAAACCGTTTTTTTTAGTCAAATTCTTTTATTAACATAGAAACTGTGAACGCTCCACATCTTTCCACACGGGAATCAGTAACATAAATAAGAACAATTTGCATGAACAATATCAGAGCATCAACACAAGTTCCAATTTTCAATGTGATAAGGAAGAACTAGATATGTCCAGAAAGAAAAAGGGTAGAAGAGAGAGGAAGGGGAGGGAAATCACAATAAAGCATAAATTATAGTAGCATCGAGTGTCCAGTCTCGGGGAAGCCACCCACCCCCAATCGAGTAGAAGGGACCCACAAACCCCAATAGTAAATAGTAGACGTAGCTAGAGTCATCATAGCACCCAGTCTCCTAGTGTGAAGTTTATAAAGTATTTTCAATAGCCATATGAGAGGGTTAGGGGGGATCTGAATATGTAATATGTTCTCGACTTCAGCTATAACTTCGTACCAGAAGTGGTTCAGTCTTGAGCACCACCACCACATGTGGCCCATGCCACTGCCCACATGGCCACATCTCCAGCATTTATTATTTGTGTTTGGGTATAGCCGATGCAGTTTTCGAGGGGTAAGGTACCAACAGTGTAAAATTTTATAGTTAGTTTCAAGTATGGATGCTGAGATGGAGGATTGAAACCGTTTTTTTTATGTAAGCGAAGGCACAGTCTATGTTGTATAAACATAATTTAAATGCAGCCCCCCCCCCCACACCAAGATCTCAGATAATTGGTGATGTGGGCATACTTTTGTTGAAGCTGCGATCCCTATGATTTCTTATGCTAGACACTATGCAACGAATCGGAACAGAGAGGGTCAGCCCAATTTCTTTGAATGTATCACCAGATCTATGGATTGAGAGAGTGGAAATGCCAAAAAGGCAATTTCTCGTCTGATGATGAATTGATCATTAGGGCCTAAGTGAAAAGCTTAAAAATATTGCCCAAAGTTCTTAACCTCCCTGTGCAGAGCAAGGTTTGTCTTTGCTGAATTTCTATTACTGTAAGAAGATGGCAACATGAGAAAAAAAATCTTGGTTGCCAAATTAACAATGGTAATCACAATCCATCCTATCACAAGCTTTGCACTATATATATAAACAGCAAAATAGACGCATCAAATTCAATAGCCAATGGGTGTTCAGAAATTATCATTTTGACATGTTTGAGAGTATTTCAATATGATTTGTAATACTTGTATTATTCTCTGCATGTGCAGTACATTCTGAAATGGCCACTGAAAACATTTTATATGGTTTCCGATACCTGCTCATATCCAATATACTCTTTGTTTTCAATTGTTTGAATTGCGATTTCTCCAATGTCAGAAAAGGCATATTAGGGGCTAATAAACAAAATATTAACATGAAGGGAAAGATTGGAATCAACCCCTACTGCCTCAGCCATCAAATATGCCTAAAGGGACCTGAAAACCAATTTTGTGCTTAAATGATTCAGATAGAGGACTCAATTTTAAAAAAAACATTCTAATTTACTTCTTTTTTCAAATTTTCTTTGATCTGTTGGTATCCTTTGTTGAAAAGCAGGGGCTTAAGTTTAGGAGTGTGCACGGGTCTGGAGCATTATATGAACAGATATTACTCTGAACATTATGAAATCTCCTCCTATAGCAGATTTGCACTTACAAATATTTGTAATAGTTTTAATGCATAAATAGTTGGAAACAATGCCATGGACACTCTTTAGTAGAATAAATTAGAAAGCCTTTTTTGATGGTTCTTAACCAATGCCACTGGTGTTTTTTATAGCTTACCATCTACCTCAGAACATAATTGCATACAATATGCACAAAATCTTAAAGATTGTATTATTTAATCCAAATTATAAACTGCAGGAGATTTACAGATGTCTGTTTATCAAATTCAATATATTTTATTATGTAAAGTACAGGGGGCTCAAAAGCTACAATATGCAAACAAGTATAAACAAGACCAACAAAGACCTCATACTTGGTTCCTACAGTAAACTAAAACACACTAGGGGAAAACCCCCAAAGGACTATGTGTGCCAGATAAAAAAACAAAAGTATCTATAGAGTTGAACTGTGAATAAACTATTATATATATATAATATATATAGTATATATATACTGTATATAAGAATAAAAAATAAAAAAGTATTACAATTAAATATAGGCATAATAGTGATATGTTAGCCCCAATATAGGTATCAATGCGGCTTCCTCTTCAAGCAATCAAACCCGTACAGGGAAAGAAGTGTCATCTGTAGAATAGGAAAGAAAAAGAGGGCACTCCAATGGTGAAATACGTTTGCACACACAAACACTCCAATGCACAGACAATGGTGTTATATGCACAAATGTGAAGCACTGAATCGTATGGTACAAGCAGGCTGAAACATCAGAGCTGTCCAGCTAGCTCACACTCCTGCTATCAGCAGAATCCAAAGTTGTGATACAGGGCAAATAAGGGGATATGGATAACCAGAAATGATTGGCATCAAATACTGAGATCAGGGGTCTCTGAGATGAAGCTTAGCTGTATACCCAAACAGCTACAAGAAAGAGGAAGTCAATCCAACCCCAGGTGAAACTCAGATACACTTATAAAAACAAAAGTGTTTTATTACACTTAAAATATCACAACGCGTTTCTCAGTCAACAGACCGTTTCCTCAGGTGAACACCTTTGGCTCTTGGAGTCTGCTGATAGCGGGAGTGTGAGCTAGTTGGACAGCTCTGATGTTTCAGCCTGCTTGTACCGCACAATTCAGTGCTTCCCGTTTGTGAGTAAAACACCATTGTCTGTGCATTGGAGTGTTCATGTGTGCAAACATATTTCACGATTGGAGCACCCTCTTTTTCTTTCCTATTCTACAGTTGATTACAGTCACAGACCTAAATGCCCACATCTCAAAGCATATTTTTACAATATGCAACACAACTCTAGACAGTTACACCAAGGGACAGGAGGACAAAAACCAGGACTGTCCCGATTTGATTGGGCAGTTGAAAATTATGTATGTAATCTACTAGGAATGTCTGGGGACATAATTTGAAGTATGTAGTGGGAATTGGATTTCTTTCCACAGTAGTCTATAAACTTGACTCAAAACTTTATAAGTGAGATTATAAGTAAAGTGTGATATATCGATTTCACTGTAGAAATATTTGCCCTTCACTTTGTAATACCAGCACACGCTAATGTACACTGGTATTACAAGTTAGGTGCAATGCGAACGCGATGAGAGCGCGCTTCCATAGAGTGTGCTGGTATTACACAGTGGAGCACAAAAAATGCTTTCTTGAAAGTGAACTTTAGTGCTCCACTTGTAAGCTGTCCCTTATTTGGATAGTTTTAAATATTTCCTCAGAAACAAAAAGATCATTGTATCTAGTGATGTCCTGAACTGTTCGCCCGTGAACGGTTCACAGCGAACATAGCTTGTTCGAGTTCGTGTTTGTGGGCGAACACATGGCGATGTTCGATCCGACCCTATGTGTCATCATTGAGGAAACTTTGACCCTGTATGTCACAGCCGTCTGACACATTAGAGCCAATCAACATCAGACACTCCCTCACAGACCCTCCCAGCTACTCGTAATCCGCCATTTTAGACTCATAACGACCTTGCTTTCTTAATGAGAGGATGTGTTGTGTTTTTGCTCCTGACATTAATAGGAAAAACATAGCTAGGCTAGTGTATTTAGTGTCCACTACAGTCCAGAAGGACTCCACTCATCTCTGCTGCAAGCACAGCACCCCAAAAAGCCCTTTTTAGGGCTATATTTCGTGCCGTTTTTTTTTTTTTAGCATTTGCCTGGCTTTCAGCCTGTGTGTTTAAGGCTCACAGCATATGCTGTGATTACTGCCACCACTGATATCTCCCTAACAACATTAGTTTAAATTTAACTAACCAAAAATTTTAATTATTTTGCTAGTGTAATTTTTTTTCATTTTCTATCAGGCCTGTGTCACACAGCATATACTCTGGTTCATTGCTCTGTGCCAGCCACCAGTGTTAATATCCGTTTATAACATTATTTTAAATTTAAAATTTTTTATTCAAATCATTTTTCTAGTGTAATCTAATTACATTTACTATCAGGCCTGTGTCTGTCAGGCTCACTTAGCATTAATATACCTCATTTTTTTTCAGTCTTTTGGTTAATTGGTCTGTGCCTGGCAGCCACCCACCACTCATATCTTCTTCACCTTAATTTAAATATAAAAAAAAAGTTTAAATTTGTTTGATAGTGTAATCTAATATAATTTTCTATCAGGCCTGTGTGTTTTGCTGACATATAGAGCCTACTGTGTTTACTTGCTGCCCTCCCTAGTCTATGAGCCACGACTCATGTGTTTAACCTTTTTTTAATTCCCCCCCCCCCCCAACAAAAAAATAATTTAAATCATTTTTCTAGTGTAATCTAATAGTATTTTCTATCTGGCGTGTGTGTATTTGACTTACAGAGCCTACTGTTTTTAATAGCTGCCCTTCCAAGGCTATCAGCCACGACTCATATGTATGTGCTTAACCTTTTTCTTAAAATTCCCCCAAAAAAGTATTTAAATCATTATGCTAGTGTAATCTAATTTTATTTTCTATCAGGCCTGTGTCTAACTGTCTATCTGACTTACACAGCATACTGTTGTTAATTGCTGCCCTACGTAGCAGCCAGCCAGTGCGGCCACTCATATGTGCATTGCACTTCTTAACATAATTTTAATATTAAAATCTAAAATTTTAAAATATTTTGCTAGTGTAATCTAACTTAATTTTCTATCAGGCCTGTGTTTTTGTCACTTACACAGCATACTGTGTTAAATTGCTGCCCTACCTACCATCCATGACTCATATCTGCCAGCCTGTGTGCCAGGCCCAACTAGCCAATTAGTGGCACCAATCATAATTCTTGTAACAGTATCAAAAAAATAAAAAATCATAATTTTTTGTACTGCAAATATTCAGTCTACTAGTGCCATTGAATTGCAGTTTCCTCCTGCCTGGCAGCCTGTGTGCCAGGCAAAAACTAGCCAATTAGTGCCACCAATCCTAGTAGTTGTAAAAGTATTGTTAATCTTTAAAATTCCAAATTGATCGCTTGTGATTCCTCATTTTGCTTGTGCCATTGAATTGCACTTTCCTACTGCCTCCCAGCATGTTTTCCAGGCCCAACTAGCCAATTAGTGGAACCAATCATAATTCTTGTAACAGTATATAAAAAAATAAAAATCATAATTTTTTGGACTGCAAATATTCAGTCTCCTAGTGCCATTGAATTGCATTTACCTCCTGCCTGCCAGCCTGTGTGCCAGGCCGTCTTGCGAACTATTTACACCAATAATAATTGTTGTCACAGTATTGTTACTAATTAAAATTTTAAAAAAATTGATTGTTGATCTTAATCCTCAGTTTGCTCGTGCCATTGAATTGCACTTTTCTACTGCCTTCCAAGCCTGTGTGCCAGGCCTACTTTCAAAATATTTACACCAATCATATTTGTTGTCACAGTATTTTTAATAATTAAAAATTAAAATTTTTGGTAATATTTGTTCTGAATCCTCAGTTTGCTTGTGCCATTGAATTGCACTTTTCTACTGCCTGCCAGACTGTGTGCCAGGCCTACTTTCAAAATATTTACTCCAATCATATTTGTTGTCACAGTATTCTTAATAATTAATAATTAAAAATTTTTGGTAATATTTGTTCTGAATCCTCAGTTTGCTCGTGCCATTGAATTGCACTTTCCTTTTGCCTTGCAGCCTGCTGTGTGCCAGGCCCACCTAGCCAATTATTCCCAGCAATCATATTTCTTTTAACAGTATTGCAAAAATTGTCAATCATCACTGTTTTGACTGTCAGTATTCAGTCTCCTAGTGTCCTTGAATTGCATTTACCTCCTGCCTGACAGCCTTTTGTGCCAGGCCGTCTTGCCAACTATTTACACCAATCATAATTGTTGTCACAGTATAGTTACTAATTAAAATTAAAAAAAATTTGATTGTTGATCTTAATCCTCAGTTTGCTCGTGCCATTGAATTGCACTTTTCTTCTGCCTTCCAAGCCTGTGTGCCAGGCCTACTTTCAAAATATTTACACCAATCATATTTGTTGTCACAGTATTCTTAATAATTAAAAATTAAAATTTTTGGTAATAGTTGTTCTGAATCCTCAGTTTGCTCATGCCATTGAATTGCACTTTCCTCCTGCCTTGCAGCCTGCTGTGTGCCAGGCCCACCTAGCCAATTATTCCCAGCAATCATATTTCTTTTAAAGGGACATAATACTCATATGCTAAATCACTTGAAACTGATGCAGTATAACTGTAAAAAGCTGACAGGAAAATATCACCTGAGCATCTCTATGTAAAAAAGGAAGATATTTTACCTCACAATCTCCTCAGCTCAGCAGAGTAAGTTCTGTGCAAAAAGTTATACTCAACTGCTCCCAGCTGCAAGTAAAAAATTTAAAAAAAATGAAGAAATGAACAGCAGCCAATCAGCATCAGCAGTGCTGAGGTCATGAACTTTTACTGTGATCTCATGAGATTTGACATGACTCTCATGAGATTTCATTGTAAACTTCCTTTACCTGATTGGTGAAATAAGATGAGAGTGCACAATGCTCATCCCTTCAGATGTCCCAGGACAGACACACTAAAATGCTGCTTAGAAATCCTTTACAATGGGAGGTGGCAACTGAGGAACTTTTGAGGTAAAATATCTTTCTTTTTTACATAGAGATGTTCAGGAGATATTTTCAAGTCAGCTTTTTACAGCTATGCTGCATCACTTTCAAGTGTTTAAACATTTGGGTATTATGGCCCTTTAACAGTATTGCAAAAATCGTCAATCATCACTGTTTTGACTGTCAGTATTCAGTCTCCTAGTGTCCTTGAATTTCATTTACCTCCTGCCTGCCAGCCTTTTGTGCCAGGCCGTCTTGCCAACTATTCTCACCAATCATAGTTGTTGTCACAGTATAGTTACTAATTAAAATTAAAACATTTTTGATTGTTGATCTTAATCCTCAGTTTGCTCGTGCCATTGAATTGCACTTTTCTCCTGCCTGCCAGCCTGTGTGCCAGGCCCAACTATCCAATTAGTGCCAGCAATCATATTTCTTTTAACAGTATTGCAAAATGTGTCAATCATCACTGTTTTGACTGTCAATCTGCAGTCTACTAGTGCCCTTGAATTGCATTTTCCTCCTGCCTGCCTGCCTGCCTGTGTGCCAGTCCCAACTAGCCAATTAGTGCCACCAATCATATTTATTGTAACAGGATTGGATTTTTTGTTAATCATAACTGTTTTGACTGTGATTCTTCAGTCTCCTAGTGCCATTGAATTGCAGTTTCCTTTCTCCCAGCGTGTGTGCCAGACAGGCCCATTTGCCAACTAGTGCAAAACAATCAGATTGTTGTCACAGTACTTTTAATATTTAAAAAAATTAACAATTTGTGATTTTTAAAACATCTGTCTTTTTTGTTGTTGTCAGTCTCACAGTGTATACTGTGCCCACTTTCACAGTGCCACCACTCAATTGGTGTAATAGTATTGTTAGTGTCCATTTAAAAAAAAATGAGAGGCAGAGGCAGGCCACCCCGCAGGTTCCGTGGTCGTGGTCGTGGTGCTGTGATTCCTTTAGACCCTACAAATATGCACATTGTTCAGACGCCGGGTGCCAGGGGGGACACGAAAAGTTCTGAGGAGGACCTAGTTGAATGGCTAACACAGGACACCCAATCTTCTTCAGCTTCTGCTGCTAGTCCTCCTAACCTTGACGCACCATCTACGTCCAGCTGTGATTTGTGCAGGTCTCAGGTGACCAGTGCCACTCAACCGTCTGTCGCCACCACCAACACTAGCACCACAGCCACTTCACTTGATCTGTCACAGGAGTTATTGACACATCATTTTGAAGAAATGAGTGATGCGCAACCATCATTGACAGAGAATGTAGATAATAGTGATCAGTCTCAGTCAGGCAGCATTACCGACATGGAGGTACGGTGTGATGATGATGATGATGTTGTACCCGCTGCTGCTTCCTTTCTTGATGTGTCAGATACAAGTGAAGCGATTGATGATGATGTGTCGGTGGATGTCACGTGGGTGCCTGCTAGAAGAGAAGAAGAAGAGGGGGAAAGTTCAGATGGGGAGACAGAGAGGAGGAGGAGACGATTTGGAAGCATGGGGAGGACATCTCAAGGAGCTAGTGGCACAGTCAGACAGCATGCATCGGCACCTGGGGTCAGCCAGACAGCACGCCAACGCCCATCAACGCATGCTGTTGCCACCACCAGAATACCGTCATTGCAGAACTCAGCAGTGCAGCATTTTTTTGTGTGTCTGCCTCTGACAACAGCGATGCCATTTGCAACCTGTGCCAAAAGAAACTGAGCCATGGGAAGTCCAACAGCCACCTAGGTACAACTGCTTTGCGAAGGCACATGGTCTCCCATCACAAAGGCCGATGGGAAGAACACATGAGTAGAAGCAGCACACAAAGTGAAAGCCGCCCTCCTCCTCCTGCTCCAGCATCTTCAGCCACGTCAACCAGTGCTGTCCTCCTTGCCCCTCTCAACCATCCTCCACTGAGTCTCTCTTACGTAGCAGTTCCTGGTCATCTGCCCACAGTCAGGTGTTTGAGCGTAAGAAGCCAATTTCTCAAACCCCTTGTCCGGCATCTGACAGCTGGCTTGTCTGAACTCTTAGCCCGCCAGCTTTTACCATACAAGCTGGTGGAGTCTGATGCTTTCAAAAAAATTGTATCTATTGGGACACCGCAATGGAAGGTACCAGGCAGAAATTTCTTTTCACAAAAGGCAATCCCAAACCTGTACTCTGTTGTTCGAAAGGAAGTTATGGCATGTCTGGCACACAGCATTGGGGCAAGGGTCCATATGACCATGGATAGTTGGTCTGCAAAGCATGGTCAGGGCAGGTATATCACCTACACTGCACATTGGGTAAACCTGCTGACTTCTGACAAGCATGGAATGCGTGGCTCTGCAGAAGAGTTGGTGACACTGCCACGACTTGCAGGCAGGCCTGCTGCTACCTCCTCTACTCCTCCTACTCCATCCTCTTCCATAACCTCTTCCTCGGCTGAGTCCTCTTCAACTTCTGCGTCTTGCTCCACATCTATGGCACCCCCCCAGCTCCCCAGGTACTATGCTACGCCGTCTTGGGGTTGACTTGCCTGAAAGCGGAGAGTCACACCGCACCAGCACTCCTGACTGCCCTGAACGCACAGGTGGATCAGTGGCTGACTCCGCACCAACTGGAGATTGGCAAGGTTGTTTCTGACAATGGAAGTAATTTGGTGGCGGCATTGAAATTGGGCAAATTGACACATGTGCCGTGCATGGCACATGTGTGTAATCTAATTGTACAACGATTTGTCCATAAGTACCCAGGCTTACAGCACGTCCTGAAGCAGGCCAGGAAGGTGTGTGGCCATTTCAGGCGTTCCTACACGGCCACGGCGCACTTGTCCGATATCCAGCATCGAAACAACCTGCCAGTGAGGTGCTTGATTTGCGACAGCCCGACACGGTGGAATTCAACACTCCTAATGTTTGACCGCCTGCTCCAACAAGAAATAGCTGTTAATGAGTATTTGTATGACCGGGGTGCTAGGACAGCCTCTGGGGAGCTGGGGATATTTTTGCCAAATTACTGGATGCTCATGCGCAATGCCTGTAGGCTCATGCGTCCTTTTCAGGAGGTGACAAACCTTGTCAGTCGCACCGAAGGCACGATCAGCGACATCATACCATTTGTTTTCTTCCTGAAGCGTGCCCTGCGAAGAGTGCTGGATCAGGCAGTAGATGAGCGTGAAGAGGAAGAGTTGTGGTGTCCATCACCCCCACAAACAGCCTTATCAGCATCGCTTGCTGGACCTGTGGCAACGCAGGAAGGGTATTGTGAGGAAGAGGAGTCAGAGGAGGAATGTGGCTTTGAGGAGGAGGAGGAGGAGGAGGAGGAAGACCGAGCACAACAGGCATCCCAGGGTGCTCATTGTTGTCACCTCTCTGGTACCCGTGGTGTTGTACGTGGCTGGGGGGAAGAAGATACCCTCAGTGAGATCAGTGAGGACGAGGAACGGGACATGATTAGCTCGGCATCCAACCTTGTTCAAATGGGTTCTTTCATGCTGTCGTGCCTGTTGAGGGACCCTTGTATAAAAAAAGTTGAAGGAGAACGACCTGTACTGGGTGTCCACGCTCCTCGACCCCCGGTATAAGCATAAAGTGCCTGAAATGTTACCAAATTCCTGCAAGCCGGAAAGGATGGAGCATTTTCATAATAAATTAAAAACTATGCTTTACACAGCGTATAAGGGTGATGTCACAGCACCACGGGAATGTAACAGGGGAAGAGATGAAATTAATTCTCCTCCTCCTCCCACGACCACGGCGGCAAGGACAGGACGCTTTCCTGACGTCTTGTTGATGGAGGACATGCATACCTTTTTAACTCCCATGCACCATCAGAGCCTTTCGGGATACAGCCTTAGAGAAAGACTCAACCGACAGGTAGCAGACTACCTAGCTTTAACTGCGACAAATGGAATCCACAGCACCAATTATGTAAAAGAAAATACCTTTATTTTCACATTACATGCGACGTTTCGGCCTTCACAGCCTTAATCATGCATACAAAACACAACAGCCTCTGTCCACAGTATATAGGCTGATCAATTAAAACATTAATTACAAACAGATTTGACAAAATGTTTCACACAGAGCAATTACTCCCTCTAGTGTTAGTCATATTTTACTACATCCTATAAAATTTAACTCTCAAGTTACCAAAAATACAATTACTAGAGGAGTTTCCACTGAATGTACAAGTGTCATTAAAAACAAGAAAATATATAGGAACAAGTCTTACTGCAATCTTATATTTCTATAGTAACACTTCTAATGTATATTACTGACACCTTTTACCAATCTTACTGATAAACTTTACCTATGTGTTTAAGTGAACAAGTGACTTTACCTATGTGTTTAACTAAACCAAAACTAACTAAAAAAAATTTTTTTTGAAGAAAATGTTTTTTGTTTTGAATTTTTACTTTGTTACATTTAGAGAAAGACAGAGAAATCTATTTCTCTATTTAACCCTTTAGGGTACATACAATCTAATTTATGGATTGCTTTAACTGCGGATCGCGACACTCTCAGGAGCGATGGACCCCTTGACTACTGGGTGTGCAGGCTGGACTTGTGGCCTGAGCTATCCCAATTTGCAATGGAACTTCTGGCCTGCCCCGCTTCAAGTGTCCTGTCCGAAAGGACTTTCAGTGCAGCAGGAGGTTTTGTCACTGAGAAGAGAAGTCGCCTAGGTCAAAAAAGCCTTGACTATCTCACTTTTATAAAAATGAATGAGGGATGGATACTGATGGGACTGACATTGGGCGATACATTTGAATAAAAAAGGCCTGATGATGAGATGAGCTGGCTTGGGCTACAACTGGTACACAGGCTGGCCTTTTTTTTTTGTTATAAAGCCGGAGGACTTGCTTGACTTATCCGCCAACAACTAGTGTTCAAGCCACAAGCTTTTAGGGCACTTTATAAATGTTTTACAAACATCAATTTTTCTGGCCGCTGCTACAGCAGTTGCTACAACAATACCCAAATTTTTCAGTCATTTGTACATTCCTAATTTTTCTGGCATCTGCTGCTGCTCTGTGGGTACAAAACTCAAATAAAAAAAATACGGCACATAACAGTGATTAAACTGTTACGAATAGTACAACTTAGCACACCACTCATATCTGGTGGACCATTAAATTGAACGCAAATTGCCACAAATTTGAAGGAGGAGGACCGACCAAGCATCTTTATCCATCTCTTGGTTGCTCTAAATTATCTCTGTGTTCCATCTATGCCATACCTGTACTCTATTGTGCAAAAGGGTGGCATATGTGGTGTTTCATGCTGTTGTGCCAGTTGCGGGTCGTGGCCCATAGTATAAAAAGGCTGAAGGAGAACAACCTGTAATGGGTACCCCAGCAAATTTTTAGAAAAATGTTCCCGATTCCTCTCAATTATCTCCGGGTTTCTAAAATGGATGCCATACCTGTACTCGCTTTTGCAAAAGGATGGCATATGTGGTGATGTTTCCTGCAGTTGTTTCTGTTGAGGGTGCTGGACCCTCTTATAAAAAGGCTGAAGGAGAACGACCTGAAGTGGGTGTCCAAGCATGGTTTTTGGGGCAATTTCACTTTTCCAAACAATTATCTGTGGGTTTCTAAAATCAATGCTGTACCAGTACTCTATTGTTCAAAAGGATGCCATATTTTCTCTTTCCTGCTGGTATTTTGTTTGAGGGTCCTGGACCCACTTATAAAAAGGCCTAAGGAGAAAGAGGTGTACTGGGTGTCCACTCAATTTTTTTTTCTAGTTCCCATTTGCCCAAAATTATCTCTGGGTTTGTAAAATCAATGCTGTACCTGTACTCTATTGTTCAAAAGGATGCCATATGTCCTCTTTCCTGCTGGTGTTTTGTTTGAGAGTCCTGGACCCTCTTATAAAAAGGCCTAAGGAGAAAGAAGTGTACCTTGTGTCCATCGAATCATTTGTTTGATTCAAATTCCCGGTTTCAACAAATTATCTCCGGGTTTCTAAAATCAATGCCTTTCCTGTAATCTAATTTTCAAAAGGATGCCATATGTCCTCTTTCCTGCTGCTGGTTTTGTTGAGGGTCCTGGAGCGTCTGCTAAAAAGGCCTAAGGATAAATAAGTGTACTGGGTGTCTAATCAATGTTCTTTTAGATTTCCCGGTTGCCACTAATTATCTCTGTGTTTCTAAAATCAATGCCTTTTGCTGTAATCTATTATTCAAAAGGATGCCATATGTCCTCTTTCATGCTGTTGTTTCTGTTGAGGCTCCGGGACCCTCTTATAAAAAGGCCTAAGGATAAAGACGTGTACTGGGTGTCCAATCAATGTTTTTTTCTATTTCCCGGTTCATATAAATGATCTCTGGGATTCTAAAATCAATGCCTTAACTGTAATCAATTGTTCACAAGGATGCCATATGTCCTCTTTCATGCTGTTGTTTCTGTTGAGGCTCCGGGACCCTCTTATAAAAAAGGCCTAAGGATAAATAAGTGTACTGGGTGTCTAATCTATGTTTTTTTAGATTTCACGGTTGCAACAAATTATCCCCGGGTTTCTAAAATCAATTCCTTTCCTGTAATCTATTTTTCAAAAGGATGCCATATGTCCTCTTTCCTGCTGCTGGTTTTGTTGAGGGTCCTGGAGCCTCTGCTAAAAAGGCCTAAGGATAAATATGTGTACTGGGTGTCTAATCAATGTTTTTTTAGATTTCCCGGTTGAAACAAATTATCTCCTGGTTTCTAAAATCAATGCCTTTCCTGTAATCTATTTTTCAAAAGGATGCCATATGTCCTCTTTCCTGCTGCTGGTTTTGTTGAGGGTCCTGGAGCCTCTGCTAAAAAGGCCTAAGGATAAATAAGTGTACTGGGTGTCTAATCAAGGTTTTTTTCTATTTCCCGGTTGCAACAAATTATCTCTCGGTTTCTAAAATCAATGCCTTTCCTGTAATCTATTATTCCAAAGGATGCCATATGTCCTCTTTCCTGCTGCTGTTTTTGTTGAGGCTCCGGGACCCTCTTATTAAAAGGCCTAAGGATAAATATGTGTACTGGGTGTCTAATCAATGTTTTTATTAGATTTCCCGGTTGCAACAAATTATCTCTGGGTTTCTAAAATCAATGCCTTAAATGTAATCTATTGTTCGAAAGGATGCCATATGTCCTCTTTCCTTTTGTTTTTGTTTTTTTTCTCTCGGTATTTTTGTTTATTTTAGAAAATTTAATGCACTTATAGGTTCACTAAGATTATGACTTTGCACACTGCCATTTTCCATGCAGCATTTTGACATGTCATGTGATATGACTAGAAGAATGGTATGTTTTGAATCTGCTGAGCATAATAATAAAAAAAAAATAATTTAACTTGAGTTACTAACTGAAGCATGACTTCAGGAGTCAGGCAAGGTCCTAGGTTGTGGTTGTTAGCAGATTCTTTTTGATGCAAATTGCAATTTCCACAGCGTGCATAAAATGTGCATCACCAGTCTCCAAATCTTACCTTTTTAATGGCAATTGATATTGCCACAGCTGGAACAACAGTAAATAACATGTGCGTCACCACAGTCTCCAAAGCTGTTGTCAGATGTATACAAAAACACTGATAAAGTATTCCTTTTGGGGTGCAAAGAGATGGCTACCGGAACACTCCAGGAACTTCCCAAGAGTCGCTGTCTTGTGTTTCTGGTGATGTTGGAGACATCTGTGTAGTGTACAGGGAGGCCCAAAATCCTCTCCATCTCTGTGAACCACAGGACAGGACGTCCTTGTCATCCATAAGCACAGGAAATTGCTGGCATTTTCCTTGCTTCAAGAAGTTCAGCTTTTGTGGTGATAGTACAGACTTTAATAAACTTTGGTTTCCTACCATACTCAAGACAATCTTGTAGTTCAAGCTTCGGACTTGCTGTGGGAAACAGTGGCCTGTCCATACCAGGAAGATGATTTAGACAGAAGTAGCGAGCTCTGCTTGCAGGTGACACATGTTTATCGTCAATCATCAAAGGGGTTGCGTGCAGAATATGGCAGATGGCCCCTTATTCACATGTTTGTCCAGAGCCACAACATTTGCAAACAGCCAGAAGAAAGGTCAGTTCTCACCAGCCTTAAGTTGCGCTTCATTTACCAAATGCTGATATTCAAAAAATAGACAAACAGTACCTTAAAAAAGACATTTGCAATATGGATTCAACAGAGCAAGGTCATTGGAAGTACTTCCCACAATAACAAAATTAAAATGCCACAACTCCGCAATCTTCCACTTCACATTATTATTGTCACACTCCCTTGTACTCCTATGCCCAGCTCCCTGCTCTTGTTTTTGTTGAGGATCCTGGAGCCTCTGCTAAAAAGGCCTATGGATAAAGAAGTGTACTGGGTGTCTATTCAATGTTTTTTTAGATTTGCCGGTTGCAACTAATTATCTCTGAGTTTCTAAAATCAATGCCTTTCCTGTAATCTATTATTCAAAAGGATGCCATATGTCCTCTTTCATGCTGTTGTTTCGGTCGAGGCTCCGGGACCCTCTTATAAAAAGGCCTAAGGATAAATAAGTGTACTGGGTGTCCAATCAATGTTTTTTTCTATTTCCCGGTTCATATAAATGATCTCTGGGATTCTAAAATCAATGCCTTAACTGTAATCAATTGTTCACAAGGATGCCATATGTCCTCTTTCATGCTGTTGTTTCTGTTGAGGCTCCGGGACCCTCTTATAAAAAGGCCTAAGGATAAATAAGTGTACTGGGTGTCTAATCTATGTTTTTTTAGATTTCACGGTTGCAACAAATTATCCCCGGGTTTCTAAAACCAATTCCTTTCCTGTAATCTATTTTTCAAAAGGATGCCATATGTCCTCTTTCCTGCTGCCGGTTTTGTTGAGGGTCCTGGAGCCTCTGCTAAAAAGGCCTAAGGATAAATAAGTGTACTGGGTGTCTAATCAATGTTTTTTCAGATTTCACTGTTGCAACAAATTATCCCCTGGTTTCTAAAATCAATGCCTTTCCTGTAATCTATTTTTCAAAAGGATGCCATATGTCCTCTTTCCTGCTACTGGTTTTGTTGAGGGTCCTGGAGCCTCTGCTAAAAAGGCCTAAGGAAAAATATGTGTACTGGGTGTCTAATCAATGTTTTTTTTAGATTTCCCAGTTGAAACAAATTATCTCCTGGTTTCTAAAATCAATGCCTTTCCTGTAATCTATTTTTCAAAAGGATGCCATATGTCCTCTTTCCTGCTGCTGGTTTTGTTGAGGGTCCTGGAGCCTCTGCTAAAAAGGCCTAAGGATAAATAAGTGTACTGGGTGTCTAATCAAGGTTTTTTTCTATTTCCCGGTTGCAACAAATTATCTCTCGGTTTCTAAAATCAATGCCTTTCCTGTAATCTATTATTCCAAAGGATGCCATATGTCCTCTTTCCTGCTGCTGTTTTTGTTGAGGCTCCGGGACCCTCTTATAAAAAGGCCTAAGGATAAATATGTGTACTGGGTGTCTAATCAATGTTTTTATTAGATTTCCCGGTTGCAACAAATTATCTCTGGGTTTCTAAAATCAATGAGTAATACAAAAGGTGCGGACAGTCCGTTTGTAAAATATAAATCCTTTATTGTGCAATAGCTTTAAAATACAGGAACAAACAGGAGTGGACAGAGAAGGTGTATTTACCTAAGCTGGCTTACGCGTTTCGGCGTTAGCCGTAGTCATAGCCATAGGTGTAGGGCATTGCCCCTGCCTTATATATTACGTATTAAGACATCATTGGTTAACAAAGATTCAAGTTAAAACAAAAGAGAGGAATACACCCACTCATATATTACAGACCTTTCACAGATACAGATATTATAAGGCATATACTAAGGAGCAACTAATGTTACCAAGAGTCACATAAATAGATGGAATTGATTGTATGATATATAAAGAAAATTATAAGTATATTTGTGTATACACCAAACCTCCACACGGCAACTATAGAACAATAGTGGAATATAACAAAAGCCTAAATTACAACTTGGTACAAAGTAAGGTGTATAACAATATATACAGACCTCATCATACACTAAATAAGTAAAAAAACAGTATATGATTAAGGGTGTCTATATAAACATATTTTATATCTATAAAATAGTTAACTAATACATTCAATCCATCTTTACTGTTCCTTAGTAATCCAGAGCATGAATTCAAACAGAAATGAACATTAAGAACCTGTTAATATTCATATAGAATAGGATACAGTCTTAGCCCAAAGCCTCTTAGTATACTAAAAAGCTAATATGAAAATATATGCTAAACATTATATATATCTAGAGGCAACTTAAGCCCGGACTGCATCTCACAAAACATTGACTAAGTAGCACAGGTTATTTATTCTATATATTAAGCTGAAATTCATATATACATTGCATTAAGGAGAGATAATACTATAAACATAGTTGAAAACCTAGGTTTCAAGTATACAACACATTCGCAATTTACCTGTTGTATATTTGTAGGTACACATCATTGTATAACAATAGAACATAGGAACATGAGAACATGCGAGAGATGTATTGGATGAAACTATTCCCAAAAATTGATTAGGTCATATTTAGAGTTAAGACCTTTGGGGATACGTGTCTCCAATTTGAAGATCCAGTACATCTCTCGCTTGGCCAAAATCTGGTCCCTATTGCCCCCTCTTTTTGGTGATACTATCTTCTCAATAATACACCATCTAAGGGAGTCAACACTTTTATTATGTCTGGTTGCAAAATGCTGCACCAAAGGTGTAGCAGCCTTACCTAGTGACAATGTGGACAGATGTTCTCTGATCCTAGAGTTAGCGTCTCTCCCAGTGAGTCCTACATATTGTTTGTAACAAAGAGTGCATTCCAAAAGATATACGATGCATTCAGTGGTACAATTCAGACAAGATTTTATAACAAAACTCTCTCCTGTCACACACGATCTAAAGTTAGTGGTGATCAGGGCAAAATCACAGGGCCTACACTTTCTTCGCCCGCATCTAAACATACCTAGATGTCTTAACCAAGAAGATTCCGAGTTACTAGTTTGCTTCAACTGTGTGGGTGCCAATCTTGAGCCCAAAGTATGATTTTTACGGTAGGAGCACTTAAGGCCTAATTTGGCCATATCTTGTAAAGCATCAGCATAGTAGTGCAAAATGCTTTTTGATTATTGCACAGATTTGGGAATATTGGGAACTATACCCTGTCACAAAATAGACACCTTCCTTACCTGCAGATTTGCAAGGTACCATATCTTGGGTAATTAATGTTTGTCTATCTATCAGATCCACCTCTCTTCTGGCTCGCGAGATATCCTTTTTGGGGTATTTTCTTTCTTTAAGTCAAATCACCAAGTCATCTGCAGCTGCTAAGTAGTCTATAGGGTTACTGCAGTTACGTTTGAGCCTAGTAAATTGCCCTTTGGCTACCGCATATCTCACATGCTCAGGATGGCTACTAGTTGCGTGGAGGAGGGTATTCCCAGATATTGGTTTGCGGTATACAGTAGAATCAATAGTGCCATCCTCTTTACCAATGAGAGTCAAGTCCAAAAAATTAATGGACACTGAATTAAATTCAAATGTAAACCGCAAACCATCACTGTTATTGTTAAGATAACCTACAAAATTCGAAATTAGATGTTGAGGACCACTCCAAATCAACAACAGGTCATCAATGAAACATTTGTACATTTTGATGTACTCACGGTAAGGATTTCTCTCTCCAAAGATGTGGGTCATTTCCCACCACCCCAGCACAAGATTGACATAGGATGGTGCGAATTTGGCACCCATGGCCGTACCACACCTTTGGAGGAAGAAATCCCCCTCAAAATGAAAAAAGTTGTGTGTAAGCAAAAACTTGGCCATCTCCACAACAAACTTCTGAAAGTCTTCGGAATATTTAGTGAAGTGAAATAAGAAAAACTGTAAGGCTTTCAACCCCATGGAATGGGGAATGGAGGAGTACAGTGACACTGCATCTATAGTAAGCCATATATATTCCTTATTCCAAGTAATATTTTGGACTATATTCAATACATGTTTAGTATCCTGGATATGGGAATGTAATGAAAGTACCAAAGGCTGCAACAAAGCATCCAGCCATTCAGATGCATGTTCTAAAAGTGAGTCAATGCCACTTATTATCGGTCTACCCTGTACATTGGAGAGGGACTTATGTACCTTAGGTAGATGATGGAACCAAGGGGTCTTAGGATGTTCCACTATCAAATAATCCATTGTTTGACGATCAATAAAACCTCCTTGGATTCCATCATCTAAAAGGCTAATCAGTTCCTTTTTGAAAGTAGATGTTGGATCACCAGACAATCTATAATATTCATCAGTATTATGCAACTGTCTGTGAGCCTCTGCAATGTACATGGCACGGTCCATAACTACGACAGAACCACCTTTGTCTGCCGGACGAATGACCAGAGAATCATTATGTTCCAGTGACACTAAAGCTTCCCTTTGTGTTTTTGTCAAATTGTGTTTTCTTTTGGTCCTCTCATTAGCAATGTTATTCCCTAAAGATACTAGATCTCTTTCAACCCTGGCATGGAAGGTTTCCAGAATAGTACCCCTAGATTGTACTGGGTAAAAAGAGGATTTACTCTTAAATTTTGGTCCACTTTCAATGGTGTCAGAATCGATCCTAGCCTCAGACTCAAGCATTTGTAATGCAACAACGTCACAGGACTCTGAAAAATTAAATATATTATCCTGTTGACGGATTAAATTGGTCTGATGATTAGGCTCACTCTGAACAGCACCAGAAGTGTTAAAATGTTTTTTAAGAGTAAGATTCCTCACCAATCTGTTCACATCTATCAGCGTTTGAAAAACATTGAAATCTGATGTGGGTGCAAACCCAAGACCTAGACCTAGTACATATTCCTGATCACAATTTAGTACTGTACTGGACAGGTTAATCACATTAGTATTTTTATTTACTTGTATTTGCTTTGGGGACGACCTCCCCTCAGCTGATACATCTCCCGATTTTGTGGTTTGGATTGAACTGTACCCTCCCCGGTTTTCAAATGTACCTGGGGAAAAACCTGTTCTAGTTCTAATTGTGATGTGTCAGACCTAGTTGCTAAATTGGATGGATTTATGTGTGTAACAATAGTGTCCTTTGGTCTAACCTGTAGTTCTTGTATAGGGCTAGCATCTAAATAATGTGAGGGAGCCACTTCCACCTGAGTATTTGGCTCTGTGACATTAGAACCACTATTAATGTCAGCAGAAACGACAGAAGAATCTACTTGGGTTTTTCATCTGAAGAATAGTCAGTGTCAGAATCAGAAAAGGTTACTGACTTGCTTCTTCTTCTGTTTTTTCTGCCTTTTTTATTTTTATTATTGTTGTTTCTAACTTTGGGCTGATTACGTCTATATTCATTTCTAACCCTCCTGTTCCAAATGTACACAGAGCCTGAATCATAGTCAGTTTTGTCACGCATGAACTTTAAGTGTTTGTTTTCCATAATCTGTGATTTGCCTTGTGCCACTATGTGTTGTAGAATTTTGTCATACTTTACAAAGTTTGATTCAAAACATCTTTTGTTCATTTCTATCTGCAATTCACCAATTTCTTTCCTTATTTTTTATCAAATCCTGTGACCTATATTTGACCAACATAAACATTAACCTAGAGGAACACTCTGATAAAATATCATTCCATCTTTACAAGATACGGCCAAATTAGGCCTTATGTGCTCCTACCGTAAAAATCATACTTTGGGCTCAAGATTGGCACCCACACAGTTGAAGCAAACTAGTAACTCGGAATCTTCTTGGTTAAGACATCTAGGTATGTTTAGATGCGGGCGAAGAAAGTGTAGGCCCTGTGATTTTGCCCTGATCACCACTAACTTTAGATCGTGTGTGACAGGAGAGAGTTTTGATATAAAATCTTGTCTGAATTGTACCACTGAATGCATCGTGTATCTTTTGGAATGCACTCTTTGTTACAAACAATATGTAGGACTCACTGGGAGAGACGCTAACTCTAGGATCAGAGAACATCTGTCCACATTGTCACTAGGTAAGGCTGCTACACCTTTGGTGCAGCATTTTGCAACCAGACATAATAAAAGTGTTGACTCCCTTAGATGGTGTATTATTGAGAAGATAGTATCACCAAAAAGAGGGGGCAATAGGGACCAGATTTTGGCCAAGCGAGAGATGTACTGGATCTTCAAATTGGAGACACGTATCCCCAAAGGTCTTAACTCTAAATATGACCTAATCAATTTTTGGGAATAGTTTCATCCAATACATCTCTCGCATGTTCTCATGTTCCTATGTTCTATTGTTATACAATGATGTGTACCTACAAATATACAACAGGTAAATTGCGAATGTGTTGTATACTTGAAACCTAGGTTTTCAACTATGTTTATAGTATTATCTCTCCTTAATGCAATGTATATATGAATTTCAGCTTAATATATAGAATAAATAACCTGTGCTACTTAGTCAATGTTTTGTGGGATGCAGTCCGGGCTTAAGTTGCCTCTAGATATATATAATGTTTAGCATATATTTTCATATTAGCTTTTTAGTATACTAAGAGGCTTTGGGCTAAGACTGTATCCTATTCTATATGAATATTAACAGGTTCTTAATGTTCATTTCTGTTTGAATTCATGCTCTGGATTACTAAGGAACAGTAAAGATGGATTGAATGTATTAGTTAACTATTTTATAGATATAAAATATGTTTATATAGACACCCTTAATCATATACTGTTTTTTTTACTTATTTAGTGTATGATGAGGTCTGTATATATTGTTATAACACCTTACTTTGTACCAAGTTGTAATTTAGGCTTTTGTTATATTCCACTATTGTTCTATAGTTTGCCGTGCGTTTTCTTTATATATCGTACAATCAATTCCATCTATTTATGTGACTCTTGGTAACATTAGTTGCTCCTTAGTATATGCCTTATAATATCTGTATCTGTGAAAGGTCTGTAATATATGAGTGGGTGTATTCTTCTCTTTTGTTTTTAACTTGAATCTTTGTTAACCAATGATGTCCTTATACGTAATATATAAGGCAGGGGCAACGCCCTACACCTATGGCTATGACTACGGCTAACGCCGAAACGCGTAAGCCAGCTTAGGTAAATACACCTTCTCTGTCCACTCCTGTTTGTTCCTGTATTTTAAAGCTATTGCACAATAAAGGATTAATATTTTACAAACGGACTGTCCGCACCTTTTGTATTACTCTGAGATTTGCACCAGCCAGGACAGCCCGTCACCATATTGAGCGGATACTATTTTGCTTTATCTTGCACTATTACAAGCACTTTGGAGAAACTGTGGATACTCATCCAATCCTAATTGGAGTTGGGCTACACACCTCTATATGCCGGTCCCAATTGGATGTCTTCAAGCTAACCCGTTGACGTCACCTTCCTCCCTTCCCTCGGAGCGCGGCTTGATTGAAGTAGCAAATTATCCAGCTAAGCGGCCACGCTGTGTAGCGTTGGGAGTGGTCACAAGTCTGGAGTGCTGTGACTATCCCTGAGGCCGGCGGATATACCGGAAAACAGCCATACAAGAAAAGGGTTTGGAGACCAGCCTGGTCTGGATACGAGGTGAGCGTATTTTACGAATATATGAACATTACTTTACGGGTTTGCACCAGCTTGTCATCAAAAGGGATTGACTGGTTTCAAGAGGGATTACTATCTACACATTTATCACAGATTGTGTGCCCAACAGTGACTTATGATGCGATAATGCTATATTTGACAAACTTTGCATTAGATGTTTTGACCTACACAGAAGGCAATTGATAGGTCATCAAGGATAGCCCCACTCCTCAACAATAATATTTTCTAAAATCAATGCCTTAAATGTAATCTATTGTTCGAAAGGATGCCATATGTCCTCTTTCCTTTTGTTTTTGTTTTTTTTTTCTCGGTATTTTTATTTATTTTAGAAAATTTAATGCACTTATAGGTTCACTAAGATTATGACTTTGCACACTGCCATTTTCCATGCAGCATTTTGACATGTCGTGTGATATGACTAGAAGAATGGTATGTTTTGAATCTGCTGAGCATAATAATAAATAAAAAAAAATAATTTAACTTGAGTTACTAACTGAAGCATGACTTCAGGAGTCAAGCATGGTCCTAGGTAGTGGTTGTTAGCAGATTCTTTTCTATGCAAATTGCAATTGCCACAGCGTGCATAAAATGTGCATCACCAGTCTCCAAATCTTACCTTTTTAATGCCAATTGATATTGCCACAGCTGGAACAACAGTAAATAACATGTGCGTCACCACAGTCTCCAAAGCTGTTGTCAGATGTATACAAAAACACTGATAAAGTATTCCTTTCGGGGCGCAAAGAGATGGCTACCGGAACACTCCAGGAACTTCCCAAGAGTCGCTGTCTTGTGTTTCTGGTGATGTTGGAGACATCTGTGTAGTGTACAGGGAGGCCCAAAATCCTCTCCATCTCTGTGAACCACAGGACAGGACGTCCTTGTCATCCATAAGCACAGGAAATTGCTGGCATTTTTCTTGCTTCAAGAAGTTCAGCTTTTGTAGTGATAGTACAGACTTTAATAAACTTTGGTTTCCTACCATACTCAAGACAATCTTGTAGTTCAAGCTTCGGACTTGCTGTGGGAAACAGTGGCCTGTCCATACCAGGAAGATGATTTAGACAGAAGTAGCAAGCTCTGCTTGCAGGTGACACATGTTTATCGTCAATCATCAAAGGGGTTGCGTGCAGAATATGGCAGATGGCCCCTTATTCACATGTTTGTCCAGAGCCACAACATTTGCAAACAGCCAGAAGAAAGGTCGGTTCTCACCAGCCTTAAGTTGTGCTTCATTTACCAAATGCTGATATTCAAAAAATAGACAAACAGTACCTTAAAAAAGACATTTGCGATATGGATTCACCAGAGCAAGGTCATTGGAAGTACTTCCCACGATAACAAAATTAAAATGCCACAACTCCGCAATCTTCCACTTCACATTATTATTGTCACACTCACTTGTACTCCTATGCCCAGCTCCCTGCTCTTGTTTTTGTTGAGGGTCCTGGAGCCTCTGCTAAAAAGGCCTATGGATAAAGAAGTGTACTGGGTGTCTATTCAATGTTTTTTTAGATTTGCCGGTTGCAACTAATTATCTCTGAGTTTCTAAAATCAATGCCTTTCCTGTAATCTATTATTCAAAAGGATGCCATATGTCCTCTTTCATGCTGTTGTTTCGGTTGAGGCTCCGGGACCCTCTTATAAAAAGGCCTAAGGATAAATAAGTGTACTGGGTGTCTAATCAATGTTTTTTTTCTATTTCCCGGTTGCAACTAATTATCTCTGGGTTTCAAAAATCAATGCCTTTCCTGTAATCTATTATTCAAAAGGATGCCATATGTCCTCTTTCATGATGTTTTTTTCTGTTGAGGCTCCAGGACCCTCTTATAAAAAGGCCTAAGGATCAAGAAGTGTACTGGGTGTCCAATCAATGTTTTTTTCTATTTCCCGGTTCAGATAAATTATCTCTGGGATTCATAAATCAATGCCTTTCCTGTAATCTATTTTTCAAAAGGATGCAATATGTCCTCTTTCATGCTGTTGTTTCTGTTGAGGCTCCAGGAGCCTCTTATAAAAAGGCCTAAGGATAAAGAAGTGTACTGGGTGTCCAATCAATGTTTTTTTCTATTTCCCGGTTCATATAAATGATCTCTGGGATTCTAAAATCAATGCCTTAACTGTAATCAATTGTTCACAAGGATGCCATATGTCCTCTTTCATGCTGTTGTTTCTGTTGAGGCTTCGGGACCCTCTTATAAAAAAGCCTAAGGATAAAGAAGTGTACTGGGTGTCCAGTCAATGTTTTTTTCTATTTCCCGGGTCATATAAATGATCTCTGGGATTCTAAATCAATGCCTTAACTGTAATCAATTGTTCACAAGGATGCCATATGTCCTCTTTCATGCTGTTGTTTCTGTTGAGGCTCCGGGACCCTCTTATAAAAAGGCCTAAGTATAAAGAAGTGTACTGGGTGTCCAATCAATGTTTTTTTTTATTTCACAGTTGCAAAAAAAATATCTATGGCTTTCTAAAATCTATGCCTTACCTGTCATCTATTGTTCAAAAGGATGCCATATGTCCTCTTTCCTGCTGTTGTTTTTGTTGGGGGTCCGGAACACTATTCTAAAAAGGCCGAAGGAGAACGACCTGTACTGTACTGGGTGTCCAATCATGTTTTTGTTTTCAATTTCACGGTTCATAATAAATATCGCCGTGTAACTAAAATCAATGACATACCAGTACTCTGTTGTTCAAAAGGATGGCATATGTGGTGTTTCATTCTGTTGTGGTTGTTGAGGGTCGTGGCCATGGGACATCATATAAAACGGCTGAAGGAGAACAACCTGTACAGCCTTGCTCCTCTTTTTAGGCAGGCCAGCTCTTTGCATACATGCCCACAGACTCTGTAACGCATGCCTCTTTTAGGGAGAGGTGCAGCCATAATGCAGGGTCAGAACCTCTGCCTGCAACTGTTATACTCGATTTTGCGAAAGGAAATAACCTTACCATGGTTCCCTGCACCGCTTGGCTTTATTTTTATTTTGGGTGCGGCTAATCATGCAGGCCATATAGAGCTGCCACCATTCGGTGTTGTATCAGCTATTTAACTAATAAGAACAGAACTACAAAAATACAACCAATGAAGGGCCTTATGAAGACTGAGCCAAGTTTGGATTGTAGTATTTGGTTAGGCTAATCATGATGGCAATGTAGACCACCACCGAGAGTCCTGGAAGTAACAGGGATGAGATGAAAGTGCTAAGAATAGTACTACTTGAAACAACCGAGTTAGCCATGGGTGTTAATCTAAGACCGCTTGGCTTTATTTTTGTTTTGGGTGCGGCTAATCATGCAGGCCATATGGAGCTGCCACCATTCAGTGTTGTATCAGCTATTAAACTAATAAGAACAGAACTACCAAAATACAGCCAATGAAGGGCCTTATGAAGACCGAGCCAAGGTTGGATTGTAGTATTTGGTTAGGCTAATCATGATGGCCATGTAGACCACCACCGAGAGTCCTGGAAGTAAAAGGGATGAGATGAAAGTGCTAAGAATAGTACTACTAGAAACAACCGAGTTAGCCATGGGTGTTAATCCAAGACCGCTTGGCTTTATTTTTGTTTTGGGTGCGGCTAATCATGCAGGCTATATGGAGCTGCCATCATTCGGTGTTGTATCAGCTATTAAACTAATAAGAACAGAACTACCAAAATACAGCCAATGAAGGGCCTTATGAAGGACTGAGCCAAGGTTGGATTGTAGTATTTGGTTAGGCTAATCATGATGGCCATGTAGACCACCACCGAGAGTCCTGGAAGTAAAAGGGATGAGATGAAAGTGCTAAGAATAGTACTACTAGAAACAACCGAGTTAGCCATGGGTGTTAATCCAAGACCGCATTGGATTTATTTTTGTTTTGGGTGCGGCTAATCATGCAGGCCATATAGAGCTGCCACCATTCGGTGTTGTATCAGCTATAAAAATAATAAGAACTGTACTATCAAAATACAGCCAATGAAGGGCCTATGAAGACTGAGCAAAGGTTGGATTGTAGTATTTTGTTCGGCTAATCATGATGGCCATGTAGACCACCCGTAACAGGGATGAAAGTGCTAAGAATAGTACTAATTGAAACAACCGAGTTAGCCATGGGCGTTAGTCTAAGACCACTCGGCTTTTTCTTGGGTTTGGGTGCAGCTAATCATGAAGGCCAGATAGACCTGCCACCATTGGGTGTTGTAACAGGTATTAAACTGCAAAGAACAGTACTACTTAACACAACCTACTTACCATGGGTCCCAGAGCATATGTTTGGTTATTATATTTTGTAAGGGTAATCATGCAGGCCATATAGACCTCCACCGATAGGGTGAGTATGAGTAACAGCTATTAAAATGCTAAGGACATTACTAATTAACACAACATAGTTACCATGGGTCGCAGACCAAGAGCAGATGTCTTATTATTATATTTTGTATGGGTAATCATCCAGGCCATATAGACCTCACCAAATAGGGGGAGTTGCAGAGATTAAAGTGCTAAGAATGGTAGTACTTAAAACACAACCTAGTTAAAATGGGTACCAGACCGCAAGTCTTATTATTATATTTTTTCAGGGTAATCAGGCAGGCCATATAGACCACCCCCGATAGAGGCGGTAACAGGGATTAAAGTGCTAAGAAAAGTACTAATTAACACAAGCTAGTTATCATGGGTCCAACACCGTGTGTCTTGATGTTATACTTTGTCAGGGTAATCATGCAGGCCATATAGACCTCCCTTGATAGGGGGAGTAACAGGGATTACAGTTATAAGAATAGTACTACTTAACACAACCTAATTACCATGGGTCCAAGACCAGATGTTTTCTTATTATACTTTGTCAGGCTAATCATACAGGCCATATAGAGCTCCAACAAAAGGGGGGGTAAGAGGGATTCAAGTGATAAGAAAAGTTTTACTTAACACAACAAAATTACCATGGGTCCCAGACCGCGTGTCTTGTTGTTATACTTTGTCAGGGTAATCATAATTGCCATATAGACCTCCACCAATAGGGGGAGTTACAGGGCTGAAAGTGCGAAGAATAGTACTACTTAACACAACCTAGTTGGGTCCAAGATCATGCAGGCCATATAGACCTCCCTTGATAGGGGGAGTAACAGGGATTACAGTTATAAGAATAGTACTACTTAAACACAACCTAATTACCATGGGTCCAAGACCAGATGTTTTCTTATTATACTTTGTCAAGCTAATCATACAGGCCATATAGAGCTCCAACAAAAGGGGGAGGTAAGAGGGATTCAAGTGATAAGAAAAGTTTTACTTAACACAACAAAATTACCATGGGTCCCAGACCGCGTGTCTTGTTGTTATACTTTGTCAGGGTAATCATAATTGCCATATAGACCTCCACCAATAGGGGGAGTTACAGGGCTGAAAGTGCGAAGAATAGTACTACTTAACACAACCTAGTTGGGTCCAAGACCGCATGTTTAATTATTAGACTTTATCAGGGTAATTATATATCTAACAAATCTATCTATTTCTCTTCTATCGATTCTATCTAACTATCAATCTATGTATATCTATCTATCCTATCTATCAATATATCTTCTGTCCGGGATGTTTTGAGACAGCCACTTGTGTTTCTGACAAATTTGAAGTAGGAGGACAGAACAATCATCTTCTTCCATCTCCCGGTTCCACAAATGAAGGCCATATAGACCTCATCTGATAGGGGGAGTAACAGGTTGTAGTAAAATGTTAAGAATATTACTACTTAACACACCACGGGTCACAGACCACATGTCTTATTGTTATACTCTGTCAGGGAAATTATATATATTTCAAATCAATTTATTTATATATCAAATCGATCGAACTATCAAACGTATCGATCAAATGTAGATTGCATCTATTGATCGATGTAATTCGTATCTATAAAATGTATATTACATATTTTGGTTGATGTCATTCGTATCTATAAAATGTATATTGCATCTTTGATTCGATAACATTTGCATCTATCAAATGTATATTGCATCTATTGATCGATGTAATTCGTATAGATCTAATGTATATTGCATCTATTGAGCTATGTACAGTGTATCGATCATATGTATATTGCATCGATTGAGCTATGTAACCTATATGTATATATCTATTAAATCTATCTATCTCGTGGTTGTGCAAGTGGACTGTTTGCGGTTGATTGCGGTGCGTAACACTTGGAGTTTGCTCTGTCACTGTGATGCGGCCGTAACCCTTACATTACCTGATAGATACGACATCATAACTGATGTTTTAAAGCACGTTATTGCAAACAATTTGGGAATGTTAGTTGATTTAGGCCCATTATGGGTTAAAAGCAGACTCTGCATAAACTATGTAATTTTCCATGGGAGTTTTGCCATGGATCCCCCTCCAGCATGCCACAGTCCAGGTGTTAGTACCCTTGAAACAACTTTTCCATCACTATTGTGGCCAGAAAGAGTCCTTGTAGGTTTTAAAGTTCGCCTGCCTATTGAAGTCAATAGCGGTTCGCGCGGTTTGCGCGGTTCGCGGGTTCGCGAACAATACCGGAAGTTTGAGTCCGCCGTTCGCGAACCGAAAATTTTAGGTTTGCGACATCACTAATTGTATCCTAAAGAGGATCGGTGATTGTTGTTACAATCACATTCACTTTAGAGCTATAAGGTGATGAATTCCTTTATTAAAACAAAAAGACAACCGTCTTTCAAATGAGGGGTCTTATAATATATTTAAATGGTTAGTAGGTGATTAAGGCTTCTTTAGAGTCACCAGGCCATCAAAGTAGGACAGGTACAGTGAGGTATTTGTCTTTGTTAAAACAACCACATGGCAGCTGAATAGACACTGGGCCATTCATTTCAAAGTAAAGTATTGCCTACATTAAATAAAGTGTCTTATATTCCTTTGGGGAGTTATATATCAAGTCATTACTATTACCATTGTGATCATCCTATAGCCACCATTTCGAGGAATCACTTGTTTTATTTCTGTTCTTATGTAGGGCACAGATTACCCTAAATGTCATCTAGTAGCAGTACTTCTGAGAAACACCTGCTACCCTGAGCATCACCCCTAAGTTGAAAGAGAATAGTTCTGCAATCTTTCACATATGGGGCATTTTGTCCGTGTTGGTGTGTTTATGCGATAGAGGGTTACTTGGTGCTACGAACTCTATACAGTAAAAACATTATATAGGTGATTACAATTTTTATGGTAATCACTTATCAATGACAGGGACATAAGATGCCGTTGAGGAAAGATATGTGGCACTGTCATTTAAAAATGGGGTCTCATATAATTCTGTTTTTTTTTTTTTTTATGAAAGAGCACTTCTCCCCGTAACAAAAAACTCCCTGTATCTAGTGGTGCAAAGGATCACCATTACCATGGTTATTACCTTCAAATTAGAGGAGAGAGCCAATCCCTAACTCAAAATGGGGTATTTGTATGTTTAAATGACGGACTTTATTATTGTGGAAAGGTTAGATAGGGGCAAAACAGCTTCCACACCCTTCCATGGTGACAGTCTTTTTTCTCATTGGCTGGTTATTATTTCCTTCAATGAACATCTGCACAACTCTTGTAAAAACACCAGTAATACATAGCTGTTTGTCACTGTATACAAATGCTAGAATTCCAGATGATCCTGAAAATTATGATTTATATTCCTAACACATAAAAACTCAAGAATACCAAAAATGTACCCCAATATTTTTGTAAGGGAACATACCTGCCTGACATATGGAATTCACTGCATTGGCAGTAAATGTTTACTTGTCTGTGAACATTAAAGGGAAAGTCATAAATAAACTTGCAGGATTCAGACAGAGCATGACATTTGAAGACACTTTTAAATTTACTTCTATTTTCAAATGTGCTTCGTTCTCTTGATATCCCTTGTGGAAAAAAATATACACATATCCTACACTAGTGGGAACTAGCTGCTGATTGGTGTCTGCACACATGTGTCTCTTTTGATTGGTTAACTAGTTGCATTCAGCTAGCTATCAGTAGTGCAAAACTGTTCTTTTAACAAAGGATAACAAGATAATGAAGCAAATGTGATAATATAATTAAATTGGAAAGTTGTTTAAAATTGTATGTTCTATCCAAATCGTGAAAGAATATTTTGGGGGTTCCTGTCCCTTTAAAAAAGCCATAAACGCACTTCTTTTACTTATAAAAGAAATGACTGTTGTATAACTAAGAATATAACATAGCAGAACTAAAACAATTGCTTAGATTATCTGAAGAATAATGACAACCTAATAGCTTTCCGTCTAACGGTAATGTGGCTTTGGGTAATAAGGTGAATAAAGATTACATTTCTCTAATGTGATTATAAATCTTCCTACAGTTTCCTACAACTTTTGAAAACCAAATGTATTCATGAGGTATATAAGAATGCACACAAAAGATTTATTACTGATAATTCTACATTAGAGAGACTCATTATGATATCTGTTATAAGATTGAATGCCAAAGGATCATCATAAACTGACTTAACTCAGTTATATTATAGTTCAGTTTATTGGAGAAAGAAATGAAATGCTATTTTAACCCCTTAATGACCACAGCACTTTTCCATTTTCTGTCCGTTTGGGACCAAGGCTATTTTTACATTTTTGTGGTGTTTGCGTTTAGCTGTAATTTTCCTCTTACTCGTTTACTGTACCCACACATATTATATACCGTTTTTCTCGCCATTAAATGGACTTTCAAAATATACCATTATTTTCATCATATCTTATAATTTACTATAAAAAATATTATAAAATATGAGGAAAAAATGGAAAAAAACACACTTTTTCTAACTTTGACCCCCAAAATCTGTTACACATCTACAACCACCAAAAAACACCCATGCTAAATAGTTTCTAAATTTTGTCCTGAGTTTAGAAATACCCAATGTTTACATGTTCTTTACTTTTTTTGCAAGTTATAGGGCTATAAGTACAAGTAGCACTTTGCCATTTCCAAACCACTTTTTTTCAAAATTAGCGCTAGTTACATTGGGACACTAATATCTTTCAGGAATCTCTGAATATCCATTGACATGTATATATTTTTTTTTAGTAGACATCCCAAAGTATTGATCTAGGCCCATTTTGGTATATTTCATGGCACCATTTCACCGCCGAATGCGATCAAATAAAAAAATTATTTTACTTTTTCACAAATTTTTTCACAAACTTTAGGTTTCTCACTGAAATTATTTACAAACAACTCATGAAATTATGGAATAAATGGTTGTAAATGCTTCTCTGGGATCCCCTTTGTTCATAAATAGCAGACATATATGGCTTTGGCTTTGCTTTTTGGTAATTAGAAGGCTGCTAAATGCCACTGTGCACCAACCGTGTATTATGCCCAGCAGTGAATGGGTTAATTAGGGAGCATGTAGGGAGCTTCTAGGGTTAATTTTAGCTCTAGTGTAGTGTAGTAGACAACCCCAAGTATTGATCTAGGCCCATTTTGGTATATTTCATGCCACCATTTCACCGCCAAAAGCAATCAAATAAAAAAAAATTGTTCACTTTTTCAAACTTTAGGTTTTTCACTAAAATTATTTACAAACAGCTTGTGCAATTATGGCACAAATGGTTTTAAATGCTTCTCTGGGATCCCCTTTGTTCATAAATAGCAGACATATATGGCTTTGGCGTTGCTTTTTGGTAATTATAAGGCCGCTAAATGCTGCTGCGCATCACATGTGTATTATGGCCAGCAGTGAAGGGGTTAATTAGGTAGTTTGTAGGGAGCTTGCAGGGTTAATTTTAGCTTTAGTGTAGAGATCAGACTCCCACCTGACACATCCCACCCCCTGATCCCTCCCAAACAGCACTCTTCCCTCCCCCACCCCACAATTGTCCCCGCCATCTTAAGTACTGGCAGAAAGTCTGCCAGTACTAAAATAAAAGGTATAAAAAAAAAATAATAATTTTTTTTAAGCATATTTACATATGCTGCTATGTAGGGTCCCCCCTTAGCCCCCAACCTCCCTGATCCCCCCAAAATAGCTCCCTAACCCTCCCCCTCTGCCTTATTGGGGCCATCTTGGGTACTGGCAGCTGTCTGCCAGTACCCAGTTTGCAAATAAAAATGTTGTTTTTTTTATGTTTTACTATTTGTTTCTGTAGTGTAGCTTCCCCCCCACAGTCCATTACCCCACCAGCCAAACTGATCACTAAAAAAACCATATTAACCCTTTGATCCCCACTTCTAAGAAAAACATTTTCTGTAGCTTAGTGGTTCCCACCCGCTCCCTCCCCGTGCACGCGCCCGCCCGGCCTCCCCGTGCACGCGCGCGCGTCCGTGCGCGTCCCCCCGGTCGTCCCCGCCCCCGATCCCGCCCCCCTCCGCATCACAAAGGCCATCGATGGCCGCCACCCACCTCCCACACCGGCTCCCACCCACCAACGAAGGTAGCCGTTAATGTCCGGTGCAGAGAGGGCCACAGAGTGGCTCTCTCTGCACCGATGGCTACAAATGGTTATTGCAGGATGCCTCGATATCGAGGCATCACTGCAATAACCGGAAAGCAGCTGGAAGCGAGCAGGATCGCTTCCAGCTGCTTTCCAAACCGAGGACGTGCAGGGTACGTTCTCAGGCATTAACTGCCTTTTTTTTGAGGACGTACCCTGCACGTCCTCGGTCATTAAGGGGTTAAACATAAATACTGATAACCAATTTATAAAGATTTAAGCAAAATATATTTATTAGTACATAGTCCTTATTCCACTTATGCGTAATAACAAATTAGCGGCCAGATTACAAGTTTTGCGCTATGAGCTGTGCGGTGCTAATGAGCTTTTTTTTGTCACCGCTATTACAGGTTTTTACAAACCAGGCATTAAAAGGCAAAAAGTGAGCGTAGAGCAAAATTGTGCTCCATACCGCACTCTAATACCAGCGCTGCTTAAGTCAGCGGTGAGCTGGTTGTACGTGCTCATGTACAATTTCCCCATAGACATCAATGGGGAGAGCCGGCTGAGAAAAAGTCTAATACCTGCAAAAAAGCAGCGTAAATCTCAGAAACACAGCCCCATTGATTCCTATGGGGAAACACATTTTATGTTTACACCTAACACCCTAACATGAACCCCGAGTCTAAACATTCCTAATCTTACACTTATTAACCCCTAATCTGCCGCCTCCGACATCGCCGACACCTACATTATACTTATTAACCCCTAAACAGCCGCTCCGGACATCGCCGCCACCTACATTATACTTATTAAAGGGACACTAAACCCAAAATTTTTCTTTCATGATTCAGGTAGAGAATACAATTTTAAACAATGTTACAATTGACTTATATTATCTAATTTGCTTCATTTTTTAGATATATTTTGTTGAAGAAATAGCAATACACTTGAGTGAGCCAATGACATGAGGCATCCATGTACAGCCACCAATCAGCAGCTACTAAGCCTATCTAGATATGCTTTTCTGCAAAGAATATCAAGAGAATAAAGCAAATTAGATAATAGAAGTAAATTAGAACGTTGTTTAAAATTGCATACTCTTACTAAATCATGAAAGAAAAAATTTGGGTTTAATGTCCCTTTAACCCCTAATCTGCTGCCCCCAACATCGCCGACACCTACATTATATTTATTAACCCCTAATCTGCCACCCCCAACGTTACCGCTACCTACATTATATTTATTAACCCCTAATCTGCTGCCCTCAGGCCTCAACGTCGCCACCACTACATTAAATTTATTAACCCCTAAACCTGTCTAACCCTAACCCTAACACCCCCTAATTTAAATATAATTAAAATAAATCTAAATAAAATTACTATCATTAACTACATTATTCCTATTTAAAACTAAATACTTACCTATAAAATAAACCCTAAGCTAGCTACAATATAACTAATAGTTACATTGTAGCTAGCTTAGGGTTTATTTCTATTTTACAGGCAAGTTTGTATTTATTTTAACTAGGTAGAATAGTTACTAAATAGTTATTAACTATTTAATAACTACTTAGCTAAACTAAATACAAATTTACCTGTAAAATAAAACCTAAGTTACAATAACACCTAACACTACATTATAATTAGTGATTTCACGAATAGTTCGCAGGCGAATAGTTCCCGGCGAACATAGCATGTTCGCGTTTGCCGCGGACGGCTAACATATGCGATGTTCGGTCCGCCCCCTTTTCCTCATCATTGAGTAAACTTTGACACTGTACCTCACAGTCAGAATACACATTACAGCCAATCAGCAGCAGACCCTCCCTCCCAGACCCTCCCACCTCCTGGACAGCATCCATTTTAGATTCATTCGGAAGCTGCATTCTTAGTGAGAGGAGGGACAGTGTAGCTGCTGCTGATTTAATAGGGAAATCGATAGCTAGGCTTGTGTATTCAGTGTCCACTACAGTCCTGAAGGACTCATCTGATCTCTGCTGTAAGGACAGCACCCCAAAAAGCTCTTTTTATGGCTAGAACATCAGTCTGCTTTTTTTTTTTTTTCCTGTGTAATCTAATTGCAGTTGCCTGCCTGCCAGCGTGTGTGTCAGGCTCACAGCGTATACTGTGCCCACTTGCCCAGTGCCACCATTCATATCTGGTGTAACAGTAGTGTACATTTAAAAAAAAAACAACACTTTTTTGACTGTGAAATAATAGCAGACAGCTGCAAGTACCCAAGATGGCCGCCAATAAGGCAGGTGGGGATGGTTAGAGAGCTGTTTTGGGGGGATCAGGGAGGTTGGGGGCTAAGGGGGGATGCTACACCACAGCATATATAAATATGCTTAAAAATATATATTTTTTAAAAAACCTTTTATTTTAGTACTGGCAGACTTTCTGCCAGTACTTAAAATGGTGGGGACAATTGTGGGATGGGGAGGGAAGGGAGCTGTTTGGGGGGGATCAGGGGGTCTGATGTGTTAGGTGGGAGGCTGATCTCTACACTAAAGCTAAAATTAACCCTGCAAGCTCCCTACAAACTACCTAATTAACCCCTTCACTGCTAGCCATAATACACGTGTGATGCGCAGCAGCATTTAGCGGCCTTCTAATTCCAGAAAACAACGCCAAAGTCATATATGTCTGCTATTTCTGAACAAAGGGGATCCCAGAGAAGCATTTACAACCATTTGTGCCATAATTGCACAAGCTGTTTGTAAATAATTTCAGTGAGAAACCAAAAATTGCGAAAAAATTTAAGTTTTTTTTAAATTTGATCGCATTTGGCGGTGAAATGGTGGCATGAAATATACCAAAATGGGCCTAGATCAATACTTTGGGTTGTCTACTACACTACACTTAAGCTAAAAATAACTTTACAAGCTCCCTACATGCTCCCTAATTAACCCCTTCACTGCTGGGCATAAAACACGTGTGGTGCGCAGTGGCATTTAGCAGCCTTCTAATTACCAAAAAGCAACGCCAAAGCCATATAAGTCTGCTATTTCTGAACAAAGGGGATCCCAGAGAAGCATTTACAACCATTTATGCCATAATTGCATACGTTGTTTGTAAATAATTTCTGTGAGAAACCTAAAGTTTGTGAAAAAGTGAACAATTTTTTTTATTTGATCGCATTTGGCGGTGAAATGGTGGCATGAAATATACCAAAATGGGCCTAGATCAATACTTTGGGTTGTCTACTACACTACACTTAAGCTAAAAATAACATAACTCTACAAGCTCCCTACATGCTCCCTAGTTAACCCCTTCACTGCTGGGCATAAAACACGTGTGGTGCGCAGTGGCATTTAGCAGCCTTCTAATTACCAAAAAGCAACGCCAAAGCCATATAAGTATGCTATTTCTGAACAAAGGGGATCCCAGAGAAGCATTTACAACCATTTATGCCATAATTTCATATGTTGTTTGTAAATAATTTCTGTGAGAAACCTTAAGTTTGTGAAAAAGTGAACAATTTTTTTTTATTTAATCGCATTTGGCGGTGAAATGGTGGCATGAAATATACCAAAATGGGCCTAGATCAATACTTTGGGTTGTCTACTACACTACACTTAAGCTAAAATTAACTCTACAAGCTGCCTACATGCTCCCTAATTAACCCCTTCACTGCTGGGCATAATACACGTGTGATGCGTAGCAGCATTTAGCGGCCTTCTAATTACCAGAAAGCAATGCCAAAGTCATATAAGTCTGCTATTTCTGAACAAAGGGTATCCCAGAGAAGCATTTACAACCATTTGTGCCATAATTGCACAAGCTGTTTGTAAATAATTTCAGTGGGAAACCGAAAATTGTGAAAAAATTTAAGCTTTTTTTAAATTTGATCGCATTTGGTGGTGAAATGGTGGCATGAAATATACCAAAATGGGCCTAGATCAATACTTTGGGTTGTCTACTACACTACACTTAAGCTTAAATTAACTCTACAAGCTCCCTTCATGCTCCCTAATTAACCCCTTCACTGCTGGGCATAAAACACGTGTGGTGCGCAGTGGCATTTAGCAGCCTTCTAATTACCAAAAAGCAACACCAAAGCCATATAAGTCTGCTATTTCTGAACAAAGGGGATCCCCGAGAAACATTTACAACCATTTATGCCATAATTGCATAAGTTGTTTGTAAATAATTTCTGTGAGAAACCTAAAGTTTGTGAAAAAGTGAACTTTTTTTTTATTTGATCGCATTTGGCGGTGAAATGGTGGCATGAAATATACCAAAATGGGCCTAGATCAATACTTTGGGTTGTCTACTACACTACACTTAAGCTAAAATTAACTCTACAAGCTCCCTACATGCTCCCTAATTAACCCCTTCACTGCTGGGCATAAAACACGTGTGGTGCGCAGTGGCATTTAGCAGCCTTCTAATTACCAAAAAGCAACGCCAAAGCCATATAAGTCTGCTATTTCTGAACAAAGGGGATCCCAGAGAAGCATTTACAACCATTTATGCCATAATTGCATACGTTGTTTGTAAATAATTTCTGTGAGAAACCTAAAGTTTGTGAAAAAGTGAACAATTTTTTTTTATTTGATCGCATTTGGCGGTGAAATGGTGGCATGAAATATACCAAAATGGGCCTAGATCAATACTTTGGGTAGTCTACTACACTACACTTAAGCTAAAATTAACTGTACAAGCTGCCTACATGCTCCCTAATTAACCCCTTCACTGCTGGGCATAAAACACGTATAGTGCGCAGTGGCATTTAGCAGCTTTCTAATTACCAAAAAGCAACGCCAAAGCCATATAAGTCAGCTATAATGGCATGTCTGGCACACAGTGTTGGGGCAAGGGTCCATCTGACCACTGATACCTGGTCTGCAAAGCATGGTCAGGGCAGGTATATCACCTACACTGCGCACTGTGAAGCGGGCGTAACCCTTACACTACCTGATCGATACCTGATGTTTTAAAGCACATTATTCCAAACAATTTAGGAATGTTAGGTGATTTATGCCCTTTATGGATTAAAACCAGACTCCGCATCAACTATGTCATTTTCCATGGGAGTTTTGCCATGGATCCCCCTCCGGCATGCCACAGTCCAGATGTTAGTCCCCTTGAAACAACTTTTCCATCACTATTGTGGCCAGAAAGAGTCCCTGTGGGTTTTAAAATTCGCCTGCCTATTGAAGTCTATGGGGGTCGCCCGGTACGCCGGTTCGCAAACTTTTGCGGAAGTTCTCGTTCGCCGTTCGCGAACCCAAATTTTTATGTTTGCGACATCACTAATTATAATTAAATCAATTCCCTACATTAAATAAAATTAAATTAAATTAGCTAAATCACAAAATATCAAAACACTAAATTACAGAAAATAAAAAACAAATGACAGATCTTTAAACTAATTACACCTAATCTAATATCCCTATCAAAATAAAAAAGCCCCCCCAAAATAAAAAAAAACCCTAGACTAAACTAAACTACCTATAGCCCTTAAAAGGGCCTTTTGCGGGGCATTGCCCCAAAGACATCAGCTCTTTTTCCTGTAAAAAAAAATACAACTCTCCCCCAACAGTAAAACCCACCACCTACCAACCAACCCCCAAATAAAATACTAACTAAAAAAAACTAAGCTCCTCATTGCCCTGAAAAGGACATTTAGATTGACATTGCCCTTAAAAGGGCATTTAGCTCTATTGCAGGCCCAAAGCCCTAACCTAAAAAATAAACCCACCCAATACACCCTTAAAAAAATCCTAACACTAACCCCCGAAGATTCCCTTACCGGGAGAAGTCTTCATCCAAGTGAAGAATAGGATTGAGCTCGCATTCCATTGGCTGATTGGAACAGCCAATAGAATGCAAGCTCAATCCTATTGGCTGATTGGATCAGCCAATAGGATTTTTTTCTACCTTAATTCCGATTGGCTGATAGAATTCTATCAGCCAATCAGAATCTAAGGGACGCCATCTTGGATGACGTCATTTAAAGGTACCTTCATTCGTCATTAGTCCGTAGGAAGAAGAGGATGCTCCGTGTCGGATGTCTTGAAGATGGACCCGCTTCACGCCGGAAGGATGAAGATAGAAGATGCCGTCTGGATGAAGACTTCTGCCCATCTGGAGGACCACTTCTGCCCGTCTGGAGGACCACTTCTGCCGACTTCATTGAGGACATCTTGCTGCTTGGATGAAGACTTCTCCCTGTAAGTGAATCTTCGGTGATTAGTGTTAGGATTTTTTTAAGGGTGTATTGGGTGGGTTTATTTTTTAAGGTTAGGACTTTGGGCCTGCAATAGAGCTAAATGCCCTTTTAAGGGCAATGCCCATCCAAATGCCCTTTTCAGGGCAATGGGGAGCTTAGGTTTTTTTAGTTAGTATTTTATTTGGGGGGTTGGTTGTGTGGGTTGTGGGTTTTACTGTTGGGGGGTGTTTGTATTTTTTTTACAGGAAAAAGAGCTGATTTATTTGGGGCAATGCCCTGCAAAATGTCATTTTAATGGCTATTGGTAGTTTAGTTTAGGCTAGGGTTTTTTTTTTGTTTTTTTTTTTTATAGGGCTATTAGATTAGGTATAATTAGTTTAAAGATCTGTAATTTGTTTTTTATTTTCTGTAATTTAGTGTGTTTTTTTGTGATTTAGCTAATTTAATTTAATTTATTTAATTGTATTTAATGTAGGGAATTGATTTAATTATAGTGTAGTGTTAGGTGTTATTGTAACTTAGGTTAGGTTTTATTTTACAGGCAAATGTGTATTTATTTTAGCTAGGTAGTTATTAAATAGTTAATAACTATTTAATAACTATTCTACCTAGTTTAAATAAATACAAACTTGTCTGTAAAATAAAAATAAAGCCTAAGCTAGATACAATGTAACTATTAGTTATATTGTAGCTAGCTTAGGGTTTATTTTATAGGTAAGTATTTAGTTTTAAATAGGAATAATGTAGTTAATGACAGTAATTTTATTTAGATTTTTTTTAATTATATTTAAATTAGGGGGTGTTAGGGTTAGGGTTAGGGTTAGACTAAGGTTTAGGGGTTAATAAATTTAATATAGTGTCGGCGACGTTGGGGGCGGCAGATTAGGGGTTAATAAATATAATGTAGATGGCGGCGATGTTAGGGGCGGACGATTAGGGGTTAATATTATTTAACTAGTGTTTGCGAGGCGGGAGTGCTGCGGTTTAGGGGTTAATATGTTTATTATAGTGGCGGCGATGTCTGGAGCGGCAGATTAGGGGTTAAAAATTTTATTATAGTGTTTGCGATGCGGGAGGGCTTCGGTTTAGGGGCTAATAGGTAGTTTATGGGTGTTAGTGTACTTTTTAGCACTTTAGTTGTGAGTTTTATGCTACGGCATTGTAGTGTAAAACTCATAACTACTGACTTTAGAATGCGTTACGGATCTTGTCGGTAGAGGCTGTACCGCTCACTTTTTGGCCTCCCAGGACAGACTCATAATACCAGCATTATGGAAGTCCTATAGAAAAAGGGTTTACGAAGTTTACGTAAGTCGGTTTGCGGTAAGGCCAAACAAGTGTGCGGTACACCTATACCTGCAAGACTCGTAATACCAGCGGTAGTGAAAAAGCAGCGTTAGGACCTGTTAACGCTGTTTTTTCAGCTTAACGCAAAACTTGTAATCTAGCCCTCTATTAATTATAATTGTACCAAGGCAAATGTATGGTTTGCTATTTGTAGAAATCCAAGCTACAGCAAATTGTTTTCTATGCTGCATTTTAAAGCAATTAGCAGTCAGGGCTTAAAATAATCAATTTCTTAAACCTTCGGCTATGTAAAGCCTTGTTAATCTGATAATTTAATTTGCCTATTACATATACAATCCTCTTTAGCGTAACACAGCATAAATATTTAGAGGTTGTTCATAACAATTTATTTAAAAAGCACTAATCTTTAATTTCAATAAAAAAACGTATTATTATTTAACCCAACAAGCCTCAGAGTATAAATGGTATAGTACAAACTTATTGAATCTAATAAATAAACAGTTTGGAGCACCAAATATTGCACAAATATTGCAAGAAGCCAACGCACGAGTTATGATTATTAGTCTTAACTGCTAGGGATGAAATACTGAATATGTAGGAAACCCATTGCTTTATGGCAAACTAAGCGTAAAAAACAATAGCAGATGTGTCTGCCATCACGTGGTCGGTGGCATAGATAGATGAGGATTTACCTCATTATTGGACTAAGCACATGGATTTTTGCCTAATAAAAGAGCTGAGCATATGCATAAAAACATTCAGGTTCTTCTCACACTTTAATGGTTTTGAGAAAAGTTCTATTTTATTTGCTAAAAAAAGCTGTATTGTCCCCAATTTTATTATTTAAAAAAATCATTTGCTTAAACGGATATGAAACCAAAAAAAAAATCTTTCATGCTTCAGATAGAGCATGTGATTTTAAACAACTTTCTAATTTACTTCTTTTGTCATTTTTTCTTTGTTCTCTTGGTATCTTTTGTTAAAAAGCAGAGATGTAAGCTCAGGAGCCAGCCCACTATATGGCAGCAGTTTTTCAAAAATGTTATCCATTTGCAGAAGCACTATTTCCTGCCATATAGTGCTCCAGATGCCTACTTATCTCTTCAACAAAGAACATCATGATAACGAAGCAAATTTTATAATACAAGTAAATTGGACACTTGTTTATAAATTGTATGCTCTGTCTAAACCACAAAATACTGTTTTGGGGCTTCATATCAGTTTAATATTCTTCACAAATTTACGTCAACATGTTCTAAATGATGCCTGCTTTTTAGCCCTGTCTCTTTAAAGAGAAATAGAACCCCTTCAAATAATGTAAAAACTTTGCACCTGAAATAGCATTGCAGATGAGTGCCAACATTATTAGAAAATTTGGGATTAGATTCCCTAGAAATAAATGCTGTATAGCACTCTCTGCCCAGACTGGGGTAGAGGCAAATAATTATTTTTTAAAATTTAACTTTTAATGATTTACCTTAAAAGATGGTATATTGTATATTGTGTGGCTTGTTTGGCCACACAATATACAAGCATATATAAGCACTGCACACACGGTGTCAAGCCTACAATTCATCTTGCTAAACTAAGCTAACACTTTTAGAAATTAGAAATAATCTACACTCATTCCTAACTGAAGAGAGTAACATAAATAATTCCACCAATAGATACTGGCATATGCACAGATGCTAGCTACTAGGCACCTACTAACCTAATTAACCCAAAGGTGACATAAACTAGTGAGTACCGATCAATTTATTCACACAACCAAGGCCAGATACAAGAATAAACAGGTCTCACAAGTCACCCACTGCAACCAGAGATAGAGTGATTTTAAACATTTGTGTTTACCCATCTTTTAAGGTAAATCATTAAAAGTTAAATTTTAAAAAATAATTATTTGCCTCTAGCCCCAGTCTGGGCAGAGAGTGCTATACAGCATTTCTTTCTAGGGAATCTAATCCCAATTTTTCTAATAAGTTTAGTTTTAAATGCTAGCACCACTCCTCAAAATAAATATAATATATTGATACTAAAATAATAAAGTATCCTAAGCAATCAAGATTATTGAAGAGCTTGCCTTTATAGTGCCCTTGTTGTCCTTTGTGTGATAAATATATAGAGTGCCAAAATTAGCAACTGAACATTAACATATTGTATGCCACATTCTTATATTAATAGCCCAACTCCCTCTGCCGCTATCAATATGTAGAGCAGCCAATCTGCAAGCAGAAGCTTGGTATATGTGCCTAGTTTGTGCTGCGGTGTCGTAATGATGTCAGACATGACATAGGTGCCAGTGCATGCTATACAACAAGCATTTCTCTGGGCTTGCTTTAGAGAAGCTGATCTGTCTGGTATATAGGTCCAGCACACAACAACAAGCCTTCCCTTGACAACAAGCTTTCCCCTTGGTAACAAGCATGCTCTGATTTTGGTTACACCACAGAATTTTCAGCACCAGGTTTACTGTGCAATCCTACTAGTTTCTCACTTGAAGCAAAACCACTGAGCTGTGGATGAGAGCTTTTAAATCTACAGTATATTCATAGAAAGGATTCAAGCAGGTAGCATTAATCATACTGAGGTCACAAAAGCCGAATTTACAATACAAATGGCAGGACTGCATAAAAGGTTATTTGCTGTGATGGTTCTGAAACATTGTTATGGGGATTTAGCTGTGAGGTTTAGTATCACAATTAGGTTACTTGGTAGGGGTCCGGATCTTGGTAAGGTTTCAAGTTTAACTGGCATTGAGGTAAGGTTGAAGTAATACTTCATTCATTGGGGTGAGGATACCATCAATTTCTTTTTGATTATCTACATATTTTGGGTCAGATTACAAGTGGAGTGCTATTTAACGCTCCCGGTAGAACGTTAACTGTGCTAGGAGTAAGTTTTTTGTGCGTCTGGTATCACGCATATTAAAAGCTTAAAGTAAACTGTTTTTGCACGCAAGATTCCCCCATAGAAGTCAATGGAGCAAAAAAAGTGAGATAACCTGACATGAAAATATGAATATTTCACATTCCAATGTTCTTCGCATAGAAGAATATATTCTATTTTTTCATAAATACATATTTCTATGTATATATATATATATATATATATATATATATATATATATATATATATATATATCTATATATATCTGATGATATTTCGGTACAATATATATTCATACATATATATATATATATATATATATATATTACTCATCTTACTTGACCTCTCTGACGCCTTTGACACTGTTGACCATCCCCTTCTCCTACGGACTCTCAGATCTCTTGGGCTCTGTGACACTGCCCTCTCCTGGATTCACTCTTATCTCTCTGACTCCTCCTCTCTTTTGCTGATGACTTCCTCTGTCTGTTGGAGTACTCTACAAAACAATGTGTCCACAGCACCAGATATGTTTAAAAAGTCTTTATTTGAAAAGTTTCGTGATAGATATCACTTAATCATGCTATGCTAGTGATATCTATCATTAAATGTTGCTTTTTTTAATCAAATAAAGACTTTTTAAACATATCTGGTGCTGTGGACACATTGTTTTGTAGAGTGATTAAAGTGGAATGGGCAGTTTCCACAGTCTGCACGAGCACAGAGAAAAAGTTACCAGCATCTTTTCCAAGATTTTGAGAAACTGTCTGTTGGAGTACCTCAAGGCTCTGTCCTGGGTCCTCTACTCTTCTCTATTTACACTTCTTCACTTGGTAAACTTATCAACAGCTATGGCTTCAACTATCACCTCTATGCTGATGATACCCAGATCTACCTATCCACCCCTGCACTCTCTCCTTCTGTCAGTTCTCACATCAGTGACTGCTTATCTGGCATTTCCTCCTGGATGGCCTCTCACCACTTAAAAATAAACATGTCCAAGACCGAACTACTTCTCTCTACTCTACTCCAGTTTCTAATTTTTCTACCACTGTTGGCGGCACCACTATCTCCCCATCACCCCAAGTCCGCTGTCTTGGAGCCACACTTACTGAAATCTGTCCTTCATTCCCCACATACAATTGCTCTCTCTTTCATCCTGCTGCAACCATCTATGCAATATCTCGAAAATGTATCTGTTTCTGAGCACTGAAACTACTAAACAGCTAATCCACTCCCTGGCAATTTCCCGATTTGACTACTGTAAATACCTACTAACTGGCCTCCCTCTCTCCCGCCTCTCTCCGCTTAAATCCATCCTAAATGCATCTGCCAGGCTAATCCACGTCTCTCGGTGCTCTATTTCTGCTGCACCTCTCTGTGAGTCCCTTCAACGGCTCCCCATTCACAGAGTTAAATTCAAAATTCTCACCCTGACCTACAAAGCCCTAACCAATGCTGCCCCACCCTACCTGTCCTCATTCATCAACAAGTATACTCCAGCCTGCCCCCTAAGATCAAACAATGACCTGCTCTTTGTGTCCTCTACCATCACCTCCTCTTATGCTAGACTACAGGATTTCTCTTGTGTGGCACCAACCTTCTGGAATGCACTTCCTCGAGCTGTCAGACTTTCCCCTAACCTCTTCTCCTTTAAATGTTCCCTAAAGACCATGGGCGCGATCCGATATGCAGCGTAGTTTGCGGCACAAGCGAGGGAACCCCCGCCGCCCACAGTTTCAGCTCGCAACTCGAGCTATCACATATACGGCGCCGTCAGATGCTAAAGTGCCGTAAGTCTGACAAACTAGCGATGTCCAGAAATCTGCGTAAGTACAAATTTCTGGAGTCGCCAGTGACTTACGGCACTTTAGAAAATGCCGGCGCCTACAAAACCTGACTAAAGTATGAAATCACCCGTACTGTCTAACACGCCTCCCAAACATAGCCCGACATGTCTAACCCTCTATCCGCTATCCCCCCTCACTATCCTAACAATAAAAAATGTATTAACCCCTAAATCGCCGCTCCCGGACCCCGCCGCTACCTATTAAAGTTAATATTTTTATTATTTTTGTGCGTCTGGTATCACGCATATTAAAAGTTTAAAGTAAACTGTTTTTGAACGCAAGATTCCCCCATAGAAGTCAATGGAGCAAAAAAAGTGAGCTAACCTGACATGAAAATATGAATATTTCACATTCCAATGTTCTTCACATAGAAGAATATGTTCTATTTTTTCATAAATACATATTTCTATGTATATATATCTGATGATATTTCAGTACAATATATATTTATACATATATATATACATATATATATATATATATATATATATATATATACACACACATATAGTACCTCACCAAGGCTACTAACTACAGTATTTCCTTTCTGCTGAAAACAAAGGCTACTACTCTATACTCATCTTACTTGACCTCTCTGCCACCTTTGACACTGTTGACCATCCCCTTCTCCTACGGACTCTCAGATCTCTTGGGCTCTGTAACACTGCCCTCTCCTGGATTCACTCTTATCTCTCTGACTCCTCCTCTCTTTTGCTGGTGACTTCCTCTGTCTGTTGGAGTACTCTACAAAACAATGTGTCCACAGCACCAGATATATTTAAAAAGTCTTTATTTGAAAAAAAAAGCAAAGTTTCGTGATAGATATCACTTAATCATGCTATGCTAGTGATATCTATCATGAAATGTTGCTTTTTTTATCAAATAAAGACTTTTTAAACATATCTGATGCTGTGGACACATTGTTTTGTAGAGTGATTAAAGTGGAATGGGCAGTTTCCACAGTCTGCCCGAGCACAGAGAAAAAGTTACCAGCATCTGTTCCAAGATTTTGAGAAACTGTCTGTTGGAGTACCTCAAGGCTCTGTCCTGGGTCCTCTACTCTTCTCTATTTACACTTCTTCACTTGGTAAACGTATCAACAGCTATGGCTTCAACTATCACCTCTAGCTGATGATACCCAGATCTACCTATCCACCCCTGCACTCTCTCCTTCTGTCAGTTCTCACATCAGTGACTGCTTATCTGGCATTTCCTCCTGGATGGCCTCTCACCACTTAAAAATAAACATGTCCAAGACCAAACTACTTCTCTCTACTCTACTCCAGTTTCTAATTTTTCTATCGCTGTTGGCGGCACCACTATCTCCCCATCACCCCAAGTCCGCTGTCTTGGAGCCACACTTACTCAAATCTGTCCTTCATTCCCCACATCCAATTGCTCTCTTCATCCTGCTGCAACCACCTATGCAATATCTCGAAAATGTATCTGTTTCTGAGCACTGAAACTACTAAACAGCTAATCCACTCCCTGGCAATTTCCCGATTTGACTACTGTAAATACCTACTAACTGGCCTCCCTCTCTCCCGCCTCTCTCCGCTTAAATCCATCCTAAATGCATCTGCCAGGCTAATCCACGTCTCTCGGTGCTCTATTTCTGCTGCACCTCTCTGTGAGTCCCTTCAACGGCTCCCCATTCACAGAGTTAAATTCAAAATTCTCACCCTGACCTACAAAGCCCTAACCAATGCTGCCCCACCCTACCTGTCCTCACTCATCAACAAGTATACTCCAGCCCGCCCCCTAAGATCAAACAATGACCTGCTCTTTGTGTCCTCTACCATCACCTCCTCTTATGCTAGACTACAGGATTTCTCTTGTGTGGCACCAAACTTCTGGAATGCACTTCCTCGAGCTGTCAGACTTTCCCCTAACCTCTTCTCCTTTAAATGTTCCCTAAAGACCATGGGCGCGATCCGATATGCAGCGTAGTTTGCGGCACAAGCGAGGGAACCCCCGCCGCCCACAGTTTCAGCTCGCAACTCGAGCTATCACATATACGGCGCCGTCAGATGCTAAAGTGCCGTAAGTCTGACAAACCAGCGACGTCCAGAAATCTGCATAAGTACAAATTTCTGGAGTCGCCAGTGACTTACGGCACTTTAGAAAATGCCGGCGCCTACAAAACCTGACTAAAGTATGAAATCACCCGTACTGTCTAACACGCCTCCCAAACATAGCCCGACATGTCTAACCCTCTATCCGCTATCCCCCCTCACTATCCTAACAATAAAAAATGTATTAACCCCTAAATCGCCGCTCCCGGACCCCGCCGCCACCTATTAAAGTTATTAAACCCTAAACCGCCACTCCCGGACCCCGCCGCCAGCTATATTAAATCTATAACCCCCTAATGTGAGCCCCTACCCCACCGCCATCTACCTTACCTACCCCCTAAAGTGAGCCCCTACCCCGCCGCCATCTATTTTAAAATTATTAACCCCTAATTTAATCCCCCTACACCGCCGCCACCTATATTAAATTATTTAACCCCTAATCTAATCCCCCTACCCCGCCGCCACCTATATTAAATTATTTAACCCCTAATCTAATCCCCCTACCCCGCCGCCACCTATATTAAATTAATTAACCCCTAATCTAATCCCCCTACCCCACCGCCAGCTATATTAAATTATTTAACCCCTAAAATACTAAACTATCCCTACCACTAAACCTAAGTCTAACCCTACAAATAGCCCTGAAAAGGGCTTTTTGCGTGGCATTACCCCAAAGTAAACTGCTCTATTGCCAGCCCTTAAAAGGGCGTTTTGCGGGGCATGCCCCAAAGAAAACTGCTCTTTTACCAGCCCTTAAAAGGGCTTTTGGTGGGGCTTTGTCACAAAGTAAACAGCTCTTTTGCATCTAATCTAAATCCCCCTACACCGCCGCCACCTATAATAAATGTATTAACCCCTAATCTAATCCCCCTACACCGCCGCCACCTATATTAAACACATTAACCCCTAATCTAATCCCCCTACACCGCCGCCAGCTATATTAACTATATTAACCCTAATTATATTAGGGTTAATATAGTTATTATATTATATATATTAACTATATTAACACTAATTATATTAGGGTTAATATAGTTAATATCGTTATTATATTATATATATATTAAGTATAATAACCCTATCTAACTCTAACATCCCTAACTAAACTCTTATTAAAATAAATCTAATATTAATATTATTAATTAAAATATTCCGATTTAAATCTAAATACTTATCTATAAAATAAACCCTAAGATAGCTACAATGTAATTAATAATTACATTGTAGCTATTTTAGGGTTTATATTTATTTTACAGGTAACTTGGTATTTATTTTAACTAGGTACAATAGCTATTAAATAGTTAATAACTATTTAATAGCTACCTAGTTAAAATAATTACCAATTTACCTGTAAAATAAATCCTAACCTAAGTTACAAATACACCTACACTATCAATAAATAAAATAAACTACAAATATCTAAACTAAAATACAATTAAATAAACTAAACTAAATTACAGAAAAAAAAAAACTCTAAATTACAAAAAAAATTAAAAAAAAGATTACAAGATTTTTAAGCTAATTACACCTATTCTAAGCCCCCTAATAAAATAATAAAGCCCCCCAAAATAAAAAAATTCCCATCCCTATTCTAAATTAAAAAAGTTAGCTCTTTTACCTTACCAGCCCTTAAAAGGGCCTTTTGCGGGGCATGCCCCAAAGAAAACTGCTCTTTTGCCTGAAAAAAAACCACAATACCACCCCCCAACATTACAACCCACCACCCACATACCCCTAATCTAACCCAAACCCCCCTTAAATAAACCTAACACTACCCCCATGAAAATCTCCCTACCTTGTATTAACCCAGCCAGGCAGAACTCTTCATCTGATCTGGGCAATGTCTTCAATCAAGCGGCAGTGAAGTCTTCTTCCATCCTGCGATGTCTTCAAGCAAGCGGCAGAGAGTCTTCTTCCATCCGGGCGATGTCTTCAAGCAAAGCAGCATCTTCAATCTTCTTTCTTCGCTCCTCCGCCGCGGAGCATCCATTCGGCACGAAGACTTCCCGACGAATGAGGTTCCTTTAAATGATGTCATTCAAGATGGCATCCATCGAATTCTGATTGGCTGATAGGATTCTATCAGCCAATCGGAATTAAGGTAGAAAAATCTGATTGGCTGATTGAATCAGCCAATCAGATTCAAGTTCAATCCGATTGGCTGAACCAATCAGGGTGTTGATGTCATTAGACCACACCCCTTCTCATTACAGAGATGCACATCACCTAATATGCTTAATTGGTAGTAGGCTTTCGAGCCTATACAGCTTGGAGTAAGACAACATGCATAAAGAGGATGATGTGCTCAAAATACTCATTTGCCTAATAATTCTGCACTCCCTGTAGAACATATTCTGCTACATAACTATAACATATTTTCATCTACGTAACTGCAAAGGGCTCAAATGCATTCTTATTTATATATATATATATATATATGTCTATACATATGTATTTATGTGTTTATATGTGTATCTATGTGTGTAAATATATCTTTAGACACGTATATATATGTATCTCTATGTAACAGCCCTTTGCCTTCCTTTTTTTTTCTTCTAACACCTGATACCTCATATCTTTTAGCCCTTACAACTTTTGTTCGCAATCATTTTTTAAAATAATTTTATTAGATGGTGTTATTATAAGTGTACTTTGTAATCTATGTTTTATGTGTTTTGTGACACTTTATTGTTTCATGAAACAGTTATACCAGAGCTTCCGACGCACGTTACCTTCAACTGTGCCTTTTCTTTCAGCTTGTAATACAAGTGAAAACCCAGACACATGCAAACAGCCGCGATAAACCCCTTGGGGAACACAACTGCTGAAATCTGCGCCACCCGTAATTTCACCTCGCAGCATCGGGGAATCACATAAACCCCACCGGCAGTTCATAAAGTGCCGTAAGTCAGATAAACTAGCGATGTCCAGACGTGCATAAATACACATTTCCTGGAGTCGCCAGTGACTTACTGCACTTTAGAAACTGCCGGCGCCCAAGAAAATAAAAAAATATGTTGAATCTCCCTTATAAGTATAACCCGCCCCCCAAAAATAAACCTGACACGTAAAAACCCCTATATTCACAATCCTCCATCACAACTAATAATAAAACGTATTAACCCCTAAACCGACAACCCCCCACAACGCAATATGCCAAATTAAACTATTAACCCCTAATCCGCCATTCTCCCACATTTGATTTGAACAGCCAATAGGATTTCAGTAGCTCTGATCCTATTGGCTAATTTGAATTTGAAGATTAAAATCAGCCAATAGGAATGCAAGTGACACTATAATTAAATGCGTACCTTGCATTCAATCCTTAGTGTGCAGCGGTGATCGTACGAAGAGGATCCTCCACGCTCCATGGCTCCGCGGTCCAAGGTCTTCAGTTCCGCGGTCATCTCCGCTCCATGCAGGCTTGATCCTGGATGAAGATGGAAGATGTCACCGGCTCCACGAAGACTTCACCGCCACCTAGAAGGGGACCTTCTCCGCCCTACTTCAGGAACAGTGAGCCTATTTGGGGCTTAGAGTTAGGATTTTTTAAATTTTTTTATTTTATTTTTTAGATTAGGGATTTTGGGCACTGAAAAAGAGCTGAATTCCCTTTTTTTAATGCGGTAAAAGAGCTGAATGCCCTTTTAAAGGCCAATGCCCATACAAATGCCCCTTTAGGGGCAATGAGTAGTTTAGGATTTTTTAGTGTTAGGTTTTTTTTTTTATTTTGGGTGGTTTGGTTGGGTGGGGGGTTTTACTGTTAGAGGGGAGACAGTATTTTTTAAGGTAAAATAGCTGTTTACCTTAGGACAATGCCATACAAAAGGCAATTTTAAGGGCTATTGGTAGTTCAGTTTAGATTAGGGTCTGTTTTTTTAATTTGGGGGGCTTTTTTATTTTTATAGGGATTAGGTTTATTTTTTTATTTTTGATAATTTGGTTTATTATTTTATGTAATGTTAGACTTTTATTTTTTGTAATTTTAGATTAATTAAAACTTATTTTTTCTTATTTTTAAAGTAATGTTTTATTTTAATTGTAACTTAGTATTTTTTAATTTAAGTGATTGTGTTTAATTTAGGGGGTGTTAGGTTAGGGGGTTTAGTAATTTAATTAGTTATTTGCATTGTGGGGGTTTGACGGTTTAGGGGTTAATAGATTTATTAGGTTAATTTTGATGTGGGTTAATGGCGAATTAGGGGTTAATAGTTTAATTAGGTTAATTGTGTTGTGGGGGTTTGGTGGTTTTGGGGTTAATAGATTTATTAGCTTAATTGCGATGTGGGTTAATGGCAGATTAGGGGTTAATAGTTTAATTAGGTTAATTGTGATGTGGGTGAATGGCGGATTAGGGTTTAATACATTTATTAGTTAGATCGCAATGGGGGTGAATGGCGGGTTAAGGGTTAATAGTTTTATTAGGTAGATTGCGATGTGGGGGTTGGCGGATTAGGGGTTAAAAGTTGTATTAGTTATTGCGGTGGGGGTTGGCGGTTGACAGGTAGATAGATATTGTGCATTCGTTAGGTGTTTGTTAATATTTTCAGGCAGATCACGGTGCTCACATTTTCAGCGCAAGGTTTGCTGTGCCTGCCTATGTGTGATGAGGTGAAAATGGAGTAAAATGTCTCAATTTTCGCCGCGTAAGTTCTTGCACTGAATATGTGATAACGTTTTGCAACACGGTTCTATGTTAGCTTATGGGAGTGAAAATAGCGTCCGACTGGTGATATATTCGCGCCACATTTATATGCAGCGCCGTATATGTGATAGCAAAACCGGACTAAACACCATCGTCCCCAGCTTTTGCGGGCGACGCAGCATATGTAATCTTGCCCCTTATCGCTCACGTGTAATTGTTAGCGCTCCACTCGTAATCTAGCACTTTATGGTACAAAGTGCTACATAACGTGGCTTTTTTTCTAGCTGCATAAAAAAAATGTAGTGGCAGCTGTATGGTAAATGTGACTATTGTGCAATAGGTGCCACATCGGTTAACTGCCTAAAGCAACTCTAATTGATATTAGACACAGCTGCTTCATTTTTCTAAAGTTTTATTTTGATTATACTCAAGGTGCTCAATATAGCAGCAGGGTTGTAAGTATACAGTGAACATTTAGTTACTATGGTCAAGATTTATCAAACGGACAGCAGTCACATGTTGTGAACCTATCGGCATTTGATTGCAGATTGAGGGGCGTATTTGTTCCCCATATCTAACATTGCATGCGTGAATACTGCCCACCTTCCCTTAACCAATTGCATGAGAGTAATCCGATTAAATGAATCCTGGGTGATTTTCATTCGCCAACTCCAAATTAGTGAGAAGTATAAGAAGCAGCGGTTTAAACTTGCTTCCTTAATATTAGTTGCTCGAATGAGCGAGCCTATCAACCTCATGATATATATGTCTGTGATGTTGTGATTAGCACAAAAACCTGTAGTTTAAAGGGACATTCTATTTAAAAAATGTACACGCTCTAGCTTATCAATGAACTTGATTTCTACATTACTGAGGTAGAAAACCATGGGCAAGATTACATATGAGGCGTTGCCCGCTTAAAGCCAGCAACACCGGTTTTTACGCGGTTTTGGTATCACATATACAGCGCCACATATAAATGTGGCGCGTATATTTCACCCGTAATTTTTACACCTATAAGGTATCACATATTCAGCGTAAGGACTTACGCAGCGAAAATAAAGAAGTATTACTCGCCACACATGGGCAGGCGCAGCAAGCCTGGCGCTGAAAATGTAAGCACCATAACTCCCGTAACTGCCTGAAAATATAAACTAACACCTAATGCATAGACAATAGCTATCTACCTGTCAACCGCAATCCCCCACCGCAATAACTAATGAAGTATATTAACCCCTAATCCGCTATTAACATACATCGCAATAAACCTAATAAATGTTTTAACCCCTAATCCGCCATTAACCCACATTGCGAAAAACCTAATTAATGTATTAACCCCTAATCCGCCATTAATCCACATTGCAAAAAAACTAATAAATGTATTAAACCCCTTATCCGCCATTAACCCGCATCGCAACAAACCTAATAAATGTATTAACCCCTAATCTGCCATTAACCCACATCGCAACAAACCTAATAAATGTATTAACCCCTAATCCATCATTAACCCACATCACAATAAACCTAATAAAACTATTAATCCCTAATACGCCATTAACCCACATCACAATAAACCTAATAAAACTATTAACCCCTAATCTGCCAAACCCCCACAACGCAAATAACTAACTAAATTACTAAGCCCCCTAACCTAACACCACCTAAATTAACCCCAATTACCAAAATTAAAAAATGCTAAATTACAATTAAAATTAAAAAGCTAACATTACTTAAAAATTAAAAAACCTAAAATTAAACTAATCTAAGATTACAAAAAATAAAAAAGTCTAACATTACATAAAATAATAAACCAAATTATTAAAAAAAAAAAAATAAACCTAATACATATAAAAATAAAAAAGCCCCCCCCAAATAAAAACACCCCCTAATCTAATACTAAACTACCAATAGCCCTTAAAAGGGCCTTTTGTAGGGCATTGCCCTAAGTTAAACAGCTCTTTTACCTTAAAAAATACCAAGTCCCCCTCTAACAGTAAAACCCCCCACCCACCAAACCCCCCAAAATAAAAAAAACCTAACACTAAAAAAACATAAACTACTCATTGCCCCTAAATGGGGCATTTGTATGGGCATTCAGCTCTTTTACTGCCTAAGAGTGCCCAATAAATCCCTAATCTAAAAAAAAAAAAAATCCTAAATCTAACCCCCAAATAGGTACTCACCGTTTCTGAAGTACGGCGGAGAAGGTTCAGTTCTTCCAAGCGGCCGACATCTTCTTCCAAGCGGGGACCGTTTCCTTCGTCATCCAGGACCAAGCCAGCACTGAGCGGAGATGAGCGCGGAGCAGGACCGGTGATCGCAGAGTCATGGAGCGTGGAGGATCCTCTTTGTATGATCGCCATCGTACAATGAATAGTGAATTCAAGGTACGTGTTTAAATATGGCGTCCCTTGCATTCCTATTGACTGATTTGATTCTTCAAATTTAAATCAGCCAATAGGATGAGAACTACTGAAACCCAATTTGCTGTTCAAATCAAATAGTTTTTTTAGATTAGGGACTTATTGGACACTCTGAAAAGAGCTGAATGCCCTTTTAAGGGCAGTAAAAGAGCTGAATGCCCTTTTAAGGGCAATGCCCATACAAATGCCCCTTTGGGGGCAATGGGTATTTTAGTTTTTTTTAGTGTTAGGTTTATTAATTTTAGGTGGTTTGGTGGGTGGGGTGTTTTACTGTTATTGGGGGGACTTTTATTATTTTAAAACTTGTATTATTAGTTGTGATGTGGGGGATTGCGGATATAGGGGTTTTACGTGTCGGGTTTATTTTTGGGAGGTGGGTTAGACTTTTATGGGAGATTTTACTTATTTTTTATTTTCTTAGGCGCCGGCAGTTTCTAAAGTGCCGTAAATCACTGGCGACTCCAGAAATTTGTATTTGCGCTCATTTCTGGACATCGGTAGTTTATCCGACTTACGATACTTTATGAACTGCCGGCGGGGTTTATTTCATACTCCGATGTGCGAGGTGAAATTACAGGCGGCAGCGGGTTTAGCAGTTGCACTTCAGCTTGTGATGCATATGTAATCTCGCCCTATGTGTTTAACCCCTGCACGCATGTTAAATACATAGAAATAGTCCTACTTGAGAGTTGAATTTCACAAACATACGGTAGGTACACATACATACACCTATATTCATATACACAAACAAATATATACACCTTTGAGCCCTACCCAGTCAAATACCTTGTCGGTTATTAGTATTATTATTGGTTATTTGTAGAGCACCAACAGATTCTGCAGCGCTATAAACAAAGGTAGAATACAAGGAAACATTTATAGGGATCAGATGGGTAGAGGGCCCTGCCAATAATCACACTGTTGTAGTTAGCTCTAAAGAATGTGATCTACAAACAGCATAGCTCTTAGGCTTACATGCTAAGGGGGTTCAAGGGGATAGCAATGGAGGAGAGGAAACGGTATAAAGAAAGGCTAGTGTAGGTTGTATGCATCCCTGAACAGTAGAGTCTTTAAGTAGCTCTTGAAGTTTTCAAAACTAGGGGAGAGTCTTGTGGAGCGAGGCAGAGAATTCCACAAGATGGGAGCCAGTCTGGAGAAGTCCTGTAAATGGGAGTGTGATGAGGTGACAAGAGAGGAGGAGAGTAGGAGGTCGTGAGCAGAGCGAAGGGGATGGGAGGGAGAGTATCTGGAGACAAGGTCTGAGATATAGGGGGGAGCAGTGCAGTTGAGGGCTTTGTATGTCAGAATGAGAATTTTGTGTTTGATCCTAGAGGCAAGAGGAAGCCAGTGAAGGGATTGGCAGAGAGGTGCAGCAGATGAAGAGCGGGGTTTCAGGAAGATGAGCCTGGCAGATTCATTCATAATGGATTGTAAAGGAGCTAGGCGGCAGCTGGGGAGACCAGAGAGAACAGAGTTGCAGTAATCAAGGCGGGAAAGGATGAGAGAGTGGATTAAAATCTTAGTTGTGTCTTGTGTAAATAAATGTCTAATTTTAAAGATGTTTTTAAGGTGGAAGCAGCAGGATTTAGCCAAGGACTGAATGTGAGGAATGGAAGAAAAATTTGAGTCAAGTGTGACCCCAAGAGCATGCGGGGTAGAGGTAATGATGGAGTTGTCGACAGTTATAGAGAGATTGGAGGTGGAGATTTTGTTAGAAGGAGGGAAAATAAGGAGCTCAGTTTTAGAGAGATTTAGCTTGAGATAGTGAGAGGACATCCAGGAAGAGATGTGAGAAAGACAGTTAGTGACACAGGTTAGCAAGGAAGGAGATAGGTCTGACGCAGAGAAGTAGATTTAGGTGTCATCGGCATACAAATGATATTGGAGCCGATAGGACTTTATTAGGGAACCTAATGATGACGTGTAGATTGAGAAGAGAAGGGGACCGAGGACAGAGCCTTGTGGTACCCAAAAAGAAAGTGATCACGGGGCAGAGGAGGCCCCAGAGAAGGCTACACTAAAGGTACAGTTTAAAAGGTAGGAAGAGAACCACGAGAGGGCTGTGTCACAAATGCCGAAGGATTGGAGGGTTTGGAGCAAAAAAGGGTGGTCAACAGTATCAAAGGCTGCGGACAGATCAAGGAGGATAAGCAAAGAAAATTACTTTTTGATTTTGCAACAAAGTAGGTTGTTGGTAAACTTAACGATTGCTGTCTTTGTGAAGTGATGGGGACGAAATCCAGTTTGCAGTGGGTCAAGGAGGGAGTTTAATGTAAGGAAATGGGATAGGCCTGCATATACTAGCTTTTCGAGAAGCTTTGAGGCAAGAGGGAGTAAAAAAATAGGGCGATAGTTGGATGGGGAGGTTAGATCAAGAGAAGGTTTTTTGAGGATAGGTGTGACCAGTGCATGTTTCAGAGATGAGGGAAATATACAGGTGCTGAGGGAGAGGTTGAAAATGTGTGTGATTACAGGGATAAATGAGAGGGAGGGGAGCAGCTGTGAGGGGATAGGGTCAAGAGGACAGGTAGTGACGTGAGAGCTCAGTATAAGTGCTGAAACTTCTTCCTCAGTAACAGGGGAGAAAGAACTAATTTAATGGCTATGTGGGTTGTGGTTGATTGCGAGAGTTTGAGAGGGTGAGAGAATGGAAGCATCACTTCTGATGGAGTCAATTTTGTTATTGAAGTGGCTGGCAAAGTCTTCAAAGTCTTGAGCTGACAGAGAAGTTGTATTACGGGGTGGGGGTGGGCGGAGAAGTGTATTGAAAGTGGAGAACAGACGTTTTGGGTTTGAAGAAAGATTAGAAATAAGAGTAGAGTAATGTTTCTTATAGAGATTGTCATATACCATATTGCTTTAAAACACTATTCATACATTTATTTCAATAATAATACCAGATTGTGTGCTTTTCTGAGCACAGGCCTGCAGTATTGATAGCGCACCTTACACTATCAGTAGCGCTCCAAGGGACTGTCTAGTCAAAATTAAACTTTCATGATTCAGATAGTGCAAGTAATTTTAAACAACTTTCCATTTTACTTTTATCATCAAATTTGTGTTCTCTTGGAATTCCTAGGTGAAAGCTAAACCTAGGTAGGCTCATGTGCTAATTTCTAAGCCTTTAAAGGCCGCCTCATCTGAATAAATTTGACAGTATTTCACAGCTAGAGGGCGTTAGCTATTTCACAGCTAGAGTGCGTTAGTTCATGTGTTCCATATTGATAACATTGTGCTTACACCCGTGGAGCTACTTATGAGAGGTTACTTATTGACTAAAATGCAAGTCTGTCAAAATAACAGAAATAAGGGAGCAGTCTGCAGAGGCTTAGATATAACGTAATCACATAGGTAAAAAGTGTATTAATACAAACATACAGTCAAACAAAAACCACAAGCATCAGCGCAGGAACCGGAAGAATAGTGTCAATGTTCGCCCAATCCCAAACAAACAGTTCGGAGTGCTGTAGATGTGTCACATCGTGGTATATCCCAAACAAACAGAGTGAGCAGGCACTACTCAGTCTGTAGTGTAAAAACAACAGTTTATTGAAAAATCCATTTAAAAAAAAATCATCAGATAGGCAAGGAGACAGACATGGAGGAGAACAGTCTGACGTGTTTTGCACACTCTAGTGGCGCTTATTCATAGCCTGGTGAAGGAAACCCATATATAAGGCAAATCTATCCCTTTCTTAAAGCTTCAATTAACATACCATTGGAAAAAACAAAGATACATACGTTAAAATACAACAGTTAAAAACAATATTAAGACCAACTCACATGTTGAATGAATCCCCTCTACTATAAGCTTAAATATAATTGTGTATATTGAATTGCATTCATTTCATAATACCCAAAAATATGACATGCTAATAAATTGCAGCATGCCAGTTTGTAGTAGAATTTCCATTTAAATAGCAACTCTATTGAAACAATAAAAGAAGAAAAGAAAAAAAAAAAAGAAGAGAGCATGTCACCAGAAACAGTTCTCAAATATATTATTTGGGGGCTTATTGGGGGTCTAACAAAAGTGGGGATAAAACAGCACACATAATATATGTAGCACTTTTCAAATTAATGGGGATGCTACACGTGCGCTTGGAGGTGCATAGCACCCCTCAGCAGCCCCATAGAACTGCCACGGCATGTCACATATACAATATATATTTTAATACATATTATGGTATTATATAATTGGATATTAAAATTGATGGTATTAATCAGCCTTCCTTACTGTTTATAATGACTCAGAGATGTTGTTTTACTTTATTGGCTTCTAACAATAAATGATTAAAGGACCAGACAACACAGTAGATTTGCATAATAAACAAATGCAAGATAACAAGACAATGCAATAGAACTTAGTCTCAACTTCAAATGAATAGTAGATTTTTTTTCTGACAATTTTAAAAGTTATGTCTATTTCCACTCTCCCTGTACCATGTGTGAGCCATCAGCCATTTACAAATGCATACACGTACCATGTGACAGCCATCAGCCAATCACAAATGCATATACACTTATTCTGTCAATTCTTGCACATGCTCAGTAGAAGCTGGTGACTCAAAAAGTTTAAATATAAAATGACTATGCACTTTTTTTTAATGGAAGTAAATTAGAAAGTTGTTTAAAATTGTATGCTCTATCTGAATAATGAAAGTTTAATTTTGACTTGAGTTTCCCTTTAATAGAAAAATCATCCTAATAAAGCACATTTGTAATTTATAATATAGACCAGTTATGTACATGTTTATCTCAGTTGTATATATTAATTTCAATTAATTAAATAAATACCCCATTTATATTTCTCACTATCATCATTTTATATTTTTAAATATTTGCTTAAAGCTGCCAAATGAGAATCTTTCTCACTACAAACTGAGATTCTGTTCTGGCAGAATGGACTGAGTTGTGTGCTGTGTTTGTTTGAGTGTCTGGTAGTGAATGAAAAGATTCTGTTATAGAAGACCAGTTCTCATCATTATGGTAATATTTTTATGGTCATGTTAAAGAAAGGAAGTGATAATGATCATCACTGCAGTTTCTCAAAGAAGATAACTGTGTCTACAATATGCAGTTGTTGGAAGTCTTCAAGGAATTCTAACAGTTTCTAAATTATGAGGGGGTGGGATGGAATAAAAGACATTCTATCTTTAGAAGAGTGTATGAAATATAACCTTTCTGTCATCAGAATTTAATTCCTCCCTTAGGTAGCCACAAGTAGATCAACAGGTTATAAAATGGATTATAAAATACAAATCTGTCAGTTACAAAATACCTCATGCATCTACAAATGCAGTATTTGGTTAAGATATTTTCTGCTGAGGAAAACTGGTTTATTTGAACTAAGATGTTCAGTTCTCCCAGTAGCCTACATCCAGATTCTGTCACTGTAACTAAATGGGGTTTGTCATAAAGTCTTATCCTTAAATGAATCATTTAATATGCATCATTGGTTTCCATTTGAATAGTGTAACAGACATTTTGCCTGATATTTATATGAGTCCATCTGGCACATTTGAATTGATAAGATTATGGGAACCTGATCATATTAACTTAAGCATCTGTGCAGAAAGGGCATTTTACCTATTGATCAACCAATTAATTATACAGCTGGCAAATAAAATCATTAGACTAATGAATGCAAACACGCTCATGCCGATTACTCGTGTACTCTGATAAATGAAATCAGCTAGGAAAATGGCAGGCTAGGCAGGATTAGAGGTTTATGTGCAATAATTGCTAGCAAATCTTACCATTCAATTTTTAAGTAAAATACAGTAAATGTACAATAAAATACATTTCACAGTTTATTTTTTTTTCTTGGAGTAAATACTGTGTATGCAGTATTTTCCAACCAGCATACACAGTCTGCCATTTGATAAATTAGCCCTATTTAATGTATGTTGATTACAGTTGTTGTGTGATTAAATGGACTGGACAGTAAATGATTGCTAGCTAGAATTATATATTTAAAGCAAATAGTATTCTGGGAATAACAATAACTGTGTGGAATATGGCATTGTAAGTCTGCAGCCTGCACTTCCAATTCTTCCAGGAATTGGAAAGCTGACAATTTTCAGAGATAGTTTACAGGAAAGGGGGACCAATTAGATAATGAAACAATATATTGCATTTGTTTTAACTAGACATCATTATTATTATTTATATTTTTTGTTATTTTATAGTATCAAGGTATTTAATGTCAATTTAAAAACACAAACTCAAAACTGGATTGACCATTATAATTTACAATTATAATTATAGATTGAAGAAAGAAAATCAGTTAATTTGCATTATTTATTTTGTACACTTTTTCTGTAATTTAACTTTTGATTTTAACACTACCAGAGTACATTCTGCAAAACTTAAGAACAGTGACCCTGCAACTTCCTACAATGACTGGTTGATCTGTGCAGGAGTTAATTTATATCGGTTCCTTCTTGATCACATTAAAAGACAGAAGCTAAACATACTACAATACTGAAATTAAGTAGTGGCCATACTTAGCAAAGAGCCCTGGTGCAAAAAAAAAAAAAAATGTTTGGCCCCCCAAAGGTACTCAGTAGTAAATCATAGTAATAATATACACTCTGTATAATGATTTTGAGAATAGATAGATAAATTTGCGCTCCAGTCGTAAATGTGCACTGGTATTTGAAGTGACCCGCATAGAGCGCGCTTCCATAGGCTCCAATAGGATCTCGTTCTAGTGCAGCGAAGGGGCTAAGTTGTGCAGCGATGGTTAGCAAAGTGTAAATATATATGTATATGAATATATTAATATTAATAGTATATACACATATTAACACAAAAATATGTATGTATATAAGCATAGACATATATTTTTACAGGGAACACACAGTTCCCATAGACCGCAATGTAAAGGCACTTTTCAGTGTGTTTTTTCTAACACCCCACAACCTCTAACTTTAAGCCCTAAAAACGGCTTTGTGCAGTTATATTTTTTTAAAAAGCCTACCTTTTGTATTTAAAAAAAACAAAACTACACTTTATTTTGGAGTCAATTGGGGGAAATTTAGAAAATGAACCAGACATCTGACCACTGGTTAATTTTCAGAGCTCTAATTGCTGCTATCAGCTCCCGGTAGCAATAACCAGCCACTTGTAATGGCTGGTTATTTATTGTGCGCATGTAAATGGCCCTTATTCTTAAGCAGATTGCATATGACACATTTTTAAATTGCTGTTATACACTATGCATTAAAATACCTTAATGTTTTTCCTTTTTTTTTATTTTGGGCTAGGTTTAATCAGTTATTAAAATGTTATTAAATTAAATACTAATAAAAAATAATCGCATATATAAAGCTTCCGATTGTTTTCTCCAAAACTAACATTTTTCCTCATGACTCAACTTCCTTGACCCGAGCTTTAGGTTTACTGTAGCTGCCAGGAAAACTTTTGCAGTAGAATTATAGTGTTTCTTTCATATAAAATTCGCATTCCAATATGAATGGCTTATTTTACTTTAAAATAACCTGGCAATGATAGAAAAGACTTGGAGATTCAACAGCTGAACTTTACAGACTTTGAAGATTGTTCTGAAAGCAGAACACCTTTACATCATTTACGGATCAAAGCATTACTTTTAGAATCGTTTAGAAATAAAAACTAAATTCTAAAGATTTTTCATCAAAAGATAAAATCATTCATTTAAGGAAGATAAAAAAACATAAAGGCATCAGAATGGAGACTACCAGAAAGCTATATTATATCATATTGTAGAGAACATACTACAGTATGCTGACATTCAAGCAGTTACAGTAGAATAGAGTTATATTCACCGCCTTGTATACTATTAGTGAAAAAAAATGTTCATTTAAAGTACATATTAAATATTTAGAATTATGACTGTGCTTTAGAACAGGGGTTGCCAAACTTTCGGACCTCAGGGACCACTAAACTCACAATTTTGAATCCCGTGGACCACTAACAGGAATTTTTTTTTAAAAGGTACATACCTCTATAATAAGTATATATATATATATATACACACTGTACATTACTAGTATAACCATAGCTATGGTAACATTATGTATATATATTTACACATTTTTTTTTTTAAGAATTATTTTTTGGAATTAACTAACTGAATGACAGAACTGAGAGAATACTTCCAAATGACAGATGAAGTGTGAGAGATAACTTTTGAGCTGGAAACAGAGAGGCAGAAAGTGTGTGTGGGGGGGATAATTATGTTTAAAAGGACCACAAGACTTCTAAGTTACCTCCCCAGTTAGGAATTATTAAAAACTACTTATGATCATGGAATGACATTGGAGTCATAAATTAAGTTTATATCAGAAAGCTCTCAATATGGATGTGAGCTGACCACGACTCACATTACTGGCAATTACTATAATACGGGTGGGATATGGCTGATCTGCTGGATGGCAATTGCTGGAATTCAGGTGGAATGGCTTTGTGTGCTGGAAAATTATTAGAATGAAAAATAATTAATATTTAAGAAGAAAAAAGATGGAGGGGAGGGGGACAAACAGTGATGTAAATAAATCTGAAGGAATTAGGAAAACTACTACAAAGAGAATGGTAAAGGGAAGAAAATAAATGAAATATAAAAGAGAATTTATTTTTGTAAGATTTTCTTTTTTTATATACTTTAATTTAACAATTTCAAACCAAGACTGTACCATCCTCTGCTGGCTTTAGAATAGAAGCATCTTCCCCAGAGCAGCGCGCTGGGCAGGAGGAGTGAACAATAGAATCTAGCTACGCAAGTTGTGCAGTACTACGCAACATGCTTAGGGAGATTGTAATTTAACTCCTCCTCCATCAGTTTTCACTGATGTCTAGCCAGGCACTGTAGGGAGTTGTGGCACAACGGGGGTGACACCATCAGAGGAGATTAATCCCTGCTTGATGGTGTCACGGACCACCAACATTTTCTCGCGGACCACCAGTGGTCCACGGACCACTGGTTGGTGACCGCTGCTTTAGAACACCTATAGTTTAGACTGGAAATTTAGCATGATAATTCAACGCCAAATGTTAATCACTGCACAGCTTGAAAATATGAAGTAAATAATTTCAGTAGCTTTTGTACACAATTGTACATCTCATATTCAGGCTATTTAGCTAAATAATAGTAGCTGTAATACATCTACAAAACACATATATATTTTAAGAAAAAGTACATATTTAGCAGATATGTGCATTCAGATAAGGAAAAATGCAAACAATCTCTAATTTTGCTTTGTTCTTTGCGTTTGTTTGAATAAGCAAAAGGAACAGTAATTTTATGCAAAATTAACAGCAAAAGAATGAATGCATTTGACCAAAAAAAAAAAAAATGTTGTCTTGTTCATGTGGTTTAAACCGTTACTGTGACATAACCTAAACTCCCTGGGCTTTAGGGCAAAGTCTTCAATGAGGCCTTTATTTCAACAATGCCCTTTCTGACTGTCTGAAATCAGCAGAAGCTGTGCCAGCAGCCTCATAGGAGCAAGAGAAGCTGCCCTCCCCCCTTGGCTAGACCACACCAGAACATATGTGCTTGGGCAACCCTCTTGCACAAATATGGTGGCAGGTTTTTCTGTACAGTCACACTGTTTGTTCTGTACAGACACTGTTTTTGTGTTTTAATAATGGTCTATAGTATCTTGTTTTAAAATATCATAAACCTCTATAAACACTCAGTCAAATCAGGCATTCACAAGAATTAATTATAAATATTTAACATGCAATAAATAATATGCATTTACAAAGTTGATAACATATAGCAATAGCAATCTGCATTCAGTATGTACTATGTTATTTGCACCATTTTTTTTTTATTGAGCACATAGTTGCTAAAATAGTAACTTTGCCACTAAGCAAAAATGCTCAAAAAGCCAAGTCTGATTTAGTTGCTTCTTTAAAATGGTACCTGAAACCTCTCAATACATCTTCTGAAAAAAATCTGTTCAGCCATTTGGACTGTAGGAATGACTAAAAATTCCCAAAACACCATAGAGAACAAGTTTGAAAAATGGCTGTTTGATAAGTACATCAAGAGAGGAATGGTGCCAAGCGGGCTAAGAATGCAAAACTTTCCTAGATTTGACGTAGAGGATAAGAACTTTATATCCGAGTGGAATAATGTATTAATGGAGTGTTCACTCCATCTGATGGGTCTGTTGATAAAATATAAAGTTGAACAATTGTCTAAAATTAAGGAAGAAATTATGAAAATTCAACTAGAGTTAAATAAGTTTAAAGAGGTTTCAGAATATGCCACTTTTGACAATCTACTGCAAGAAGCAGTTGAGGAAGCTAGACAACTGTGATCATTAACACCAAACATACTAAATTTTTAAGGGATAGCAAAGACTATCTAAATGACAGAGTCTATTTATGGGTTAAAAATCCACATTAAAAAAATTATAAAAGGAATCAGGAGGATAACTTAGTGGTAAATTCAGAAGGGGATCAGACAGAGAAAAACACACAAAAAACAAGAGATGGCGTAGACATAGAAAAAAAAAGGATAAAAAAGTTACATTTAACATTGAACAGACAGATGAGAAAGGTTTTGGATCAGCATCTGGGACAGACATAGCAACCTCTGATGAGTATTCTCTATCAGAACCAGATGAAACACACATAGAGAGTTCTAGACAGGTAGAAGAACCTATTAATAACAATTCTAGTACAGGGAGCAAGGCCAAAAGAGCAACAGGTTTTTCAGAAGAACCCAGAGGCAGCCAAAGGTGGAGGAGAAAAAACAGGTACAAAGAATCAGAGAATACAAAAGAACAGGTACCATCTGAGGCAACAGGATCAGAAAGAGAAATAACCCTAGAGGGTGGAGTCCTTAACTTATCATCCTAACCCTTGAGTTAGACTGAAATTAAAGTGTTAAATTAGGCTTCAGGCTTTTGCCCAAGTGCAGATTTTAATCTATTCCAAACGATATTAGACTTGAATAAATTTGTGAGGTCGCTAACCCTGAAAAAATATTTAGCAAAAGGTGATTCCACCTCATAAAGTAAAATATCAGAAAACATACGACTAGAACAAGAATCTGAAATTGAGGCTAATCCAAATAAGAAAAATTATCACAATATGCCTAAACAGGGATCTAGATTTTACCCAACACAAACTAGAGGTAAACAGCTAGAGTTGTTTCAAAAAGAGTTATGGAGGACCTCACTGAGTTACAAGCACATAAACAAAAAGATTTACCTAAACATAATCTAAGAGAGAAAAAGAAGCTCTAATAACATTGGAAAAAAATGATAACATTGTTATAAAAAGATCTGATAAAGGGAGCAGTGTGGTGGTGTGTGATAGGGACTGGTATGTCTCCGAATCTAAAAGACAGCTAAATGATGCAAATGTATAAAAAAAATTATCTATGAACCCTACAGTATATATTCAAAGAAAGCTGCACTCTATATTAGACAAAGACCTTCAATATGGCTTTATCGATAGGGCCACTTTTGATAGCCTATATGTTGAGTTCCCCAGAGTACCCATATTCTACTATTTGCCCAAAACGCACAAAGGTCTAGTTAACATAAAAGGAAGGCCCATTGTATTGGGTTTACGGTCCGTTTTGGAACCCCTTTCAAACTAGGTAGATGACATTTTACAACCACTAGTCCTTAAACTTGACAGTAACCTTAAAGATACTAAACATGTCTTGAACATGTTTAAAGATTTTGCGTGGAACAAGACTTACAGCTGGTTAACTGTGGACGTTGTATCACTATACTCCTCTATTTCACATGATTTAGGATCAAAAGCTATAGCATATTTTTTAAACCTTGAAAATAATTTTGAAGAAAGTTTTGTGACCTATGTATTGGATGTCATTAAATTCCTCCTCGAACACAATTACCTTGTGTTCGAGGGGGAATATTACATCCAGAAGCAAGGTACTGCAATGGGGGTGCGATTTTTGCCCTCATATGCAAACCTGTTTATGGGCTGGCTGGAACAGCGTGTAATACAGAGTGAGAACAATCTGTTTAAGGGGTCTATAATCCTTTATAAAAGGTTTATAGACGATCTCATCCTCGTTTGGGATGGAGACCAAGAAGGGCCAAACCTCTTTGTAGCATATCTGAATAGAAACCCCTATGGTATGAAGTTTACGCACAAATGGAATAAAAATAAAATCAACAATCTAGATATTCTACTATGCGGAGACCCGAATGATGAAAAAGTCAACACTGATCTCTACAGAAAACCCATAGCCGGTAATGCTAGCTCTTGCATGCGACAAGTAGCCATCCTAAACATGTGGTTAAGGGGATTATTAAGGGACAGATGATGAGAATCAAAATAAATTGTTCCCTGGAAAGTAAATATACTGCAGCAAAAAATGAAATGATTAAAAGAATGACAGACAGGGGTTACCCAAAAAAAACAAATTGAAAAGATAAGTAAGCAAATAGATAAAATGGACAGAGAAGTGCTCATAAATAAGAAAGAAATCAAAGAAAAAGACAAAAAGGTTGTATTTTGTACCCAGTACTCTAAACAATATCCTGTAATATGCGATACTATTAAAAAGTATCTACCTATGCTATATGGGGATTCAACCCTTAAAGAAACAATTGAAAAGTGATGCAGTTTTGTATATAAAAAATGTAAAACTCTAGGGAATATCTTATCCCCTAGCCAACTTAAAAATAAAACAATTGAACAGGGCACTTACAGATGTGGCAAAAGTAGATGCAGAGCTTGCAACTATATTATCAAAACAAAGGAATTTAAGTCTCATGTCAACAATGAGGAATTTGAAGTTAAAGGCTGCATTAATTGCAGTACCGGCTATGTAATCTATTTGATAGAATGTGAGGAACATAAAAAACAGTATATAGGGATGACTACCCGAGATGTAAGGACACGAACCAGGGAGCACCTTTCATACATCGAGAATTAAGTGTTGTGCTCAGCGTTAGTAAAACACTTCATTGAAGATCATAACCAAGATGTAAAGAAATTTAAATGGAATGCAATTGAAGAGATAAGGAGCCACAGAGAGGAGGGGACAGGCTTAACCAGCTTAAAAGACAAGAGGCATACTGTATTTTTAATCTTAGGACGCTGGTGCCCCTTGGATTTAATTCAGAGTATGATATTATCAACTGCTGGTTTTAAACCAGCAAATTTTGATACCACTAGGAGAGTTTAATCTATGAGAGCGAAGGATAAATTGGTACATACCTGGGTGTAAACAACATATGTCTTTCTAGGATATATAAAAACTTTAAATTACTATTAGGCAAGGTTTTATACCATTCCCTATCCAAAACAAATGACTTGAATAGGCTATAAGAATGAGGTTAACCCCATTTGATAGTAACCCCTTGAACTATTGTTAAGATAGTCCTCCAATATAATTGCTCAGGTAAAGAGCAGTGTTATCAACAGATAACTATAAGGTTTAAATGAAGTAAGGTTTAGGATAAGGTCCAGAATATGCAAATATTATTTTCAATAGTTTTGAATATAAAGATATAGTTACAATTCTAATTGAAATTATATATGAGGTGAATAAAACGTGTATTACATAACTTTAAAGAGACACAGGGTTAGAATGCGGTAAAATGTATAACTAGAAAAATATTGGGCAACAATATTATAGTTTATTAAATTATACTATAGCATAAGGTTAATCCTTAATAGTAAATATAGGTGTAATATAATATCAATTAATATTTAAACAAAAAATATCTACTTTCAAAATTAGATTAAAAGCCTAATTTTGATATTGTATACATTGGATCGCATCTAATCATCTATTGTTCTAAAATCATATGTCATTTACAATATAAATACAATAAGGATAACTATATAGAGATTATGATTAAAGAACGTAGCCATTTGCTAACTGCTGAATGAATATGAATCTTAAGTTATATGACATAATGTGTTCATGCTCTTGTACCAATAAGATTGCGGAGAGGAATGAGTTAAGTGGGAGTAGTACAAATAATCACCTGAGTGTTATATACTACAGGTGTTAGGGCAGAAGGCATGGTCTATGATTCCGGCACAACTGTTTAGCGTAAGACCGCTGTTGTCTTGCATATGTTTATTTTTTGTTTTATGTGAAGCCAATAAAGTGGATTGTATTACAAGCAAAAGGATCACCTATTTCTTTGTTTGCTTTGACTACTTCCCTCCCGAGCAAGGAGGAGCTCGGGAAGTGTGTGTGGATCCTTGCATACTGACCCAGACGTCAAAGGGAAGCTGATACAAAGCATTTCAGCAGAGGATACAACCAGGTTTTATTCGGCACAAAGAATCCGGGATTCCAGACCAGCAGTCATGGCTGGAGCCATACACAGGTGTCAGCAGGCGTCTGGAGATGCGGAAGTGGAAGTCGGGTGCCATATCTAGAAGATGTAGCGTGCGGGATAAATTCCAAGCCCAGGTAAGAGCTGGTGAGGCACCATAAAGGGGAGTATGCTCAGTATCCTTGTTGTAGAAAAAGGTATTGGCTAGAAACCTGTTACCCACCTGGATGTAGAGACACAGGTGTTGATGACTGCAGTTTGTTGTGGGACATTGTCTTACTGAAGATGCCTATGAGGCTTACCCAGGAATGTATCTATTTGTATATTTAATAACACAGAGCACAGACTGCCAGCTCAATCCTATTGGTTGATTGGATCAGCTAATAAGATTTAACTTCAATCCTATTGGCTGATTGCACGGTAGGGTGATCTTCAAGGGGTTAGTGTTAGGTTTTTTTAAGGGGGGATTGGGTGGGTTTTAGAGTAGGCTTGGTTGTGTGGGTGGTGGGTTTTAATGTTGGGGGGTTTGTAATTTTTTTACAGGTAAAAGAACTGATTACTTTGGGGCAATGCCCCTCAAAAGGCCCTTTTAAGGGCTATTTGTAATTTAGTGTACGGTAGGGCTTTTTTTATTTTGGGGGGCTTTTTGATTTTGTTAGGGGGATTAGAGTAGGTGTAATTAGTTTAAAAATCTTGTAATTATTTTATTATTTTATGTAATTTAGTGGTGGGGGGGTTTCGTACTTTAGATAATTTTTTTAAATTTTAAATAATTGTATTTAGTTTAGGGAATTAATTTAATTATAGTGTAGTGTTAGGTGTAATTGTAACATAGGTTAGGTTTTATTTTACAGGTAAATTTGTCTTTATTTTAACTAGGTAGTTATTAAATAGTTAATTACTATTTAGTAACTATTCTACCTAGTTAAAATAAATACAAAGTTGCCTGTAAAATAAAAATAAACCCTAAGCTAGTTACAATGTAACTATTAGTTATATTGTAGCTAGCTTAGGGTTTATTTTATAGGTAAGTATTTAGTTTTAAATAGGAATAATTTAGGTAATTGTAGTAATTTTATTTAGATTTATTAAAATTATATTTCAGTTAGGGGGGGGTTAGGGTTAGACTTAGGTTTAGGGGTTAATATGTTTATTATAGTGGTGGAGACATTGTGGGCGGCAGATTAGGGGTTAATAAATGTAATAAACGAGAAAGAAGGTACGCTTGCTCAAAGTAGAAATGCTGGGAAATCAAAGGTTTATTTTCTGACCAAACAGTAACAGGTATGAAGGGTCACAGTTAGGAATGCCTGACGCGTTTCGCGCATGCATGGAGGCATTCCTAACTGTTACCCTTCATACCTGTTACTGTTTGGTCTGAAAATAAACCTTTGATTTCCCAGCATTTCTACTTTGAGCAAGCGTACCTTCTTTCTCGTTTATTGCCTATCAGCGGTGGGGTTTACCGCTTTGAATCGCTGCTCTAGCTGCAGTCCCTACCTGGAACCAGGCTTTATACCCTGCCTTTCTACTTCTCCAAGTGAGATCATCCACACGAGCCGACCGACGTCAGGGGTGACGTATCAGGAAGACGAAGCCGGATATCGATATACGCCAAGAAGGACACGCATACTGCACCCGCCCGGGAGGGTTTCCATTGCCCATCCATGAGGAAGTACAGCAGCGTGCCCAGGCATCCCACCGGAGCGGAGGGTAAGATACCTACGGCACTTTTGACTGTGACACCCCTGACCTTCAGGCTTATACGGATTACCGTTGCAGGAAACTTTCTGGCATCCAGTACTGTGGACATTACTTTAATACTAACTGTTTGTTTCCCTTACACCATTTGTTTTGGGACTATTTATTCCCCAGCTTTGAAGGATTCTTACGTACACTTTCATGAAGAAACCGAGGGGGATCTTTATCTGAACACACAATTTTCTGTTGTATTTTGTTAATAAATGTAGTTAGGTTGCGGCCACATTGGGGGTGGCAGATTAGGAGTTAATAAATATAATGTAGGGTTCGGCGATGTTGGGGGCAGCAGATTAGGGGTTCATAACTATAATGTAGGTGGCGGCGGTGTCTGGAGCGGCAGATTAGGGGTTAATAAGTGTAAGATTAGAGGTGTTTAGACTCGGGGTTCATGTTAGGGTGTTAGGTGTAGACATATATTGTGTTTTCCCCATAGGAATCAATGGGGCTGTGTTAGGAGCTTTACGCTGCTTTTTTGCAGGTGTTAGGTTTTTTATCACCTGGCTCTCCCCCATTGATTCCTATGGGGAAATCATGCACGAGCAAGTTCAGCCAGCTCACCGCTGACTTAAGCAGTGCTGGTATTGAGGTGAGATGTTGAGCAAAATTTTGCTCTTCGCTCATTTTTTTGCGGTTAACGCCGGGTTTGTAAAAACCCGTAACACCAGTGCTGTCTGTAAGTGAGCGGTGAGCATAAACTGCTCATTAGCACCGCATAGCTTCTAACGCAAAACTCGTAATCTAGGTGTTAGTTACTATAATGTGCATGAAATGACTTAGTATACTCGACTGATCTTAATGTTTATATGTCTGTATCCATCAACAATACCACATATTGTTACTATAATGTGCATCAAATCACTTAGGCCTAGATTTAGAGTTGGGCGGTAGCCGTCAAAACCAGTGTTAGAGGCTCCTAACGCTGGTTTTGGGCTACCGCCGGTATTTAGAGTCAGTCATTAAAGGGTCTAACGCTCACTTTCCAGCCGCGACTTTTCCATACCGCAGATCCCCTTACATCATTTGCGTATCCTATCTTTTCAATGGGATCTTTCTAACGCCGGTATTTAGAGTCGTGGCTGAAGTGAGCGTTAGAAATCTAACGACAAAACTCCAGCCGCAGAAAAAAGTCAGTAGTTAAGAGCTTTCTGGGCTAACGCCGGTTTATAAATCTCTTAACTACTGTGCTCTAAAGTACACTATCACCCATAAACTACCTATGTACCCCTAAACCGAGGTCCCCCCACATCACCGCCACTCGATTACATTTTTTTAACCCCTAATCTGCCGACCGCCACCTACGTTATACTTATGTACCCCTAATCTGCTGCCCCTAACACCGCCGACCCCTATATTATATTTATTAACCCCTAACCTGCACCCCACAACGTCGCCGCCAGCTACCTACAATAATTAACCCCTAATCTGCGGACCGCAAAGCGCCGCCACCTACGTTATCCTTATGTACCCCTAATCTGCTGCCCCTAACACCACCGACCCCTATATTATATTTATTAACCCCTAATCTGCCCCCCTCAACGTCGCCTCCACCTGCCAACACTTATTAACCCCTAATCTGTCGAGCGGACCGCACTGCTACTATAATAAAGTTATTAACCCCTAATCCGCCTCACTCCCGCCTCAATAACCCTATAATAAATAGTATTAACCCCTAATCTTCCCTCCCTAACATCGCCGACACCTGACTTAAATTATTAACCCCTAATCTGCCGACCGAATCTCGCCGCTACTGTAATAAATGGATTAACCCCTAAAGCTAAGTCTAACCCTAACACTAACACCCCCCTAAGTTAAATATAATTTAAATCTAACAAAATAAATTAACTCTTATTAAATAAATTATTCCTATTTAAAGCTAAATACTTACCTGTAAAGTAAACCCTAATATAGCTACAATATAAATTATAATTATATTATAGCTATTTTAGGATTTATATTTATTTTACAGGCAAATTTGTATTTATTTTAACCAGGTACAATAGCTATTAAATAGTTAAGAACTATTTAATAGCTAAAATAGTTAAAATAATTACAAAATCACCTGTAAAATAAATCCTAACCTAAGTTACAATTAAACCTAACACTACACTATCAATAAATTAATTAAATAAAATTCCTACAATTATCTACAATTAAACCTAACACTACACTATCAATAAATTAATTAAATACAATATCTACAAATAAATACAATTAAATAAACTAACTAAAGTACAAAAAATAAAAAAGAACTAAGTTACAAAAAATAAAAAAATATTTACAAACATTAGAAAAATATTACAACAATTTTAAACTAATTACACCTACTCTAAGCCCCCTAATAAAATAACAAAGCCCCCCAAAATAAAAAAATGCCCTACCCTATTCTAAATTAAAAAAGTTCAAAGCTCTTTTACCTTACCAGCCCTGAACAGGGCCCTTTGCGGGGCATGCCCCAAAGAATTCAGCTCTTTTGCCTGTAAAAAAAACACATACAATACCCCCCCACCCAACATTACAACCCACCACCCACATACCCCTAATCTAACCCAATCCCCCCTTAAATAAACCTAACACTAAGCCCCTGAAGATCTTCCTACCTTATCTTCACCCTGCCAGGTTCACCGATCCGTTCTCGGAAGTCTTAATCCAAGCCCCGGAAGTGTTGATCCAAGCCCAAGTGGGGGGCTGAAGAGTGACGTCCATCCTCGGGCTGAAGTCTGGATCCAAGCGGCGGCTGAAGAACTCCATCATCGGGCTGAAGTCGGAAGTACATCATCGGGATGAAGTCTTCTATCAAGCCGCATCTTCAATCTTCTTTCTTCTGGAGCGGAGCGGAGCGGAGCCATCTTCTTTCCAACCGACGCGGATCCAACCTCTTCAACCGACGCCTACTCGCTGAATGACGGTTCCTTTAAATGACGTCATCCAAGATGGCGTGCCTCGAATTCCGATTGGCTGATAGGATTCTATCAGCCAATTGGTATTAAGGTAGGAATATTCTGATTGGCTGATGGAATCAGCCAATCAGAATCAAGTTCAATCCGATTGGCTGATCCAATCAGCCAATCAGATTGAACTTGATTCTGATTGGCTGATTCCATCAGCCAATCAGAATTTTCCTACCTTAATTCCGATTGGCTGATAGAATCCTATCAGCCAATCGGAATTCGAGGGACGCCATCTTGGATGACGTCCCTTAAAGGAACCGTCATTCTTCAGTTGGACGTCGGAGGAAGAAGATTGATCCACGCTGGAGGTCTTTATGATGGAGCCGTTCCTCATCGGATGAAGATAGAAGATGCCGCTTGGATCAAGATGGTTGCCGGTCTGGATCGCCTCTTCTTCCCGGATAGGATGAAGACTTTGGAGCCTCTTCTGGACCTCTTCAGCCGCAGGATTATGGATCGCCAGCCCCCGCTTGGGTTGGATGAAGATTTTGGAGCCAGGACCGATCGGTGATACCCGGCGAGGTGAAGATAAGGTAGGAAGATCTTCAGGGGCTTAGTGTTAGGTTTATTTAAGGGGGGTTTGGGTTAGATTAGGGGTATGTGGGTGGTGGGTTGTAATGTTGGGGGGGTATTGTATGTTTTTTTTACAGGCAAAAGAGCTGAATTCTTTGGGGCATGCCCCACAAAAGGTCCTTTTAAGGGCTGGTAAGGTAAAAGAGCTTTGAACTTTTTTAATTTAGAATAGGGTAGGGCATTTTTTTATTTTGAGGGTCTTTGTTATTTTATTAGGGGGCTTAGAGTAGGTGTAATTAGTTTAAAATTGTTGTAATATTTTTCTAATGTTTGTAAATATTTTTTTATTTTTTGTAACTTAGTTATTTTTTGTACTTTAGTTAGTTTATTTAATTGTAGTTATTTGTAGGTATTGTATTTAATTAATGTATTGATAGTGTAGTGTTTGGTTTAATTGTAGGTAATTGGAGGTATTTTATTTAATTTATTTATTGATAGTGTAGTGTTAGGTTTAATTGTAACTTAGGTTAGGATTTATTTTACAGGTAATTTTGTAATTATTTTAACTATTTTAGCTATTAAATAGTTCTTAACTATTTAATAGCTATTGTACCTGGTTAAAATAAATACAAAGTTACCTGTAAAATAAATATAAATCCTAAAATAGCTATAATATAATTATAATTTATATTGTAGCTATATTAGGGTTTATTTTGCAGGTAAGTATTTAGCTTTAAATAGGAATAATTTATTTAATAAGAGTTAATTTATTTAGTTAGATTTAAATTATATTTAATTTAGGGGGGTGTTAGTGTTAGGGTTAGACTTAGCTTTAGGGGTTAATCCATTTATTACAGTAGCGGCGAGATTCGGTCGGCAGATTAGGGGTTAATAATTGAAGTTAGGTGTCGGCGATGTTAGGGAGGGCAGATTAGGGGTTAATACTATTTATTATAGGGTTATTGAGGCGGGAGTGAGGCGGATTAGGGGTTAATAACTTTATTATAGTAGCGGTGCGGTCCGCTCGGCAGATTAGGGGTTAATAAGTGTAGGCAGGTGGAGGCAACGTTGAGGGGGGCAGATTAAGGGTTAATAAATATAATATAGGGGTCGGCGGTGTTAAGGGCAGCAGATTAGGGGTACATAGGGATAATGTAAGTAGCGGCGGTTTACGGAGCGGCAGATTAGGGGTTAAATAAAATATGCAGGTGTCAGCGATAGCGGGGGCGGCAGATTAGAGGTTAATAAGTGTAAGGTTAGGGGTGTGTAGACTCGGGGTACATGTTAGGGTGTTAGGTGCAGACGTAGGAAGTGTTTCCCCATAGAAAACAAAGGGGCTGCGTTAGGAGCTGAACGCAGCTTTTTTGCAGGTGTTAGGTTTTTTTTCAGCTCAAACAGCCCCATTGTTTTCTATGGGGGAGCACGTTTTTGAAGCTGGCCGCGTCCTTAAGCACCGCTGGTATTGAGAGTTGAAGTTGCGGTAAATATGCTATACGCTCCTTTTTTGGAGCCTAACGCAGCCATTCTGTGAACTCTAAATACCAGCGGTATTTAAAAGGTGCGGCCAGAAAAAAGCATGCGTAGCTAACGCACCCCTTTGGCCGCAAAACTCTAAATCTAGGCGTTAGTAAATCCTGAAAACCCTGACAGCATGGGATACACACATGTAAACTTTAAGATCAGTCGAGTATACTTAGTAATTTCATGCACATTATAGTAACAATATATGTACACATTGGGGATTTTATTTTATTTAGTAACTCGAGCTGCTCACAGTGTTAAATCAAAAAAGAGCTAACTTTAGTGTGTTTCCTTAACTGTTCTAACTACTGATGGGCTGTGACGTAGTGGCATTGGAATGCTGTGACTAAGAGCAGCTCCTGTGCAGTGTGTATTTTTAATCAGACAGCTGACAGAACGTCACTTCCATTCGCTAGTCTGATAAATTTGCTGATCTGACAGAACAGTGGCATGCCGGATAAAACACAGTTGGCTAGATTACAAGTGGCGCGCTATATAGCGCTTGTAAGCAAACTATATTAGTTCTTAACTTTGTAATATCAGTGCACGATAATGTTAATCACAATGCAAACTCGAGCTCGCGTTCCCATTGCTGGGAAAAATTGGGCTCACAAGAGTGTGCTTCCATAGGCTACTATGGGAGCCTCATTCTGTTGCCGTCACAGATGGGCAGCATTTTTGAATATATATCTATATAATATATATATATATTTATGTGTTTATATGTGTATAAACAAATATTAACACATACATATATATGTATATAATCATCTATACTATTATTGCGTTTGTAATGTCCGTCGCCGTCAGCAGTTGCGCATGCATCCTCAATGGAATGTTGGCAGCGCGAAGACAAAATAATTCACCTGGATGCAGGGAAGCTGCATCCAAGGTAATTCCGAAAATGGCAGGATGGTGAAAGAATCCACAGAAGGTGGATTCTTCCACCACCCTGCCATTTTCTGAATCCACAGGGAAGCTTAATCCAGGTGGATTCTTTCACCACCCTGCCATTTTCGGAATCCAAACGGATGCAGCATAAGCTGCATCCCGGTGGATGCAGTAAAGGCAAATGGAGCATTACAAAAGCAAAAACTAATTGCCTGCATCAAGTATTAAAAAAAAAAACTAATCGCCTGCATCAAGTATTAAAATAAATATATAACCGCCCGCATCAAGTACTTAAAAAAAAAAAAAAAACGCCCACACGAAATATAACAAAAAAAACAACCTCCCACACAAAATATTAACACCTACACAGCAAACCCCCACATTGCAAAATAATACAGTAATTAACCCCTTAATCCCTTAACCGTCAACCACCCGCATCGCAATAAACCTAATTTCCCTATTAAACCTTAAACCACAAAACCCCCACATTGCAATAAACCTATTTACCCTATTAACCCCTAAACCGCAAAACCCCTACATCGCAATAAACCTATTTACCCTATTAACCCCTAAACTGCAAAACTCCCACATCTCAATAAACCTAATTAACTTATTAACACCTCAAAACCTACAACGCTAATAGCTATTTAAATAACTAAGCCCCCTAACCTAACACCCCCTAACCTAACACCCCCTTAAATTAACTCAAATTACCTAAACTAATAAATTCTAAAGTTACAAAAAATATACAATGTATGCATTGTTACAGTATAAATTATGTGTGGGCGGAGTTACGGATATTGCGGATCGGAACTTCCGAAAATATATTACGGGCATAGGAATTAACATATACGTCAGTTTCAATCAAATACTGCACGTTTGTGGAAAGCCACGTCTCTCGCTCGCGGCAAATCGCGTGTGTCGCTCGCAACTAACTATGCCCCTTCTTCGCGCCGGTTAGTCAATTTAAATAATAAGTTAAAACATTATCTGATGCAGTTAAGAAAAAGCAGTCTGTGAGGAGAGTTGTTGTAGAGAGAGATCAGTTATATTAATAGCGGAACATCGTATTTAGCTTAATTTTTTAGCATTATTAGTTATTCCAACCAAAAAGCTTTTATAAAAGCTAAAGATAAGTCTGTTGTTTTTTATTTTTAACAGCTTTTTTCAAAGCTTAAGATGTTAAAAAAAAAAAAAAAAAAAAACACGATTGGACATATTTTACCTCATAAGTTTTATAGAAAGCTAAATAATAGAACATAAATACACTTAAAGGACACTGAACCCAAATTTTTTCTTTTGTGATTCAGAAAGAGCATGAAAATTTAAGCAACTTTCTAATCTACTCCTATTATCAAATTTTCTTCATTCTCTTGGTATCTTTATTTGAAATGCAAGAATGTAAGTTTAGATGCCGGCCTATTTTTGGTGAACAACCTGGGTTGTCCTTGCTGATTGGTGGATAAATTAATCCACCAATACAAAAGTGCTGTCCAGAGTCCTAAACAAAAAAAAAACCTTAGATGCCTTCTTTTTCAAATAAAGATAGCAAAAGAACAAAGAAAAAATTATAATAGGAGTAAATTAGAAAGTTGCTTAAAATTTCATGCTCTATCTGAATCATGAAAGAAAAAAATTGGGTTCAGTGTCCCTTTATAAAGCTTTTTTAAAAGCTAAACACCTAGATTACGAGTTTTGCGTTAGAAGCTATGCGGTGCTAACGAGCAGTTTATGCTCACCACTCACTTACAGACAGCGCTGGTATTACAGGTTTTTACAACCCAGACAAGAAGTGAGTGTTGAGCAAAATTTTGCTCCTTACCTCACTCCAATACCAGCGCTGCTTACGTTAGTGGAGAGCTGGTGTAACGTGCTCGTGCACGATTTCCCCATAGGAATCAACAGGGAGAGCCGACTGAAAAAAAGTCTAACACCTGCCAAAAAACACCCTAACATGAACCCCAAGTCTAAACACACCTAATCTTACACTTATTAACCCCTAATCTGCCGCCCCTGACATCGCCGCAACCTATATTATATTATTAACCCCTAATCTGCCACTCCGGACACCGCCGCCACCTAAATTATATTTATGAACCCCTAATCTGCTGCCCCCAACATCGCCGACACCTACATTATATTTATTAACCCCTAATCTGCCACCCCCAATGTCGCCACCACCTACCTACATTTATTAACCCCTAATCTGCTGCCCCCAACGTTGCCACCACTATAATAAACATATTAACCCCTAAACCGCCACACTCCTGCTTCGCAAACATTAGTTAAATATTATTAACCCCTAATCTGCTGGCCCTGACATCAATGACACCTACCTACATGTATTAACCCCTAATCTGCCGCCCCCAACGTCGCCACCACTTTATTAAAGTTATTAACCCCTAAACCTAAGTCTAACCCTAAACCTAACACCCCCTAACTGAAATATAATTAAAAGAAATCTAAATAAAATTACTATAATAAACTAAATTATTCCTATTTAAAACTAAATACTTACCTGTAAAATAAACCCTAAGCTAGCTACAATATAACTAATAGTTACATTGTAGCTAACTTAGGCTTTATTTTTATTTTACAGGCAAGTTTGTATTTATTTTAACTAGGTACAATTATTATTAAATAGTTATTAGCTATTTAATAACCACCTAGTTAAAATAAATACAAAAGTACCTGTAAAATAAAACCTAACCTAAGTTACAATTCCACCTAACACTACATTACAATTAAATTATTTCCCTAAATTAAATACAATTAAATACAATTAAATTAAATTATCTAAAGTACAAAAAAAACAAACACTAAATTACAGAAAATTATAAACAAATTACAAGATTTTTAAACTAATTACACCTAATCTAATCCCCATAACAAAATAAAAAAAAAACCCAAAATAAAAAAATCCCTACCCTACACTAAATTACAAATAGCCCTTAAAAGGGCCTTTTGTGGGACATTGCCCCAAAGTAATCAGCTCTTTTACCTGTAAAAAAAAAAAAAAGTACAAATCCCCCCCAAGATTAAAACCCACCACCCACACAACCAACCCTACTCTAAAACCCACCCAATACCCCCTTAAAAAAACCTAACACTAACCCCTTGAAGATCACCTTACCGGGAGAAGTCTTCATCCAACCGGGCTGAAGTCCTCAACAAAGCCGGGAGAAGTCTTCATCCAAGCCGGGCAAAGTGGTCCTCCAGACAGGCAGAAGTCTTCATCCAGACGGAATCTTCTATCTTCATCCATCCGGCGCAGAGCGGGTCCATCTTCAAGACATCCGATGCGGAGCATCCTCTTCTGACGACGGCTAAGACTGAATGATGGTTCCTTTAAATGACGTCATCCAAGATGGCGTCCCTTCAATTCCGATTGGCTGATAGAATTCTATCAGTCAATCGGAATTAAGGTAGAAAAAATCCTATTGCATCAGCCAATCGGAATTGAAGGGACGCCATCTTGGATGACATCATTTAAAGGAACCTTCATTCAGTCTTAGCCGTCGTCAGAAGAGGATGCTACGCGTCTGATGTCTTGAAGATGGACCCGCTCCACGCTGGATGGATGAAGATAGAAGATGCCGTCTGGATGAAGACTTCTGCCTGTCTGAAGGACCACTTCGCCCGGCTTGGATGAAGACTTCTCCCGGCTTCGTTGGGGACTTCACTCCGGTTGGATGAAGACTTCTCCCGGTAAGGTGATCTTCAAGGGTTAGTGTTAGGTTTTTTAAGGGGGTATTGGGTGGGTTTTAGAGTAGGGTTGGTTGTGTGGGTAGTGGGTTTTAATGTTGGGGAAGGATTTGTACTTTTTTTTACAGGTAAAAGAGCGGATTACTTTGGGGCAATGCCCCACAAAAGGCCCTTTTAAGGGCTATTTGTAATTTAGTGTAGGGTAGGGATTTTTTATTTTGGGGGGCTTTTTTATTTTGTTAGGGGGATTAGATTAGGTGTAATTTGTTTAAAAATCTTATAATTTGTTTATTATTTTCTGTAATTTAGTGTTTTTTTTTTTTAATATAATTGTATTTAATTGTATTTAATTTAGGGAAATAATTTAATTGTGTAGTGTTAGGTGTAATTGTAACTTAGGTTTGGTTTTATTTCGCAGGTTCTTTTGTATTTATTTTAACTAGGTAGTTATTAAATAGTTAATAACTATTTAGTAACTATTCTACCTAGTTAAAATAAATACAAACTTGCCTGTAAAATAAAAATAATCCCTAAAATAGATACAATGTAACTATTAGTTATATTGTAGCTAGCTTAGGGTTTATTTTATAGGTAAGTATTTAGTTTTAAATAGGAATAATTTAGTTAATTATAGTAATTTTTATTTATATTTATTTTAATTATATTTAAGTTAGGGGGTGTTAGGGTTAGGGTTAGTCTTAGGTTTAGGAGTTAATAACTTTAATATAGTGGCAGCGACGTTGGGGCGGCAGATTAGGGGTTAATAAATGTAGGTAGGTGGCGTCGATGTTAGGGACGGCAAATTAGGGGTTAATAATATTTATTATAGTGGCGGCGATGTCCGGTTCGCGAGGCGGGAGTGTGGCGGTTTAGGGGTTAATATATTTATTATAGTGGCGCCGTTGTCCTGTTCGGCAGATTAGGGGTTAAAATTTTTATTATAGTGTTTGCGATGTGGGAGGCCTCGGTTTAGGGGTTAATAGGTAGTTTATGAGTGTTAGTGTACTTTTTAGCACTTTAGTTAAGAGTTTTATGCTACGGCGTTGCAGTGTAAACCTCTTAACTACTGAATTTAAAATGCGGTACCAGGCTTGACAGGAGAGGGTCTATCTCTCACTTTTTGTCAGACTCGTAATACCAGCGCTATGCAAGTCCCATTGAAAAAAAAGGATACACAATTTACGTAAGTGGATCTGCGGTGTTTCCAAGTCTGAAAAAAAAGTGAGCGGTACACCTGTACCTTCAAGACTCGTAATACCAGCGGGCGTTAAAAAGCAGCGTTGGGACTGGCCAATGCTGCTTTTTAAGCCTAACGCACAACTCGTAATCTAGTCGAAAGTGTTTAAAGAAAAAATAAATCTGTTGCTAAATAAGTAGCTAAGTAGGGTATAAAATTGAATAATAATTTACATAAATATATTATTATAAAGTATACTCTTTATTTAAAAGGTTTATTTTTTTTATAAAAAATTAAAAAAAAATTGGGTTTTATTTTTTAAAGTTAAAAAAAGTTGTACATTTAACTATAGATTAGAATAATATAAGAAAGATATTGCAAATAGAGGATTGCAACATCTGTTGATTATTTAGGAAATCAGTTTCTCAAAAAAAGGTGTTACAACACGAGCAGATTACTTTATATATATACAGGGAGTGCAGAATTATTAGGCAAGTTGTATTTTTGAGGATTAATTTTATTATTGAACAACAACCATGTTCTCAATGAACCCAAAAAACTCATTAATATCAAAGCTGAATAATTTTGGAAGTAGTTTTTAGTTTGTTTTTAGTTATAGCTATTTTAGGGGGATATCTGTGTGTGCAGGTGACTATTACTGTGCATAATTATTAGGCAACTTAACAAAAAACAAATATATACCCATTTCAATTATTTATTTTTACTAGTGAAACCAATATAACATCTCAACATTCACAAATATACATTTCTGACATTCAAAAACAAAACAAAAACAAATCAGTGACCAATATAGCCACCTTTCTTTGCAAGGACACTCAAAAGCCTGCCATCCATGGATTCTGTCAGTGTTTTGATCTGTTCACCATCAACATTGCGTGCAGCAGCAACCACAGCCTCCCAGACACTGTTCAGAGAGGTGTACTGTTTTCCCTCCTTGTAAATCTCACATTTGATGATGGACCACAGGTTCTCAATGGGGTTCAGATCAGGTGAACAAGGAGGCCATGTCATTAGATTTTCTTCTTTTATACCCTTTCTTGCTAGCCACGCTGTGGAGTACTTGGACGCGTGTGATGGAGCATTGTCCTGCATGAAAATCATGTTTTTCTTGAAGGATGCAGGCTTCTTCCTGTACCACTGCTTGAAGAAGGTGTCTTCCAGAAACTGGCAGTAGGAATGGGAGTTGAGCTTGACTCCATCCTCAACCCGAAAAGGTCCCCATAAGCTCATCTTTGATGATACCAGCCCAAACCAGTACTCCACTTCCTCCTTGCTGGCGGGAGTCGGACTGGAGCTCTCTGCCCTTTACCAATCCAGCCACGGGCCCATCCATCTGGCCCATCAAGACTCACTCTCATTTCATCAGTCCATAAAACCTTAGAAAAATCAGTCTTGAGATATTTCTTGGCCCAGTCTTGACGTTTCAGCTTGTGTGTCTTGTTCAGTGGTGGTCGTCTTTCAGCCTTTCTTACCTTGGCCATGTCTCTGAGTATTGCACACCTTGTGCTTTTGGGCACTCCAGTGATGTTGCAGCTCTGAAATATGGCCAAACTGGTGGCAAGTGGCATCTTGGCAGCTGCACGCTTGACTTTTCTCAGTTCATGGGCAGTTATTTTGCGCCTTGGTTTTTCCACACGCTTCTTGCGACCCTGTTGACTATTTTGAATGAAACGCTTGATTGTTCGATGATCACGCTTCAGAAGCTTTGCAATTTTAAGAGTGCTGCATCCCTCTGCAAGATATCTCACTATTTTTGACTTTTCTGAGCCTGTCAAGTCCTTCTTTTGACCCATTTTGCCAAAGGAAAGGAAGTTGCCTAATAATTATGCACACCTGATATAGGGTGTTGATGTCATTAGACCACACCCCTTCTCATTACAGAGATGCACATCACCTAATATGCTTAATTGGTAGTAGGCTTTCGAGCCTATACAGCTTGGAGTAAGACAACATGCATAAAGAGGATGATGTGGTCAAAATACTCATTTGCCTAATAATTCTGCACACAGTGTATATATATATATATATATATATATATATATAGCAATACCACAATGGCGAAAAATAAGCAGTCATAGACCGAGCTGAATCATTGCTGTATATTTATTGTCACATCAAGAAAAACAAAGGTTCCACCACTCCACACACATCAGCTACATCCAACGCGTTTCCTGCTGCTAAACAGCACTTCGTCAGGGATACTCACAGCTGTCTAATTACACCTTTTATTTGGCTCACCACTCATTCCCAAAATTTAAAGGTATATTACCGCAAACAAATTCAGCGGCATAATACTAACCTATAAGCCATTCATTATAAAAAGGTGCATCAATATCACATTCCAATATATAAAATAACAAACATAAATTTACAAGTTAAGAGTACATTGTATCTAAAAATATATATAGACAATTAACACATCATAGTGGGGGTTACAACTTATACTATATGAATCCCGCTAGAACAGATAATTTTATTGCATTGATGTTTATGTATTTGTTTATACAGTACTAAAACTAGTTCAGCAGTTACAGCTCAAGGGCATTTTTTCAATATATATATTTATATGTACTTAATACTCAACATTATACATAGTAAATAACCTCTAATAATATTTACACTTGGAATAACCTATCACTATAATTTTCAAATAGTTATACATATAGCGTATCAGTTTTATTTCCTATATTAGTAGGAAAAAAAAATTAGATTACAACTACCTACTGATTACATCTTAGTTGCCTATGTATAATTTTACATCTGAATTTTCATTTATGCCCAAAGGACTTAGAGCAGATTCTGGCCATCCCTATAGTGTGAAAAAGGGAATTCCAAAAGGCCAGTTTATGCTCCTAAAACGTAATTGTAGTAGTGAAGAAAATGATTCTGTCCAAGCAAATAACTTAATGAATAGATTGATGGATAGGGGTTATAAGAAAAGAGATCTAGAAATAACTATGGAGAAAGTTAAGGCTATGGATAGGAAGTCCTTATTGCAAGATAAATGTAAACAAGATAAAGAGTCAGGAAATATAGATAGACTAACTTTTTCTACGAAATACAGTAGGCAATACTCAGAAATCTGTAAAATTATTCAGAAATTTAGTCCATTATTAAAAAATGATCCTAAATTGAAGACAGTCATAGATAAAGGAATTAGATGTGTATCAAGGAAAGCTGAAACTATAGAAAATAGTCTCAAACGAAATTTTTCTATCAATGAGAAAAAGGATAACAGGATGTGGCTAAAAAAGAAAAATGGGAATTATAGATGTGGTGGCACACCATGTAAATCATGTAAATATCTTATTAGGAGTGATACTTTTAACTCCACAGTAACAGGTAATGTATACATGGTGAACCACCACCTTAACTGTAATTCCAGATATATAGTGTATCTTATCACTTGTAAACTTTGTTTTTTTCAATACACTGGTAGAACGACACGCATGCTCAAAGATAGAGTGAGAGAACACTTGTTGTCTCTTGAAAGTGAAGTACCTAAGACACCAGTAGCGAAACACTTTGCTCAGCACAGGAGAAGTGCTAATTTTGATAAAAGTGAATTAAAATACATTAATACTTTATTTTCATTTCAAGGTATTGATCATGTGCCCAAATTAAATACAGGTGGAAATAGATCTCAGACACTGAATAGGAGAGAAGTCTATTGGATTTATACCTTGAAAACAGGGAGTCCTTTGGGCATAAATGAAAATTCAGATGTAAAATTATACATAGGCAACTAAGATGTAATCAGTAGGTAGTTGTAATCTAATTTTTTTTCCTTAGGAGGATGATATTACTATTATAGGAAATAAAACTGATACGCTATATGTATAACTATTTGAAAATTATAGTGATAGGTTATTCCAAGTGTAAATATTATTAGAGGTTATTTACTATGTATAATGTTGAGTATTAAGTACATATAAATATATATATTGAAAAAATGCCCTTGAGCTGTAACTGCTGAACTAGTTTTAGTACTGTATAAACAAATACATAAACATCAATGCATTAAAATTATCTGTTCTAGCGGAATTCATATAGTATAAGTTGTAACCCCCACTATGATGTGTTAAATGTCTATATATATTTTTAGATACAATGTACTCTTAACTTGTAAATTTATGTTTGTTATTTTATACATTGGAATGTGATATTGATGCACCTTTTTATAATGAATGGCTTATAGGTTAGTATTATGCCGCTGAATTTGTTTGCGGTAATATACCTTTAAATTTTGGGAATGAGTGGTGAGCCAAATAAAAGGTGTAATTAGACAGCTGTGAGTATCCCTGACGAAGTGCTGTTTAGCAGCAGGAAACGCGTTGGATGTAGCTGATGTGTGTGGAGTGGTGGAACCTTTGTTTTTCTTGATGTGACAATAAATATACAGCAATGATTCAGCTCGGTCTATGACTGCTTATTTTTCGCCATTGTGGTATTGCTGGATTCCTTTTGGTGTGTGAGATACACCGCAGAGATTTCTAAGCTACAGGTTCTGTACTGAATAGACGCTATCCGGTGAGGAGGAGGAGTGCCTGGAAACTTTCCATCATCCCGCAAAGTGGGGCCGGATAACCGTGAGTAACCTGGGTTGTTGTTTTTATAAAAACACAAAGTTAGTTCGATACCACCAATATATCCTCAAGTCGTTTACTTGTGATACATTATATTATACTGGAATACTGGAGAATTTGGCGGTTATTTGAACATATATACCTACAAAGGAGAAACACAATATTTTATAGTGTATATGAAAAACTCACCCAGCCGAACATATATACATTTAACACTCTATGTGTACCTGGAAACAAGAGTGTTATAAGTAAGAACTTTGAAACAATTTAAATTCCTGCAAATAACCGGGTTGGCAACAACACATGAGAGATTACAAACCCATTTATAACACAATTGACTGTTTTGTGTTGCACACAGCTAAAAGGTTAAGTGAATACTTTCCTTATGGCTTATTTACACAGTTTTGCAACAGTGTGTCTTTGCTATATATATATATATATATATATACATATATATATATATATATATATATATATATATATGTGTGTGTGTGAAAAGAGAAAGAGAACAGCACTCCTGAGATAGAACAAAAGCTAGAATAACTTCCATTCCTGTTCATTTAAATTTACAACTCAGGGTGCAGGTTCTTTTAGCACACTATGCCCCTTCGCAGAGAAAAAATATCCTGTAGCATATCAGTCTGATCCTGCCCAATGACAGTCCAGATCAGAAATACCAGGCAATTCTTCTCTGAACAAGGGAAGCAACAACCCCAGACGATCGTATATATATATATAAATAGATAGATAGATAAAAACAGCATTGCTAAATAAAGTGTTGCAATATCTGTAACATTAGTTAATTTTGTCGCTACATCTGTAGCCTTATTATATTTAATATATTTTGCATATATTTAGGACAAAAGTCCATTCCCATAAGGTTGTCACTATATCTGTTGGTTTTATATATATATATTTTCAAGAAGTTTGGCAAATAGGCGGCTAGATTACGAGTTTTTGTCGGTAATGGTGTGCGGTGCTAACGCACAGTTTTTCCTTACCGCTCACCTACAGTAACGCTGGTATTACGGGTTTTTAGAAACCCGGCGTTAGCCGCAAAAAAGTGAGCGTAGAGCAGCATTTAGCACCACATCTCACCTCAATACCAGCGCTGCTTACGGTAGCGGTAAGCTGGCAAAACGTGCTCATGCGCCATTTCCCCATAGGAATCAATGGGGCAGATTTGGCTGAAAAAAGTCTAACACCTGCAAAAAAGCAGCGTTCAACTCCTAACGCAGCCCCATTGATTCCTATGGGGAAATAATTTTTGTGTTTACACCTAACATCCTAACATGAACTCCGAGTCTAAACACCCCTAATCTTACACTTTTTAACACCTAATCTGCCGCCCCCGACATCGCCGACACCTGCATTATATTATTAACCCCTAATCTGCCGTTCCATACACCGCCGCCACCTACATTATACTTATGGACCCCTAATCTGTTGCCCCCAACATCGCCAACACCTACATTATAGTTATTAACCCCTATTCTGCCACCCCCAATGTCGTTGCAACCTACCTACAATTATTAACCCCTAATCTGCCGCCCCCAACGTCGCCGCCAATATAATAAAGTTATTAACTCCTAAAGTCTAACCCTAACCCTAACCCCCCTAACTTAAATATAATTTAAATAAATCTAAATAAACACTAATATTAAATAAATTATTCATATTTAAAACTAAATACTTACCTATAAAATAAACCATAAGATAGCTACAATATAACTAATAGTTACATTGTAGCTAGCTTAGGATTTATTTTTATTTTACAGGCAACTTTGTTTTTATTTTAGCTAGGTACAATAGTTATTAAATAGTTATCTAATCTAATCCACCTAATAAAATAAAAAAGCCCCCCAAAATAATAAAAATCCCTACCCTATACTAAATTACAAATAGCCCTTAAAAGGGCTTTTTGCGGGGCATTGACCCAAAGTAATCAGCTCTTTTACCTGTAAAAAAAATACAATACCCCCCAACATTAAAACCCACCACCCACACACCCAACCCTACTCTAAAACCCACCCAATCCCCCCTTAATAAAACCTAACACTACCCCCTTGAAGATCACCCTACCTTGAGATGTCTTCACCAAACTGGGCAGAAGTGGTACTCCAGATGGTCCGAAGTCTTCATCCTATCCGGGCAGAAGAGGTCCTCCAGATGGCCAGAAGTCTTCATCCAGGCGGCATCTTCTATCTTCATCCATCCAGCACGGAGAGGGTCCATCTTCAAGAAATCCGACGCGGAGCATCCTCTTCTTTCGACGGCGACTGGAACAATGACAGGTCCTTTAAATGACGTCAGCCAATCGGAATTAAGGTAGAAAAAGTTGATTAGAACAGCCAATAGGATTGAGCTTGCATACTATTGGCTGATTGGAACAGCCAATAGAATGCAAGCTCAATCCTATTGGCTGATTGGATCAGCCAATAGGATTTTTTCTACCTTGAAGGGACGCCATCTTGGATGATGTCATTTAAAGGACCCGTCATTGTTCCAGTCGCCGTCGAAAGAAGAGGATGCTCCACGTCGAATGTCTTGAAGATGGACCCGCTCAGATGGATGAAGATGGAGGATGTCACCTGGATAAAGACTTCTGGCCATCTGGAGGTCCTCTTCTGCACGGATAGGATGAAGACTTCGGACCGTCTGGAGGACCACTTCTGCCAGGTTGGATGAAGACGTCTCAAGGTAGGGTGATCTTCAAGGGGGTAGTGTTAGGTTTTATTAGGGGGTGGTTGGGTGGGTTTTAGAGTAGGGTTGGGTGTGTGGGTGGTGGGTTTTAATGTTGGGGGGGTTATTGTATTTTTTTTACAGGTAAAACAGCTGATTACTTTGGGGCAATGCCGCGCAAACATCCCCTTTAAGGGCTATTTGTAATTTAGTATAGGGTGGGGATTTTTATTATTTTGGGGGACTTTTTTATTTTATGAGGAGGATTAGATTAGGTGTAATTAGTTTAAAAAACTTGCAATTATTTAATTATTTTCTGTAATTTAGTGTTTTTTTTTCTCGTAATTTAGTTTATTTAATTTAATTGTAATTAATTGTAGTTAATTTAGTTAATTTATTTAATTATAGTGTAGTGTTAGGTGTAATTGTAACTTAGGTTAGGTTTTATTTTACAGCTAGATTAAAGAGAACCAAGATAACACACAGAGTCTCTATAGAAGTGCGCAAATGATCACAGCATGTGGCAGATGGCGGATTCGGCAACCAGCAATCCAGGCAGCTCTCTTAGAAATGGTAAGTGGACAACGGGAACCTGTGGATGACAGATGGAAGAGGCGCCTCATGGGACAAGTATCGTTTTAGGCAACAGAGGGATACACATTAACAGCGGACCCCCCACACAGAGTGTTACTCACAAGAGCGGCGGTACAAACGTGTACCCAGACAAGCAGGACGGAACCAAAAGTCGCCCGTCAGACAGGCGTAAGCTCGGTACGCTAGGCAAACGTCACTCAAAAATTTTGGACTTTCAGAGGTTCCGTACAGGCGCTCAAATTAAAAACAGTGTTACTGTTTTGCAGGAAGTTTCCACACGTGAACAGAGTGTCAATGCAGTACTGGGAACTATCAGAGCACATCAGGTGAACCAATGACAAGAGGCATACACTTGCAGCCACCAATCAGCAACAAGCTCAAGGTAGTGCATTGCTGTTCCTGCGCCTACCTAGGCATGAAAATGACAACTGCTTGCTGAGTGACGTTTGCCTAGCGTACCGAGCTTACGCCTGTCTGACGGGCGACTTTTGGTTCCGTCCTGCTTGTCTGGGTACACGTTTGTACCGCCGCTCTTGTGAGTAACACTCTGTGTGGGGGGTCCGCTGTTAATGTGTATCCCTCTGTTGCCTAAAACGATACTTGTCCCATGAGGCGCCTCTTCCATCTGTCATCCACAGGTTCCCGTTTTATTTTACAGGTATATTTGTCTTTATTTTAACTAGGTAGCTATTAAATAGTTAATAACTATTTAATAACTATTGTACCTAGTTAAAATAAATACAAACTTGCCTGTAAAATAAAAATAAACCCTAAGCTAGATACAAATGTAACTATTAGTTATATTGCAGCTATTTTAGGGTTTGTTTTATAGGTAAGTATTTAGTTTTAAATAGGAATAATTTATTTAATTGTAGTAATTTTATTTCGATTTATTTAAATAAATTTTAAGTTAGGGGGTGTTAGGGTTAGGGTTAGACTTAGATTTTCAGGTTAATAAATTTAGTATAGTGGCGGCGACGTTGGGGTCGGCAGATTAGGGGTTAATAAATGTAGGTAGGTGTCGGCGATGTTAGGGACGGCAGATTATAGGTTAATAATATTTAACTAGTGTTTGCAAGATGGGGTTTAGGAGTTAATACATTTATTGAAGTGGTGGCGATGACTGGTTAGGCAGATTAGAGGTTAAAAATTGTAATATAGTGTTTGCGATGTGGGGGGGCCTCGGTTTAGGGGTTAATAGGTAGTTTATGGGTGTTAGTGTACTTTTTAGCAGTTTAGTTAAGAGTTTTATGTTACGGCATTAGCCCATAAAACTCTTAATTACTGACTTTTAAATGCGGTATCAGTCTTGACAGGAGAGGGTGTACCGCTCACTTTTTCTAAGACTCGTAATACCGGCGTTAGGAAAATCCCATTGAAAAGAAATAATACGGAATTTACGTAAGTGGATTTGCGGTATGCTCGAGTCGCGGAAAAAAAGTGAGTGGTACACCTGTACCTGCCAGACTCGTAATGCCAGCGGGCGTTAAAAGCAGCGTTGGGACCTCTCAACGCTGCTTTTTAAGGCTAACGCAAGACTCGTAATCTAGGCGAGGGTTTGGCTAAACTGGTATATTTATTATATATATATAGAGCAGTTGAACATAAAAAAGGCTGTCACTACACCTGTAGAAATATTTATATATAGATTAAAGCAGATTTCACAAAACATTTTTGCTACTTTGGTAGCTTTATTATATATTTTGTTGTTTTATTAGAAATTTCATATTTTTAGTATATTTAAGACAGTAGTCCATTCAAATAAGGGTGCTGTTACACCTGTAGGTTTTATATATTTATATATATATATATATATATATATATATATATATATATATATAAAATTCACCTGTAGATTAATTTATATATATTATATATATATAGATGAAAGCAGCATAGCTAATAAAAGTGTTGCTATACCAATATCATTATAACAAAAATAAATATTACTGCTACATCAGTAGCCTCATTATCTATACTAGACTTGTGCAGCTTCGAAAAATTTGTTTCGGTTCGGATCGATTTTAATTTCGGTTCGAATCGATTCGAATTCGGAAAAAATCAAATTAATTAATTTCGGATTCATTCGGATTCTTTCGGATTCGAAAAATTTCGGCTGGATTTGGTTCGATTCGGTTCGGTTCAATTCGGAAATTCGGGAATTTCGGTAAGTGTTAGATGGGATGTGCTGTGTATTACACTAGTAGTTTATGTACTGTATATTAGGTTTAAATCATAGCAGAGTGATAAAAACATAATTTATGTAAGAACTTACCTGATAAATTCATTTCTTTCATATTAGTAAGAGTCCATGAGCTAGTGACGTATGGGATATACATTCCTACCAGGAGGGGCAAAGTTTCCCAAACCTCAAAATGCCTATAAATACACCCCTCACCACACCCACAAATCAGTTTAACGCATAGCCAAGAAGTGGGGTGATAAGAAAAAAGTGCGAAAGCATAAAAAATAAGGAATTGGAATAATTGTGCTTTATACAAAAAAAATCAAAACCACCACAAAAAGGGTGGGCCTCATGGACTCTTGCTAATATGAAAGAAATGAATTTATCAGGTAAGTTCTTACATAAATTATGTTTTCTTTCATGTAATTAGCAAGAGTCCATGAGCTAGTGACGTATGGGATAATGACTACCCAAGATGTGGATCTTCCACGCAAGAGTCACTAGAGAGGGAGGGATAAAATAAAGACAGCCAATTCCGCTAAAAATAATCCACACCCAAAATAAAGTTTAAATCTTATAATGAAAAAAACTGAAATTATAAGCAGAAGAATCAAACTGAAACAGCTGCCTGAAGTACTTTTCTACCAAAAACTGCTTCAGAAGAAGAAAACACATCAAAATCGTAGAATTTAGTAAAAGTATGCAAAGAAGACCAAGTTGCTGCTTTGCAAATCTGATCAACCGAAGCTTCATTCCTAAACGCCCAGGAAGTAGAAACCGACCTAGTAGAATGAGCTGTAATCCTTTGAGGCGGAGTTTTACCCGAGTCGACATAAGCATGATGAATTAAAGATTTTAACCAAGATGCCAAAGAAATGGCAGAGGCCTTCTGACCTTTCCTAGAACCGGAAAAGATAACAAATAGACTAGAAGTCTTTTGGAATTTCTTAGTAGCTTCAACATAATATTTCAAAGCTCTAACTACATTCAAAGAATGCAATGATCTCTCCTTAGAATTCTTAGGATTAGGACACAATGAAGGAACCACAATTTCTCTAATAATGTTGTTAGAATTCACAACCTTAGGGAAAAATTTAAAAGAAGTTCGCAACACCGCCTTATCCTGATGAAAAATCAGAAAAGGAGACTCACAAGAAAGAGCAGATAATTCAGAAACTCTTCTAGCAGAAGAGATGGCCAAAAGAAACAAAACTTTCCAAGAAAGTAATTTAATGTTCAAAGAATGCATAGGTTCAAACGGAGGAGCTTGAAGAGCCCCCAGAACCAAATTCAAACTCCAAGGAGGAGAAATTGACTTAATAACAGGTTTTATACGAACCAAAGCTTGTACAAAACAATGAATATCAGGAAGATTAGGAATCCTTCTGTGAAAAAGAACAGAAAGAGCAGAGATTTGTCCTTTCAAGGAACTTGCAGACAAACCTTTATCCAAACCATCCTGAAGAAACTGTAAAATTCTCGGAATTCTAAAAGAATGCCAGGAAAAATGATGAGAAAGACACCAAGAAATGTAAGTCTTCCAGACTCTATAATATATCTTTCTAGATACAAATTTACGAGCCTGTAACATAGTATTAATTACAGAGTCAGAGAAACCTCTTTGACTAAGAATCAAGCGTTCAATCTCCATACCTTTAAATTTAAGGATTTGAGATACTGATGGAAAAAAGGACCTTGCGACAGAAGGTCTGGTCTTAACGGAAGAGTCCACGGTTGGCAAGAGGCCATCCGGACAAGATCCGCATACCAAAACCTGTGAGGCCATGCAGGAGCCACCAGCAGAACAAACGAGCATTCCTTCAGAATCTTGGAGATTACTCTTGGAACTAGAACTAGAGGTGGAAAGAGATAGGCAGGATGATACTTCCAAGGAAGTGACAATGCATCCACTGCTTCCGCCTGAGGATCCCTGGATCTGGACAGATACCTGGGAAGTTTCTTGTTTGGATGAGAAGCCATCAGATCTATTTCTGGAAGTCCCCACATTTGAACAATCTGAAGAAATACCTCTGGGTGAAGAGACCATTCGCCCGGATGTAACGTTTGGCCGCTTCCCAATTGTCTATACCTGGGATATGAACCGCAGAAACTAGACAGGAGCTGGATTCTGCCCATACCAGTATTCAAGATACTTCTTTCATAGCCAGAGGACTGTGAGTCCCTCCTTGATGATTGATGTATGCCACAGTTGTGACATTGTCTGTCTGAAAACAAATGAACGATTCTCTCTTTAGAAGAGGCCATGACTGAAGAGCTCTGAAAATTGCACAGAGTTCCAAAATATTGATTGGTAATCTCACCTCCTGAGATTCCCAAACCCCTTGTTCTGTCAGAGACCCCCAAACAGCTCCCCAACCTGTCAGACTTGCATCTGTAGAAATTACAGTCCAGGTCGGAAGAACAAAAGAAACCCCCTGAACTAAACAATGGTGATCTGTCCACCACGTCAGAGAGTGTCGTACAATCGGTTTTAAAGATATTAATTGAGATATCTTTGTGTAATCCCTGCACCACTGGTTCAGCATACAGAGCTGAAGAGGTTGCATGTGAAAATGAGCAAAGGGCATCGCGTCCGATGCAGCAGTCATAAGACCTAGAATTTCCATGCATAAGGCTACCAAAGGGAATGATTGTGATTGAAGGTTTCGACAAGCTGAGATCAATTTTAGACATCTCTTGTCTGTCAGAGACAGAGTCATGGACACTGAATCTATCTGGAAACCTAAAAAGGTTACCCTTGTCTGAGGAATCAATGAACTTTTCGGTAAATTGATCCTCCAACCATGATTTTGAAGAAACAACACAAGTCGATTCATATGAGATTCTGCTAAATGTGAAGACTGAGCAAGTACCAAGATATCGTCCAAATAAGGAAATACCACAATACCCTGTTCTCTGATTACAGACAGAAGGGCACCGAGAACCTTTGTAAAAATTCTTGGAGCTGTTGCTAGGCCAAACGGCAGAGCCACAAACTTTTAATGCTTGTCTAGGAAAGAGAATCTCAGAAACTGATAGTGATCTGGATGAATCGGAATATGCAGATATGCATCCTGTAAATCTATTGTGGACATATAATGCCCTTGCTGAACAAAAGGCAGGATAGTCCTTATAGTTACCATTTTGAATGTTGGTATCCTTACATAATGATTCAATATTTTTAGATCCAGAACTGGTCTGAAGGAATTTTCCTTCTTTGGTACAATGAAGAGATTTGAATAAAACCCCAGCCCCTGTTCCAGAACTGGAACTGGCATAATTACTCCAGCCAACTCTAGATCTGAAACACATTTCAGAAATGCTTGAGCTTTCGCTGGATTTACTGGGACACGGGAAAGAAAAAATCTCTTTGCAGGAGGCCTTATCTTGAAGCCAATTCTGTACCCTTCTGAAACAATGTTCTGAATCCAAAGATTGTGAATTGAATTGATCCAAATTTCTTTGAAAAAACGTAATCTGCCCCCTACCAGCTGGGCTGGAATGAGGGCCGCACCTTCATGTGGACTTTGGAGCTGGCTTTGGTTTTCTAAAAGGCTTGGATTTATTCCAGACTGGAGATGGTTTCCAAACTGATACCGCTCCTGTGGGTGAAGGATCAGGCTTTTGTTCCTTATTGTGATGAAAGGAACGAAAACGATTATTAGACCTAAATTTACCTTTAGATTTTTTATCCTGTGGTAAAAAAGTTCCTTTCCCTCCAGTAACAGTTGAGATAATAGAATCCAACTGAGAACCAAATAATTTATTACCCTGGAAAGAAAGGGAAAGCAAAGTTGACTTAGAAGACATATCAGCATTCCAAGTTTTAAGCCATAAAGCTCTTCTAGCTAAAATAGCTAGAGACATATACCTGACATCAACTCTAATGATATCAAAGATGGCATCACAAATAAAGTTATTAGCATGTTGAAGAAGATTAACAATGCTATGAGAATTATGATCTGTTACTTGTTGCGCTAAAGCTTCTAACCAAAAAGTTGAAGCTGCAGCAACATCCGCTAAAGATATAGCAGGTCTAAGAAGATTACCTGAACATAAGTAAGCTTTTCTTAGAAAGGATTCAATCTTCCTATCTAAAGGATCCTTAAAGGAAGTACTATCTGCCGTAGGAATAGTAGTACGTTTAGCAAGAGTACAGATAGCCCCATCAACTTTAGGGATTTTGTCCCAAAACTCTAATCTGTCAGATGGCACAGGATATAATTGCTTAAAACGTTTGGAAGGAGTAAATTAATTACCCAAATTATTCCATTCCCTGGAGATTACTTCAGAAATAGCATCAGGGACAGGAAAAACTTCTGGAATAACTACAGGAGATTTAAAAACCTTATTTAAACACTTAGATTTAGTATCAAGAGGACCAGAATCCTCTATTTCTAATGCAATTAAAACTTCTTTAAGTAAAGAACGAATAAATTCCATTTTGAATAAATATGAAGATTTATCAGCATCAACCTCTGAGACAGAATCCTCTGAACCAGAGGAACCATTATCAGAATCAGAATGATGATGTTCATTTAAAAATTCATCTGAAAAATGAGAAGTTTTAAAAGACCTTTTACGTTTACTAGAAGGAGGAATAACAGACATAGCCTTATTAATGGATTTAGAAACAAAATCTCTTATGTTAACAGGAACACTCTGAGTATTAGATGTTGACGGAACAGCAACAGGTAATGTAACATTACTAAAGGAAATATTATCTGCATTAACAAGTTTGTCATGACATTCATTACAAACAACAGCTGGAGGAACAGATACCATAAGCTTACAGCAGATACACTTAACTTTGGTAGATCCAGCACCAGGCAGCGTTTTTTTCCAGAAGTATCTTCTGACTCAGTGTCAATCTGGGACATCTTGCAATATGTAATAGAAAAAACAACATATAAAGCAAAATTGATCAAATTCCTTAAATGACAGTTTCAGGAATGGGAAAAAATGCCAGTGAACAAGCTTCTAGCAACCAGAAGCAATAAATAATGAGACTTAAATAATGTGGTGACAATAGTGACGCCCATATTTTTTAGCGCCAAAAAAGACGCCCACATTATTTGGCGCCTAAATGCTTTTGGCGCCAAAAATGATGCCACATCCGGAATGCCAACACTTTTGGTGCAAAAAAACCTCAAAAATGACGCAACTTCCGGCGACACATATGACGCCGGAAACAGAAAATTTTTTTGCGCCAAAAAAGTCCGCGCCAAGAATGACGCAATAAAATGAAGCATTTTCAGCCCCCGCGAGCCTAACAGCCCACAGGGAAAAAAGTCAAATTTTAAGGTAAGAAAAAAATTGATTTATTCATATGCATTATCCCAAATATGAAACTGACTGTCTGAAATAAGGAATGTTTGAACATCCTGAGTCAAGGCAAATAAATGTTTGAATACATATATTTAGAACTTTATATAAAAGTGCCCAACCATAGCTTAGAGTGTCACAGAAAATAAGACTTACTTACCCCAGGACACTCATCTACATGTAGTAGAAAGCCAAACCAGTACTGAAACGAGAATCAGTAGAGGTAATGGTATATATAAGAGTATATCGTCGATCTGAAAAGGGAGGTAAGAGATGAATCTCTACGACCGATAACAGAGAACCTATGAAATAGACCCCGTAGAAGGAGATCATTGAATTCAAATAGGCAATACTCTCCTCACATCCCTCTGACATTCACTGCACGCTGAGAGGAAAACCGGGCTCCAACCTGCTGCGGAGCGCATATCAACGTAGAATCTAGCACAAACTTACTTCACCACCTCCATAGGAGGCAAAGTTTGTAAAACTGATTTGTGGGTGTGGTGAGGGGTGTATTTATAGGCATTTTGAGGTTTGGGAAACTTTGCCCCTCCTGGTAGGAATGTATATCCCATACGTCACTAGCTCATGGACTCTTGCTAATTACATGAAAGAAACCTAATATACTGTACAAAACTAGTGTAATACATGGCCATCCAAATCTACCGAATAAATTTGAATCGATTCGGATTTATTCGAATCGATTCGGATTTATTCGGTAGATTCGGCACTACCGCAATTCAGAAATTCGAATCGATCCGAATCTCTGAATTCGACAAATTCGGCCGAATTTCGATTCGGACCGAATCAAATCGCACATGACTAATCTATACTACAGGAAGTGCAGAATTATTAGGCAAATTAGTATTTTGACCACATCATCCTCTTTATGCATGTTGTCTTACTCCAAGCTGTATAGGCTCGAAAGCCTACTACCAATTAAGCATATTAGGTGATGTGCATCTCTGTAATGAGAAGGGGTGTGGTCTAATGACATCAACACCCTATATCAGGTGTGCATAATTATTAGGCAACTTCCTTTCCTTTGGCAAAATGGGTCAAAAGAAGGACTTGACAGGCTCAGAAAAGTCAAAAATAGTGAGATATCTTGCAGAGGGATGCAGCACTCTTAAAATTGCAAAGCTTCTGAAGCGTGATCATCGAACAATCAAGCGTTTCATTCAAAATAGTCAACAGGGTCGCAAGAAGCGTGTGGAAAAACCAAGGCGCAAAATAACTGCCCATGAACTGAGAAAAGTCAAGCGTGCAGCTGCCAAGATGCCACTTGCCACCAGTTTGGCCATATTTCAGAGCTGCAACATCACTGGAGTGCCCAAAAGCACAAGGTGTGCAATACTCAGAGACATGGCCAAGGTAAGAAAGGCTGAAAGACGACCACCACTGAACAAGACACACAAGCTGAAACGTCAAGACTGGGCCAAGAAATATCTCAAGACTGATTTTTCTAAGGTTTTATGGACTGATGAAATGAGAGTGAGTCTTGATGGGCCAGATGGATGGGCCCGTGGCTGGATTGGTAAAGGGCAGAGAGCTCCAGTCCGACTCAGACGCCAGCAAGGTGGAGGTGGAGTACTGGTTTGGGCTGGTATCATCAAAGATGAGCTTGTGGGACCTTTTCGGGTTGAGGATGGAGTCAAGCTCAACTCCCAGTCCTACTGCCAGTTTCTGGAAGACACCTTCTTCAAGCAGTGGTACAGGAAGAAGTCTGCATCCTTCAAGAAAAACATGATTTTCATGCAGGACAATGATCCATCACACTCGTCCAAGTACTCCACAGCGTGGCTGGCAAGAAAGAGTATAAAAGAAGAAAATCTAATGACATGGCCTCCTTGTTCACCTGATCTGAACCCCATTGAGAACCTGTGGTCCATCATCAAATGTGAGATTTACAAGGCGGGAAAACAGTACACCTCTCTGAACAGTGTCTGGGAGGCTGTGGTTGCTGCTGCACGCAATGTTGATGGTGAACAGATCAAAACACTGACAGAATCCATGGATGGCAGGCTTTTGAGTGTCCTTGCAAAGAAAGGTGGCTATATTGGTCACTGATTTGTTTTTGTTTTGTTTTTGAATGTCAGAAATGTATATTTGTGAATGTTGAGATGTTATATTGGTTTCACTGGTAAAAATAAATAATTGAAATGGGTATATATTTGTTTTTTGTTAAGTTGCCTAATAATTATGCACAGTAATAGTCACCTGCACACACAGATATCCCCCTAAAATAGCTATAACTAAAAACAAACTAAAAACTACTTCCAAAACTATTCAGCTTTGATATTAATGAGTTTTTTGGGTTCATTGAGAACATGGTTGTTGTTCAATAATAAAATTAATCCTCAAAAGTACAACTTGCCTAATAATTCTGCACTCCCTGTATATTTGGAATATATTTAGGACAACAGTCCATCTAGATAAGGTTGTCACTTTATCTGTTGGTTGTATAAATATACATTTTAAATAATAAATAAATATATAAGAGAGTAGTCACAGCTAAAAATAAATGCTGTGGAAAAGAATGACAAGGCAGCACTCAAATTGCATAAATAACAAGTGGTTTATTTGCTAAACCTACACATGTCAAAAACAAAAATACCCAAAACCCTTAATTACAATAAAAGGAGTGACTATTGAAACCAGGCCTGGTAAGTACTTTTATCTGACACACTACCGTAAAACTACGGTTATTGCAAGTATTTGTTCGAAGTATATAACAATTCATAAACTATGCGCTGTTACAAACAAACAAAAATGTGAAAGATAAATTGTTGCAACATTATTTCAAAGAGACACAGATTGATAAATGTCCATTTTAACAGAGCACTTAGTGTGAATCACACGCTCTGTAAATGAAATGTGTTACAAAGAAGCAGTTCCAGCATTACTGATTGCAAAACCAACTTGAAATAGAATTACTGAGCAAGCAGTCTCACCACATTCGCGGTACAAAGTTCCAGTATATGCTCCAACACTAGCTTGTATAATTACCACTTGATCAATTCAAACTTTGCATATGTCTCATGCTGGATCCTGGTAATTCTCCAAACCAAGCAGTTTGTGTTAAGGCTCCATTGCGGTTAATGCCTCCTTGTGTTTACAGAACCGGAACTTCTATTCAAGACTGCTGTGTGCTTGTCAGTTGTTAGAACCACATCATAGTAACTCGGTACGCTTTAGACCAGCTGCCAGGGACTTAGCACTCCACTTCAAACAGTTGCCGCTTCACAAAACGTCAGGCATGACGCGTTTCGCCCCTCCCCTTAGTGGGCTGACTTTAGGGCTTCATCGGATGCTTGTTTGTGGTGATAACACCCCTTTTTATAGCTCAGTAGCTAATTTAAATATTTAATTGATGACAGTTTTAGCACCATATTGCAACCTCATATTCAAAGATAAACAAAAAAATTTAATTGCACATACATCATATTTGTTAAATAATTACATGTTATGCAACATATATTTGGGATTTTCTTTTTCATTCCGGGATGGCAGAATCAGAACTACACAATTTATCTACCATTGCAATTTTCACATCTCAAAACTTTTCCTTATCTTTTAGGCCAGACCAATGGCTATTATCTATGCAACTGGATTAATGTAAGATTAGAGATGCCAAAGGTTCTTTAATATTTGTCCCCTACTAAGGAAAAATTCTACAGAAAGCATGAGAAATCTATTTTTTCATTAAGGCCATTTGGAGCCAGTGTATTTAATCGATAAATCCATCGGGATTCATTCCTTAATAGCATATTGTCCACATCACCACCACGGCGGTGCTGTTTTATATGCTGAATGCCAGTTACTTTCATAATAGTAAAATCAGAGTTGTGATATAATTCAAAGTGTCTGGCCACTGGACTATCCTGCTCTTTATTCTTAATGTCATCCCTATGCTCTCTGACTCGATCTTTCAGATCACGCTTAGTTTTCCCTATGTAAAATAGGGGACATGAGCAGTGCAAGAGGTAAATGACACCTGTAGTGTTGCAGGTTATCCATTGTTTTATATTGTATTGTCTACCTGTTAAAGTTTAAAATTTACATGTTTTTTGTATAAACCTGCAATACACACAATGCCCACAAGGGCTACAGCCTTGCCATTTACCTCTTGCGCTTAACCAATTGGTTATCGGTTATCTTATATATTCACTTCTAACAAGCTTATCCTTAAGACTATCAGCTCTGCGTGCTGTCAACAAAGGGAAGTCTCCTACATAATCTCTAAGTTCAGTATCAATAGTCAACATATGCCAATATTTTTTCATTATGTCTCTAAGTTTGCCCCAGTGTGCGTTGAACTTAGTTATGAGGCGTACCTTATCACCATTCCTTTTAACTGCATTATGTTTATAGAGCAGATCATTTCTTATGCTGTTCCTAGCCCTCGTCCAGGCCCTTTTAACCTGTCTCTTAGAATATCCTCTTTCAAGGAACCTAGACGACATCTCTTTGGCCTGTGATTCAAACTCCTCCAAGTTGGAACAATTCCTTCTCAACCGAAGGAATTGGCCAACTGGAATGCCAGTTTTTAGGAATGAAAAAGAAAATCCCAAATATATGTTGCATAACATGTAATTATTTAACAAATATGATGTATGTGCAATTAAAAGTTTTTGTTTATCTTTGAATATGAGGTTGCAATATGGTGCTAAACCTGTCATCAATTAAATATTTAAATTAGCTACTGAGCTATAAAAAGGGGTGTTATCACCACAAACAAGCATCTGATGAAGCCCTAAAGTCAGCCCACTAAGGGGAGGGGCGAAACGCGTCATGCCTGGCGTTTTGTGAAGCGGCAACTGTTTGAAGTGGAGTGCTAAGTCCCTGGCAGCTGGTCTAAAGCGTACCGAGTTACTATGATGTGGTTCTAACAACTGACAAGCACACAGCAGTCTTGAATAGAAGTTCCGGTTCTGTAAACACAAGGAGGCATTAACCGCAATGGAGCCTTAACACAAACTGCTTGGTTTGGAGAATTACCAGGATCCAGCATGAGACATATGCAAAGTTTGGAGTGATCAAGTGGTAATTATACAAGCTAGTGGTGGAGCATATACTGGAACTTTGTACCGCGAATGTGGTGAGACTGCTTGCTCAGTAATTATATTTCAAGTTGGTTTTGCAATCAGTAATGCTGGAACTGCTTCTTTGTAACACATTTCATTTACAGAGCGTGTGATTCACACTAAGTGCTCTGTTAAAACGGACATTTGTCAATCTGTGTCTCTTTGAAATAATGTTGCAACAAATTATCTTTCACATGTTTGTTTGTTTGTAACAGCGCATAGTTTATGAATTGTTATATACTTCGGACAAATACTTGCAATAACCGTAGTTTTATGGTAGTGTGTCAGATAAAAGTACTTACCAGGCCTGGTTTCAATAGTCACTCCTTTTATTGTAATTAAGGGTTTTGGGTATTTTTGTTTTTGACATGTGTAGGTTTAGCAAATAAACCACTTGTTATTTATGCAATTTGAGTGCTGCCTTGTCATTCTTTTCCACAGCATTTATTTTTAGCTGTGACTACTCTCTTATATATTTATTTAATATTACATTATGACTGCTAGCACCAAAATTGTTTCTGTTTGTGATCAAGATAGAGTGCACACATTTCATTAATTATACATTTTCAATAAGTTTGGCAAATAGGGTTTGGCTAAACTGGTATATTTATTATATATATATATATAGGAAAGTTCAATATAAAAAAGGCTGTCACTACATCTGTAGAAATATTTATATATATTAAAGCAGTTTGCACTATAAAACTTTTGCTACTTTGTTAGCTTAATTATATATCTTGTAGCTGTATTAGAAATTACATATTTTCAATAGATTTAGGACAGCAGTCCATTCAAATAAGGGTGTCGTTACACCTAGGTTATATACATATACATTTATGTATAATACACCTGTAGATTAATTTATATATATAGATAAAATCAGCATTGCTAAATAAACTGTTGCTATATCTGTAACATTATAACAAAAAAAAATATTGGTTGTCAGTATACCTGTTGGATATATATATATATGTATATATATATATATATATATATATATACACTGTGTGCAGAATTATTAGGCAAATTAGTATTTTGACCACATCATCCTCTTTATGCATGTTGTCTTACTCCAAGCTGTATAGGCTCGAAAGCCTACCACCAATTAAGCATATTAGGTGATGTGCATCTCTGTAATGAGAAGGGGTGTGGTCTAATGACATCAACACCCTATATCAGGTGTGCATAATTATTAGGCAACTTCCTTTCCTTTGGCAAAATGGGTCAAAAGAAGGACTTGACAGGCTCAGAAAAGTTAAAAATAGTGAGATATCTTGCAGAGGGATGCAGCACTCTTAAAATTGCTAAGCTTCTGAAGCGTGATCATCGAACAATCAAGCGTTTCATTCAAAATAGTCAACAGGGTCGCAAGAAGCGTGTGGAAAAACCAAGGCGCAAAATAACTGCCCATGAACTGAGAAAAGTCAAGCGTGCAGCTGCCAAGATGCCACTTGCCACCAGTTTGGCCATATTTCAGAGCTGCAACATCACTGGAGTGCCCAAAAGCACAAGGTGTGCAATACTCAGAGACATGGCCAAGGTAAGAAAGGCTGAAAGACGACCACCACTGAACAAGACACACAAGCTGAAACGTCAAGACTGGGCCAAGAAATATCTCAAGACTGATTTTTCTAAGGTTTTATGGACTGATGAAATGAGAGTGAGTCTTGATGGGTCAGATGGATGGGCCCGTGGCTGGATTGGTAAAGAGCAGAGAGCTCCAGTCTTACTCAGACGCCAGCAAGGTGGAGGTGGAGTACTGGTTTGGGCTGGTATCATCAAAGATGAGCTTGTGGGGCCTTTTCGGGTTGAGGATGGAGTCAAGCTCAACTCTCAGTCCTACTGCCAGTTTCTGGAAGACACCTTCTTCAAGCAGTGGTACAGGAAGAAGTCTGCATCCTTCAAGAAAAAACATGATTTTCATGCAGGACAATGCTCCATCACACTCGTCCAAGTACTCCACAGCGTGGCTGGCAAGAAAGGGTATAAAAGAAGAAAATCTAATGACATGGCCTCCTTATTCACCTGATCTGAACCCCATTGAGAACCTGTGGTCCATCATCAAATGTGAGATTTACAAGGAGGGAAAACAGTACACCTCTCTGAACAGTGTCTGGGAGGCTGTGGTTGCTGCTGCATGCAATGTTGATGGTGAACAGATCAAAACACTGACAGAATCCATGGATGGCAGGCTTTTGAGTGTCCTTGCAAAGAAAGGTGGCTATATTGGTCACTGATTTGTTTTTGTTTTGTTTTTGAATGTCAGAAATATATATTTGTGAATGTTGAGATGTTATATTGGTTTCACTGGTAAAAATAAATAATTGAAATGGGTATATATTTGTTTTTTGTTAAGTTGCCTAATAATTATGCACAGTAATAGTCACCTGCACATACAGATATCCCCCTAAAATATTTAGAGATAAAGGGTTGGGGGGAGTAGATTTGTGAAAATTTTTGCCAGATTTTACCTGAATTGACGTTTTACATATAATATTCAGATATTGAGATTATTGATTCTGCAAAGAAGCAAAACCTGGAGTGGATTACTCACTAGGAAACCTAATAACAACTAGACAAACTAGTTGTAACTGAGAGTACAACAAAGTTATAAAGAGAGAGTAAATCCACTAGTGTCTAATAACACTATCACATCTACTAATATCATAAGGTTTTTCAAAGAAAATAGTGTTGAAAAATTGGTTCCCATTCATTCATACATTATAGTTTATTAGGCTAAGGAACTCACACTCATACAAGTAGCAAAAGCTGTGAATTAAAACCACTTGAACTCTGTGATTAGCATAATAGCCTTAAAGTTAATATGTCACTATTAGATATCCTCAATCCAAAAGATTTAAAGTTAACTAAGCCCTTACAATCCGAGGGCTGTTTTACTTTTACATATGCAATAAACGATATGAGGATATAGTATTAACTATTTGGTACTTAATATATCACAAGAGTAAGCAAAGTTAAAAACGGACGATAGGAGAGACAAAGCTGCCCCTATCGGACCCCTGATAGCTTTGTCTCTCCTATCGTCCGTTTTTAACTTTGCTTACTCTTGTGATATATTAAGTACCAAATAGTTAATACTATATCCTCATATCGTTTATTGCATATGTAAAAGTAAAACAGCCCTCGGATTGTAAGGGCTTAGTTAACTTTAAATCTTTTGGATTGAGGATATCTAATAGTGACATATTAACTTTAAGGCTATTATGCTAATCACAGAGTTCAAGTGGTTTTAATTCACAGCTTTTGCTACTTGTATGAGTGTGAGTTCCTTAGCCTAATAAACTATAATGTATGAATGAATGGGAACCAATTTTTCAACACTATTTTCTTTGAAAAACCTTATGATATTAGTAGATGTGATAGTGTTATTAGACACTAGTGGATTTACTCTCTCTTTATAACTTTGTTGTACTCTCAGTTACAACTAGTTTGTCTAGTTGTTATTAGATCCCCCTAAAATAGCTATAACTAAAAACAAACTAAAAACTACTTCCAAAACTATTCAGCTTTGATATTAATGAGTTTTTTGGGTTCATTGAGAACATGGTTGTTGTTCAATAATAAAATTAATCCTCAAAAATACAACTTGCCTAATAATTCTGCACTCCCTGTATATATATATATATATATATATATATATATATATATATACATATATATATATATATATATATATCGTGGTCAGTAGAAAAGGCACTCCATAAATAATAGCAGCTCCCAGGGTGGACTTTGAAAAATATCAAAACTGTCAGGCACAAAAAAAGGCACTCACTGGTCAAGTAAAACTTAACATTTAATAAGTTATGTTAAAATAGCATGACGTTTCAGAGGCATTACGCCCCCTTTCTCAAATGCATGATTCAGCTCAATAAAAAATTACAAAAGCAGTATACCCCATCGTTTACCCCATCACCTTAAATACATATGTGTAGCTCCATTAGACGCCGAGCCGCAAATGCGGCCCGTGTGTGACAAAAGAGTTTGGGATGGCGCTAAAGAAAACTCAAAATAAGTGGTTCAAACGAACACCAATAGTAATTTACAAGAAATACAGTGTGTATATACATATACAGTGTATAAGTATTTAGTCAGTCACCAATTGTGCAAGTTCTGCCACTTAAGAAGATGAGAGAGGCCTGTAAATTTCATCATAGGTTTACCTCAACTATGAGAGACAAAATGTGGAAACAAATCCAGAAAATCACATTGTCTGATTTGGAAAGAATTTATTTGCATATTATGGTGGAAAATAAGTATTTGGTCACCTACAAACAAGCAAGATTTCTGGCTCTCACAGACCTGTATCTTCTTCTTTAAGAGGCTCCTTTGTCCTCCGTTCATTACCTGTATTAATGGCACCTGTTTGAACTTGTTATCAGTATAAAAGACACCTGTCCACAACCTCTAACAGTCACACTCCAAACTCCACTATGGTGAAGACCAAAGAGCTGTCGAAGGACACCAGAAACAAAATTGTAGACCTGCACCAGGCTGGGAAGACTGAATCTACAATAGGCAAGCAGCTTGGTGTGAAGAAATCAACTGTGGGAGCAATAATTAGAAAATGGAAGACATACAAGACCACTGATAATCTCCCTCGATCTGGGGCTTCACACAAGATCTCACCCCGTGGGGTCAAAATGATCACAAGAACAGTGAGCAAACATCCCAGAACCACACGGGGGGACCTAGTGAATGACCTGCAGAGAGCTGGGACCAATGTAACAAAGGTTACCATCAGTAACACACTATGCCGTCAGGGACTCAGATCTTGCAGTGCTAGACGTGTCCCCCTGCTTAAGACAGTACATGTCTGGCCTGTCTGAAGTATGCTAGAGAGCATTTGGATGATCCAGAAGCAGATTGGGAGAATGTCATATGGTCAGATGAAACCAAAGTAGAACTGTTTGGTAGAAACACAACTCATCGTGTTTGGAGGAGAGAGAATGCTGAGTTGCAACCAAAGAAACCATACCTACTGTGAAGCATGGGGGTGGCAACATCATGCTTTAGGGCTGTTTCTCTGCAAAGGGAACAGGACAACTGATCCGTGTACATGAAAGAATGAATGGGGCCATGTATCGTGAGATTTTGAGTGCAAACCTCCTTCCATCAGCAAGGGCATTGAAGATGAAACGTGGATGGGTCTTTCAGCATGACAATGATCCCAAACACACCGCCCGGGCAATGAAGGAGTGGCTTCGCAAGAAGCATTTCAAGGTCCTGGAGTGGCCTAGCCAGTCTCCAGATCTCAACCCCATAGAAACCTTTTGGAGGGAGTTGAAAGTCCGTGTTGCCCAGCGACAGCCCCAAAACATCACTGCTCTAGAGGAGATCTGCATGCAGGAATGGGCCAGCATACCAGCAACAGTGTGTGACAACCTTGTGAAGACTTACAGAAAACGTTTGACCTCTGTCATTGCCAACAAAGGATATATAACAAAGTATTGAGATGAACTTTTGATACTGACCAAATACTTATTTTCCACCATAATTTGCAAATAAATTCTTTCCAAATCAGACAATGTGATTGTCTGGATTTGTTTCCACATTTTGTCTCTCATAGTTGAGGTATAACTATGATGAAAATTACAGGCCTCTCTCATCTTCTTAAGTGGGAGAACTTGCACAATTGGTGGCTGACTAAATACTTTTTTGCCCCACTGTGTATATATATATATATATATATATATATATATATATATATATATATATGGAAATTCGGTTATATTATATTTTATATGTGTTGTATATATAGAATGTATTTTGCATGAAACCTAGTATATTAATACAAAGCAGTATACATATGAAACCAACTTAATTTTTCACAAATTCATTAAATATAATAAAATATAATATAATATATTATAAAAATAAAAATATCTTTAAAAAGTTCTTAAAAAGTTCAATCCCAAAAAGTGAAAAACATTCAGCAGAAAGTGATCTGGCACCCTATCAGATGTGCACTTACTTTCAACAACCTCAATCAGTATGAGGTAAGCAGATGGTATGTGTAATCAAATGCCTCCCGGAGTATAGATCCATCCATTAACATATGATGCAAACTGGTCAGGTTTTGCTATGCTGGTGTCAGAAACTTCCAGGTACTTCCAAACACTCTCCAAAGTTGATTCCCTCAGTAATGGGTTAACAATTCATTGGACATGAAAAGGAAGCACAAGCCACAAAAGGGGGCTAATAGTGTTATAATGTTTTTATTATTCACATTTAAAAGCAAGTAACACACTTACAATATTCCACCTCAATATTATGAGGTAAATATACAGCACATAAACTCCTGATCTGTGATCTGATTTCAGCTTCTACATAGACCGTAGTTATTATGCAGATGAATCACAAGCACCTTATACAGAGCTCTCTCTCAGTACAATAGCAAAAACTATGTCAGTCCAAGTCACGGATAGATCCGTATTCAAGGCAGGCTATCATCCTAAAACAATATATCTACCTTACACGTTTCAAAGGGTACCAATCTTTCTTTCCCTTCTTCATCAGAGGTATCTCACATAGCTGCGTCTCCTTCTTTTAAACGCTGATGTTCGGCTGCATTGTTGCTTAGATCCTCCCATGGTTCCGGGTGATTACCGGAAGTGACGTAATCGGCTGAACTCACCGTGTAGCGTTATGCGTTGCTAATAGCAACCTGATATCACACAAAACACCACTAACATGATCCGATTATATCACCAGGAAACACGCAGAGAGTGTATACTTATTTCAAGTTCACAAGCAACAAAATTAGTTTATTCTTAAACATACCATCACCTACATTTTTCACTTTTAGATTCAATGGAGATATTTACACATATGGCCATTAATGATGGTCAATTATGTCATAAAATACATAATAAATGTTAAAATCAAGGAAAACATATCATATAATATTGGGACAATTTTAAAGATATCAAAACTTAGAGTTAAAATTAATACGTTCTGTGAGGATTATTATAATAGCAATTGAACACATCTATAAAACCATACATCAGATAAAAATAATCTCATTCATAAATAAATAAATAACTTAATGAATGTATACATCAATAAAAATCAATAAAAACCTGATTATCACAATATTATTACAATTAGTATTTTATATAATTTTATTCCACAATATATCTATATTTAAATTTACATTTCTATTTTTATTTTTTCTTTATACTTCTAATTTGTGTTTTTGATTTTTGGTTTTTGGTTTATATTGTTAATTCATATTCACTTGTTATAAGAATGCCGCTACATCAATATCCTTATTTAAGCCTAAAGGAATTCTAGTGTTGAAGGCATGAATCCAATATGTCTCCCTTTGCCTTAATAGGATTTCCATATTTCCCCCTCTCTTGCCTGCATGTACCTGTTCTAGAATAGTTCCTCTAAGGCAATTTGGGTTTCTATTATGAACCAAATTATAGTGATCAGACAGATTATGGGTTTTCAAGCCCGCTTTTATATTTGTGACATGTTCAAACAGGCGTTTTTTGTATGGTCTTGTGGTTCTCCCAATGTACTGTAAATTACAGCCACATTGTAGGAGAATATACCACAAAAGAGCTCCTGCAATTCACCAAACTCGTCAGATTACACCTTTTCTCATTAGATGTCGAACATACTACTTTGGTGGGTTTATTACCATTGTACATATATTCACAAGATAAACAATTTAATCTGTTACATTTAAAGAATCCCTTTGTGCCCATAGTGAGAGTTTTTGTCTCTTCCTTGTCTTTTAGTTGGCTAGGGGCTATTATTGTTTTTAGATTTTTATTTTTCCTAAATATAAAATTTGGTTTTATATCTAACTTCTCTTTTAGGAGATCATCTTTTTTCAATATCTCCCAATGTTTCCCAATATTTTTTCTAATGCCCTCTGAGCCTTCACAAAAAAAAAGTTGTAATAAAACAAGTATTGTTATTTTTTTTGCTGTTGCTTTCCTCACTACTTCTAATCCATATCTCTTAATTTCATTTTTTGCAATTTTTTCATAGGCTGTGTCTATCCATGTCTTTTTATATCCTTTTTCTAGAACTTTATTTCTTAGAATACCTGATTCTTTTTCAAAATTTTCCAAATCTGTACAGATCCTTTTGATTCGTTCAAACTGTCCTACGGGTATATTTTTTATCCATGTGGGATGATGCCCACTAGATGCATGTATATACCCATTACTATCGGTTTCTTTGGTGTACAAACGGGTCTTAATGCCCCCATTCTGATGATATAGAACTAGATCTAAAAATTCTATTTCCGTTTTACTGTACTTTTCGGTAAATTTTAGGTTCATATCATTTTCATTCAGGATTTCCTCCTCTCCCTTCCAGATTAGAATAATGTCATCTATAAATCTGGCCCAACTCACCAAATTTTCTTTGTATGGGTTGTTCCAGATTTTCATCTCTTCCCAATAGCCCATATACAGGTTGGCGTAGCTAGGGGCAAATTTAGTGCCCATAGCTGTACCACCAACCTGTAAATAGAACTCACCTTCAAAAAGGAAAAAGTTTTTTCCAAGATGAAGCCTATAGCTTCTATAAGGAATTCTTGTTTATTTGGGGCCAAATCTGTCAAAGTTTTCAGCCAATATTCTATTGCCTTACAGCCTAGAATGTGTGGGATATTCGTATATAATGCTGTGACATCTACTGTCACCCAAAAATAACTCCTATCCCATTTTAAGTTTGTCATTTTCTTAATTGTGTCGGGGGTGTCCTTAATATACAATTTAATTTTTGGTACAATCGGCTGTAAATAATAATCAACATATTCTGACAGGGGGGAGGTCAGGGAATCAATCCCGGAGATTATGGGTTTCGCTGGAGGATTCACAGCATCCTTATGCACCTTTGGTAGGTGATAGAATACAGCTGTTTTAGGTTCTTTTCTGTTCAAGAACATAAATTCATTGCCATTTAGTATACCATTGTCTTTTGCGGTATCCAACAAATTTATATAATATTATTGGAACACACTGCTAAGAGTTCCTGGATAGTTTTCTATATGTTGTAGTATCATCCAGTAGTCTTTTTGCTTCCAGAACATAATCGCTTCGATTTTGGATAACTACTCCACCCCCTTTATCCACCTCTCTAACCACTATATCAACATCCTTCTTGAGACACTCTAGCTCCATTTTCTCATGTTTGCTTAAATTACTCTGTTTTATTTTGTAATTCTTGCAATATTCATCCAGTTCCTGTAAAACTAGATGTTCAAATACAGGGATAAAGTTGCCCTTTGATGAAACTGGATAGAAGGTAGAATTCGGTTTCAGGTCAGTAAATTTTTTATATTTAACTTCCCTTTCTTCTACATTTTTATCCATCTAAATGCTAATATTTGCCTCTAATTCCTCTAGGGTTATTAGAGTATCCAGATCTTCATCTGTCAATGTTTTTGGTTCAATATTTTTCAAATTTCCCAATCTATCCTTTTTAACTTTTTCAAAATGTCTATCCAGTGTTAATTTCCTTACCAATTTATGTACATCTACAAAAAGTGTAAAAGGATTTGGCCCTCTAGTGGGGGCAAAAGATAAGCCTTTTCTAAAAAGGTTCATAGTGCCTTCAGAGAACTGATTACCTGTTAAATTAAAAATCTTAACACTTTTTAGTAAACCCAATTTGTGTTTGTTTTTTTCTTTTTTATACTTTTTGTTCCGAACGAGGCGCCCTTCTCTACATGCCCTAAACTTTCTTCTAACCTTCTTTTTTGGTAATGATGTCTCCTCCATTGTGGAGTCTGGGGTTGTTCTCGAGATTGATATTGTATCCGTGCATTGTGCTCTCCCCTTCAAAATTCTAAAAAAGAAGGGGACTGCTCATTTGCATAGTGTTTACTCATATTTATATTCCTATTTCTCTCATTATTTTGTTGTCTCTTTTTTTTTCTTTTTCATATGGCCCTGTAACCTTTGACTATTGTTTCCATTGTTTGCCTGTGTCGTATGTTTTTGAGGGCATCTATTTGAAGGTACTCTATTTCTACTTATGGTTTTATTTATATTTCAATTCATATTCCAGAAACTCTGTTTATCCAGGATTTCTTATTTGGGTTCTGTTTTTTTACTTTTATTTTGCCATTATTATTATTGTTACTACTATTTCTAGTTATGCCTTCCCCTCTCAAAGTTCCATCTCCTCTATAATCTGGTGAATGGATATCAAGCCATTCAGAATTAGTTCTCTCTTCTCTAGGGGTATCTAAATCATCATCCCAATTTTCCTGAAACACAAGGTCATTAAAAGCTATAGTATCAACCTCATCCTCAGGGTTATTTGTCCTTCCTTCCATATTCCAATTTTAATTTTCATTCTCATTTTGAGTTTCTTCCTCCTCAGTTTTTTTATTCTTAGAGGTGTAATCTCTAACGGCTAGATTTGGAGTTTTGTCGGTAACGACCCGAAAATCTAACGCCGGCTTTTTTCTGGCCGCACCATAAAAATAACTCTAGTATTGAGAGTCCATATAATGTCAGCGTTAGGCTCCAAAAAAGGAGCGTAGAGCATTTTTAACGCAGCTTCAACTCTCAATACCAGAGTTGCTTATGCAAGCGGCCAGCCTAAAAAACGTGCTCGTGCACGATTCCCCCATAGGAAACAATGGGGCTGTTTGAGCTGAAAAAAAACCTAACACCTGCAAAAAAGCCGCGTTCAGCTCCTAACGCAGCCCCATTGTTTGCTATGGGGAAACACTTCTACGTCTGCACTTAACACCCTAACATGTACCCCGAGTCTAAACAACCCTAACCTTACACTTATTAACCCCTAATCTGCCGCCCCCGCTATCGCTGACACCTGCATTTTATTTTTAACCCCTAATCTTCCGCTCCGTAAACCGCCGCTACTTAAATTATCCTTATGTACCCCTAATCTGCTGCCCCTAGCACCGCCGACCCCTATATTATATTTATTAACCCCTAACCTGAGCCCCACAACGTCGCAGCCAGCTACCTACAATAATTAACCCCTAATCTGCCGAGCGGACCTGAGCGCTACTATAATAAAGTTATTAACCCCTAATCCGCCTCACTAACCCTATAATAAATAGTATTAACCCCTAATCTGCCCTCCCTAACATCGCCGACACCTAACTTAAATTATTAACCCCTCACCGCTATTCTAATAAATGGATTAACCCCTAAAGCTAAGTCTAACCCTAACACTAACACCCCCCTAACTTAAATATAATTTTATTCTTACGAAATAAATTAACTCTTATTAAATAAATTATTCCTATTTAAAGCTAAATACTTACCTGTAAAATAAATCATAATATAGCTACAATATAAATTATAATTACATTGTAGCTATTTTAGGATTAATATTTATTTTACAGGCAACTTTGTAATTATTTTAACCAGGTACAATAGCTATTAAATAGTTAAGAACTATTTAATAGTTACCTAGTTAAAATAATGACAAAATTACCTGTAAAATAAATCCTAACCTGAGTTACAATTAAACCTAACACTATACTATCATTAAATTAATTAAATAAAATACCTACAATTACCTACAATTAAACCTAACACTACACTATCAATAAATTAATTAAATACAATACCTACAAATAACTACAATTAAATAAACTAACTAAAGTACAAAAAATAAAAAAGAACTAAGTTACAAAAAATAAAAAAATATCTACAAACATAAGAAAAATATTACAACAATTTTAAACTAATTACACCTACTCTAAGCCCCCTAATAAAACAACAAAGCCCCCCAAAATAAAAAATGCCCTACCCTATTCTAAATTACTAAAGTTAAAAGCTCTTTTACCTTTCCAGCCCTGAACAGGGCCCTTTGCGGGGCATGCCCCAAGAAGTTCAGCTCTTTTGCCTGTAAAAAAAACATACAATACCCCCCCAACATTACAACCCACCACCCACATAACCCTAATCTAACCCAAACCCCCCTTAAATAAACCTAACACTAAGCCCCTGAAGATCTTCCTACCTTGTCTTCACCTCACCAGGTATCACCGATACGTCCTGGCTCCAAAATCTTCATCCAACCCAAGCGGGGGTTGGCGATCCATCATCCGGTGGCTGAAGAGGTCCAGAAGAGGCTCCAAAGTCTTCATCCTATCCGGGAAGAAGAGGCGATCCGGACCGGCAACCATCTTGATCCAAGCGGCATCTTCTATCTTCATCCGATGACGACCGGCTCCATCCTGAAGACCTCCACCGCGGACCCATCTTCTTCCGGCGACGTCCAACTGCAGAATGACGGTCCCTTTAAGGGACGTCATCCAAGATGGCGTCCCTCGAATTCCGATTGGCTGATAGAATTCTATCAGCCAATCGGAATTAAGGTAGGAATATTCTGATTGGCTGATGGAATCAGCCAATCAGAATCAAGTTCAATCCTATTGGCTGATCCAATCAGCCAATCAGATTGAGCTCGCAATCTATTGGCTTTTCCGATCAGCCAATAGAATGCGAGCTCAATCTGATTGGCTGATTGGATCAGCCAATCGGATTGAACTTGATTCTGATTGGCTGATGGAATCAGCCAATCAGAATATTCCTACCTTAATTCCGATTGGCTGATAGAATCCTATCAGCCAATCGGAATTCGAGGGACGCCATCTTGGATGACGTCCCTTAAAGGAACCGTCATTCTGCAGTTGGATGTCGCCGGAAGAAGATGGGTCCGCGGTGGAGGTCTTCAGAATGGAGCCGGTCGTCATCGGATGAAGATAGAAGATGCCGCTTGGATCAAGATGGTTGCCGGTCTGGATCGCCTCTTCTTCCCGGATAGGATGAAGATTTTGGAGCCTCTTCTGGACCTCTTCAGCCACCGGATGATGGATCGCCAACCCCCGCTTGGGTTGGATGAAGATTTTGGAGCCAGGACGGATCGGTGATACCTGGTGAGGTGAAGACAAGGTAGGAAGATCTTCAGGGGCTTAGTGTTAGGTTTATTTAAGGGGGGTTTGGGTTAGATTAGGGGTATGTGGGTGGTGGGTTGTAATGTTGGGGGGGGGTATTGTATGTTTTTTTTTACAGGCAAAAGAGCTGAACTTCTTGGGGCATGCTGTTCAGGGCTGGTAAGGTAAAAGAGCTTTTAACTTTAGTAATTTAGAATAGGGTAGGGCATTTTTTATTTTGGGGGGCTTTGTTGTTTTATTAGGGGGCTTAGAGTAGGTGTAATTAGTTTAAAATTGTTGTAATATTTTTCTTATGTTTGTAGATATTTTTTTATTTTTTGTAACTTAGTTCTTTTTTATTTTTTGTACTTTAGTTAGTTTATTTAAATGTATTTTTTTGTAGGTATTGTATTTAATTAATGTATTGATAGTGTAGTGTTAGGTTTAATTGTAGGTAATTGTAGGTATTTTATTTAATTAATTTAATGATAGTATAGTGTTAGGTTTAATTGTAACTTAGGTTAGGATTTATTTTACAGGTAATTTTGTAATTATTTTAACTAGGTAACTATTAAATAGTTCTTAACTATTTAATAGCTATTGTACCTGGTTAAAATAATTACAAAGTTGCCTGTAAAATAAATATTAATCCTAAAATAGCTACAATGTAATTATAATTTATATTGTAGCTATATTAGGATTTATTTTACAGGTAAGTATTTAGCTTTAAATAGGAATAATTTATTTAATAAGAGTTAATTTATTTCGTAAGAATAAAATTATATTTAAGTTAGGGGGGTGTTAGTGTTAGGGTTAGACTTAGCTTTAGGGGTTAATCCATTTATTAGAATAGCGGTGAGCTCCGGTCGGCAGATTAGGGGTTAATAATTGAAGTTAGGTGTCGGCGATGTTAGGGAGGGCAGATTAGGGGTTAATACTATTTATTATAGGGTTAGTGAGGCGGATTAGGGGTTAATAACTTTATTATAGTAGCGCTCAGGTCCGCTCGGCAGATTAGGGGTTAATAAGTGTAGGCAGGTGGAGGCGACGTTGAGGGGGGCAGATTAGGGGTTAATAAATATAATACAGGGGTCGGCGGTGTTAGGGGCAGCAGATTAGGGGTACATAAGGATAACGTAGGTGGCGGCGCTTTGCGGTCGGCAGATTAGGGGTTAATTATTGTAGGCAGGTGGCGGCGACGTTGTGGGGGGCAGATTAGGGGTTAATAAATATAATACAGGGGTCGGCGGTGTTAGGGGGAGCAGATTAGGGGTACATAAGGATAACGTAGGTGGCGGTCGGCAGATTAGGGGTTAAAAAAATGTATTCAAGTGTCGGCGATGTGGGGGGACCTCGGTTTAGGGGTGCATAGGTAGTTTATGGGTGTTAGTGTACTTTAGAGTACAGTAGTTAAGAGCTTTAGAAACCGGCGTTAGCCCAGAAAGCTCTTAACTACTGACTTTTTTCCTGCGGCTGGAGTTTTGTCGTTAGATGTCTAACGCTCACTTCAGAAACGACTCTAAATACCGGAGTTAGAAAGATCCCATTGAAAAGATAGGATACGCAATTGACGTAAGGGGATCTGCGGTATGGAAAAGTCGCAGCTGAAAAGTGAGCGTTAGACCCTATTTTGAGTGACTCCAAATACCGGCGGTAGCCTAAAACCAGCGTTAGGAGCCTCTAACGCTGGTTTTCACGGCTAACGCCAAACTCCAAATCTAGGTCTAAGAAATTTACTTCTCTTCTTATGTTCTACTTTTGATTCAAATATTTCTATCCTTCTTTTATTCGCTTCATCAAGCTCTTTGTAATAAACGTCTCCCTTGAATACATTAAGTCTACCCCTAATATCCTCTATTTGGGTTGTAAGGGTTTGTACTTGTTTCTGTCTGTATCTAATAAGTATATTTATTAATTTAAATGATGCCTTTTCCAGGGTATTGTCCCACTCAGTTAAAAGTTCCACTTCTGATGGGTCCATAATTGCTATTTTTTCAAATTTCAAGCCTTTTGGTATAACCTTATATTTGGTATATCTCTCTAAGTTAGTGCAATCATTCCAGTTTAAAGTTGTTTTTTAGACAATTTCTCAAGTTTCTCTAGAAGACGTTTAGTATTTGTAACGTTTAAATTTTCATTTAGGATCGTGTTTTCCTCACATATAGACAATTTATTTTCCTTGTTATTTGGGTCAAAATATGCCCCATAGGCAAATACCACGTTTTCATTACTACCTTCCATATATATTTTATATTTTAATTCTTATATTTTTTATCTCTTATATTTTTAATATTTTAAATCCAACCCAGAGGAGGGAGGGGGGAAAGGAAAGAAAGATCTAATTTAATATAATACAGGGGTGTACCCAAGATCAATGAATATTAAAACAATTACAAGCATATACTTAAAGGAACAATTCTAATCTCAATATAAATATACAGAAGAATGGATAAAATGAGATTTAAATTAATTAATTAGTTAAACTGACAGGAATACAGGAATTATTTTAAGTGAAGGCTGCTCAATGGGTGAGGGAAGAAGATCAACAGAATATGTAAATAATAGAATATCTGATGACAACCAAAATTGTCCTCAGACAAGCCCCAAAAGCGCCCTCACCTCAAAAAATCACTGTCTCCATTAAGTAAATCGGTTCAAAGAAAGAGTGCATCTAGAACTCGATATACATGTATTTGTAATACAGAGGCTGCCAGTCCCAGAGAGAAAAACTCAAACAAGTCCCTCGGCCTTATTGTAGTAATAGATTGACAAAAGGGTTTGCGATGGTGCTAAAGAAAACTCAAAATAAGTGGTTCAAAAGAACACCAATGGTAATTTACAAGAAATACAGTGTGTATATACAGTACATATATATATATATATATATATATATATATATATATATATATATATATATATGAAAATTCGGTTATATTATATTTTATATGTATTGTATATATAGAATGTATTTTGCATGAAACCTAGCAGTATACATATGAAACCAACTTAATTGTTCACAAATTCATTAAATATAATATAATATAATATAATATATTATAACAATAAAAATAAAAATATCTTAAAAAGTTCTTGAAAAGTTCAATCCCAAAAAGTGAAAAACATTCAGCAGAAAATGATCCGGCACCCTATCAGATGTGCACTTACTTTCAACAACCTCAATCAGCATGTGTATGTGTAATCAAATGCCTCCCGGAGTATAGATCCAGCCGTTGACATATGATACAAACTGGTCAGGTTTTGCTATGTTGGTGTCAGAAACTTCCAGGTACTTCCAAACACTCTCCAAAGTTGATTCCCTCAGTAATGGGTTAACAATTCATTGGACATGAAAAGGAAGCACAAGCCACAAAAGAGGGGCTAATAGTGTTATAAAGTTTTTATTATTCAGAAGCACATTTTAAAGCAAGTAACACACTTACAATATTCCACCTCAATATTATGAGGTAAATATACAGCACATAAACTCCTGATCTGTGATCTGATTTCAGCTTCGACATATGGAATATGAATGGAAATATAAATAAAACCATAAGTAGAAATAGAGTACCTTCAAATAGATGCCCTCAAAAACATACGACACAGACAAACAATGGAAACAATAGTCAAAGGTTACAGGGCCATATGAAAAATCAAAAACAAAAGAGACAACAAAATTATGAGAGAAATAGGAATATAAATATGAGTAAACACAATGGCCTAGATTAGGAGTTTTGTTGGTAACGACCCGAAAAACTAACGCCGGCTTTTTTCTGGCCGCACCATAAAAATAACTCTGGTATCGAGAGTCCACATAAAGGCTGCGTTAGGCTCCAAAAAAGGAGCGTAGAGCATTTTTAACGCAGCTTCAACTCTCGATACCAGAGTTGCTTACGCAAGCGGCCAGCCTAAAAAACGTGCTCGTGCACGATTCCCCCATAGGAAACAATGGGGCTGTTTGAGCTGAAAAAAAAACCAAACACCTGCAAAAAAGCCGCGTTCAGCTCCTAACGCAGCCCCATTGTTTGCTATGCGGTAACCCTTCCTACGTCTGCACTTAACACTCTAACATGTACCCCGAGTCTAAACACCCCTAACCTTACACTTATTAACCCCTAATCTGCCGCCCCCGCTATCGCTGACCCCTGCATATTATTATTAACCCCTAATCTTCCGCTCCGTAAACCGCCGCTACTTACATTATCCCTATGTACCCCTAATCTGCTGCCCCTAACACCGCCGACCCCTATATTATATTTATTAACCCCTAATCTGCCCCCCACAACGTCACCTCCACCTGCCTACACTTATTAACCCCTAATCTGCCGACCGGACCTGAGCGCTACTATAATAAAGTTATTAACCCCTAATCCACCTCACTAACCCTATCATAAATAGTATTAACCCCTAATCTGCCCTCCCTAAGATCGCCGACACCTAACTTCAATTATTAACCCCTAATCTGCCGACCGGAGCTCACCGCTATTCTAATAAATGTATTAACCCCTAAAGCTAAGTCTAACCCTAATACTAACACCCCCCCTAAGTTAAATATAATTTACATCTAACGAAATTAATTAACTCTTATTAAATAAATTATTCCAATTTAAAGCTAAATACTTACCTGTAAAATAAATCCTAATATAGCTACAATATAAATTATAATTATATTATAGCTATTTTAGGATTTATATTTATTTTACAGGTAACTTTGTATTTATTTTAACCAGGTACAATAGCTATTAAATAGTTAAGAACTATTTAATAGCTAAAATAGTTAAAATAATTACAAATTTACCTGTAAAAGAAATCCTAACCTAAGTTACAAATAAACCTAACACTAGACTATCAATGAATTAATTAAATAAACTACCTACAATTACCTACAATTAACCTAAAACTACACTATTAATAAATTAATTAAATACAATTGCTACAAAGAAATACAATTAAATAAACTAGCTAAAGTACAAAAAATAAAAAATTATTTACAAACATAAGAACAATATTACAACAATGTTAAACTAATTACACCTACTCTAAGCCCCCCTAATAAAATAACAAAGCCCCCCAAAATAAAAAAATGCCCTACCCTATTCTAAATTACTAAAGTTCAAAGCTCTTTTACCTTACCAGCCCTGAACAGGGCCCTTTGCGGGGCATGCCCCAACAAATTCAGCTCTTTTGCCTGTAAAAAAAAACATACAATACCCCCCCCAACATTACAACCCACCACCCACATACCCCTAATCTAACCCAAACCCCCCTTAAATAAACCTAACACTAAGCCCCTGAAGATCATCCTACCTTGTCTTCACCATACCAGGTTCACCGATCGGTCCAGAAGAGCTCCTCCGATGTCCTGATCCAAGCCCAAGCGGGGGGCTGAAGAGGTCCATGATCCGGCTGAAGTCTTCATCCAAGCGGGCCAGAAGAGGTCTTCCATCCGATTGAAGTCTTCATCCAAGCGGCATCCATCCGGAGCAAAGCGGCAGCATCCTGAAGACCTCCACCGCGGAACATCCATCCTGGCCGACGACTGAACGACGAATGACGGTTCCTTTAAATGACGTCATCCAAGATGGCGTCCCTCGAATTCCGATTGGCTGATAGGATTCTATCAGCCAATCGGAATTAAGGTAGGAATATTCTGATTGGCTGATGGAATCAGCCAATCAGAATCAAGTTCAATCCGATTGGCTGATCCAATAAGCCAATCAGATTGAGCTTGCATTCTATTGGCTGATCGGAACAGCCAATAGAATGCGAGCTCAATCTGATTGGCTGATTGGATCAGCCAATCGGATTGAACTTGATTCTGATTGGCTGAGTCCATCAGCCAATCAGAATATTCCTACCTTAATTCCGATTGGCTGATAGAATCCTATCAGCCAATCGGAATTCGAGGGACGCCATCTTGGATGACGTCATTTAAAGGAACCGTCATTCGTCGTTCAGTCGTCGGCCAGGATGGATGTTCCGCGGTGGAGGTCTTCAGGATGCTGCCGCTTCGCTCCGGATGGATGCCGCTTGGATGAAGACTTCAATCGGATGGAAGACCTCTTCTGGCCCGCTTGGATGAAGACTTCAGCCGGTTCATGGACCTCTTCAGCCCCCCGCTTGGGCTTGGATCAGGACATCGGAGGAGCTCTTCTGGACCGATCGGTGAGCCTGGTATGGTGAAGACAAGGTAGGATGATCTTCAGGGGCTTAGTGTTAGGTTTATTTAATGGGGTTTGGGTTAGATTAGGGGTATGTGGGTGGTGGGTTGTAATGTTGGGGGGGTATTGTATGTTTTTTTTTACAGGCAAAAGAGCTGAATTTGTTGGGGCATGCCCCGCAAAGGGCCCTGTTCAGGGCTGGTAAGGTAAAAGAGCTTTGAACTTTAGTAATTTAGAATAGGGTAGGGCATTTTTTTATTTTGGGGGGCTTTGTTATTTTATTAGGGGGCTTAGAGTAGGTGTAATTAGTTTAAAATTGTTGTAATATTGTTCTTATGTTTGTAAATAATTTTTTATTTTTTGTAACTTACTTCTTTTTTATTTTTTGTACTTTAGCTAGTTTATTTAATTGTATTTCTTTGTAGCAATTGTATTTAATTAATTTATTGATAGTGTAGTGTTAGGTTAATTGTAGGTAATTGTAGGTAGTTTATTTAATTAATTTATTGATAGTCTAGTGTTAGGTTTATTTGTAACTTAGGTTAGGATTTCTTTTACAGGTAAATTTGTAATTATTTTAACTATTTTAGCTATTAAATAGTTCTTAACTATTTAATAGCTATTGTACCTGGTTAAAATAAATACAAAGTTACCTGTAAAATAAATATAAATCCTAAAATAGCTATAATATAATTATAATTTATATTGTAGCTATATTAGGATTTATTTTACAGGTAAGTATTTAGCTTTAAATTGGAATAATTTATTTAATAAGAGTTAATTAATTTCGTTAGATTTAAATTATATTTAACTTAGGGGGGTGTTAGTATTAGGGTTAGACTTAGCTTTAGGGGTTAATACATTTATTAGAATAGCGGCGAGATTCGGTCGGCAGATTAGGGATTAATAATTGAAGTTAGGTGTCGGCGATGTTAGGGAGGGCAGATTAGGGATTAATACTATTTATGATAGGGTTAGTGAGGCGGATTAGGGGTTAATAACTTTATTATAGTAGCGCTCAGGTCCGGTCGGCAGATTAGGGGTTAATAAGTGTAGGCAGGTGGAGGCGACGTTGTGGGGGGCAGATTAGGGGTTAATAAATATAATATAGGGGTCGGCGGTGTTAGGGGCAGCAGATTGGGGTACATAAGGATAACGTAGGCGGCGGCGCTTTGCGGTCAGCAGATTAGGGGTTAATAAGTGTAGGCAGGTGGAGGCGACATTGTGGAGGGCAGATTAGGGGTTATGTCGGCGATGTGGGGGGACCTCGGTTTAGGGGTACATAGGTAGTTTATGGGTGTTAGTGTACTTTAGAGTACAGTAGTTAAGATCTTTAGAAACCGGCGTTAGCCCAGAAAGCTCTTAACTACTGACTTTTTCCTGCGGCTGGAGTTTTGTCATTAGATGTCTAACGCTCACTTCAGAAACGACTCTAAATACCGGAGTTAGAAAAATCCCATTGAAAAGATAGGATACGCAATTTACGTAAGGTGATCTGCGGTATGGAAAAGTCGCGGCTGAAAAGTGAGCGTTAGACCCTATTTTGAGTGACTCCAAATACCGGCGGTAGCCTAAAACCAGCGTTAGGAGCCTCTAACGCTGGTTTTCACGGCTAACGCCAAACTCTAAATCTAGGCCAATGAAAATAAGCAGTCCCCTTCTTTTTTAGAATTTCGAAGGGGAGAGCACAATGCACAGATACAATATCAATCTCGAGAACAACCCCAGAATCCACAATGGAGGAGACATCATTACCAAAAAAGAAGGTTAGAAGAAAGTTTAGGGGATGTAGAGCAGGGCGCCTCGTTCAGAACAAAAAGTATAAAAAAGAAAAAAACAAACACAAATTGGGTTTACTAAAAAGTGTTAAGATTTTTAATTTAACAGGTAAACAGTTCTCTGAAGCACTATGAACCTTTTTAGAAAAGGCTTATCTTTTGCCCCCACTAGAGGGCCAAATCCTTTTACACTTTTTGTAGATGTACATAAATTTGTAAGGAAATTAACACTGGATAGACATTTTGAAAAAGTTAAAAAGGATGGAAATTTGAAAAATATTGAACCAAAAACATTGACAGATGAAGATCTGGATACTCTAATAACTCTAGAGGAATTAGAGGCAAATATTAGCATTGAGATGGATACAAATGTAGAAGAAAGGGAAGTTAAATATAAAAAATTTATTGACCTGAAACCGAATTCTACCTTCTATCCAGTTTCATCAAAGGGCAACTTTATCCCTGTATTTGAACATATAGTTTTACAGTAACTGGATGAATATTGCAAGAATTACAAAATAAAACAGAGTAATTTAAACATGAGAAAATGGAGCTAGAGTGTCTCAAGAAGGATGTTGATATAGTGGTTAGAGAGGTGGATAAAGGGGGCGGAGTAGTTATCCAAAATTGAAGCGATTATGTTCTGGAAGCAAAAAGACTACTGGATGATACTACAACATATAGAAAACTATCCAGGAACCCTAGCAGTGTGTTCCAATCATATTATATAAATTTGTTGGTTCCCGCAAAAGACAATGGTATACTAAATGACAATGAATTTATGTTCTTGAACAGAAAAGAACCTAAAACAGCAGTATTCTATTACCTGCCAAAGGTGCATAATGATGCTGTAAATCTTCCAGGGAGACCCATAATCTCCGGGATTGATGACCTCCCCCCTGTCAGAATATGTTGATTATTATTTACAGCCGATTGTACCAAAAATGAAATCATATATTAAGGACACCCCTAACACAATTAAGAAAAGGACAAACGTAAAAAGGGATAGGAGTTATTTTTGGGTGACAGTAGATGTCACAGCATTATAGGCTGTAAGGCAATAGAATATTTGCTGAAAACCTTGACAGTTTTGGCCCCAAATAAACAAGAATTCCTTATAGAAGCTAGAGGCTTCATCTTGGAAAAAACTTTTTCCTTTTTGAACGTGAGTTCTATTTACAGGTTGGCGGTACAGCTATGGGCACTAAATTCACCCCTAGCTACGCCAACCTGTATATGGGCTATTGGGAAGAGATGAAAATCTGGAACAACAACCCATACAAAGAAAATGTGGTGAGTTGGGCCAGATTTATAGATGACATTATCCTAATCTGGAAGGGAGAGGAGGAATTCCTTAAAAAAAATCATACAATAGCTGAATGAAAATGATATGAACCTAAAATTTACAGTAAAAACGGAAATAGAATTTTTAGATCTAGTTCTATATCATCAGAATGGGGACATTAAGACCTGTTTTTACACGAAAGAAACGGATAGTAATGGGTATATACATGCATCTAGTGGGCATCAACCCACATGGATAAAAAATATACCCGTAGGACAGTTTGAAAAAATCAAAAGGAACTGTACAGATTTTGAAAAATTTTAAAAAGAATCAGGTATTCTAAGAAATAAATTTCTAGAAAAAGGATATAAAAAGACATGGATAGACACAGCCTATGGAAAAATTGCAAAAAAATAAATTAAGAGAGATGGATTAGAAGTAGTGAGCAAAGCAACAACAAAAAAAATAACAATACTTGTTTTGACACAACTTTTTGTAAAGGCTCAGAGGGCATTAGACAAATTATTGGGAAACATTGGGAGATATTGAAAAAAGATGATCTCCTAAAAGAGAAGCTAGATATAAAACCAAATTTTATATTTAGGAAAAATAAAAATCTAAAAACAATAATAGCCCCTAGCCAACTAAAAGACAAGGAAGAGACAAAACCTTGGCTCACTATGGGTACAAAGGGATTCTTTAAATGTAACAGATTAAATTGTATATCTTGTGAATATATGTACAATGGTAATAAACCCACCAAAGTAGTATGTTCGACATCTAATGAGAAAAGGTGTGATCTGAAGAGTTTGGTGAATTGCAGGACCTCTTTTGTGGTATATCTCCTACAATGTGGCTGTAATTTACAGTACATTGGGAGAACCACAAGACCATACAAAAAACGCCTGTATGAAAATGTCACAAATATAAAGCGGGCTTGAAAACCCATAATCTGTCTGATCACTATAATTTGGTTCATAACCGAAACCCAAATTGCCTTAGAGGAACTGTTCTAAAACAGGTACATACAGGCAAGAGAGGAGGAAATAGGGAAATCCTATTAAGACAAAGGGAGACATATTGGATTCATGCCTTTAACACTAGAATTCCTTTAGGCTTAAATAAGGATATTGATGTAACGGCATTCTTATAACAAGTGAATATGAATTAACAATATAAACCAAAAATCAAAAACACAAATTAGAAGTATAAAGTAAAAATAAAAATAGAAATGTAAATATAAATTTAAATATAGATATATCGTGGAATAAAATTATATAATATACTAATTGTAATAATATTGTGATAATCAGGTTTTTTTTTTTGTTTTTTGTTTTTTTTGTTTTCAAAAAAAGCTTTATTGAGGAAAATACGTATAAAAATTACAGGCTTTTCAGTTTTTTCAAGATAAATGTGTATACAAAAGTGTTCAAACATAGCTTTACAAAATGTGACTAACCAGTGTGAACATATGCTAATCATTCTCATTCTACCCCTGGCACCCCTCAGCAAGGTAAAATATTAACTGTTCATGATGCAGGTAAAGCTTAATTCTCCAAGAAAGGAGACATGTTGCAGAGTTCCAGTGGCGCTTAGTTGATGAAAGTCCAAGAGTCCGTTAGTGCATTGTCCCAGACGCTCTGCGTCAAGTCCCGCAAAGTTATATCATCATATGCTGGGGTTACCAGGGGGTGTGAAACCAGGGGGAGGTAGGAGGTGGGTGAGGGAGAAGAAGGGAGAGAGGGGGAGGGGAGGGGGAGGGGGTGATACCTGTCTCCTTTAAGCTATTTGGGGGTGTTTGTGCGAACAGACCTTTCCTTGTGTTCCCATTGCCTGAGTTGTTTACAGATCGTTTGTGCATGTCTAATGGGGGATAGGTGAAAGTAATGAGGGGAGATGAGAGAGGGGGTAGGGGAGTAGAAGAGAGGAGAGTATCGGTTGAAGAGGTATAGGGCCAAATTGTGACCTAGCTTATCTTAAACTGTCTGTCGTCTGTGTGCTGCCCAGCCCTCCAGCATTATCTCGTGTGTGTCTACCGTCCCTTGTCGGATGTGGTGGTATCTTTCTAGACGTAAGAGTAGATCTATTTGCTCTTGCCACTCTTGGAAGGTCGGTGTCGTTCTGGTCTTCCAGTGCTTAGGGATTAGTAGTTTGGCTCCATTTAGCATGACCAACAGGAGTGCCCTGTTTGCTCTACAAGTTAGTTTGGGTAAGGAAAGGAACAGTAGTGTTCCTGGGTTACTCTGCAGGGGTTTCCCCAAGACTAATTCTATGTGATTAAAAACGCTGACCCAATATTCATCCAGCATGGGGCATTCCCACCAAATGTGAGTTGGAGTGCCCACTCCACCACAGTCCCTACAGCATTTGCCTGAGGCCTGCTTGTAAATCTTCTGCAGCCTGCTGGGTGTAAGATACCACCTCGCCAGACATTTGAAGCTAGATTCCTGTACTCTTGTAGAGATTGAGGCTGACTTGGTCACTGAGAAGGCGTTTTGCCAATCCTCATGGCCTATCTCGGTCTGCCATTCCTTTTCCCACATCTTCGTGTAGGAGGGGAGTGTCTGGGCTTCATCTGTTAGTAACAGTTTATAGATCAGGGAGATTGCGTGGGCTGTGGGCGTGCCCTTCAAGCATAAAGTCTCAAAGGTGGTGGGGGTTCTGGTCAAACAGAGTCTGTGTTTATGTGTCATGAGATAATGATTCAACCGCATGTGTGAGTACCAGTTCAATGTCAGGTGGGGGTACTCTTCCGAGATGTCAGCCAGCGTCTTGAGCTTATGACCATCGGTCAGAGACCTGAGGGTGTAGCCTTGTAAAGGTATGTCGGCATTGGTTCTGTTATCTGGTAGGTTCCAGGGTAGTGCAGCGTTCCGATAGAACGGGGTTAGTGGGGAATGTCTGGTTGATATGTGAGACGTAGTGTTTATTATCTTGTCCCATGTGGAGTAAAAGTCCATCAGCAAAGAGTACTTAGTTGTGGCTGGGTGTCTGTCCTTATTTAGTGTCCAGGCACCTAGGCCTGCGTTGTTCGTTTCTAATATGTCGCAGTCCAGTCTTACCCAAGCTTTGTTAGGGTCATTGGAGCACCAGTCCAGTAGTCTGCTCAGCGTGATTGCCTGTTTGTATGTTAGTATATTTGGGACCCCTAGGCCCCCCCTGTCTCTGGGTAAATACAGAGTTCTCCTGGCTACTCTTGGTCTGGTCCCTCCCCATATGTATTGTTCAATTAGGGTCTGGATTTTTTGTAAATAGTTCCTTGGGAGGGGAATCGGTGTTGTCTGGAGAATGTAAAGCAATCTGGGTAGCACGTTCATCTTGACAACATTTATTCGTCCTAACCAGGAAATAGATTTGTTCTTCCACCTGGATAAGTCTGCTATCAGCGTGTTCTCTAGACTTTTGTAGTTCTCTTGAAAAATAGTTTGGGTGTCTGGAGAGATGAATATCCCTAAATATTTAAGCTTATCTTGTTGTAACCTTAAGGGGCAGGTGCCTAATGCTGTGGTCAGTGTCTCTGTGTGGTAGGTGATGTTCAAAATCTCTGATTTAGCTACGTTAAGGTGAAAGTTAGAGAGTCGGCCGTAGTCACTAAAGGTGTTTAAGACTCTGGGGAGGGAGGTCTCTATGTTGGAAAGCGTCAATAAGATGTCGTCGGCATATAATGCCAATTTATGTGTGTTTGAAGTGGTTTTGATGCCTGAGATCAAAGGGTCCTCTCTGATTTTCTGCGCTAAAGTCTCTATTGAGATGGCAAATAAGATCGGTGAGAGTGGGCAGCCCTGCCTGGTCCCGTTTTTGATGTAGAATCTGTCTGATAATAGGCCGTTGACCTTTACTCTAGCTGAGGGGTTTTTATAGAGGGCAAATATCTGTCTGATAAAGGTGTCGCTAAACTTCATTCTCGCTAGTACTGCCTTCAGAAAGGGCCAATGCACACGGTCAAACGCCTTTTCGGCATCTGTCGAGACCAGTATGAGAGGCGTGTTCTGAAGCTGCGAGTGAGAAACCAGCTGAAGCACCTTCAGCGTGTTGTCGCGCGCCTCCCTCCCTGGTACAAAGCCCACCTGGTCAGGGTATATCAGCGTGGGTAGGATCTTATTGATTCTGTTGGCTAATACCTTAGCATAGATCTTTACGTCCACGTTAAGGAGCGAGATCGGGCGGAAATTTTCTGGCTTATCTGGTGTTTTACCCTGTTTAGGGAGAACAGTGATGTTTGCCTCCAGCATCTGATCTGTGAATCCCCCCTCTGTCAGTAGCGAATTGAATAGGAGTGTAAGAGGTGCTAACAAGTGATGTGTGAATTCTTTGTAATATTTCACCCCTAGTCCGTCAGGGCCGGGACTCTTACCATTTGGCATACTCTTGATGGCTAGTTTAATTTCGTCGGCTGTTATCGGTCTATCCAGCTGATCTGAATCCTCTTTAGACAGTGTGGGTAGTTGGATGTCCCCTAGATATGTGTCTATATGTGATTGTGGGCTGGTGTTAGTGATATTGTAAAGTGCTTCATAGTATCGTCGAAATGTCTCAGCTATAGTCACGCTGTCTTTCTGTGGTTGCCCTGATGTGTCAGAGATAGAGTGTATATGTGTGTTCAACTGTTTGCGTTTCAGCGCCTTGGCTAGAGATAGGCCTATTTTATCATTCATTTCAAAATATTTTTGCTGTAGTATTGAGGCTTTGCTCTGATATTCTTTGATGAGATGGTTGTTCAGTTCGGCCTTAGCCGTGTTTAGGGACTTAAGTATTGTGGCGGACGTTGTGTTCTTCTTTAGCTCAGACTCCCAATATCGAATCTGAGACAAAGATGAGTTCAGGAATTGTCTATTTTGTTTGGTTTCTGTAGCTTTGAGTCGTATGAGTTCCCCCCTTGCTACACATTTGTGTGCTTCCCATGTCGTGGAGGTGGGCAAAGCGTCTAGTGGATTCTCAATGAAGTAGTTCCGTAGTGTAGAATCTATGGCCAGTTTGTGTAGGGGGTTGTCTAGTATATGGTCATCCAGTCTCCAAATGTATGGTTTTATGGGTATATCTGGCCAGTCTAATGTGCATTGTACGGGGGCGTGGTCCGACCAGGTGATTGGCAAGATGTTAGCGCTGTCAATCAGTGAGAGGCCTATTTGGTCTGTTATGAGGTAATCGATTCTGGTGTAAACTTGATGTGGATGTGAGAAGAAGGTGTAGTCCCGTGTGTCTGGATGTAAGAATCTCCATACGTCATGTAGTTTTAGTGAGCGGATTTGAGAATTGACAGTTCTGATTATTCTGTGCGGTGTGGAGGTCTTCCCTGATGATGTGTCTAGGGAGGGGACCAAGGGTAGGTTAAGGTCGCCCGCCAAGAACAAAATGCCTCTTGAGTGTTCCAAGAGTAGTTGTGTCAGTTGTTTGAATACAATATGTTGTCCGTGGTTAGGCAGGTAGGCATTGGCTATAGTGATATAGGAGTTATATAGGATCCCCACCACTAAGAGATAAGAACCACTGGGGTCCTTGAAAACCTTGGTTGGTCGGAAGGGGATTGTATTCCTTATGAAGATACCCACCCCGCCTTTCTTAGATCCGCCCGATGCTAGGTAATGGGTGTTGTATCTGTGGGTGATGTATCTAGGCTCCCTCCCTCTCTTGAAGTGTGTCTCTTGTATGCAGATAATATCCCCTCCCGCTTTGTATAGCTGCGTGAAAGCAATTGATCTCTTTTCAGGACTGTTAAGTCCTTTGGCGTTAATGGTTATGAGTTTAATGTGACGTGGCTGCATGTTTTTGGTGCGCTATGGGTTTGGTTACGGAACTCCAGAGGGCTTTGGTTGTGGTCAATCTATTTATTAGTGAGCAGGCGTGCTGAGGGCTGGGCAGTGTCTGTCTGGTCTGTAATCCCTACTTCTTCTGTGAGTTTGTAGGGCGTGTGGTGTCTGTGTCTCTCAGGTCCAAGTATATGATAGTGAGAGGGAAGTGGTGAGAGGGGTAAGGAGAAATGAGAGAGAGGAAGGGAATAGTGGGTGAAGTGGTAGCGAAGGTAAGAAAAAGAAAGGTGAGTTTACCAGTAGGTATAATGTGCTAACAGTACTGCTGCTTCACCTAGGAAGCCGGTGTTGTGTAAGTAAGTAAACACTAGAAAATTATAAAAGCAGCAATCAAACAATGAAAACAGATAACTAGCAATATAGATAACTAGCAAAATAGGGTAATATCCCCGTTATTAAACCCAGCATTTGAAATAGTAAAATTAAAGATGACCTTATATTATATACGACCTGATGCCTTGGGTCAAGGACTGGCCTCCAACCTAGGCCGTGAGGGCGAACAGTCCATATGTGGATGCGTTTCCTCCGCATCATCAGCAACAGTCACAAGTGAAGGGTGTTTGTTTAGGCCCTTTTCATTGTTGGGTGTGGGTGCAGGTCGCATCCGAGTCCCCAAGAGGGGCCTTGATGTAGAGCCGTCCTTTGGTTGTTCCTCTGTCTGGATGTGTATCCGAAGTGCCTCGCAGAAGTGGGGCAGGTCATCTTGAGTTTTGTAGATGGCTGTGGTGTTGCCGTTATTGGCAATGATGCTGACCGGGAACCCCCAGCGATAAGCGATTTTCTTTTCTCGGAGCACTGATGTTATGTGGCTCAGGTCCCTTCTCTTTTGGAGAGTCGTGGGGCTCAGGTCTGTAAAGATCTGAATGCGGCAGCCAGCATGTGTGAAGTCTTGCTTTTGCCTTGAATGTTTTAAGATGTCCTCCTTGTCTTTGAAGTGCAGCAACTTCAGGATAATGTCCCTTGGGGGTGCTTTAGGTGGAGGTTTTGCTCTGAGAGCTCGGTGCGCCCTTTCGATGATTACCTCAGGGGCATTCTCGTCGCCTTTCAACGTGCGGAGCATAGCCTGCAGGCAGCCCTCCAAGGCTCCTGGATGGATGGATTCTGGTATTCCTCGGACTCTCAGATTGTTTCTCCTGCCTCTGTTGTCTAAGTCCTCGACCTTCTCTAGTAGGTTGTATATGGTTTCTTCTTGATCGTAGAGAAGGCGGGACATATGATTGATATCGTTACTGGTTGCGTTGTGATTTTCTTCTAGATTGGTAACTCTCCGTGTCACCTTTGATAAATCCCTTTTGAGATCCCCATACCAGCCCTTTACTTCAGTGAGCATTTCTTTAAAGTCCTCTTTAGAGCATAAAGATTTGAGGTCTTCTCTAGTGATTTGTTGTGTAGCGCTGAGAGCGGGGTTCGCTGTCTGAGTACCGGGTTGTGGGCTTGGTACGGGCACAATGCTGTCTGCAGTTTGTTGTGGTGTCTTTGACATAGACTCAGATGGTTTTAAGAACTGCTGCATGGTTCTGGGGTGGGATATACTGTCCAGCTTAGCCGGTTTTTTCGCCGGCATGCTGATATAATGTGGTGAGGGTTAGCGTGGATGGGGGCTAGCTGCTCCTTTAGGGTTATTGCAGACCCAAAGATAAAGTTCTTAATTCAAATGCAATTGCTGGCCCCTGGGCTTGTGTCCCCTGCGCACCCCAAAGGTGTCACTGAACTCTTCTTCTATTCTGTGTCTGGTATGCTTGGGGTTAAGGTGGGTGAGGACAGTTTGCTTTTTGTTTCTTTTTAACACATGGTTTTTGTGCTGTTTCTCTTGCGCACTGTGTGGGGCTGCTGTCTGGCGGGTCGCTATTCTGGCTATGCGACTCAAGGGTCATCTGCAAGTGGGTATTGCCTGGTAGGGGCTGCGTGGGTTCCCCGTCTCCAGTGGCTGAATTTTGAGTCGTGCGGCAAGGAGAAAAGAAGCAAGCCGCCACAGAAAGTGCGCAGGGCGTGTGGATCGCAGCAAACGTTGGGAGCTGAGTAGGTGTGCCCCTTATTTCAGTGTTTATTTAGATATAAGGTGTGTGCCTGCCCCGCTGGGGGTTCTATTGAGTTCATGGGTGGATTTGTCCCTGTGACGGAAGGCTGCTGTGCTGCGGTGCTGTGGGAGGCTAGTATCTTTGCCGCCTGAGGCCTAGTTTGTGCGCCTTCTTACCTCGCTGCCCCGTTGTGTAGTTTCCGCTTTGAGGGAGGGCCGCGCCCGCAGAGCTGTTATGTTCTCTGATGTGGGAGACTGTTGGCGGGTGTCAGTGGCCGTTGAGTTGCAGCGTTAAGGCTCCCTGTGTGGATTTTGGTTTGGGTGCCGCTGAAGTCTGGATGCGTGTCGTCTTTCCCTTCAGGTCCGGGCGTCGCTCGATGTTATGAGCGGGCCCGGGGTTGGTGACAGGTGTTTGCGGCTGTTGGGATGGTGATCCAGGCTCAGGGGGTTGTCTCCTCTAATGCGGTGCTGTATTTAAGGCATCGGTCGGGTGTAACTGCTGGGTTTAGTAACTTAGGGCCTAGGAGCTATTGCACTACACGGCCATTTCGCTGAACGGCCAAGCTCCGCCCCCGATAATCAGGTTTTTATGTATTTTTATTGATGTATACGTTCATTAAGTTATTTATTTATTATTTATGAATGAGATTATTTTTATCTGATGTCTTATGCGTTTTATGGTTTTATAGATGTGTTCAATTGCTATTATAATAATCCTCACAAAACATATTAATTTTAACTCTAAGTTTTGATATCTTTAAAAATTGTCCCAATATTATACGAGGGGGTCGATCCGATATAAATCGTCGCCCGCAAAAGCCGGCGACGCCAATATTTGCGCGGGTTTGGTATCACATATACGGCGTAACCTAGAAGTTACGCCCGTATATTTCTGCCGTCGCCCGCAGTTTTTTGGGCCATAGGCAGGTATACCAAACCCGCGCAGTTTGGTATCCAATATGCAGCGTAAGGACTTACGTGGCGAAAATGGAGAAAACTTACTCCATTTTCACCTCGCCACAAAAAGCAGCCGTAAGAAGCCTTACGCTGACTATTGGAGCCCCGTAACTTCCTAAACTGGCTGCTAAAATAAACCTAACACCTAACGCATGCGCAATGTCTATCTCCCTGTCAACCGCGATCTGCTAAAATAAACCTAACACCTAACGCATGCGCAATGTCTATCTCCCTGTCAACCGCGATCCCCCCCCCCCCCGAAATCCCTAATAAAGTTATTACCCCCTAAACCGCCGCTCCCGGACCCCGCCGCCATCTACATAAACTAACCCCATGCTGTGAGCCTCTAAAACCGCCGCCATCTACCTTATCTATCCCCTAATCTGACCCCTTACACCGCCGCCACCTATATAAAAATTATTAACCCCTAATCTAATCCCCCTATACCGCCGCCAGCTATATTAATATTGTTAACCCCTAATGTAAGCCCCTTACACCACCGCCATCTCTATTAAAATGATTAACCCCTAATTTAATCTACCTACCCCGCCGCCAGCTATATTATCTATATTAACCCTAAGTATATTATAGTTAATATAGTTATTACATTATATATATTAACTATATTAACCCTAATTATATTAGGGTTAATATAGTTACTATAGTATTTATATTAACTATATTAACTCTATCTAACCCTAACACCCCTAACTAAATTTATATTAAATTAATCTAATTCATTTATAAACTAAAATATTCCTATTTAAATCTAAATACTTACCTATAAAACAAACCCTAAGATAGCTACAATATAATTAATAATTACATTGTAGCTATGTTAGGGTTAATATTTATTTTACAGGTAAATTGTTAATTATTTTAACTAGGTATACTAGATATTAAATAGTTATTAACTATTTAATATCTACCTAGTTAAAATAATTACCCAATTACCTGTAAAATAAATCCTAACCTAAGTTACAAATACACCTACACTATCAATAAATTTAATAAACTACAAACATCTATCTAAAAATACAATTAAATTAACTAAACTAAATTACAAAAAAAAACAAACACTAAATTACAAAAAATAAAAAAAAGATTACAAGATATTTAAGCTAATTACACCTATTCTAAGCCCCCTAATAAAATAATAAACCCCCAAAATAAAAAAAATTCCCTGCCCTATTCTAAATTAAACAAATTTCAAAGCTCTTTACCTTACCAGCCCTTAAAAGGGCCTTTTGTGGGGCATGCCCCAAATAATTCAGCTCTTTTGCATACAACAAATACAATCCCCCCCCCCATTACAACCCACCACCCACATACCCCTATTCTAAAACCACCCAAACCCCCCTTAAAAAAGCCTAACACTACCCCCCTGAAGATCTCCCTACCTTGTCTTCACCACACCGGGCCGAACTCCTGATCCGCTCCGGGCGATGTCTTCCTCCAAGCGGCAAAGAAGAATTCTTCCTTCGGCGATGTCTTCCTCCAAGCGGCAAAGAAGAATTCTTCCTCCGGCGATGTCTTCCTCCAAGCGGCAAAGAAGAATTCTTCCTCCGGCGACGTCTTCCTCCAAGCGGCAGCAAAGTCTTCATTCTTCCGGCGGCATCTTCAATCTTCTTTCTTCGCTCCGCCGCCGCGGAGCATCCATCCTGGCCGACTGCTGTACTTGGAATGAGGTACCTTTAAATGACGTCATCCAAGATGGCGTCCGCCGAATTCCGATTGGCTGATAGGATTCTATCAGCCAATCGGAATTAAGTTAGAAAAATCTGATTGGCTGATTGAATCAGCCAATCAGATTCAAGTTCAATCCGATTGGCTGATCCGAACAGCCAATCAGATTGAGCTCGCATTCTATTGGCTGATCGGAACAGCCAATAGAATGCGAGCTCAATCTGATTGGCTGATTGGATCAGCCAATCGGATTGAACTTGAATCTGATTGGCTGATTCAATCAGTGTTATGTTCTGTAAAGTTATGTGGTAGAACAGGTGGTAAATAAGTTTAGGTACCTAGTATCCGCTATAGTAGGACCACTCAGCCTCACACCAAACCTTGGATTCACACAGATTTAACTTACAGGAATCCGGTTTTGCTCATTGAACTGAGGGTCACTACTGCAGGGTACAGAGTGAAAACGGAGCTGTCACGCAACCAGGTTACAGGATGCCTGTATTTCAACAGATAGGAGGAGTATCTATAGATAGAGTAGGTAGTTAATCAACTAATTACTTAGTGATTAAATGATATAGCTGACACATATACAAAGAAGACAGGAAGTGAAATGGAATGTAATACAAACAGATGTAGTTCAAAGAGATATTGTAATTAGGCCAAAATGTATTTGTTAGGAATTCAGCACTTCAGGGAATATCATATGTAGTTAGAATGATATTTTGGATTATGTTATCAGATATAGATTATGCAAAGATAGGATAGTAACAAACGATAAGTCACTTAGTTAGGTTCAAGGTGGTCACAGCAAATGATGTTAATCAAGCAGCAGTTCAAACAGAGTAGGCAATGTAACAGGCAGTTGAAGTTAATCCTGCATTTTAGTGATAGTAACAGTCATTGAATACAGTGCTTAAGTAGTTTGCTTACTTGAGAGACATAATGATATCCAAATAGAGTAATAAAATATACAGACCAATTCCTGATGGTTATTTGGAAGGCTAAGTCAGAGCCAGATGAAAACCTTACGGTATCCTGAATGCTTGTTTGTAGAAAGGACACAGCGCGGTACACGCGCTGCAGACACACTGAGATGCCGGGTGTGACGTCACAGCCACCCGGTGTAACAGTTAGGGAATTGAAAGCAGCTCCTTTGGTTCCTAAGAAACTGCAAGTAATAGAATAGGCACACCGGCACACAGCAATGAAGGATTAATGTAGGCTGCAAAGTTTCAAAGCAACAAGTAAGAAATCCCCACAGATTGAGGATAGGGCTAGGTGTCTTCAGAGAGGAGTCACATAAAGTAACTGATTCAAATTACCAAGCGAGGAGCATAGAGAGGAGGGGCCTTAAATAGGAAAAGAGGATTCAGAATTAAAGGGACAGGATTGTAATAGTGAATACCCTGACAATCAGCCAATCAGATTTTTCTAACTTAATTCCGATTGGCTGATAGAATCCTATCAGCCAATCGGAATTCGGCGGACGCCATCTTGGATGACGTCATTTAAAGGTACCTCATTCCAAGTACAGCAGTCGGCCAGGATGGATGCTCCGCGGCGGCGGAGCGAAGAAAGAAGATTGAAGATGCCGCCGGAGGGGCCTTAAATAGGAAAAGAGGATTCAGAATTAAAGGGACAGGATTGTAATAGTGAATACCCTGACAGGACACCCCCCTCAAGGAGCCGCTCAGCGGATCAAGGACCTGGACGGTGAGGATTCCTCCTATGGAACAAGGAAACCAAGCGTGGAGCCATAACATTAGTAGCAGGCTCCCAAGAGTCTTCTTCAGGTCCATAACCCTTCCAACTGACCAAATACTGAAGGTGGTTTCGAAAGTATCGAGAATCTTGAATAGAATCAATCTCGTACTCCTTCTCATCTGTCACATGAGTTAAAGAAGTATCCATCGAAGATGTAGCCCTGATAGAAGCTTAGGGTTTAAGGAGTGAGACATGAAATGTTGGATGAATTCTCATGGAAGAAGGTAATTGAAGAGTGACTGCATTCACATTAACAACATTCTTAATTTCAAAGGGACCCAAATAAAGTGAAGCGAGCTTTTTGGAAGGAACTTGTAATCTTATATTCTTCGTGCTTAACCAAACTTTATCTCCCACCTTATATTCAGGAGGTTTAGAACGTCGTAGATCGTAGTAATGTTTTTGAGCTTTTTGAGCATCGAGTAGTAGTTGTTTAACAGTGGCGAAACCTTTCACTAAGGTATTGATTTTATCATTAACAACGGGTATAGGAGAATTTTTTGGAGTCTGAATGTCATAAGAAGGATGAAAACCGTAGTTAAGGAAAAATGGAGACATTTTAGTGGAGGAGTTGAGCATGTTATTATGAGCAAATTCAGCAGTGGAAAGGAGAGAATGCCAGTTATCTTGTTCTAGAGAACAGTAACAACGGAGATACTGTTCCAGGGCTTGATTTGTTCTCTCAGTCTGCCCATTGGTTTGTGGATGAAAAGCTGTACTTAACCTCCTAGAGATGTTGAGGGATTTACAAAGATGTTCCCAAAATCTAGAGGTAAACTGAGAACCTCGGTCACTAGTAATGGAATTTGGTAGACCATGTAATTTGACAATATGATCTATGAAAAGAGTAGCTGTTTCTTGAGCTGTGGGTAGACCTCTATGTGGCAGGAAATGGGCCATTTTAGAAAAAAGATCAACAATGACCATGATAGTGTTGAAGTTAGCAGAAGGTGGCAGATCGACAATAAAGTCCATGGCAATATCTGCCCAAGGTCTTTCAGGTACTGGAAGAGATAGAAGGTATCCGTAGGGACGTGTATGTTGATGTTTTTTAGTAGTGCAAAGAAAACATGTTTTGATGTATTGCTTGATTGTATCAGACATTTTGGGCCACCAATAATTCCTTGAGAGGATATGAAGAGTCCTATGTACGCCAGGATGACCTGCTAAAGAGGAATCATGAGCTGCTGCTAAAAGTTGATTCCTGAGATCCTTGGGTACATATAGCTGATCATGATGATAGAACAGTTCATCAGAATGTTTATTTAAATTGAGGTGTGTTATTAATGAATCCTCCTTCTGTTGCAGCTTTAGGGTCTCCAAGAAATCGTTTGTTAAACAAATGATTCTGTCCGCAGGTATCACTGAGGCAGGTGTCAAATGATCTTGTGGCTTAGGAGGTATACGAGAGAGGGTATCTGCCTTAAGATTCTTAGAACCTGGACGATAGGTGATCACATAATCAAAACGTGAAAAGAAAAGGCTCCAGCGGACTTGACGAGAAGTCAGGGTCTTGTTTGACTTTAAATACTCTAAATTACGATGGTCTGTGTAAATAGTAATTGGAAATTTTGTACCTTCCAAGATATGCCTCCAGAATTCCAATGTGGATTTGATGGCAAGCAATTCCTTATCACCAATACCATAGTTTATCTCAGCTGAGCTCATGACACGAGAGTAGAATGCAACAGGATGTAATGGCTTTTCTTGAGAGGCCCTCTGGGATAGAACAGCCCCTATTGCAAATTCAGAAGCATCAACCTCAAGCGTAAAATGACAACTGGGATCTGGGAATTGCAAAATAGGGGCTGAAGTAAATTTATTCTTGAGGGTAGTGAAAGAGTCCTGAGCTTTACTATCCCATGAAAACCTGATATGTTTCTTAGTTAAAGTTGTTAATGGTTTAACAATATGTGAGAAATCTTTAATGAATTTTCTATAAAAATTCGCAAAATCAAGAAACCTCTGGACATCTTTTTTACATGAGGGTACTGGCCATTTGAGTATAGCTTCTACTTTACTGGTCTCCATAGTAATCCCAGTAGGAGAGATACAGTAACCCAGAAATGAAATAGAGTTAGTATTAAATATACATTTCTCTAGTTTAGCGTAGAGATGATGTTGTCTTAAACGAGATAGAACTAATTTTACATGTTTTAAATGATTTTCAAAAGTGTCTGAATAGACAAGAATGTCATCTAGATAGATAACAATACATACATCCAGAAGGTCGTGAAAAACATAATTTATGAAGCACTGGAAAGTGGCTGGGGCGTTGCAAAGCCCAAACGGCATTACTGTGTATTCGTAAAGTCCGTATCGTGTACGGAAAGCCGTTAACCACTCATCCCCTGCTCTCATCCTGATTAAATTGTATGCACCCCTAAGATCGAGCTTGGTGTAGATGGTGGCACCCTGAAGGCGCTCAATTAGTTCAGGAATGAGAGGCAGGGGATATCTGTTTTTCTTAGTACATTTATTCAGTTGTCTGTAATCTATAATGGGGCGTAAACTGCCATCTTTATTTTTCACAAAAAACATAGCAGCACCTGCAGAGGAAGTGGATGGACGTATAAACCCTTTTTTCAAGTTTTCGTCTAGATATTCCTTAAGGTGTGCTAGTTCAGGTTGGGACAAAGGATATATATGACCATATGGAATGGTGCAGTTAGGAATGAGATCAATAGGGCAGTCATACTTCCTGTGTGGTGGAAGTGTGGCTGCCTCAACCTTATCAAAAACATCAGCATATTCTTTGTAGCAATCTGGTAATGTCTCTACATTAATATGACAAAGTGTATGAGAATCAGTGCAGAATTGCTTGCAGTACTGAGAATCAAAAACTACAGTAGAGTCTGTCCAAGAAATAGTGGGGTTATGCATAGACAACCACTGAATACCGAGTATCATAGGGTAGACAGAACTTGGTAAAACATCAAAAGATATTAACTCAGTATGCCCTGAGTCTGAAGTAACCTTAAGTGGAACTGTATGGTGTGAAATAGGACCAGAACTAAAAAATGATCCATCAACCAAACGGATGGCTAGTGCAACACTCTTTTTTATTAGTGGTATTTTGTGCTTATCAACAAAAACTAAATCTATGAAATTCCCAGATGCTCCAGAGTCAATTACGGCCTGTACGTCTATCTTCTGCTGATCCCACTGCAACGAGAGAGGGATTGATAAATGAAGCAAATTATTATTAACCATATTAACATTGTGCTTAAATCTCACTCTCTTACCCTTCTTTTGACGAAGGAGAGATGGGCAATCCCTTACGCCATGATCCTTTTCGGCACAATAGAGGCACAAATTAAGCAGTTTGCGTCTGGCTTTCTCTTCAGGCTTTAGAGGGCCTCTAATCACAGCAACATCCATGGGTTCATCAACATTCTTGGTAGCATGGGTAGGAAGATTTATATGATAGGGAGTGTATTTCTTAGGAGTGATGTCAGTTATGGATTTTTCATATTTCCTTTCCCTGAGTCTCCGGTCAATACCAATTCATAAAGTCATGAGATCCTCAAGAACATCTGGAATGATACCTCTAGCAAGTTAATCTTTTAATGAGTCACTGAGGCCCATGCGAAATTGATTTTTCAGAGCTGGGTTGTTCCATAAAGTGTCAGGAGCCCATCTTTTAAAGTCTGTTATGTATTCCTCTACCATCCTTTTCCCTTGGCGTAAGGATCTCAAAGCTGTTTCAGCAGTATTCTGCTTGTTATGATCCTCATATAAAAGGGACATCGCAGAAAAGAAAGAATCAAGAGAATTTAATATGGGATCATCAGTCTCATAGAAAGTGTTGGCCCAAGATTTAGCTTCTCCACGCAAAAAAGAAATCACAGTCAAAACTTTAATTCTGTCAGTAGGATAAGACCTAGGTTTTAAAGTGAACATAAGAGTGCAAGAATTTCTAAAGTCTCTGAACATGGACCTGTCCCCAGAGAATTTCTCTGGCGGACTTACAACAGGCTCCGGTGTAAACTCAGAAGTAGAAGGTTTAGTTGTCATATGCTCATTAATAAATTTTCTAATATTCTGGTTCTCAATTTGTATCTCTCTTAAACCCTGTAACATACTATCCATACTTTGTGCTAGAGAACCCACTCTATTGGAAAGCTCATTCAACTCCATGATAGTGGATAGAGGTACTTTTATTTTTTAGGCTTGGTAATATGTTATGTTCTGTAAAGTTATGTGGTAGAACAGGTGGTAAATAAGTTTAGGTACCTAGTATCCGCTATAGTAGGACCACTCAGCCTCACACCAAACCTTGGATTCACACAGATTTAACTTACAGGAATCCGGTTTTGCTCATTGAACTGAGGGTCACTACTGCAGGGTACAGAGTGAAAACGGAGCTGTCACGCAACCAGGTTACAGGATGCCTGTATTTCAACAGATAGGAGGAGTATCTATAGATAGAGTAGGTAGTTAATCAACTAATTACTTAGTGATTAAATGATATAGCTGACACATATACAAAGAAGACAGGAAGTGAAATGGAATGTAATACAAACAGATGTAGTTCAAAGAGATATTGTAATTAGGCCAAAATGTATTTGTTAGGAATTCAGCACTTCAGGGAATATCATATGTAGTTAGAATGATATTTTGGATTATGTTATCAGATATAGATTATGCAAAGATAGGATAGTAACAAACGATAAGTCACTTAGTTAGGTTCAAGGTGGTCACAGCAAATGATGTTAATCAAGCAGCAGTTCAAACAGAGTAGGCAATGTAACAGGCAGTTGAAGTTAATCCTGCATTTTAGTGATAGTAACAGTCATTGAATACAGTGCTTAAGTAGTTTGCTTACTTGAGAGACATAATGATATCCAAATAGAGTAATAAAATATACAGACCAATTCCTGATGGTTATTTGGAAGGCTAAGTCAGAGCCAGATGAAAACCTTACGGTATCCTGAATGCTTGTTTGTAGAAAGGACACAGCGCGGTACACGCGCTGCAGACACACTGAGATGCCGGGTGTGACGTCACAGCCACCCGGTGTAACAGTTAGGGAATTGAAAGCAGCTCCTTTGGTTCCTAAGAAACTGCAAGTAATAGAATAGGCACACCGGCACACAGCAATGAAGGATTAATGTAGGCTGCAAAGTTTCAAAGCAACAAGTAAGAAATCCCCACAGATTGAGGATAGGGCTAGGTGTCTTCAGAGAGGAGTCACATAAAGTAACTGATTCAAATTACCAAGCGAGGAGCATAGAGAGGAGGGGCCTTAAATAGGAAAAGAGGATTCAGAATTAAAGGGACAGGATTGTAATAGTGAATACCCTGACAATCAGCCAATCAGATTTTTCTAACTTAATTCCGATTGGCTGATAGAATCCTATCAGCCAATCGGAATTCGGCGGACGCCATCTTGGATGACGTCATTTAAAGGTACCTCATTCCAAGTACAGCAGTCGGCCAGGATGGATGCTCCGCGGCGGCGGAGCGAAGAAAGAAGATTGAAGATGCCGCCGGAAGAATGAAGACTTTGCTGCCGCTTGGAGGAAGACGTCGCCGGAGGAAGAATTCTTCTTTGCCGCTTGGAGGAAGACATCGCCGGAGGAAGAATTCTTCTTTGCCGCTTGGAGGAAGACATCGCCCGGATCGGATCAGGAGTTCGGCCCGGTGTGGTGAAGACAAGGTAGGGAGATCTTCAGGGGGGTAGTGTTAGGCTTTTTTAAGGGGGGTTTGGGTGGTTTTAGAATAGGGGTATGTGGGTGGTGGGTTGTAATGGGGGGGGGATTGTATTTGTTGTATGCAAAAGAGCTGAATTATTTGGGGCATGCCCCACAAAAGGCCCTTTTAAGGGCTGGTAAGGTAAAGAGCTTTGAAATTTGTTTAATTTAGAATAGGGCAGGGAATTTTTTTTATTTTGGGGGTTTATTATTTTATTAGGGGGCTTAGAATAGGTGTAATTAGCTTAAATATCTTGTAATCTTTTTTTTATTTTTTGTAATTTAGTGTTTGTTTTTTTTTGTAATTTAGTTTAGTTAATTTAATTGTATTTTTAGATAGATGTTTGTAGTTTATTAAATTTATTGATAGTGTAGGTGTATTAGTAACTTAGGTTAGGATTTATTTTACAGGTAATTGGGTAATTATTTTAACTAGGTAGATATTAAATAGTTAATAACTATTTAATATCTATTATACCTAGTTAAAATAATTAACAATTTACCTGTAAAATAAATATTAACCCTAACATAGCTACAATGTAATTATTAATTATATTGTAGCTATCTTAGGGTTTATTTTATAGGTAAGTATTTAGATTTAAATAGGAATATTTTAGTTTATAAATGAATTACATTAATTTAATATAAATTTAGTTAGGGGTGTTAGGGTTAGATAGAGTTAATATAGTTAATATAAATACTATAGTAACTATATTAACTATATTAACCCTAATATAATTAGGGTTAATATAGTTAATATATATAATGTAATACCTATATTAACTATAATATACTTAGGGTTAATATAGATAATATAGCTGGCGGCGGGGTAGGTAGATTAAATTAGGGGTTAATCATTTTAATAGAGATGGCGGCGGTGTAAGGGGCTTACATTAGGGGTTAATAATTTTAATATAGATGGCGGCGGTGTTAGGGGCTCACTTTAGGGGGTTATAGATATAATATAGCTGGCGGCGGGGTACGGGAGCGGCGGTTTAGGGGTTAATAACTTTATTAGGTTGCGGCGGGGTACGGGAGCGGCGGTTTAGGGGTTAATAGCTTTTTTATTGTTAGGATAGTGAGGGGGGATAGCGGATAGAGGGTTAGACAGTGCGGGCTCTGTTAGGGAGGCGTGTTAGACAGTGCGGGCTATGTTAGGGAGGCGTGTTAGACAGTGCGGGTGTTTTAGACTTTAGTCAGGTTTTATAGGCGCCGGCAGTTTCTAACGTGCCGCAAGTCACTGGCGACGCCAGAAATTTGTACTTACGCAGATTTCTGGACATCGCTGGTTTATCCGACTTACGGCACGTTAGCATCTGACGGCGACTTATATGGGATAGCTCGAGTTGCGAGCTGAAACTGCGGGCGACGCCGGTTCCCTCGCTTGCGCCGCAAACTGCGATCTATATCGGATCGCGCCCGAGATGTTTTCCTTCATTTTAACATTTATTATGTATTTTATGACATAATTGACCATTATTAATGGCCATATGTGAAAGTGAAAAATGTAGGTGATAGTATGTTTAAGAATAAACTAATTGTGTTGCTTGTGAACTTGAAATAAATATTGTGCTTCCTTTTCATGTCCAATGAATTGTTAACCCATTACTGAGGGAATCAACTTTGGAGAGTGTTTGGAAGTACCTGGAAGTTTCTGACACCAACATAGCAAAACCTGACCAGTTTGCATCATATGTCAACGGCTGGATCTATACTCCGGGAGGCATTTGATTACACATACCATCTACTTACCTCATACTGACTGAGGTTGTTGAAAGTAAGTGCCATCTGATAGGGTGCCGGATCATTTTCTGCTGAATGTTTTTCACTTTTTGGGATTTAACTTTTTAAGATATTTTTATTTTTATTTTTATAATATATTATATTTTATTATATTTAATGAATTTGTGAACAATTAAGTTGGTTTCATATGTATACTGCTTTGTATTTATATACTAGGTTTCATGCAAAATACAAAAATACATTCTATATATACAATACATATAAAATATAATATAACCAAATTTATATATATATATATATATATGTACTGTATATACACACTGTATTTCTTGTAAATTACTATTGGGGTTTTTTTTTAACCACTTATTTTGAGTTTTCTTTAGCGCCATCCCAAACCCTTTTGTCAATCTATTACTACAATAAGTCAGAGGGACTTGTTTGAGTTTTTCTCTCTGGGACTGGCAGCTTCTGTATTACAAATACATGTACATCGAGTTCTAGATGCACTCTTTCTTTGAACCTATTTACTTAATGGAGACAATGATTTTTTTGAGGTGAGGGCGCTTTTGGGGCTTGTCTGAGGACAATTTTGGTTGTCATCACATATTCTATTATTTACATATTATATATATTTATATATATATGTATATATATAATAAGTGTGTTTTGCTACTGCTGTAGCTTCAATATATATATATATATATATATATATATATATATATATATATATATATATAAAAATTTAAAATAATTTAAAAAAAAAACCATGCCCTCTAAAAGAAAGTTATCTTTAGAAGAACAATCTGATGCAAATAAAAGAGATGAAATGAGAGAGATAGAATAAAAAAAAACTGATGAAGAAAGGGCCCATTTAAGGGAAGCAAAAACAGTTCAGAAAAGAGAGAGCAAATATCACTGAAAATCAGAGACATAAAGAACAACAACAAAAATGCTTATGCTCATAGAAAAGCACGTTTAGAAAATGAACAATCAGAAACACAAAAACAGCTTAGCATAAGTAATCAGAAAGGGAACATAAAAGGAAACAGAGCAAGTGATGTAAAAAGTCATCGTACAAATTTGACAAAACATACTCAACACATTGCAGCACTTGCGAGATATGATGATTCATTTGATCATCATAACTGTGGAGAGCTAAATGTTGTATGCAGCAACTGTGATGCTGTACATTTTGAAAAAGAGCAGCCATTAGACAAATTATTTAGTCAATGCTGCAGCAAAGGAAAAGTAAATATTGAAGCTGTTAAAGTTGCTCCTTTAATAAAAAGTTTAATGACAGGAAGTCATAAACATTCAAAAAGTTTTTACAAAAATATTAGATCTTGTAATAATTCATTAGCATTTGCTTCAATGGGGGGCAAATATTGCTCCTCCTCCCGGTTATGGCCCTTACTGTTTTAGAATTAATGGACAAATATATCACAGAACTGGATCACTACATCCTTCCAATGAGGATAATAGAAAGTTTGCACAACTGTATATTCTTGATCCAGATGAGGCTGCACAACAGCGCCTTAAGATTGATGAAAATACAAATTGCAACCCTGAATTAATGAATGAGTTGAGTTCTTTTTTGGATTTAAACAATCCTTTTGCAGAAACATGTAAAATGTTATATGAAGTAGAACAAGAATATTTAGAAGAGGCATCTCGAAATGGTGTTACACCTGCAATTGTGACCATGGCAATAGTACAAGATCGCAAAAACGATCAACGTAGATATAATGCTCCTCGGTGTAATGAGGTAGCTATTATTTTCCAAAATGCAGATGGTGAACCTCCTCTTGAGCGAGATCTTATTATTCATTGTCGAAGTACAAACAATGAAAAAATCCCAGAAAGGATAAGTATTTTAGATCCAAATTTGGAGCCAATGTTGTATCCACTTCTTTTCCCTTTTGGGAATCAAAGTTGGTCACCTAAAATGAAACTAAATTATAACCCTAATACAGTTAGAAATATAAGAACTCAATCCTTAGCAAAGCCAAGAGAAAGAGTCACACAAATGCAATTTTATGGGCATATACTTTCCATCCATCATGAGTTTTACCAATTTCTGAGTGCTGGGAAATTGACTCAGCAATACTTTGTAGATGCATAGGTTAAAACAGAAGCTAATCATTTAAACTATTTAAGACACAATCAGTCAAAATTAAGGGTTGGAAAGTATACAGGTCTCATGGACCATCTTCAAAATGTAGCTGCAGAGCAGGGCTTACATTCCGGCAAAGCAGTTATACTTCCATCAACTTTCCAAGGTAGTCCCAGAAACATTGTACAGAATTACCAAGATGCCATGGCTATTGTAAGAAAGTAGGGAAAGCCTGATTTTTTATAACTATGACATGTAACCCAAAATGGTCAGAAATTGAATTTCGACCTGATTTAGTGGCAAGAGTTTTTCATTGAAAAATTCAAGAACTTCTTGATGATATCACAAAGAAACTTGTTTTGGGTAAACCAGCTGCCAAAGTTCATGTAATTGAATTACAAAAGCGTGGGTTACCTTATGCACATATTTTGCTTATATTATGTGCACAAGATAAGCCTAAAAATGCACAAGTTATTGATAGCTTTATTTGTGCTGAAATACCTGACATTGAAGTCAATCCATGGTTACATTCAATTGTTACCAAACACATGATACATGGGCCCTGCGGGGAGCATAATCTAAGATCTCCATGTATGGTTGATGGGGTTTGCTCTAAGCAATTTCCAAAATCTTTCCAAGAAGATACTTTAATCAACATAGATGGTTATCCACGTTACAAGAGAAGCAAAAAAAGTATTTAATTTGAAATAAATGGTAAAAAAAATAGATAACTCTTGGGTTGTACCATACAATCCATATTTGACATTAAAATACAACTGCCATATTAATATTGAAAGCTGTGCTTCTATAAAAAGTTTAAAGTACATATTTAAATATATGTATAAAGGGCATGACTGTGCAAATATTGCTATTAAAGAACATGAAACACTTCTTCATGATGAGATAAGTTCATTTATGGATTCAAGATATGTTAGTGCTCCAGAAGCAGCATGGCGGCTTTCATATGCACCATCAATCGCATACGATTGTGCGATTTCAAGTTCACCTTCCTGGAGGTCAGTATATTTTACTGAAGACAATATTGAAATTGCAGTAGAAAGAACACATTATAGACACACAACTTTGACTGCTTGGTTTAAATTAAACAAAGAAGATTTGTCAGCTCATGCATATCTTTACACTGATATAACTCAGCATTTTATTTTCCATCAAAAGACAACAACATGGAAAAAGAGAGTACAAGATCGAGCAAATAGCACTATTGGTTGTATGTACTCTGTAAGTTTAATTTCAGATGTTGAGAGATTTTGTTTACGCTTGCTTTTACTTCATGTTAAAGGAGCAACTTCTTTTGAAGATATTCGTACAGTTGATGGTGTTCAATTTCACACATTTAAAGAAGCAGCTCAAAAACGTTGTCTTTTTGAAGATGATCAATCTTGGGCTATAACTCTTCATGAAGCTACAAGTGAAATGATGCCTTGACTGCTTAGAGAGCTTTTTGCTCATATTTGTGCTTTAGCATCTCCACCAAATGCTAAAGAGCTTTTTGAAAAGTACAAAAAAATTTTTTTTGAAGACTTTTCAAGACATTCAGGTCACACATTAGAGTGTCAAAAATGTTTAAATTATGCTCTAAGAGATATTCAGGATATATTAATTGTTCATGAAAAAAAAGTCTATATTTTGGTTTACCAAATCCTCAAAACAATTTACCTGAAAATCCCAGAGATCTCTATGATGCTTCTTTTGAAAGTTATACTGGAGTTCAAATGAAGGCATCTTTTAATGACCTTCAAAGAGAAAGTTTTGTAGAAATAATTGCTGCATCGGAAAATGACAGTTTACCACAAAGGTGTTATTTCCTTGATGGTCCAGGTGGTAGTGGAAAAACTTACCTATACAAGACTCTGTTGAGGACAATTAGAGGGAATAGTGAGGTAGTATTATTAGTTGCTTAAACAGGTATTGCGGCAAATTTGCTGGAAGGTGGATGAACTTACCATTCACAGTTTAAGTTGCCAGTGACTCTGGTGGATTCTTCAACATCTTCCATGAGGCAAACCTCTAATGATGCGCAATTGATCCGTAGTGCAAAGATAATTATTTGGGATGAATCAAACATGTCTTCCAGTGATGCACTTATATGTGTCGACAAACTCCTTCAAGAGTTGATGAACTATTCTGCTCAGAGGTGATTTTAGACAAACTCTTCCTGTTGTTGCACATGGAAGTAGAGCAGCTATAGTTGAAGCCAGTAAAAAATGTAATCCACACTGGCATAAGTTCAAACTTTTGAAGCTGACTAATAATGTCAGATCTGTTGATCCAGAGTTTAGCTCTTGGCTTTTAAAGCTTGGAGATAGACTACTGACAAATGAGCATGGTTTGCATGAAGACATCTTTGAAATTCCATCCCAAATGATATGCAAAGACTCCATCCATTGTAAAGGAGATTTTTGGTGAAGAGTTAAAAGATTCTGATGTTTTTAAGTTTTCAAAAATGGCCATTTTATGTCCAAAAAATAGTGATGTTGATAAAATCAATGAGGAAGTACTGAGTTTGTTAGAAGGTGAAACCTCTACTTACTTAAGTACAGATTCCATTGATGATGAATCACAGGAAGATAGGGATAACTACACAGTTGAGTTTTTAAATGAATTGGCACCTTCTGGATTGCAAGTTGATAAACTCAATCTTAAAAAAGGTAGTATTATTATGCTTTTGCGTAATCTTAACACAAAAAAGGTCTTTGTAATGACACCAGATTAGCTGTGAAAGCATTGCGTGAAAATGTAATTATTACACAAGTATTAACAGGTATAGCTGAAAGGCAAAATGTTTTTATTCCCCGAATAGATTTAGCCCTAAGCAATACTGAACTTCCTTTTGTATTAAAAAGAAGACAATTCCATGTTAAATTAGCATTCGCTATGACCATTAATAAAGATCAGGGACAAACTTTAGAAAAAGTTGTCATCTATTTGTCAGAGCCAGTTTTTAGCCATGGACAGTTATATGTAGCTTTTTCAAGGGTATAAAGCTCTGCAGATGTAAAAGTTAAGGTCATAGACAGACAAGAACAAGGGAAATTCATAACTGGAAGTGATGCCTGTTTTACTAAAAATGTTGTATTTAAAGAAATATACTTAAAGTAGATATAATTTAAAGAGAAGAAATGTTGTATTTATTTAGGACAGTAGTTTGTCCAAATAGAGTGTGGCTATATCTGTAGTTTATTATATAGAAAATATTTTTGATATATTTAAGACAGTAGTCCATTAAAATTATAATATTGCTACACTTGTAGCTTAAATATTTATATAAAAGAAGAGTTACAAAATAGGTTGTTTCTACATCTATAGTTTAAAAAAAAAATTAGACTGTCCTCTGGGCAGGCTAATCAACTAGTATACATATATATTAACACACAGTTCCCAAAGATCGCAATGTAAAGTTTTCAGTGTCACCCCCACTACCACCAACTTTAAAACCCCCAAAATGCCTAGTGCATTTTTTTAATAAAAAAACTACAATGTCCTCTATTTTGAGGGCATTCGGGGCACTTTTAGAAAATTAACCAGAGATCTGATCTCTGGTTAATTTTTGGAACACAAATTGCTACTGTGAGGTTGCAGTAGCAATAAACATCCACTTGTAATGGCTCGTTAATTATTGCCTGTTTGCGGGAGCGGAATCATTTAGTGTTCCACTTGTAATCTAGCCCAGGGTCTGCTGAGAAATGCTATGTATTTGATTGGGATGTGATGTGAAGCTCCTTTTTATATATTTTTTTAAAGCTTTTCATAAAATACTTTTATATTATGAAGCCATTGGGTCACCTTCTCCCTCTTTGAGCAGTTACCATGAACGTGTGAGAGTTCTGGTAGTGGATCAGTGTGGTGGATCACTGAGAAATTCCAACTAAAAAAACAACAACTTAATTCCCTGAAAATAAGAACAGCACCACAAAAAATACAAGTAAATAATCCTAAAAACTTGTCAATTGGTAATTTAGAAAGTTCTATAAAGATTTGTGGGCACCAGACTCTAGCAAAATATTCATATAATTAAATTATCAAACATTTATTCAGTAGTAAAAAAAACACAATTAAAAACAACAGCTATTTATCAGTCCCTTAAAACCCTATATATACTGTATATATATGATATTTAAAAATAATATAATAGAGGGTCCCTTGTGCGAAGCAAAAATACTGCAGTCTGATGTTAAAAATAGGTCCAGTTATTTATCCTACAGATGGGTCCCATTCGCAACCCAAGTCTGTCAGTTTGAATTTTCCTCTGGGTAATATTTAAAATACAAATTTCAACAAAGTTCTCCATGCTGTAGTGTATAAATGGAAGGATTTTTAACTTCACATCCTGTACTTGTATGATAGAGGTTAACAGTACCTCTTTAGTTTCTTTTATCTTTGTTTAATTATATGAATATTTTGGATATTATTAGACTAGATACAGTAATGGAAAGGATTTCAATTTTTCAGTAGAGCTACCTTTGAGATTTGAACTTTGGTCTGATATATTTACTATTTTATAATTATTATTTAAAGGAACATGAAACCCAAACAATTATTTCATTATTCAGATAGACCACACAATTTTAAACAATTTTCCAATTTACTTCTATCTCATTTGCTTTGTTCTCTTGGTATCCTTTGTTGAAAATGATACCTAAGTAGGCTCAGGAGCTTGGTGCTAGCTGCACATATATGCCTTTTATCATTGGCTTGCCAATGTGTTCAGCTAACTCCTAGTACTGCATTGCTGCTCCTTCAATAGAGGATACCAAAAGAATGAAGCAAAATTTATCATAGAAATAAAATGGAAAACTTTAAAATTGTATGCTCTATCTGAATCATGAAAGAACATTTTTGGGTTCCTTTAATACTGTTTAGAGTACTTTTAGTTATTCTCCTTTAGTCATTTTTAGTCTATTATACAGATAAGTGTTGTTCAATTATACATTTTTCCCTTTGATTAATAATTGAAAGTTCCCAAAGAGTCAATTATAACAGTATTATGTTTCCTATAGCTTTGTACCAAATTGGTTTTCAATCTATTAGTTTGGGTTTTTACTGATGACTTCCCGTTCCAACAGTCCTAGTGGCAGAGGTGGATAAGGGTATATCATTGTCGGCGACACAAAAACTTTTTTTATTTTTTTTTATTTTCTAGGTCTAGATTAGACTAGAGAGTGGTTCGGTTAACCCCTGGACCCACTGATCCAAGTAATGGGCTTGCTTAGAGTGGTCTGCTCATTAACTGTAATCAGCATCAAGAGTCCCTTCATAGAATTACACTTTGCTCCAGTTATCTTGATAAAAGAAAAAAAAAAGGAATAGGAATACAATTAAGCATATTTCTTCATATAAAATTATTAAAATCAAAGGCACTTATAAAACACCAGTGTCAAAAATCATAATACAAGGGGACCTTAAATTGAAGATTAAATCTTCACAACATTTTAATTGGTGAGTAGTGAAAAACAAACAAAAAAGCCAAAAGTTACATTCATTACTTCTTTTTCTCACTTTTCCTTTAATTTAACTCTTATAACTGCAATTTTTCCACTGGCCTCAAAGAGATTGTTTGCATCCTGCAGACTTCAGAACCTAACTCTGCCAGATGCAAAACAGTGATTGCTTTTTTATATGCAGAAACTCATTTATATCTGTTCCCAACTGTGCACCGCAAATGAGGTAAGACAAACATACAGCGGTTTAGTCCTGGCCTGCAAATGATGCACTATTTGGTAACAAAATGATTTTGTAACAGTATTTTGAAGATCTTTTGCAATGCTGTGCTTAGGGTTGCCAGCTGTGATCCATAAAAATACCGGACAACCTATAGATGACTGGGCACTGGTGATAACTGGGGGTTACTCACTGTACCACCAAAACCTCACGCTTGATCCCAACATGTATATTTTTCACAAATGAGCAGTTATTTTATCCCTTTGGTTGCCAGTAACACTCAAATGCAGTAGAGACTTGACTCCCTTGACTACCAGAAGCACACACACAGCAATGGTTTAACACTTCCCTATGGCTGCTTGTAACACATAATAGAAAGTTTGACTTGTTTTTGGGCTATATTTGTAATGCTTAGAGGCATAAGATGCCCTTTACATTTAGCTGGCACTTATGGTACTTTAAAATGTAAAAAAATTAAGGGCGAGATTACGAGTGGAACGCCAAATTATTGCGCGCTTGCAAACGGGCAAATTTGCACTCTGTACGGAGCGCAATAATTAATCAGCTATTACAAGTGTCTGGTTATCGCTACTGTAAGCATGCAGTAGCAATTAGTGCTTATAAAATTAACCAGAGATCAGATCTCTGGTTTTATAAATGTTCCCAAATGCCCCCAAATACTGTGTAGTGTATTTTATTAATAAAATAAATAAATAAAATAACTGCTCTAGGCAGTATTTTGGGGTTTAAGTTGGTGGGTGTGACGTGTTAGAAAAGAAACAGCACTGAAAAGTGCCTTTACATTACGATCTATTGGAACTGTGTGTTCCCAGTACATATATATGTATATGCTTATAGACATATATATATATATATATATATATATATGTGTGTGTGTGTGTGTGTGTGTGTGTGTTAATATGTGTATATACACTTATTAACACATAAATATATATGTATATAGTCATATACATATATATTTAAAAATATGCTGCGATTGTTGCGCTACTTACCCCTTTCGCTGGGCAAGGTTCTGATGCCGTCTCTGACAGCATCAGAACGAGGCTCCCAATAAAGCCTATGGAAGCGCACTCTAGTGAGTGCAATGCTTCCCAGCATTGCTGTGAATTTATAATACCAGCACACATTAGCGTGCGCTGGTATTACACAGTGGAGCACAAATATCGCTTTCATTAAAGCCATATTTAGCGCTCCACTTGTAATCTGTAAGTGTCCATTATTTTTGTATAGATTTTGCTGGACAGCCTACTAAAATACTGGACTGTTCAGTTGAATACTGGACACCTGGCAACCCTAGTTGTGCTTAGAGTCAAGCATATACCATGCATTGCTAAAAATGTAGTCTAAGATACTTCAAATTTATGAATCTCCATGATCCAAGGTTAACCACAATGCATCTTACAGCCTTTAGCTGTCCATTCAAGCACGTCTCAATGTACAGTTGAAGATAGCTATTTATATTGCAATATTTGAAAAGCTGCAAATAATTATAAAAGGCTCATTCCTTATGGCTTAAAGGATCTTTTTTTTTTTTTTGCTGGCGGCTACTAGCTGGGAAAATGACAGGGGCCAATGCACACACAAAACAGCTGCATAAGTAAATCCTGAAATCAATAAATGCACGGGGAGAAAAGCAAATATTAAAATGAAATACTCAGTTGCAAATTATCCCAGCACCATTTGTTACTGTGAAATCTGTCGTATGAGCTACTAGTGCTATGACTATCGGCTAATGACTAAAAATTGTATGGCATCATTTTCTATAATTGGATCGTAGTAATAAAATATTTTCATGAAATTTATAGATATTTCTTCACTAGTTTTCAGAATAAGATAAAAAAAAAGACATTAGAAATACCGGCATCACAAAAATATGTTCAAAACTTTATAAAACAAACTAAAAAAAACAAAATCACCCTCTATTAAACAGCGCACTCAAATATGTAGGGGAAAAAAAAGAGAAAAAAAAAAGAGATCCTCATCAGCTTTGTGAGACAAAACAAGATACGTCCCTAGGCCTATTATGTCTTTTTAAATTCATTCAAACTGTAACTGAAAAATCTGGCTCACACCTCAAAAAATGCTCCAGGGCACCTCTGATGTCTACGGTCAGCCCTTCATTCGCTTCTGCCAAGACAAATATTGTTCTTTACCATAACTAAACAGTCATGCGTTTATTTAACAATTACGCAAATTTACAGAACCCTTTTTTTCTGCAGAATTGCGGCTGTTGCTACGGTTTTTCTGTTTTGATGGTGGACGGCGGTTCTGGAATGATATGCGAGACATTAGGCACCTCATGAAATTATATCTGTAAACAGCAGAAATTCTTACTGTCAGTAGAAGATAGGAATAAGGAATGTCACATATCATCTCACCTGAACAAAGAGATCCCATGGCAGCCTAGGGAATGTATTTTGGAATCTTGTAGACAAACACAAAATAGAACTAAACCACTCTCATATGTGTTAAGGCAACTTAAAAGAAAGGTCTCTACAACCTTCCTAAAAATAGGAAATAAGAATAAACTTAAAGATGCGCTAAAAGCAAAAAGACATAAACCAGTAGGTATAAAAAAGATGTCAGATACTTTATTCCATACAATATGATATACTAAATTCAATTTCAAGTAAAACCACCGGTGGTAAAAAAAACTAAAGAGTCAGAACCTATGGTTCTTAAAAACTATATGCGCATATATGGGATGATAACCTATAGACGTGAGCAAACAATTTAAAATGTGTAAATTGAAGCAAGGCTTATTAAAAGGAATGAAAAAATATGTTTTTTTCCACATTGCATTTAAAAGAGATTTTTTTAAAGTATTTTATTGTAAAGCAGATTTTTTTGTATATAGCAATTGGGGATCATCTGCCATTGAGATATCAGTCCTTAAGCGGGTTTCCAAGTGTCCAGCATTCAATTGAACAGTCCAGTATTTCAGCAAGCTGCCCAGTAAAAGCAATGATATATGCTATATTTAAAAGGCCTATTATGCCTCTGTGCATTACATATATGACCCTGAGTAGAGTTTAGCAACCGTACCCTTGCCATTATGCCGGTCATCAGAGCTTGTGTGAGAGGTCAGTTATGTTAGTTGGAAGTCTTATGCGGACTTGCTTGTTAAAGTGATGATTATGGGTTCAGTCAGCTTATGCTACACAGCTAGTTTTAGTTTATCAGCTTTAAATAAAGCCTTAGGTTATTTTTTGGATAGGTATCTGAAGACAAAGGGCAAGATTTATCATGCTGATTGCAGAAGGACAGGTTAGCAAGTAGAGAATCTGTCCATCTACAATTGCCACTTGCGATGCTGCATTGCCTGGCAAAATTAAACATTGCACAATAGCTTGCTTGTGCAATGTTGAGTGTCTGGTTTTCTTGTGCAATGCCACCTCTTGTGCAACCAATTGCGTGAAAGCAGGGTATGTCAAGCACCAAAAATGAGCAAGGGTCAGGTGATTTATCTCGGCTTATTTGAGAGGCAAAATAAGCTGTTTCTGCTTCTTTAATGAGTGGCTGCAGACTCTCTCATGAGAATTTGCTCTGCATAGACTCAAAAGCTGTGAAAGCAGCTTAATACATTTATCCCAAAGCTGTAGGTTTTGAGTTAAAATGTCCCCAGTACTATATAAAGGTCTGCTAGCATTGGTGGTTCATGCTTTGTCAGCATTCAGCCCTCCCATGGAGTTTCTAAGTAGTTAGTTGTGAAAGAATGAACTGAAAGTTGCTTTAGATTTGTTTTCTTATAAATATCCCTGTTTGGTTTAAGAGATTCCGTGAGAATGCATATTGAAGAACACTTGAGAAAAGGGCATTTTCTGGGAAACAGAACAAGTGCTTATTTTTAAATGATGAGCACCAATATAAAGGCTGAAGAAAACTTGATTAATCTGAAACAGGGCGACTGTTCACCTAACCAAAGCTTCCCTCCAATTTATCACCCACGTATGTCCTATGTACAGAGTAATATAGATAAAACAAAAAAAATAAATAATTATACATATAAAATATTTAGAAAGTTGTATTAGGCTTATCTGTTACTTTTAAATATAAAAAAAAAACAATCTTAATCAGCAATATTTATGCTTCAGTTTTTAGTCGATTACTGAAACCCCAAATATTGTCAACTTATTCTCACTTATCTATATAATTAGAATTTGCTGGCTTAATTCCCAGTGACACACTCAGACAGTTATCTATTGTCTACAAATGGTCTGATATGTCCTAAAGATCTGGTCAAGGATTACTGTAGTTGCTTGACAGAAAGTGTGACAAATTAAAATAAACGTGTTAAGATATATTTCTGCTCCTATTCTAAAATAAATTTAGAAAAGTCCAATAGCAACAGCAACAACAAAACCATGCAATAAGGTGTCATAAGGATTTTACATTGTTTATCTTTAACCCCTTCAGAGAAAACTTTCCCAAAAGACAGCATCATTTTTAGCATTTTTGCTATCACTCAATTTAAACAGAAATAGAGCATTGTTTTTTTATTTGCCAATCAAAACCATATTTTTTTTTAAGTAGGCAAGCCAATATATTTATATAGACCCATTTTAGTATATTTCATGTCACCATTTTGTCACCAAATGAGATCATATAAAAAAATGTTTTCACAAACTTTGGATTTCTCAGTGAAATTATTTATTTACCGATTTTCCATTCATAACTCAAATAGTTGTATAAACTTCTATGGGATACTTTTTGTTCAGAAATATCAGACATAATGGCCCCTATTTAACAAAGATCTTGCGGACCTTATCCGACAGTGCGGATCAGGTCCGCAAGACCTCGCTGAATGCGGAGAGCAATACGCTCTCTGTATTCAGCATTGCACCAGCAGCTCACAAGAGCTGCTGGTGCAACGCCGCCCCCTGCTGACTCGCGGCCAATTGGCCGCCAGCAGGGGGTGTCAATCAACCCGATCGTACTCGATCGGGTTGAATTGCGGCGATGTCTGTCTGCCTGCTCAGAGCAGGCGGACAGGTTATGGAGCAGCGGTCTTTAGACCACTGCTTCATAACTGGTGTTTCTGGTGAGTCTGCAGGCTCGCCAGAAACACGGGGCCTCAAGCTCCTTTCGGAGCTTGATAGATAGGCCCCTATGGCTTTACCATTGCTTTTTGATAATTAGAAGGCCGACAATTGCATCTGCACACCACGGGCAAGATGACAAATGCGGCATCGGCCGCAAAAGCCAACGACACCATTTTTTACACGGTTTTGGTATCACATATAGGACGTCGCATATAAATGTGGCGCATATATTTCAACTATTGCCCGCAATTTTTACTCCCATACGCTAACATAGAATCGCGTTGCAAATCGGTATCACATATTCAGCGCAAGGACTTATGTGGCAAAAATGGAGAAATTTTACTACATTTTCAACTTGCCACACATAGGCAGGCACAGCAAACCTTGAGCTGAGTATGAAAGTACCGTAACTCACGTAACTGCCTGAAGATATTAACTAACACCTAGCGCATGGGCAATATCTACCTGTCAACTGCCAACCTCCACTGCAATAACTAATAAAGTATATTAACCCCTAATCCGCCATTAACCCATATCGCAATAAACCTAATAAAACTATTAACCCCTAATCCGCCATTAACTCACATGGCAATAAACCTAATAAATGTATTAACCCCTAATCCTAATAAATAACTGGTGATCACAAGCAAAGTTAACAATAAAAAAATGTGATATAAATAAAAATAAAATCGTTTATCGGTGATGTGGAAATTTCCCAAAATCACGGTATCTCAAAAATAAGAAAATAACAAATTATGGCGCAGTATTGTGATAATTACAACAAGGTTAATACAATGTGTCAAAGTTCTACTCATATAAACTTGAGATATCTTAAGCTCAAGTATTGTGCAATCCGTGCAAAGCTGTCAGGTTCAGCTCACTCAGTGATGGTGGAATCGAGATCTGTAATTGTATCTCCACAAACAAAGAACAGGAATATAGTGTGATACTGTGTATAACAGATGTAAATTTGATTTGTTCAATATATATTCACACTTTTCAGGGGCTAAACATCAGCTCCTGATATATAAGCAGACCTGATATCGGCTATCAGGGAGGCCACACAAAAAAGCAAAGGTCCGGAACTGTTATATAAATAATTACATTTATTCAAAGTATAAAAACATACTATATGTAAAAAATGGATATCAGGACTTGAAGTCACTAAGGGCTACAAAGGATAAGTGTAACAACCGGAGTTGTATCCAAAGTCTCCAGAGAGCATGGTGATGGATTGTTTTGAAACAAACAATGTATCCATTCAGTTACCACTTCGATATAGAGAAAAGCCCTTCACCGTGACATCACTGTATCCACATGCTACCCAAAGTACGTTTCACCATGCCCCCGTGGCTTTTTCAAGGGTGATTAACCCCTAATCCACCATTAACCCGCTTCACAATAAACCTAATAAATCTATTAACCCCTAATCCATTATTAACCCACAACACAATAAACCTAATAAAACTATTAACCCCTAAACCGCCATTAACCCACAACGCAATAAACCTAATAAAACTATTAATCCCTAAACCACCAAACCCACACAACGCAATAATCCTAATAAAACTATTAACCCCCACAATGCAAATAACTAATTCAATTACTAAGCCCCCTAACCTAACACCCCTTAAATTAACCCCAATTATTTAAATTAAAAAATACTACGTTACAATTAAAATAAAAAAGCTAACAATACTTAAAAAAATTCAATTAATCTAAGATTACAAAAAATAATAAACCAAATGATCAAAAATAATAAAATTAAACCTAATCCCTGTGAAAATAAAAAAGCACCCCAAAATAAAAACACCCCCTATTCTAATACTAAACTACCAATAGCCCTTAAAAGGGACTTTTGTAGGACATTGCCCTAAGTTAACCAGCTCTTTTACCTTAAAAAATACTAAGTCCCCCCTCTAACAGTAAAACCCCCCAACCACCAACCCCCCAAATTAAAAAAACCTATCACTAAAAAATCCTAAACTACCAATTGCCCCCAAAGGGGCATTTGTATGGGCATTGCCCTAAAAAGTTCATTCAGCTCTTTTACACTGCCCAAAATCCCTATTCTAAAAAAAACAAAAAAAATAAAAAAAATCCTAACTCTAACCTCCAAATAGGTACTCACCGTTCCTGAAGTCCGGCGGAGAAGGTCCTCTTCCAAGCGGTGAAGTCCCCAATTGCCCCCAAAGGGGCATTTGTATGGGCATAGCTCTAAAAAGGGCATTCAGCTCTTTTACACTGCCCAAAATCCCTATTCTAAAAAAAACAAAAAACAAAACAAAACAAAAAAAAATCCTAACTCTAACCTCCAAATAGGTACTTTATTTTTGGGTTTTGTTTTTTTTAGAATAGTGATTTTGGGCAGTGTAAAAGAGCTGAATGCCGTTTTAAGGGCAATGCCCATACAAATGCCCCTTTAGAGGCAATGGGTAGTCTAGGATTTTTTAGTGTTAGGTTTTTTTTATTTTTGGGGGGTTTTAGTGTTAGGGGGATTTAGGATTTTTTAAGGTAAAAGAGCTGGTTAACTTAGGGCAATGGTCTTACAAAAGGCACTTTTTAAGGGATATTGGTAGTTTAGTATTAGATTAGGGGTGTTTTAATTTTGGGGGGGCTTTTTTTATTTTCAAATGGATTAGGTTTAACTTTTTTATTTTTGATAATTTGGTTTATTATTTTATGTAATGTTAAACTTTTTTGTAATCTTAGATTCATTTAATTTATTTTTTTTATTTTTAAGTAATGTTAGCTTTTTTATTTTAATTGTGACTTAGTATTTTTTATTTAGGTAATTGGGTTTAATTAAGAGGGTGTTAGGTTAGGGGGTGTTAGGTTAGGGGGCGTAGTAATTTAATTAGTTATTTGCATTTAGGGGGTATGGCATTTTAGGGGTTAATAGATTTATTCGTTTGATGCAATGTCAGTTTGGTGGATTAGGGGTTAATAGATCTATAAGGTTTGTTGCAATGTGGGTTAATGGCGGATTAGGGTTTAATACATTTATTAGGTAGTTTCAGATTTTGGGGTTGGCGTATTTAGGGGTTAATACATATATTAGGTAGATTGCGATGTGGGTGAATGGTTGATTAGGGATTAATAGTTTAATTTGGCATATTGCGTTGTGGGGTGTTGTCAGTTTAGGGGTTAATATTTTTATTATTATTTCCGATATGGGGGTGATGGCGGATATAGGGGTTTTACATGTAGGGTTTATTTTTGGGAGGCGTGTTAGATTTTTTTAAATTTACTTAGGTGCCGGCAGTTTCTAATGTGCCGTAAGTCACTGACGACTCCAGAAATTTGTATTTATGCACATTTCTGCACATCGCTAGTTTATCCGACACGTCGCTTTATGAACTGCCAGCGCCGTATATGTGATTCCCCAATGTGCGTGGTGAAATTATGGGCGACGCAGGTTTCAGCAATTACAATGAAGCCTACGCCGCATATGTCATCTCGCCACACATTTCTGAAATTTCTGTCAGTGAACGAGTTAATAAGCTAGATTGTAAGGGTAATATTATTGTAATGTAGGTATTACCCTCCCAAGTTCCCACCTTGTTTATGCCTACCTGATCCCTCCAAAACAGCTCTCTCCTCCCCCACCCACACTCCTCACCACCATCTAAGGTACTGGCAAATAGTCTGCCTCTAAGCAGTTTAGTTCTTTTTGTCATTTTTTTTGTTTTTTTAAATCTGCAGTGTAGAGATCTCTTCTCAATCCCACCTCCCAGTAGTGGCAGCCATCTCAGTTTCTGGCAGCTGTCTGCCAGTACCTTAACTAGAGCATTTTTAAATTTTATTTATATACTAATTATTTTTTTCTGTAGCATTTATCATATTAAAGACATCTAGCTTATCACAATTACAGTTTATTCCTCATAGGAATGAAACAGGAAGTTTAATCCTGTCTTTGTTAAAGGGACAGTCAAATTCAAATTAACTTTCAGGATTAAGATAGGGCATGCGATTTTAAACAACTTTCCAATTTACTTTTATCACCAATTTTGCTTTGTTCTCTTGGTATTCTTAGTTGAAAACTAAACCTAAGAGGTTCATATGCTAATTTCTTAGACCTTGAAGGCCGCCTCTAAGTTGAATACAGTTTTTCACCACTAGAGGGTGTTAGTTCATGTGAGTCATATAGATAACACTGTGCTCATGCATGTGGAGTTACCTAGGAGCAAGCACTGACTAAAGTGCAAGTCTGTCAAAAGAATTGAAATAAGGGAGCAGTTTGTATAGATACAAGGCAATCACAGAGGTAAAAAGCATATTACTATAACTGTGTTGGTTATGCAAAACTAGGGAATGGGTAATAATGGTAATAATCTATCTTTTAAAACAATAAACATTCTGGTGTAGACTATCCCTTTAATAAAATGTACATGTTGTTAATAAAGTTTAGTTTCAGTTTGCAGAACCCATCTTATTGGTTAGAAACACAAGTGCAACTCCTTCAATTTTGCCTCTAGATACACATATGACTGTAAGTTCTTTTATTTTTTTATCAAAGTTTTTTGTACATTTGGATTGCATTGCTATACACTGTATTTGTTCGAAATGCTCATTATTGTATGTATTTGCAAGTGACAAATTTATATGCACATTGTAATTCCAGTTTTATTGGATTGTATTGCAGTTTTACAAACTATTCACAGAAGTAAACTAAGTTTAACCCCATGCTATCTGTTTGTTATCTAGCTGTTTAGCTAGGGTTAGTGAGGGCGGCATAGTAAAAAGGCATACGCATGACAGGTGAAGATACAAGAGCTGCATTTTAAAGTAAAAAGTATTTGTATAACAGCAGAATTTTAAATCTCACACTACTTTCACCTGATTACCATGAATCTATACAAGATTATTGATATCACGCAGCAAACTTTAGAGACCAGGGGGTGGATTTATTATGGTGCGGACAAACATGATCCGCTGTAGCGATCATGTCTGTCGCACATTGATAAATGCCGACAGCTTACGCTGTCGGTAATTATCATTGCACAAGCAATTCTGCTGAACAGCTTATGCAATGTCACCCCCTGCAGAAGCAGGGGGTGTCAATCAACCCGATAGTATGTGATCGGGCGGATTGATGTCTGCAGCCTCAGAGCAGGCGGATGAGTTAAGGATCAGCGGTCTTAAGACCGCTGCTTCTTAACTCCTGTTTCCGGCAAGCCTGAAGGCTCGCTCGGAAACAGCCACATCAAGCTCCATTTGGAGCTTGATGAATCGGGCCCCAGGTCTCATGCCTCTGGCTCCAAATATTCAGTGTGCTCCAGCAGATCATCAGCCAGTTCTGCAGCCATCAGAGCAAAGGCAGAAGCAGCAGGAGCAGAACTTTCTTATGCTGAAAAGGAGGCAAACATGATAAGACAGAAAGCAGCACTAGAGGCAGAAGCAGTGAGGCAGAACACAGAAAGGGAAGCAGAAACAGCGCAGCTCAAGGGAGAGGTAGAAGCTATAAAACAAAGTAAGTGAATTGCAAATGTTACGATATGTATGAAAGTCCAACACCAAGATTTCAAGTTTTGCGATATAGCGGGTGCGTAAGTAACGCAAAAAATGAACGTTTTTGCACTTTCCATAGCGCTGCCATTACAAGTTACTGAAAAACCTTCTCTTGTTGTGTGGTATGGTGCGATAAGCTCCATACCACACAAAACCCAAGGCCTGAGTAAAAGTGCTCGTGCACACTTTCCCCCGTAGACATCAATGGAGAGAAAGTGTTAGAAAAAAACTAATACCTGTGATTGCGGAATGGAAATCATTGTAACGCTATTCCATTGATGTCTATGGGGAAAAGAAAGTTATGTTAAAACACCCTAACATAAACCCCTAGTCTAAATACCCCTAATCCGCCGCACCCAACATTGCCGACACTAAATAAAATGATTAATCCGTAATCCGCCACCCCGACACTAAATAAACCTATTAACCCCTAAACCACCGACCTCCACATCGCTACTAATAAAATAAACGTATTAACCCCTAAACCGCCGGCCCCCCACATCACAACACACTAAATTAAACTATTAACCCCTAAACCTAACACCATCCTAATTTTAAATTACATTTACAATATAACTATCTTTAATAAATAAAAACTTACCTGTGAAATAAAAGTCTAAAAAAAACCTAAGCTTCCCATTCAGCTCTTTTGTGCCCAAAGCCCTAATCTAAAAAAAACCCCACCCACCACCAAAAAAAAAAACTAACACTAACCCCAGGAAATCTACTCACAGTTCCTGAAGTCCGGACATCCATCTTCATTTAGGCGGCGAGAAGTCTTCATCCATCGCGGGGGCATCTTCTATCTTCATCCTGGTGGCGCAAAGCTGTGGAGGCACGGAGCATAATTGCCGATCACCTCCGTACACTGAAGATTGAATGCAAGGTACCCATTTAAAAATGGGGTACCTTGCATTCCCATTGGCTGACATTTCAAATCAGCCAATAGGATGAGAACTACTGAAATCCTATTGGCTGTTCAAATCTACTGATCTCAGATCACGGTATGGATCAGGGCGGTATAACGCAAGCATTTTAGCCAGACCACACAACCTGTAATACAGCGGTATGAAAATCCTGCACTCAAACGTAATTTTTTGAGTGCAGAATGGATTGTTGCATTAAAGGTTAAAACGCTTGCGTTATAGCTATATCGCAGTGACTTGTAATATGGGAGATCAGCCATTCCATGCGCAATGGGCAATTTTTCAGCGGTATAGCTGTACTGCACCATACCTCAAAACTTGTAATCTTTGTGCAAGGAAGGTAAGTTGGTATTGGGTATCAAGGAGGAAAACTCAAAATAAACCTTAAAAAGAAGAAAATGAATGATAGTGAAGTCTGTTTGATAAACGTTAAAGCATTTCAAGTAGATGGATGCTCGACGAGCTTAGTTTGTAGGCAATTAGATATAAAGCCCCACGACTTCCATGGATTCAGGAACTCCATTTTAAAGTTTAAAACACAATTTTTTTATTAAAAACAAATGGACTTTATTGCAGACTTATCATAAGGTAAATAGCAAAGTAGAAATACACCACCTATACTCAGAAACAAGCCGAATCACCAGCAAGCTAAAAGAGTAACATAGTAGCGGATGCTAAGCAAAAACCTTTCAATAGTGATACAGCAGTCCGTATTATCCAAGAAGTATCAACTATCCGACGTACGTTTCACCGACTGTGGGCTAGATTATATGTGGAGCACCAGTTATGCGCAAGCGAAAAGGGGTTTATCGCGGGTGTTTGCACGCATCAGGATTTTCACTCGTATTACAAGTTGAAAGTAAATGCAATTGAAGTTAATGTGCGTCGGGTTAGCGTGACCTCAGAGCTCTGGTTAGCTGTTTTGAAAACAAGTATGTGTCACAAAACACATCAAATATACTTTCTAAAGTACAGTTACACTCATAATAACACAATCTAATAAGAATTATTCAAAGAAAATATTGCACAAAACAAATATTCCAAAAAAAAAGTTATAAGGGATCAAAAATATGAGGTCTCAGGTAGGGATGGGTGAATGTGTAAATTTTCGAATTTCGAATGTAGAACGAATGTTATTACCGAAATTTGAATTCTAAATCTGAATGTCGATAAGAACGAATATTCTTAAAAATTTGAAAATCGAATGTTATTTACAGTTTTCGAATGTCACTTTCGAATTCAAATGTTTATAATTATATTGAATGTCCACATTCGAAATTTCGAATTTAACATTCTATTTAACAAATACTATTCAGAAGTTCATTAGTTCATGTGATAGGGCGGGAATCTAGTAAATTGATACATAATAGATACAAATATATCATTTTGAATGTTTCCATATAGAATATTGCATAATTCGAATATTACATTTAAAGAAAGCATTAGAAATACTATTACAAACATATAAATTCGAATTTTTCGAATTCGAATATAAATTCAAATTTTTCAAATTCGAATATTGCATAATTTGAATTTTACATTTAAAGAAAAAGCATTAGAAATACTTTTACAATCTAAATTCGAATTTTTCGATTTTGAATACACGTATTGCATAATTCGAATATTACATTTAAAGAAAAAGCATTAGAAATACTATTACAATCTAAATTCGAATTTTTCGAATTCGAATATTGCATAATTCGAATATTACATTTAAAGAAAAAGCATTAGAAATACTATTACAATCTAAATTCGAATTTTTCGAATTCGAATACACGTATTGCATAATTTGAATATTACATTTAAAGAAAAAGCATTAGAAATACTATTACAATCTAAATTCGAATTTTTCGAATTTGAATATTGCATAATTCGAATATTGCATTTAAAGAAAAAGCATTAGAAATACTATTACAATCTAAATTCAAATTTTTCGAAAATATTTTCGAATGTAATCGTAAAATTCGAAACCGAGCATTCGAAAATCGAATGTTAGAATGTTATGTAAACAATCGAAATTCGATTCGAACGAACGAATGTGTTAAAATTCGTGCCGTTTTTCGAATGTTGCGAAACATTCGCCCATCCTTAGTCTCAGGCAGGCAATGGGCTTTAACCTAGAGATACATACATATACATGTCTAAAAATATGCAGCTCCTTCAATTTTGTCTCTAGATACAAATATGATTGCAAGTTCTTTTATTATTTATCAGAGTTTTTGTACACTTAGATTGCATTTCTATATATTTGTTGTAAGATTTAATATAAGCTCTCAGTGATAAAAATGCTTATTATTCTATCTATTTGAAAGTGACAAATGTATATGCACATTGTAATTCCAGTTTTATTCGATTGTATTGCAGTTTTACACACTTTTCACAGACGTAAACTCAATTTTGGATAAAACACAACGCTTTTTCTGTCTCTTTGTTGTTAAAGGATATTTATGCGGTCCTCACTAACCAAAGCTAGACAGCTAGTTAACAGAGAATAGAAAAAGAATAGTAATAGAGAAGCATTGCAAGTCCAACAGGTCAATGCCTGTCTTGTGTCTAAATCTCCTGGGAAAAGATGGCCACTGATTATGGTGCAAGGCTTAAGGGGAAGGGGCCTTTGACCCCAGGAGGAAGGAAGGCCCTGGTTGGTTGGTTAGGGTAGGTTAGAGGGGTGGAGAATAAGTTGAGGTACATAAGGAGCTGAGCTGGAGAGAAGATAGGTCACATGTGTAAATGTTTACAGTGACAGATTAATCTATGTGGTAAGCTCCTTATTATGGAGGCCTTGGAGGAGGTTTTGAGCCAGCTCAGGGCAGCAGCGGAGAGCAGGGGACCTACCTGGGTCACAGAGCAGTTGAGAGGGGTCCTTCCTGCAGGAGAGTTGGAGCGGTGGCCCCGGGCCTACTTGACGATCTCACACCCCTATGTGTCTCAGCCCCGAGGTTGGGAGGGGGGCTCTGGAAGGATAAGGTGCACAAAATTAAAATACACAAAATATAAGGTAGCGCTAAAAAAGCAATTTAAAGGACCCACTTAAGGGACCCACTATGGGTTTGAAAGTGATGCTGTTGCTGGAAAATGTGTTGATACACAAATACCTAGATATTTTTATATATTTATATATACCGTTTGGTATCTATATGCAAATAAATCACAATCCAATTGTTTAGGTTCAATATAGATGACTGATATGGTAGTACTTATATTTTATATATACAGGGAGTGCAGAATTATTAGGCAAATGAGTATTTTGACCACATCATCCTCTTTATGCATGTTGTCTTACTCCAAGCTGTATAGGCTCGAAAGCCTACTACCAATTAAGCATATTAGGTGATGTGCATCTCTGTAATGAGAAGGGGTGTGGTCTAATGACATCAACACCCTATATCAGGTGTGCATAATTATTAGGCAACTTCCTATCCTTTGGCAAAATGGGTCAAAAGAAGGACTTGACAGGCTCAGAAAAGTCAAAAATAGTGAGATATCTTGCAGAGGGATGCAGCACTCTTAAAATTGCAAAGCTTCTGAAGCGTGATCATCGAACAATCAAGCGTTTCATTCAAAATAGTCAACAGGGTCGCAAGAAGCGTGTGGAAAAACCAAGGCGCAAAATAACTGCCCATGAACTGAGAAAAGTCAAGCGTGCAGCTGCCAAGATGCCACTTGCCACCAGTTTGGCCATATTTCAGAGCTGCAATATCACTGGAGTGCCCAAAAGCACAAGGTGTGTAATACTCAGAGACATGGCCAAGGTAAGAAAGGCTGAAAGACGACCACCACTGAACAAGACACACAAGCTGAAACGTCAAGACTGGGCCAAGAAATATCTCAAGACTGATTTTTCTAAGGTTTTATGGACTGATGAAATGAGAGTGAGTCTTGATGGGCCAGATGGATGGGCCCATGGCTGTATTGGTAAAGGGCAGAGAGCTCCAGTCCGACTCAGACGCCAGCAAGGTGGAGGTGGAGTACTGGTTTGGGCTGGTATCATCAAAGATGAGCTTGTGGGGCCTTTTCGGGTTGAGGATGGAGTCAAGCTCAACTCCCAGTCCTACTGCCAGTTTCTGGAAGACACCTTCTACAAGCAGTGGTACAGGAAGAAGTCTGCATCCTTCAAGAAAAACATGATTTTCATGCAGAACAATGCTCCATCACACGCGTCCAAGTACTCCACAGCGTGGCTGGCAAGAAAGGGTATAAAAGAAGAAAATCTAATGACATGGCCTCCTTGTTCACCTGATCTGAACCCCATTGAGAACCTTTGGTCCATCATCAAATGTGAGATTTGCAAGGAGGGAAAACAGTACACCTCTCTGAACAGTGTCTGGGAGGCTGTGGTTGCTGCTGCACGCAATGTTGATGGTGAACAGATCAAAACACTGACAGAATCCATGGATGGCAGGCTTTTGAGTGTCCTTGCAAAGAAAGGTGGCTATATTGGTCACTGATTTGTTTTTGTTTTGTTTTTGAATGTCAGAAATGTATATTTGTGAATGTTGAGATGTTATATTGGTTTCACTGGTAAAAATAAATAATTGAAATGGGTATATATTTGTTTTTTGTTAAGTTGCCTAATAATTATGCACAGTAATAGTCACCTGCACACACAGATATCCCCCTAAAATAGCTATACCTAAAAACAAACTAAAAACTACTTCCAAAACTATTCAGCTTTGATATTAATGAGTTTTTTGGGTTCATTGAGAACATGGTTATTGTTCAATAATAAAATTAATCCTCAAAAATACAACTTGCCTAATAATTCTGCACTCCCTGTACAGACTTCTCAATGTGGGTTGTACCTCTTATTTTCAGTATGAGTCTATACAAGTGACATTTGCAATATACATCTTCTTATTCTATATGAGTAATACAAGTCAAACAACAGGATTTATATTAAAATGTACTATTTATTATATGTCATAAAAAAATCAATAAAAACTATTATAGGAAATAATATAGTATTGGAAAAGGTGCAGTCTGAGTGCTGGTGGCAGAAGCAGCAGTGCCGGAGGAGTGTCATTGAGCAGAGCATGGCCACATGGGATGCATTGCACCTACTGCTCGGAAGAGGAATGCAGGAGATCCGGAGTTAGTGCAGAGTGCTGAGAGGCAGCGGAGGCTGCGGACAAGTGAGACAAGGGAGCAGCCCAGCAAGGGACAACAAGGGAGCAGCCGGATGGGCATGAGCAGTGTTCCCTCTAAGGCCAGTTTTGTGAGCAGCCCAGCAGTGAAACAGTTAATTAGAGCAATTATCAAACACTGCACAATTCAGACTGCAAGGCATGGTTCCCTTTATAATTGTTTAACTGCTGGACCGCTCACAAAAAACTGGCCTTAGAGGGAACACTGAGCCTAAGTAGAAAGAGTGGCTGAGGGAGAAGGACAGGACCAGTTATATGACCTGTCTGGGACTAAGCTATATGGCCTGTTGGGACTGAGCTGGGGCATGGTGTGTCTTCAAAGAGGGTCAACACACTCGGAACAAATGGGAAGGATGATGTTAGGGATGGTCACAGTCAATCTTGCCTAGATGAGGTGGCTGGCTTCTCAGGGGTTGGGTCACATAGTGGGGGTTTGGTCTCTGTCGCTGGGGCCAAACTTCATTTGGGGGGTGGGGAACCCACTTCACTTCTGTTGGTGTATTTTTGTGGGCTACCATCCCACCTAGGGGGGGATGAAGGTTTTGAGGCTTTAACCTAGAGATACAAACATATACATGTCTACAAATAGGCAGCTCCGTCAATTTTGTCTCTAGATACACATATGATTCCGACCAAGGGGGATGAAGATTTTGAAGAGGTAGAGGAGGAAAAACATTTTCTGGCCTTTTAAAATGAGGAAGTTGTCCCACCGACCCTGCATGTTCCTTTTTCTGGTGGGAAGGGCCATGGTGGTAGGTCAGATGGTGTGAGGCAGTTTAGGGGGTTCCAATCCTGTGTTCCTTCAAGGGTCTTTTCTAGTACCCGTGTGGCTGGGGAAGGGGGTGGGGATTTTCAGTTGTTAGTGTTTATTCTGCAGGTGCTCAAGCAGGACTGGGATGGTCAGGCCTGTCGGCATCAGCTGATGAAGGCGATGGCCAGGAGGGGGGCTTTTGGATTCTTGGACTGAGAGCATCAGCATGGACCCAGATAATTGCTTTCAGGTTGAGGAAGAATCCTAGTTAGTGATTCCAGTGGATCCAGTGAACACAGCCCAGCTTTTGAGTCTAGACCATAGAGTAAGCGAGGCCAGTAAAGAAACGGCCTTTGCTGTTTGAGGGTCAGAGGGTGGTACAGCCAATATGGCTAGGAGAAAATGCTGTGACTAATAGAGACAGGCCTCACATGAGGTATGTCACCGTGGAGACAGGGTCTTCTGAGTTGAGTGGGTCAGCCACTAAGTGGGGTAGGAGTGGTCTCATGGCTGGGGTTTCCAGTCTGGATAGAAGCAGACAGGGAGGGATATTAAACCTCCTATGGGGGTTATTTCAAATGTCGCTAATTTGCAGAGTTGGATGCAGCAGCCCCAGCAGTTAGGAGTGGTTGGAGGGGCAGATGCTGTTAGGACTAGTGGGACTGGAAGACCTGTAATGGAGCAAGGTAGTGCAGTTGGCTAGAGACATTACAGTTTCCCAAAGGGCCCAGGAGGTGGACAATTTGGCAGATGAGACTATGTCTGGGGTTTCAGGGGCAGGGAGTGGTTGTTGTCTCAGAGGTGGTATGGCTGTTGTGGAGTCAGTATCAGGGTCATTTGTGGTGGGCTTGAGGGAATTTCTGGCTAAACCAAAGATTTCTGCTGCTTAGCCTTCTGCTCCTTCGGTGTCTAGGGTTTGGGTGTCTTCTGAGAGCACAGTACCGATAGTAGAATCGGGTGCTGGTGAGGCTGGGTGTCAGTGCCAGAAGGGTGCAGTCCCAGGTATAGGTTTGGTTGTGCAGACAGCTGGTTCCAGTACTGAGGTTTCAGGTACTGCAAATATGGTGGCAGGTGGTCCATAATTGTGGGTGGCGGATACGGCCATAGCAAGGTCTTGTCTTTGTTCCATTAGCCCGTTAGATTTGTACTTGTCAGTGGAAGTTAGGGACAAGATTTATAAGAGGGAGTTTATCAAGCTTTTCTCATTGTTGCCCCTAAAGATGCTTGAGGATTCGTAAAAGGATTCCGTCAAAAAGGAGTAAGAGAAGCGTAAGAAGCGCTACCATAAATTACCTAAGAATTTTTCAAATTGGTTCCAAGCATTTGTCATATATGCCAGTGTTAAGACCCCCCTCTTTTGCTACCTTGATGAGATAGCAGCTGCACAGAGGACATAATGGGGGGAGGGTATGGCGAACCCATGATGAACAGTTTCATCAACGTCAAGCCAGAGAGGAAGTGGGACGACTGTGGTTAAAGGTTATAATGCCGCTTAGGGCTTCTAACAGACCAGTATCTAGTGGTGCGTCTGAGACATTAAGAAGGGTTTTTGCTTTGCATTTAATGAAGGCACATGTAAGTGGGGTTCTTCGTGCAAATTCCGGCACAAATGTTCCAGATGTGGGGGAGCCCATCCTTATGCTAAGTGTTTTAGAAAGGGTAAGTTCTGTAGTAGACAGGACTTGCATATTTCTTTCCAGGTGTTGGCTAGGCTTTGTTAGGTTTTGCCGGATGTATGTCCCTCCTCCTATGAGATTGTCCTTTTTACGGCAGCTTTTGTTCTTGCTTTTTTGGGGCCTTCAGGATATCCGAATTTGCGAGTAGAAAAAGGAAGATTCATGGTGGGTTGTCAATGTCAGATGTGTTAGGGTCTGATTCGTTGGTTGAGGAGGAGCAAAGCAGATCAAGGGGGTAGGGTCAATTCTATTTTGCTCTTTTCTAGTGGCCTGAGTGTCTGTCCTTATGGGTCACTTGGGCTGTATTTGGGTTTTCAGCCTCCAATGGGGAGTACTTTGTTGATTCACAGGAATGGGGGCCCATTGTTCCAGTTTTGAGTAGGGCATTATCCAGGTAGGGTTTGGTTGCTTCTGAGTTGCTTCTGAGTTTGGGTCTCACTCTTTTAGAGTAGGGGCTACTACGGAGGTGGCGGCATTGGGTTTGGACAAGAGAGTGTTGATGAATATTGGTAGGTGGAGTTTGCAAATTTATCGTCTCTATATTCGCCCAGAGTTGGGAGTTTGAAAGTTTAGTGTGTTTTGTACTTTGTTTGTTTTGTAGGTTTTCAAAGGATCTGGTTAGAAGGTTCTTTTTTATGTATTGGGAAAAAAGAACGGCAGCACGGAAGGAAGTTGGCCTTCAGTTGGATTTCTCCAGGTCAGGGTTCGAGGTGAAACGGTTTATAGTTTGTGGGCTTTGTTGGGGCCAGGTGTTATTGTTGATACCACTCACATCGCCACTGGAGATCCAAGTATTGTATCCCTATCTGGGATGAAAGATTTTATCTGCAAATAAAAGTTTTCAACAAGCCATCGCTGTTTGCTGGTGCACCTCATTTTTATCTTTTTGGTTGGTATTCATGGAACGGAGGTTGCACAGCTGTGTTACAGAGATCGTTCCCTGCATAACTACACTCCTCCTCCCCTAACCAAAGATTTTGCAGTCCCTACCGGGAGGAAGAATCAGTAACTGGAAGTGGGCAAAGTGATGTCACACGCCAACAAAGAGGAGCCGTGGAACTGTACAACCGACCGGAGCAGTCAACATCGGTGACAAGAGCCGGACTGTCTCGTATGCTCAAGGAAAGCATGCTGAAGGTCGGTAATATACATTTAGACCTCTGAGGGTTTGGCTCAACAATTTAGAGGCATTTGGAGGTAAGGGGAGTGAGTTGAAAAGTTCCAAGGGCTGTGTATACGCCAAAGTTGGACACAATTTTTACATAGTGTCTTATAACTGAATTGGGTTATTGTTAATCTAAGGACATAGGTGCCGACACATAAAGACAATTGTTATTGTTGATAGTTGATTATTGTAAAAGATGATCACACCCAGATGTATTTGTGGTGAATGCCGGAGGTAATGACTTTGGGTTTATGCCTCAGAGAGAGTTGGTGAGAAAGATTAAGAGTGACCTGTCCAGGTTGGTGGTACTGTTCCCAGCTATGAGACCCATTTGGTCTGACATAGTTCCCAGGTTATTGTATAGGGCAATGTTGGACCCTGTTAGGCTAGACAGGGGCAGGAAAAAAATAAATAGTTGGTTGGGTCATTTATGAGGCGAATTAAAGGGGCTGTGATACACCATACAGATTTGAAAGGATGTGAGGCAAGACAAATTTAACCTGGATGATGGGGTACAATTCAGTGAGTTTGGTCTCCGGCTGTTTATTTGGGGATCCAGGATGGTTTGCAGAGTTTCCTGAGGGTTGGCAAGACTGGGAGGATAGAATCAGGCCAGTCTTTAGCAGGGGGTGCTAGTCCACCTCCCTCCACATCATAAGTATGACCACTGTTACTATTAAGTTGCCTCCCAATGGGGTGGGAGGGCAGGTTATGTAGCTCTGAGGGCATGGGGTTTCTTAGAGCAAGGTGGTTATGAAATGGGGTTAACGGACACAGCAAGGTTTCTTCTTGTTTTCAAATATTTATTCTGGTTATGGTCATGTTACAAAAATGAAAACCAGCTGGGTTGGGGGTGTTGGACTAGTAACACTGGTTGGTTATGTCTTTATATTGTTGTGGTTAATATATTGAAGATTATTTATATGGTTATGTTAAAGGGACACTGTACCCAAAAATTTTCTTTCGTTATTCAGATTGAGCATGAAATTTTAAGCAACTTTCTAATTTACTCCTATCATCAAATTTTCTTCATTCTCTTGGTATCTTTATTTGAAATGCAAGAATGTAAGTTTAGATGCCGGCCCATTTTTGGTGAACAACCTGGGTTGTCCTTTCTGATTGGTGGATAAATTGGTCCACCAATAAAAAAGTTCTGTCCAGAGTACTGAAACCAAAAAAAAGCTTAGATGCCTTCTTTTTCAAATAATGATAGCAAGAGAACAAAGAAAAATTGATAATAGGAGTCAATTAGAAAGTTGCTTAAAATGTCATGCTCTTTCTGAATTACAAAAGAAAAAATTTGGGTACAGTGTCCCTTTAAGCATTTTGTATTTAATATTGTATTTAATAAGCAAGTTGCAGCCTATTTCATACCAAAAAAAAGATGTGTTTTATTATAAGGGGGTTTAACTGTTAAAATGGGGGGGTGCATGAGACTTTAAGACTCAAGGGGTCAAAAAGTGAGGTATCTCTCTCTCCCGCTATCTAAATTTATAAGCAATATAGGTAGCTCCTTACTTGTTTTAGCTCTTCAGTCTGTCCACCTCCCTATATAACTTTCTGTAACTAGCTGCCTTGCTATACGCTTTGTGCTCTGGCCTAGTCGCCCAGGCTTTTTTACATAACTATGTACTGGTGGTGGGAGCCTAAACAAACAAATGAAAACATAAGAATATTGTAACAATGATGGAGAAACTTTCCCATAACTCGATAAACATATATTGTGATTAGTTCCCATTTATTGTAATCTGTATAGACACAATTTCCTTATTACCACTGGATTAGTCTAATAAAAGATAATAAAAATTCTAAACCAGAATAAACAATTTAGTATGAACATTTTGGCACTCAGTTCCTGCTTTACCTTGTAATATACAGATAATGCTGCACATTTGTACAATTCTTAATATAGATATTTTAAAGAAAACTAAAGTACAAGACAATATTTATGCCTAACATTAAAAGGCCATAATAGTTGAAAAATGACATGCTATAATTATTTAGAGCATTTAATTGTATGACTATCAACCCTACACTATAGTGTTTCACTCCTGCAAAGTGGTTAAACACACAGTAGAAGTGACACTTGGGACCCGCAGAACACTGATCACACAATTAGCATCGCTAGTTGCACATCTGACAATGAGCATGTCATTTTTTGACTATTATGGTCCTTTAATAGTGAACTGTCGTTTTAATGCCTTCTATAAAATATTATTGTAGTCCCATATTTAAAAAACAAAAAACAAATCTGAAGTTCAAGTTAATTTAAATAAAGGCATCAGTCTTTTTCATTTTATTTCCTTGGAGCATTTGGGAATTTGCAGACTTATATACACCAACATACACATAAATACATATTTACACATACTGTACAGGGAGTGCAGAATTATTAGGCAAGTTGTATTTTTGAGGATTAATTTTATTATTGAACAACAACCATGTTCTCAATGAACCCAAAAAAACTCATTAATATCAAAGCTGAATAGTTTTGGAAGTAGTTTTTAGTTTGTTTTTAGTTATAGCTATTTTAGGGGGATATCTGTGTGTGCAGGTGACTATTACTGTGCATAATTATTAGGCAACTTAACAAAAAACAAATATATACCCATTTCAATTATTTATTTTTACCAGTGAAACCAATATAACATCTCAACATTCACAAATATACATTTCTGACATTCAAAAACAAATCAGTGACCAATATAGCCACCTTTCTTTGCAAGGACACTCAAAAGCCTGCCATCCATGGATTCTGTCAGTGTTTTGATCTGTTCACCATCAACATTGCGTGCAGCAGCAACCACAGCCTCCCAGACACTGTTCAGAGAGGTGTACTGTTTTCCCTCCTTGTAAATCTCACATTTGATGATGGACCACAGGTTCTCAATGGGGTTCAGATCAGGTGAACAAGGAGGCCATGTCATTAGATTTTCTTCTTTTATACCCTTTCTTGCCAGCCACGCTGTCGAGTACTTGGACGCGTGTGATGGAGCATTGTCCTGCATGAAAATCATGTTTTTCTTGAAGGATGCAGACTTCTTCCTGTACCACTGCTTGAAGAAGGTGTCTTCCAGAAACTGGCAGTAGGACTGGGAGTTGAGCTTGACTCCATCCTCAACCCGAAAAGGCCCCACAAGCTCATCTTTGATGATACCAGCCCAAACCAGTACTCCACCTCAACCTTGCTGGCGTCTGAGTCGGACTGGAGCTCTCTGCCCTTTACCAATCCAGCCACGGCCCATCCATCTGGCCCATCAAGACTCACTCTCATTTCATCAGTCCATAAAACCTTAGAAAAATCAGTCTTGAGATATTTCTTGGCCCAGTCTTGACGTTTCAGCTTGTGTGTCTTGTTCAGTGGTGGTCGTCTTTCAGCCTTTCTTACCTTGGCCATGTCTCTGAGTATTGCACACCTTGTGCTTTTGGGCACTCCAGTGATGTTGCAGCTCTGAAATATGGCCAAACTGGTGGCAAGTGGCATCTTGGCAGCTGCACGCTTGACTTTTCTCAGTTCATGGGCAGTTATTTTGCGCCTTGGTTTTTCCACACGCTTCTTGCGACCCTGTTGACTATTTTGAATGAAACGCTTGATTGTTCGATGATCACGCTTCAGAAGCTTTGCAATTTTAAGAGTGCTGCATCCCTCTGCAAGATATCTCACTATTTTTTACTTTTCTGAGCCTGTCAAGTCCTTCTTTTGACCCATTTTGCCAAAGGAAAGGAAGTTGCCTAATAATTATGCACACATATAGGGTGTTGATGTCATTAGACCACACCCCTTCTCATTACAGAGATGCACATCACCTAATATGCTTAATTGGTAGTAGGCTTTCGAGCCTATACAGCTTGGAGTAAGACAACATGCATAAAGAGGATGATGTGGTCAAAATACTAATTTGCCTAATAATTCTGCACTCCCTGTATATAGACATATATATATATATATATATATATATATATATATATATATATATATATATTTATATGCATTGGAGCCCTTTGCAGTTAAGTAGATGAAAACATGTAAAATCATATTTTTGCAATCATTCTAATTAATAAAGTGTTATACTGTGTATTTACTGTAAATATTTCACATTCCAATGTTCTGCACACAGCAGTATATATTGTAAGTATATAAATAGTTATTTATATATATATATATATATATATATATATATAATAGAAAGGAAAAAGCTGGCACTGCTTCTTAAAACTTCAAAACGTATTTATAAATTGATTAAAATAACAGCGACATCAGAGATAGAGGTCTAACATGTTTCGGCCTTGGGCCTTACTCATAGACTGAATCACCATAAAAAATAGCACCATATTTAAAAGCACAATCTGACATCTCATTGGCTATTCACCTAAACAGGTGTGTTCCATTAATCATCATATAAACTGCTAATCAGCAGCTTCAATAGGATATCAAGTGAGTACTCATAAAGCATTTGATATAGTTGAAATTAAAGACATAATAAAGTATACATATAAAAATATGTGAAACACAGTTTTAACATTTCAAGGCACATGAATCTTGTTCATATCAAATAGCAATTCTAACTGGGGCCTAGATTTAGAGTTGGGCGGTAGCCGTTAAAACCAGCGTTAGAGGCTCCTAACGCTGGTTTTGGGCTACCGCCGGTATTTAGAGTCAGTCATTAAAGGGTCTAACGCTCACTTTCCAGCCGCGACTTTTCCATACCGCAGATCCCCTTACGCCATTTGCGTATCCTATCTTTTCAATGGGATCTTTCTAACGCCGGTATTTAGAGTCGTGTCTGAAGTGAGCGTTCGAATTCTAACGACAAAACTCCAGCCGCAGAAAAAAGTCAGTAGTTAAGAGCTTTATGGGCTAATGCCGGTTTATAAAGCTCTTAACTACTGTGCTCTAAAGTACACTAACACCCATAAATTACCTATGAACCCCTAAACCGAGATCCCCCCACATCGCCGCCACTTGATAAAAAATGTTTAACCCCTAATCTGCCGACCGCCACCTACGTTATACTTATGTAACCCTAATCTGCTGCCCCTAACACCGCCGACCTCTATATTATATTTATTAACCCCTAACCTGCCCCCCACAATGTCGCCGCCAGCTACCTACAATAATTAACCCCTAATCTGCTGACCGCAAAGCGCCTCTACCTACGTTATCCTTATGTACCCCTAATCTGCTGCCCCTAACACCGCCGACCCCTATATTATATTTATTAACCCCTAATCTGCCCCCCACAACGTCGCCGCCAGCTACCTACAATAATTAACCCCTAATCTGCCGACCGCAAAGCGCCGCTACCTACGTTATCCTTATGTACCCCTAATCTGCTGCCCCTAACACCGCCGACCCCTAAATTATATTTATTAACCCCTAATCTGCCCCCCTCAACGTCGCCTCCACCTGCCTACACTTATTAACCCCTAATCTGCCGAGCGGACCGCACCACTACTATAATAAAGTTATTAACCCCTAATCCGCCTCACTCCCGCCTCAATAACCCTATAATAAATAGTATTAACCCCTAATTTGCCCTCCCTAACATTGCCAACACCAAACTTCAATTATTAACCCCTAATCTGCCGACCGAATCTCGCCGCTACTGTAATAAATGGATTAACCCCTAAAGCTAAGTCTAACCCTAACACTAACACCCCCCTAAATTAAATATAATTTAAATCTAACGAAATAAATTAACTCTTATTAAATAAATTATTCCTATTTAAAGCTAAATACTTACCTGTAAAATAAATCCTAATATAGCTACAATATAAATTATAATTATATTATAGCTATTTTAGGATTTTTATTTATTTTACAGGTAACTTTGTATTTATTTTAACCAGGTACAATAGCTATTAAATAGTTAAGAACTATTTAATAGCTAAAATAGTTAAAATAATTACAAAATTACATGTAAAATAAATCCTAACCTAAGTTACAATTAAACCTAACACTACACGATCAATAAATTAATTAAATAAAATACTTACAATGACCTACAATTAAACCTAACACTACACGATCAATAAATTAATTAAATACAATATCTACAAATAAATACAATGAAATAAACTAACTAAAGTACAAAAAATAAAAAAGAACTAAGTTACAAAAAATAAAAAAATATTTACAAACATTAGAAAAATATTACAACAATTTTAAACTAATTACACCTACTCTAAGCCCCCTAATAAAATAACAAAGACCCCCAAAATAAAAAAATGCCCTACCCTATTCTAAATTAAAAAAGTTCAAAGCTCTTTTACCTTACCAGCCCTGAACAGGGCCCTTTGCGGGGCATGCCCCAAAGAATTCAGCTCTTTTGCCTGTAAAAAAAAACACATACAATACCCCCCCAACATTACAACCCACCACCCACATACCCCTAAACTAACCCAAACCCCCCTTAAATAAACCTAACACTAAGCCCATGAAGATCTTCCTACCTTATCTTCACCATACCAGATTCACCGATCCGTCCTCGGAAGTCTTGATTCAAGCCTCGGAAGTGTTGATCCAAGCCCAAGCGGGGGGCTGAAGAGTGACGTCCATCCTCGGGCTGAAGTCTGGATCCAAGCAGAGGCTGAAGAACTCCATCATCGGGCTGAAGTCGGAAGTCCATCATCGGGATGAAGTCTTCTATCAAGCCGCATCTTCAATCTTCTTTCTTCTGGAGCGGAGCCATCTTCTTTCCAACCGACACGGATCCAACCTCTTCAACCGACGCCTACTCGCCGAATGACGGTTCCTTTAAATGACGTCATCCAAGATGGCGTCCCTTGAATTCCGATTGGCTGATAGGATTCTATCAGCCAATCGGAATTAAGGTAGGAATATTCTGATTGGCTGATTGAATCAGCCAATCAGAATCAAGTTCAATCCGATTGGCTGATCCAATCAGCCAATCAGATTGAGCTCGCATTCTATTGGCTGTTCCGATCAGGTAGGAAATTAAGGTAGGAAGTTCAATCCGATTGGCTGATCCAATCAGCCAATCAGATTGAGATCGCATTCTATTGGCTGTTCCGATCCATCAGCCAATCAGAATTTTCCTACCTTAATTCCGATTGGCTGATAGAATCCTATCAGCCAATCGGAATTCAAGGGACGCTATCTTGGATGAAGCCCCTTAAAGGAACCGTCATTCGTCAGGAAGTCGTCGGTGAAGATGGATGTTCCGCATCGGCGGGATGAACTACATGGATCCAGAAGAAAGAAGATTGAAGATGCCGCTTGATAGAAGACTTCATTCGGATCATGGACCTCTTCAGCTCCCGCTTGGATGAAGACTTCAGCTGGATCATGGACATCTTCAGCCCCCCGCTTGGGCTTGGATCAAGACATCGGAGGCTCTTCTGGATCGATCGGTGAACCCGGCGTGGTGAAGACAAGGTAGGGAGATCTTCAGGGGCTTAGTGTTAGGTTTATTTAAGGGGGGTTTGGGTTAGATTAGGGGTATTTGGGTAGTGGGTTGTAATTTTGGGGGGGTATTGTATGTTTTTTTTACAGGCAAAAGAGCTGAACTCTTTGGGGCATGCCCCGCAAAGGGCCCTTTTCAGGCCTGGTAAGGTAAAAGAGCTTTTCTATTTTAATTTTAGAATAGGGTAGGGCATTTTTTTATTTTGGGGGTCTTTGTTATTTTATTAGGGGGTTTAGAGTAGGTGTAATTAGTTTAAAATTGTTGTAATATTTTTCTAATGTTTGTAAATATTTTTTTATTTTTTGTAACTTAGTTCTTTTTTATTTTTTGTACTTTAGTTAGTTTATTTCATTGTATTTATTTGTAGGTATTGTAATTAATTTATTTATTGATAGTGTAGTGTTAGGTTTAATTGTAGATAATTGTAGGTATTTTATTTAATTAATTTATTGATAGTGTAGTGTTAGGTTTAATTGTAACTTAGGTTAGGATTTATTTTACAGGTAATTTTTGTAATTATTTTAACTAGGTAACTATTAAATAGTTATTAACTATTTAATAGCTATTGTACCTGGTTAAAATAATTACAAAGTTGCCTGTAAAATAAATATTAATCCTAATCCTAAAATAGCTACAATATAATTATAATTTATATTGTAGCTATATTAGGGTTTATTTTACAGATAAGTATTTAGCTTTAAATAGGAATAATTTATTTAATAAGAGTTAATTTATTTCGTTAGGTTTAAATTATATTTAACTTAGGGGGGTGTTAGTGTTAGGGTAAGACTTAGCTTTAGGGGTTAATACATTTATTATAGTAGCGGTGAGGTCCGGTCGGCAGATTAGGGGTTAATTATTGTAGGTAGGTGGAGGCGACGTTGGGGGCGGCAGATTAGGGGTTAATAAATATAATATAGGGGTCGGCGGTGTTAGGGGCAGCAGATTAGGGGTACATAGGGATAACGTAGGTTGCGGCGGTGTACGGAGCGGCAGATTAGGGGTTAATAATAATATGCAGGGGTCAGCGATAGCGGGGGCGGCAGATTAGGGGTTAATAAATATAATATTGGGGTCGGCGGTGTTAGGGGCAGCAGATTAGGGGTACAGGTTATTTGGCTGCCAATATCTAGTTAATACGTATTTTTCCTATATCTTGAGGTCACATAGCTAGATCTATCGCCTGCCCGAATATACTATCCATTTAGTTCCCACCCACACACACCCTTTTTTCTTTTTCTTTCCTTTCCCTTTTCTACTTAGAATTTTTCTTATCTTTTTACTTATTTTTTTCTTATCTTTCTCTTTTTCCCTTATTTACTCTGTCTATGTTCTCTTGTACACTTGTGAAGAATCTTTCTGTTGACATAATTGATATGCCCTAAATCGTTCTGTTCCATATATGTATTTTTAAGACACAAGGTTGCACTGATCATTCACTATGATCAATCTAGCACTGTGATAATATATAACATTATTATTTGACTATGTTCACACTTATTAGCCTATTCAAGCTACATTATAATGTATTCACATATCACCATAGCAACCGGTTTTTGTTTACACAGTTCATCACAATAGGCGGTTATCTGTCGCGCCACTGGAGGCCACTTCCAGGCTTCGGGTGGGCGTTCTCCCACGGGAGATGGCAGAGTACAGACATCCTCCTTCTTAAATAGTAACATTTGGTAAGTGCACTGGTTATTCTTGTTTTATTCACTGATGACGGGGGTCACTCCTCGAAAACGTTAACAATATGGTTCAAAACTTTTTGTCTCACGGCGAGTGCTCTCCTTGGACTTATTTGCATATTACTATATTAGATGCACCCTGGCTTAAAGAAGAATAGAGTGCTGGTCTTTTGCACCAGTATATATATACCTATATATTATATATATATATATTGTATGCAAAAATATATAAAACATATTCATGTATGTAAAGAACATTGGAATGTAAAATAGTCATATTTTCATGTCTAGTTATCGCATATGAGAATATGTGATTAGGTTTGCACGTGAGTGGGTTGTTAGGTTTTTTCCACTTTTTTTGCTCTATCGACTTCTATGCGCACGTTGGGTTAGCGCAAGAGTAATAACTTTTTACTTTTAACTCATAATACGAGCACAACCCGATGCGCACAAAAAGTTTACCTCTAACGCAAATACTGTAATTCATCATTGCAATAAATATGTAATATGTATGTATGAAAATGTATTTCTCCTCATGACATCCTGCTAATATAAGGACTGAGCTCTGTAATGATATTATATTGCAAAACATGTTGTTTAACTAGTGGGTTTTGAGGATCAGCAAAATGTCCCTGTTTTGACAATTACAGTCTATTATGACAGCTCCCACTCCAGACACCAGCACTTAGTCATGGAAAGATTATACACTGCAATGAATGTTTAAGACTAGAGGGCTATAAGGATTAGTAATCACGATCCTGTTGTCTTTACTATACTTCGCTTCACACTTTCTCTCATGACTACTGCCTCTTCATAAACAATGTAAACAAACACTATGGATCGCCGATGCAGGTCCGATAGAGACACACACCCACAGTGTATACTATGTGTTTGATTGGATGGATGGCATGGGACGGTGTGAGTGTTTGCCTGCTCTGATAGGATCCACGTAAGCTTGCTTATTTACATCTAAAACCAGAATAGAAATGCTCTGATTGGGCAAAGGGAGGGTGTGTTCACTCCCTCTCCGTGGATAGGGCAATATGCAACCAATGAGTCAGCATAATAAGAGGTGGCACCCTGGCTTCTGTTTGTCTGAAATTTAGAATTTTACACATTGAAAAAGGCTGCAAATAGAGCTGAAACGCCTTTGTGTTGTTAAGCATTTGTTGTGACGCTATTTTTACTTATTTCTGTTATACACTGGGTCTCTGCTATCCACCTCTGTCACCTGAAGCCGATGTATAGCGGTTATCGGCCAGGAAACAGGGAGGTGGAGTGTGCAGTAGTTTCCCCAGTATCATCTATTGGCTTGTTGCTCTCAGAGTTGTTGTACTATGTATTTTTTCATTTTTTTTATATTAAAAGTTATATTTTACTAATCACTCTCATATTGGGTATATTAATTGGGTAAATTGTTACACTTACAATTACCACATACTAAGATAGGGAAGAGTGCTATTAAAAACCCTCACTTGGGTTCTCTCACCCATATTCTCTATAAATCATTATTAATTATCATAATGATTTATAAATAAAATGCCAAAACATCTAATGAATATAATAAATGTATAAATGTATTTATAGTACATATAGTAGCCTTGCACATAGAACTTGCACTGTACTCCAAAACTATTCACTAATTATATCAGACTACTTCATATTAATTCGAAAGAATTAGGGTAATCACCACACTATTATTATTATTATTATTAGCAGTTATTTGTAGAGCACCAAGAGATTCTGCATCACTATAAACATAGGCATGGTATGCAATGTAACATTTATAGGGATTAAGTGGGTAGAGGGCCCTGCCAAGAGTTGCACTGTTGTAGTCAGCTCTTCTGAAAGTGATCTGCAAACAGCTGGGCTCATAAGCTTACATGCTAAGGGGGTCAAGGGGATAACTAAGGAGGAGAGGAATTGGGGTTAGGAAAGGTTAGTTTAGGTTGTATGCATCCCTGAACAGTAGAGTCTTTAGGGATCACTTAAATCTTTCACAACAAAGGGAGAGTCTTGTGGAGCAGGGAAGAGAGTTCCAGAAGATAGGGGACAGTCTGGAGAAGTCCTGTAGACAGGAATGTGAGGAGGTAACAAGAGAGGAGGAGAGGAAGAGGTCGTGAGCAGAGTGAAGGGGATGCGAGGGAGAGTATCTGAAGACAAGGCCAGAGACATAGGGGGAGCAGTGCAGTTGAGGGCCTTGTATGTCAGAGTCAGAATTTTGTGTTTATTTCTGGAGACTAGAGGAAGCCATTGAAGGGATTGGCAGAGTGGTGCAGCAGATGAAGAGCAACGTGTAAGACGAGCCTGGCAGAGGCATTTATTAGGGATTTGAAAGGAGCTAGACAGCATCTGGGGAGACCAGAGAGGATGGAATTGCAGTAGTCAAGGTGGGAAAGGATGAGAGAGTGGATTAAAATCTTAGTTGTGTCTTGTGTAAGGAAATGTCGAGTTTTAGAGATGTTTTTAAGGTGGAAGTGGCAAGGATTGGCCAAAGACTGGATGTGAGGAATGAAAGAAATATCTGAGTCAAGTGTGACCCCAAGACATTGGGCATGCGGGGTAAGGGTAATAATGGAGTTATTGACAGTTATAGAAAACTGGCAGCAGGGATTTTCGAAGAAGGAGGGGGGAATAAGGAGCTCAGTTTTGGAGAGATTTAGCTTAAAGTAGTGAGAGGACATCCATGACAAGATATGAGAAAGGCAGTTAGTGACATGAGTTAGCAAGGAAGGAGATAGGTCTGGTGCAGAGTGGTTGATTTGGGTGTCATCAGCATACAAATGATATTAAAACCTGTGCAACTTTATTAAGGAACCCAATGATGATGTGCAAATTCAGAAGAGAAAGGGACCAAGGAAAGAGCCTTGCTGTACCCCAACAGAAAGGGGTAAAAGGGAAGATGATGCACCAGAATAGGTTACACTAGAGGTATGGTTAGACAGGTAGGAAGAGAACCACGAGAGGGCTGTGTCACAAATGCCAACATTTTGGAGGGTTTGGAGCAAAAGAGGGTGGCCAGTATTAAAAGCTGCAGACAGATCATGGAGGATTAGCAGAGAGAAATGGCCTTTTGATTTGGCTGTAAGTAGGTCATTGGTAACCTTAACAATTGCTGTCTCTGTGGAGTGTTGGGGTTCAATCCAGATTGCAGTGGGTCAAGGAGGGAGTTTAATATAAGGAAATGTGTTTGGTGTGCATCTACTAGCTTTTCAAGATGTTTTAAGGGAAGCAGGAGTAGGGAAATAGGGCAGCAGTTGGATGGGGAGGTTGGATAGAGAGAAGGTTTTTTGAGGATATGTGTGACCAATGCATGTGTTAGAGATAAGAGAAATATACCAATGCGGACGGAGAGGTTGAAAACGTGTGTGAGTAAAGGGATACTGTAAGTGTAGAAGAGTGGAATGGGAGAAGCTGTGAGGAGATGGGATCAAGGGGAAAGGTAATGAGGTGAGAAGACAGTATAAGAGCAGAAACTTCTTCCTCAGTAACAGGGGCGAAAGAGCTGAATTTGCTATGTGGGGTTTGGATGATTGCAAGCTTTTGAGGGGTTTGGAGACTGGTAGTATGTTGAGAGATGATTTTGTTTCTTATGGAATCAATGTTGTTATTGAAGTAGCTGGCAAATCTTGAAATGAGAGGGAAGCTGTAATAGAAGGTGGGGGTGGTTGGAATAGAGTATTGAAAGTGGAGAACAGACATTTTGGGTTTGAAGAAAGAGTAGAGAAGTAATCTTGCTTAGAAAGGTTAAGGGCAAAATAGTAGAAGTTCAAGATGAACTTGTAGTGAAGAAAGTCAGCTGAATTCCGAGATTTTCTCCAGTGTCGCTCGACGCTCAGCAGTATGGGAACATCTGAGTAGTTAGCATTTCAGAGGAGTATGCCATGGCTGAGAATGAGTGTGTGACTTCTGAGCTATGGTAGGAGGGGCCAAATTGTCAAGGGTCGATGTAAAGGTAGAATTGTAGTGGCAGATAGATTGGTCAGGGCAGGAAAAGGAGGAGATCGAGTTGAGCAGAGGTTTGAGAGGTCTTGATAGCTGTTGTTGATCTAGTAACTTAATGCTTCTGTGGAGTTTGGTGTGAGGTGTAGAAGGAGGGAGAGTTGTAGGAGTGATGTGATGTTGCAAGTGAGGAGATGATGGTAAGAAAGAGGAAAAGTGGTGTTTGTGAATTTTGAGATAGTGCATCGATCGCTGAAAATCAGATCAAGGGAGTGACCATCTTTGTGAGTGGGAGAGTCAGTCTATTGTGACAGACTGAAAGAGGAAGTGAGTTACAGAATTTGTTTTGCAGAGGAGGCAGTGGGATTGTCAACAGGGAGGTTGAAATCCCCAAGAATGAGGGAAGGGGTGTCTGAGGAAATGAAATAAGGTAGTCAGGCAGCAAAATGATCTATAAATTGAGTTGAGGAGCCAGGGGGGGCAGTATATGACTTCAATACGTATAGAGATGGGAGAAAATATGCAAATCATGTTGGTTTCGAATGAGGAAATGTGTGGGAAGAGATGGGTTGTATTTGTTGAAAGGTATAACGAGAGGAAAGTAAAATACCTACACCACCTCCTTGTCTATTTCCAGACCTAGGAGTCTGGCTGAATTGGAGACCCCCGTGACTTAAGTAGGGAGCGAGGTTTCTGTGAGAGCCAAAGGGTTGAGGGAGTGGAAGATAAAGAGGTTATGGATAGAAGTAAGCTTGTTGCAAACACTATATAATTATAAAGCAGTCTGAAGGTTGATAGAATCCACTAATAAAGAGGGTTCAGTGAATAATGTGCTGAATAAAGAAATAAGATTTGTTACATATGATTAAAAAAATCATTGTATTCATCTTACAGCAGAATAATGTATTTAGTGTTTAATATCCCTTTAAACCGATCAAAAACAAATTAGTGTTCCTCTGTAAATGAGTCTGTCCCTGTTTTTTCATCTGTTTTTTTTTTTTTGCGATGCTGTCCATCATAACCTTGACATTGATGTTTTATAAAGTCTGTTAAAATATTTTCAATACAAAACCACTAATTCTCAATTCCAGGAGCATAGCTTTCTTGTGACAATGCATAATGCTTTGGTTGAATAATTTACCCCAACTAAAATAGCTGGAATCAATAATAATAAAATTACCTTTCTGAGGTTGGAAGTGTCTATTTCTGAACATAGGTGAACTTGATGTAAACTGAAACTGGAATCTATACCAATAGACTGCTCTTAAAGTTCCATTTGCAGCTTATAAAAAAACAATGGGTGGCATTGCACTCAGCAGATTTAAGCACTTTCTGACTGACATTGACTTTTTGTGATTATTTTCTGAACATTTCCTTTAACCACCAAAATTCTTTGCTGTACAAGCAGTCATTTAGATGTAGAGAAAAAAAGGTAAACTAACACATTATGAACTACAACCAAACATCTCCCTTCTGAAGTATTTCAAGATTCCACTGGTCTCAAATAGAGTCTGTCCAAATTTAAAGAGATAAAGACAAGTTCCAATGTGGAAGGTCTGGTCAGTTTTACCTTTATGTGGTTTTGTTGTCAATGGACTAGGACACTGGAAATTTACATCTGGTTTTGAAGTATTATTTTGATCTGTTGGCGAATCTCTGTGAATACCTAAAATGATTGTATCTACTATTATCTTAGGTGTAAGGAGGACTGATTATTGCTCCTTTTTCTGTCGTAAGGGAGGGATTCTTAAATGCTCATAATCCATCAAAACAAAAAAATCATTCTCTTATGTGACCCAAAGGATACAACATTACTTATTGATCTTGATGGGTATTGCAATGGATTTATTCTATGTAAGCCTATAAACTTTAAAGGGACATTCCAGCAAAAATTTGAATTCACATGGATGCATTTCCGTTTTTGAATAGAATCATTTTTGTAATATACATGTATTAGCTAAAATGCTTCTAATAAACACTATAGCTGTTTCAAAAGAGTATTTAAGTATGCTCTGTGCACCAGCATTTTAATACAGTACTTGAACAAAGAACCTAAGGTGCTTAAACATCTGGTAATGACTCAATTTGTGAATTGCTGCCGTGAAACAAGCCCCACTGGAGCTCTGAGCTGCTGCATTATTTAAAATGCTGGTGCACTGAGAATATCTAGCTATGCTTTACATGCACATGCAGAGAAAAATGTTAACACTAACACAGTGATAACTTTTACAAGAAGCATTTTTGCTAATACATGTACAGGTGGCCCTCGTTTTACAACGGTTCAATTTACACCGTTTCAGAATAACAACCTTTTTTTCCAGTCATGTGACTGCTATTGAAAAGCATTGAGAAGCAGTGCATTTATTAAAATAGCCAGTAGGTGGACCTGTCCGCTTGTGTTGTAGCAAAGCCAAGCGAGCTGAAATTAATCAGTTTAACCAGACCTGAGCTATCGAGCAGATTTCAAAGGAACAAGATCTTCCTGTCTATAAATCAGTCCAGATTGGAATGCATAGAAAGAACTGTTTGCAGAAAAATGCAAGTGAAGTCTGTTGTGTGATTATTTTATTAGGTTTATAATGCTGTTTAGCAACTGTTTTTGTTCATTTAACTTAGTTTAATTATATATTCTGTGTTGTGTGATTATTTTATTAGGTTTATAATGCTGTTTAGCATTTAAAGTCTTCATTTCAAAGCTAAAAAAATAATGTATTAGGTATTACTTATGACAATTTTGAGAGGGGCCTGGAACCTATCTCCCTCACTTCCCATTGACTTACATTATAAACTGGGTTTCAATTTACAACGGTTTCGATTTACAACCATTCCTTCTGGAACCTAACCCCGGCGTAAACTGAGGGCTACCTGTATATTGAAAATATTTTTCTATTCAAGATGTAATTCATCTATGCACATTCAAATTTAGACTGGAATGTCCCTTTAATCAAGAAAATGATGTCATTATAATGCAGAAAAACATCCCCATTTTCTGACTAGATTATTAATGGGAGCCTGCTCTTTAATTTCAAATGACTCTGTATTATTTTCCATTATATTATGGGATCGTTTACCTTACATGGTCAAACTAGGCTGGAGTTGCTATTTCCCAAAACAGCAATATCACAACATTTGTGCATATTGCCTCACAAATAAATTATGAGACATCTTGGAATGGCACAAAACAAACAACTCATATTCTAAAAGAAAGTTGTGAACATCATATTTCATTCCCAGGTTTAATAACTTCTATATAGGACTGATGTATGCAAATATCATACACATAATATAGAAAATGCTGCTTCAAATTATCAAGCAAGGTTGTCACCCACCAGCCTGTCTATGAGGACAGAAACTAATATAATGCTCCAGAGCCTGTAGACCCTTCAAAGGGACAGTCAACACCTTGTAATAACAATATTTTTGTGCAGTCTTCCAAAAGAGTAACACTTAATTTCTTCAAAAATTTTTTTTTTGAGGAGACAATCCATACTTGCGTCAGAAGACAGAGCTAGAAATTGTCATTGGGTTAACAAGGTCTGCAGAAAATATAACATAACAAATTACAAATTAGGGACAGCTATGTGGCAAGGTTAAGCCTGCTATTTACTTTTCTGTTTTTAGGACTGGTAAAGACACAATTTTCCGTCTTAAATTACAGGAAAGGAGGGTAAAAGTTGCTTACATGATTAAACATTTATATTACAATCATAAACGGTTTACTGTTCCTATAAGGCTTCTGGAATGGACCTTTCCCTGTTATTGTTAATTAAATGGAAGGTAGATGTCATATGATTGGCTAACTGGATTTTATTGTGAACAAGGACATGTACATTTTTGATAATAATGTTTTAGCAAACTTCTTGCAATACGCTTCTTGGGCATTTATTGTAACTAATTTAACAAAGTAAATATTTTTTGAGCTATTAAACATATCCTGGTCCCAGACTGAAATTAAGCCAAATTGCAGCTGTTTGGCTTTACTTCTAAGCCTGGCTTTCATGACATCCTCCACCTCATTTATTACCTAATAATGACCCACTCCCCATGCCATGAAGACCCCTGCTCATCACAATAAAAGCCCATACCTTAGAGACTTGACACTCAAATTCCTCCAATACAAGATACAACAGTACTTATGTCCACCAATACCACAGTGCACTCTAAGGACTCTACAACCTTAATAAAGTTCACTCGCTTCAGGACACACCAACTTCTATAAAACTCTCCAAGATCTAAACTTTCCCAAAAATAATTTCAGTGAAATGTTAAAAAACAGAAAGTTCATATGGTCATCCCCATTTCAGTTTGGTCTATTCTAGCTATCAGCAGAGGGTCTGGGCCTAGTTTGGGGGGTCCCTCCTGTTTATCTGCTTTTCTTTTTTTCTTTGCATTCCTGCTTGTTTACCAATTGGAATCACTGTCAAAAGAGACTCCTTACCCTTCTGATTGGTTAAGTGCAATAACTGCCAAAATTAGTGACTTAAAAAGGACCACCACCATATGCTACATGTAAAAGAGAAATTCAAGCTCACATTTTTGTTGCTTGTAGGTTATGCCACTGTTCAACAATAGATCTCTAGGAGTTGTCTGTATATGCCAGTATGCAGTCTGTCTCTAGGGAGCAGTTGTGCACAAGTGTGCATTTCCTCTTTATTTCAAAATCAGTTTGGATATATTTTGGATATGTTGAAACAGCATTTTTTCATATACATAAAATATATTCTAAATAAATCCTGCAAATCTACCACATCAATATACCAACTTAAATATAAATGTATAAATGTTTGCATGTCCCATACTCATTTGACAATACTTTTCTGCTTTCTTTGTCATTATGGTATAAAATAATATCTCTTTAAAAAAACAAACAACAGACTGTATGGTTATCAGAAGATAAAAATATTGAAAAAAAACTGTGGTTTCTTTGCCATTGCCACCTGCTGCTTCAGCATATTGAGTTTCTATGCAGCATGGTCACTGCAACCCAAGCCTGAGAGAAAGCTTGCAGGCTGTTATCATTGAAAAAGAAGTATTTGACCAGATGGTTGCCCTTTTAATGAAGGCCTATTTATGGATATGGCATTGGAGGATTTCCAGTGATAAAAGCAAATAACCCAAAGAAATAGAACACATTGTACAGTTCAGAACTTTGAATAATTGTTGTATGTAGGAAAAACTTCATCTAATGCATTTTTTTAATAATCTTTTATCTCCCCGATTTCATATTATATAATTTCAGAGAATCTATGGCACATTATAGTAAGTTAAGAATGCAACAGGCATATATTATCCAGTAAATGCATAAATTAGTTACAGATTTCTGGACTTTATTTTTAGACTATATCTTATTTAATGGTATTGCAAATACCAAACATATGTTTATCTTATTCTCCCTCTCTCCCTCTTTCTTGAAAAAAATAATAATCCATAAAAAATACAAGTAATGTAGAAAATATATATAGGACTATATCACTCTACTATCTCAGGCATAGTTCATATGCAACTATCTATAATGGAGCAGTGATAAAAAAAATATTCTAGTGACTACTGCTGTAAAGTAAACAGTATTTTACTGTTGCTCAACCAAATTGGTAATTATGCTTGATGTTTGGCATTATTTAGAATCTGAGATTTAAATGAATGATTTATTTGCTCATGTTGTGTATAGGTTGCCATGCCAACGTAACCGTGCCTTTTTCACTAGGGGGTGGTGTTATAGTCTTTTAAAACTGTGTGATTTACTTGTTGTTTGACTGAGGGAGGGAGGGTAGAGTATCCACAAAACATTATGCACATAAAAGCTACTAATTTAAAAGGACCGTTATTCGCCACGCCCACTTGACCACGCCCCTGACCACACACCCATTGGCACCATGCCAGGTGGTCCCAGTTTCACCTCTAAAAATTATGGTAAGCCTATATATATATATATATATATATATATATATATATATACACAGTCACACACTGGAGCACTTGCAGACAAGTACCCCAAAACATAAAAAATAATCTTTATTCATCTTTAACCCCTTAACCCATTAAGATGTATGTATATATATATATATATATATATATATATATATATATATATATATATGTGTGTTGTGCTATTTCTAAACAAAGAGGATCCTAGAGAAGCTTTTACAACCATTTGTGGCATGATTGCACGAGCGGTATGTAAATAATTTCAATGAGAAACCCAAAGTTTGTGAAAAAGTTAACAATTTTGTTTTTATAAGATCGAATTTGGTGGGGAAATGGTGGCATGAAATATACCAAAATGGGCCTGGATCTATACCTCTGGTTGTTTGCTTAAAAAAAATAGATAGTTTTGACAGGTCAATAAAAAAACAAGGCTCTGTTTCTCTATAAATGGAGTGATAGTAAAAATCCTAAAAATTCTCCGGTATTTTGGGAAAGTCTTGGTAGTGAAGGGTTTAATATTTAATAATGTATTTAACTGTGTATATACTGTAACTATTTTACATTTCAATGTTCTTCACATAGGGTAATATGCTCTATGTATTTTTATATATATATTTTTTATATATATATATATATATATATATATATATAGATAGATAGATAGATAGATAGATAGATATAACAGGTATAGATATATAATTTACAAAAATAATATTCATATATATAGAAATATATATTTAAAACTAGATAGAACATATTCTTCTATGTGAAGAATATTGGAATGTGCAATATTAGAATCTCAGTTCGGGTTAGTGTACAAGTATAGGTGTTAGTTTTTTTTTGTCGTTTTGCACACTCCATTGAAGTCTATAGGGAGAATAGTTAATGTGGTTGCAATATCTGAAGTTAAACTGAACTCCAACTCTTTGCATGCGTCAGGTTTTTACTTGCATGCAAACCTTTGACTTTGAACTTCTAATATGAGCGCTGCCCGACGCACAGAAAAAGATAACTTCTAGCGCACCACTTGTAATTTACCCCTAAATACATTTTATAAGCATGGTATTGAGGTTATTCCCCGCCTCCATCTAGTTATTGGTGCCGCCATGTTGAATTCTAGCTTTCACTACACTCCAGTGTTGAAGTGTTTGCAAATGTGCAGCAACTCTCCTTCAGGTAACTGCAGTGTAATCTATGTTTGAAAATGACAGCATGCGTGATTAGAGGGGGTGAACAGTGCCGGCATTTTTGTAATGCAGGCTAGGCAGTCGCCTTAGTAGGGGGGCGCCGAATCTGCCTGGCTGTCGGCTTTTGCAAAGCAGCATATTGAAAAATGATTTATGTGTGTGTGTGTAAGTGTAAATGTGTGTGTATGTGTGTAAGTGTGTGTAAGTGTGTGTGTGTGTGTGTAAGTGCAAATGTGTGTGTATGTGTATGTGTGTAAGTGTGAGCATGTGTGTGTAAATGTGTGAGTGTAAGTGTAAATTGGAGTATGTGTGTGTGCATGTGTGTGTAAATGTGTAAGTGTGTGTAAGTGTAAATGTGTGTTTGTGTGTGTGTAAGTGTAAATGTGTGTGTGTAAGTGAGTAAGTGTGTTTGTGTAAATGTGTGTGTGTAAAATGTGTGCATGTGTGTGTGTGTGTTTAAGTGTAAATGTGTGTGTGTATGTGTGTGTTTGTATAAGTGTAAATGTGTGTGTGTAAGTGTAAATGTGTGTGTGTTTAAATGTGTGTGTGTATGTGTGTAAGTATATGTGTGTAAATGTGTGTGTGTGTGTGTATATGTGTAAGAGTGTGTGTGTGTGTGTGTGTAAGTGTAAACGTGTGTGTGCGTAAGTGTAAACGTGTGTGTAAGTGTAAATGTGTGTAAGAGTGTGTGTAAGTGTAAATGTGTGTGTGCATATGTAAATGTGTGTGCATGTGTGTAAGTGTTTGCGTGTGTAAGTGTGTGTGCGTAAGTGTAAATGTGTGCGTGTGCAAGTATAAATGTGTGTGTATGTGTGTAAGTGTAAATGTGTGCGTAAGTATAAATGTGTGTGTGTGTATGTGTGTAAGTGTAAATGTTTGTGTGTGTGTGCGTGTGTATAAATTTGTGTTTGTGTGTGAATTTTCCCCCACAACAGCAATCCATACCTTTCCTTCTTTTGTTGGGACATTAACTTTCTCAATGTACAATTTCTCTATTTCTCCAGTGCTACAAATCCTATATATATATATATATATATATATATATATATATATATATATATATATATATATATATATATATATATATATATATAATTGTTATGCTGCACTACCACTGTCTGATTTGCTATGCAGCACAACCACTGTCTGATTTGTTATGGAGCACAACCACTGTCTGATTTGCTATGCAGCACAACCACTGCCTGATTTGCTATGCATCACAGCCACTGTCTAATTTGCTATGCATCACAGCCACTGTCTGATATGCTATGCAGCACAGCCACTGTCTGATTTGCTATGCAGCACAACCACTGTCTGATTTGCTATACAGCACAACCACTGTCTGATTTGCTATGCAACGCAGCCACTGTCTGATTTGCTATGCAGCACAACCACTGTTTGATTTGCTATGCAGCACTACCACTGTCTGATTTGAATTTAGCCACCAATAAGCAAGCGCTACCCAGGTTCTGAACCAAAAATGGGTCAGCTCCTAAACCTACATTCCTGCTTTTTAAATACAGATACCATGAGAACAAAGAAAAATTGATAATAGGAGTTAATTGCTTAAAATGTCATGCTCTAAAAAATTTGGCTTTCATACCCCTTTAACTAGGGGGTATGTAATCCTCGCCTGTGTGGCCAAAAATCCTAGCACCGGCCCTGAGGGTGAATTAAATGTTTTTAGTGTTTAGTGTCCCTTTAGAATGAGTAACTGGTAGCTTCAAGTTTGATGTTTTAGTGTAGAGTATGGGTCTATTATTTATATGAAACAACAAAGTTATTTTTTCACTCAGATCATGACATTTTTCCCATGAAAGCATAATGTTGAGAAATACAGTAACCATCTTGTCCAGTAACTACCAAGCTCTATGTTGTGATTGCATTGTTTCTGAAGATGAACATTTCTTTTCTGTGTTTTATTTCTGACACAATAGTTATTATACCAAAATACAGTGAACCTGAAGATCAAACTCTGCTTTCTCATCTTTCAATATTTTTTACACTTTACATTGTTCCAGAAGTCAGTCAGTGGAAAAATGGATCTTTCAAATGTGTCAGTTTGTGTTATCAGTCGATGCTTTGCAGTAAAAGAATCCCTTGATTGCCATGCAGTTTATGATTGTGTTCTGCTAGACTGATTTCCTACAATACTGTACTATAAATATTAATAGCAAAAGGCATATCAGGAAGAGATTAGACAGCACTAAGGAAGCCTACAGTGCTGTGTTTGAAGTAGTGATGCTGGCTTTAAATATCACTGCCAATAACTTGTGAACTTTTTTTTTTAAAAGGTTAGCTTATCAGACAAAAATATATGCACTTTGAGGGTTATCAAACCTTCCAAAGAGGGACAAAGACTATTTCAACATTATATCCATCAAATCTATGCTAAATAAATAAATACAATGGGTTCAAAATTATATTTCTGGAATAATGATTATCATAAATACTCAAGCCATAACAATCTGATGAAGATTACAAATGGTGCACTACTGTTTGTGTGCATCGGAAGGAACAGTCATATTACAAGTTGAAAGTATGTATGTATGTATTGGGTACTTGTAAAGCGTGGCTAATCACCCGTAAGGCGCTGCTCATTTTATCGATTTCGGAAGGATGAAAGGCTGAGTGGACCTCGCCGGGGATCGTATTGCTCTGGCCATTTCCTCAGGCCTGAGGAAACAACCGGAGCAATATGGCCAAGAAATGCGTTGCTAAGCATATCAAAAACCTGTTTTTAATTACTCAGATACCCTGCTTCCTTATCCAAACATTGTTTTCCATTCAAATCTCCAATATCAAGATTAGACGCCACTCCAGCATTGTACTTGCTATACCAGCTGCAGTAATCACCACTGCGGTCTAACCATTTGGGCTCTGCTCCCGGAACCTATTACAAGACAGATACTAGACTGGCGATCTAAGGATTGCACCTGCTGTGGATCTCATACCAGCCTCTTAGCCACACGTAGGACACTGTGGCTACAGCGTACTGACTGCTGTGCTAAAGGTCAGCCTGCCTGTATGCACTTTTTTTGTTAAAAGTGCCATCACACTTGTGAGTACCTTTTCACCTGATTACTTGCTGCATTTTTTCTACACTGTTTGAAAATACTACACCATTAATAAGTGCTTTATTTTTTGTTCTACATTTAATAAAGTGTTATACTGAGTATTTACTGTAAATATTTTACATTCCAATGTTCTGCACATATATATATATATCTGTGTATCTATACCAATATATAATTATTTATATATACAGTGTATGTGTGTGTGTGTATATATATATATATATATATATATATATATATATATAAATATACATACACATACATTTATATTGTATACATATACAGGGAGTGCAGAATTATTAGGCAAATGAGTATTTTGACCACATCATCCTCTTTATGCATGTTGTCTTACTCCAAGCTGTATAGGCTCGAAAGCCTACTACCAATTAAGCATATTAGGTGATGTGCATCTCTGTAATGAGAAGGGGTGTGGTCTAATGACATCAACACCCTATATCAGGTGTGCATAATTGTTAGGCAACTTCCTTTCCTTTGGCAAAATGGGTCAAAAGAAGGACTTGACAGACTCAGAAAAGTCAAAAATAGTGAGATATCTTGCAGAGGGATGCAGCACTCTTAAAATTGCAAAGCTTCTGAAGCGTGATCATCGAACAATCAAGCGTTTCATTCAAAATAGTCAACAGGGTCGCAAGAAGCGTGTGGAAAAACCAAGGCGCAAAATAACTGCCCATGAACTGAGAAAAGTCAAGCGTGCAGCTGCCAAGATGCCACTTGCCACCAGTTTGGCCATATTTCAGAGCTGCAACATCACTGGAGTGCCCAAAAGCACAAGGTGTGCAATACTCAGAGACATGGCCAAGGTAAGAAAGGCTGAAAGACGACCACCACTGAACAAGACACACAAGCTGAAACGTCAAGACTGGGCCAAGAAATATCTCAAGACTGATTTTTCTAAGGTTTTATGGACTGATGAAATGAGAGTGAGTCTTGATGGGCCAGATGGATGGGCCGTGGCTGGATTGGTAAAGGGCAGAGAGCTCCAGTCCGACTCAGACACCAGCAAGGTGGAGGTGGAGTACTGGTTTGGGCTGGTATCATCAAAGATGAGCTTGTGGGGCCTTTTCGGGTTGAGGATGGAGTCAAGCTCAACTCCCAGTCCTACTGCCAGTTTCTGGAAGACACCTTCTTCAAGCAGTGGTACAGGAAGAAGTCTGCATCCTTCAAAAAAAACATGATTTTCATGCAGGACAATGCTCCATCACACGCGTCCAAGTACTCGACAGCGTGGCTGGCAAGAAAGGGTATAAAAGAAGAAAATCTAATGACATGGCCTCCTTGTTCACCTGATCTGAACCCCATTGAGAACCTGTGGTCCATCATCAAATGTGAGATTTACAAGGAGGGAAAACAGTACACCTCTCTGAACAGTGTCTGGGAGGCTGTGGTTGCTGCTGCATGCAATGTTGATGGTGAACAGATCAAAACACTGACAGAATCCATGGATGGCAGGCTTTTGAGTGTCCTTGCAAAGAAAGGTGGCTATATTGGTCACTGATTTGTTTTTGAATGTCAGAAATGTATATTTGTGAATGTTGAGATGTTATATTGGTTTCACTGGTAAAAATAAATAATTGAAATGGGTATATATTTGTTTTTTGTTAAGTTGCCTAATAATTATGCACAGTAATAGTCACCTGCACACACAGATATCCCCCTAAAATAGCTAAAATTAAAAACAAACTAAAAACTACTTCCAAAACTATTCAGCTTTGATATTAAAGGGACACTGTACCCAAAATTTTTCTTTTGTAATTCAGAAAGAGCATGCAATTTTAAGCAACTTTCTAATTTACTCCTATTATCAATTTTTCTTCGTTCTCTTGCTATCTTTATTTGAAAAAGAAGGCATCTAAGCTTGTTTTGGGTTTAGTACTCTGGACAGCACTTTTTTATTGGTGAATGAATTTATCCACCAATCAACAAGGACAACCCAGGTTGTTCACCAAAAAGGGCCGGCATCTAAACTTACATTTTTGCATTTCAAATAAAGATACCAAGGTAATGAAGAAAATTTGATAAAGGAGTAAATTAAAAAGTTGCTTAAAATGTCATGCTCAATCTGAATTACGAAAGAAAAAATTTGGGTACAGTGTCCCTTTAATGAGTTTTTTGGGTTCATTGAGAACATGGTTGTTGTTCAATAATAAAATTAATCCTCAAAAATACAACTTGCCTAATAATTCTGCACTCCCTGTATATTGTATTAAAAAAATCATATATATATATATTTATATATATATATATATATATATATATATATATGTGTGTGTGTGTGTGTATTTATGAATAAATAGAACATATTCTGTTTTGTGAAGAACATTGGAATGTGAAATATTCATATTTTCATGTCGGGTTAGTGCACTTAAGAAAATGTGATTGGTTTTGCGTGTTAGTAGGGTGTTTTTTTCCACTTTTCTTGCTATATGGGGGAGAGCGTTTACCTGGTTACGGTATTCTAACTTGGTCTTTTTGCAAGTGGCAGGTTAGCGCTTGTGTGAAAACTTTTTACTTTCAACTTATAATACACGCACTACTGCGGGAGTGAAAACTACCACTCCATTTGTAATCTTAGGGAGACTTCCCTAAGTGTCATAATTTGCATATATAAAAAGAGAGAAGTGCTCAACCTGGTAACGAACAATAGCATAATAGCTTGTTCTATGGCTAGTTACCACCCAAGAAGCAGCCTCTTTTTGCTCAACATGTGCCTTTACAGAGAAGAACTTTCCTGAAGCATATCAGTCTGATCCTGACTTCACAGTACAGTTCAGTCCCAAAATAACAGGCAATCCCTCTCTGAACGAGAGAAACAGCAAAACCCCAGACGTACATTTCGTAATTTTTTATTAGAAAAATAATCATATATTCATATATACAAAATAAAATCATAAAAACAAATGCAAACAAAATATCTCTTGTTACAAAAGAACTGAAATATTGACCCAAACTTTTGTCATCAGAAAAAAATCAAAATGCAAACATAAAACTTAAATAATCACACAGAATAAAATTTAACATATTTCAAATACAGTCAAAAACAAACTGGAGAAAGAAAAAAAAACTAAAACTAAATAATCCAATTCTTCCACTTCTTTGTCTTCCAGATGCCTTCAGAATCTAATTCCCCATATCGCCTCCTATCAAAAGAAAAATACAAAAACAACTTCCTACGAATCATACACACACAATTACCCACAGTAACTACCTCTTTCTTAAGAATCAAAATATTATGCACATCTCACAATACCTCCTTCACACAACATGCCAACAACCATAACAATCTTGCTTTCTCCTTTTCCACACCACTTCCACACAAACCATACATCATCATATTAAAAGTAAAAAGCTGCACTCCAGTCAGACCCTTAGTCATCATTTTCAAACTTCTCCAAACATCCCTAGCATACTCACAATTCCAAAACAAATGAATAACACTCTCGCTTTAACAACAACCATCTCTAGGACACACTTCTGAAGCCACTAAACGACACACTCTCTGAAAATCCCTCGTCTGCAAACACTTATGCACACTCATCCAACTAATATCTTTCCGCCTATTCATCAAATACTTATTACACACATTTTTCCCATACCAACACACATTCATTCTCATTCAAACCCCCAATCAACTCAAGACCTTCCTTCTTCTCCAATATTTTAAACACCATTCTGTTTGCACACCAAATCTCCCTACTAACATTCTCCAAACCATATTTTTTAATCCAACATTCCACCCTTACATAAAACCAGGGAACAGTAAAACATACCGGTTTCTTTCTATCAATCTCAAACAAACCATATTGTCTTAAAACATTTCCACAAGCATACTTTACCATACAATCAGCCATACTATCCTTACCACACACCTACTAAAATATGTCACAGCCAAAAATCTCTCCACATTTGGAAAACCCTTACCACCAACATTCTTACTCTTAACAACAACATCTCCTTTCAAACGCTCCATACCAGAACTCCAGAAAAAAGAAAGAACACTCTCAAAATTCGCTGAAAAATCCTCTCAGGAGGCGTAAAAACTAACGCCAAATATAACATAATAGGGATTAAAACCGATTTATTAACTAACATTTTTCCTTCCAAAGATAAAGTCCTTAAAGACCAAAACTGAAGTTTTCTACTCACTTTATCAAAAACATTCTCCCAACTTTCCAAGCTTTTCAAATCCACATCAAATTTCACACCCAACACCTCAATTACACCGTCAGTCACAGGCCATCCACAGGAATCAATCTCCCTATCATTACCAAAAACTTTAACTTTACACTTATTCCAATTAACTCTGAAACCACTTGCCATACAAAAACATTCAACCAAAGTTTTCGCCCTCCTCAAACCACCCTGAGTCTCACATACCACACTCACATCATCCATATACCCAATCACTTTTAAACACCTTCCATTACTGCCAGGAACACTCACACCTCTAACTAATTTATCCTTCCTCAAACTAGTTAACAATGGCTTATTGACACATACAAATAACACAGGAGACAAAGGACATCCTTGACGCACTCCAGATTTAACACAAAATTCCTCAGCTAAAAAACCATTAACCTGAACTTGACTCACAATATCACAATACAAACATTTAAACCATCCAATAATCTTACCAGAAAAACCTAAACATTCTAAAACATGAAACATAAAATCATGCACTACTCTATCATATGCTTTTTCAAAATCCACAATAGCAACAGCAACAGACCTCATCCTCTCCCTCACATACCACAGTACATAACGTAGTAACAACAAGCTTTCAGAAATCTGATGCCCAGGAACAGCACACACTTGCTCTTCACCCACAACCTTACCAATTACTCCCTGTATTCTATTTGCCAGCACCTTTGCAATAACCTTATAGTCAACATTCAACAACGTAATCGGCCTCCAATTCCTCAAATCTCTCTTATCACCCTTTTTAAATAACAAAACAATCAAACCTTTCCTCATTGAAACAGGCAAAACATTCATTCTCAAAACAAACTTACAAACATCCAACATATCCACCTCAATCAAATTCCAAAAACAAGTATAAAATTCAACAGGCAAACCATCACAACCAGGTACCTTCCCATTCTTAAAACTCCTAACAACCTCTGCAATCTCATCCAAACTTAGATCCCTTTCTAACAAATCATTATCATATTTTTCCAACTTAACCTCAATGTCTTCCAACAACTCCTTTTCCAATAAAACATCTCGGCCTAGATTTGGAGTTCGGCGGTAGCCGTCAAAACCAGCGTTAGAGGCTCCTAACGCTGGTTTTGGCCGCCCGCTGGTATTTGGAGTCAGTGATTAAAGGGTCTAACGCTCACTTTTCAGCCGCGACTTTTCCATACCGCAGATCCCCCTACGCCATTTGCGTAGCCTATCTTTTCAATGGGATCTTTCTAACGCTGGTATTTAGAGTCGTTTCTGAAGTGAGCGTTAGAGCTCTAACGACAAGATTCCAGCCGCCTGAAAATAGCAGGAGTTAAGAGCTTTCTGGCTAACGCCGGTTCATAAAGCTCTTAACTACTGTACCCTAAAGTACACTAACACCCATAAACTACCTATGTACCCCTAAACCGAGGCCCCCCCACATCGCCGACACTCGATTAAAATTTTTAACCCATAATCTGCCGACCGCCACCTACGTTATATTTATGTACCCCTAATCTGCTGCCCCTAACCCCGCCGACCCCTGTATTATATTTATTAACCCCTAACCTGCCCCCCACACAACATCGCCGCCAGCTACTTAAAATAATTAACCCCTAATCTTCCGACCGCAAAGCGCCGCCACCTACGTTATCCCTATGTACCCCTAATCTGCTACCCCTAACACCGCCGACCCCTATATTATATTTATTAACCCCTAATCTGCCCCCCTCAACGTCGCCGACACCTGCCTACACTTATTAACCCCTAATCTGCCGAGCGGACCTGAGCGCTACTATAATAAAGTTATTAACCCCTAATCCGCCTCACTAACCCTATAATAAATAGTATTAACCCCTAATCTGCCCTCCCTAACATCGCTGACACCTACCTTCAATTATTAACCCCTAATCTTCCGATCGGAGCTCACCGCTATTCTAATAAATGGATTAACCCCTAAAGCTAAGTCTAACCCTAACACTAACACCCCCCTAAGTTAAATATAATTTTTATCTAACGAAATAAATTAACTCTTATTAAATAAATGATTCCTATTTAAAGCTAAATACTTACCTGTAAAATAAACCCTAATATAGCTACAATATAAATTATAATTATATTATAGCTATTTTAGGATTTATATTTATTTTACAGGCAACTTTGTAATTATTTTAACCAGGTACAATAGCTATTAAATAGTTAAGAACTATTTAATAGTTGCCTAGTTAAAATAATAACAAATTTACCTGTAAAATAAATCCTAACCTAAGATATAATTAAACCTAACACTACCCTATCAATAAAATAATTAAATAAACTACCTACAATTACCTACAATTAACCTAACACTACACTATCAATAAATTAATTAAACACAATTCCTATAAATAAATACAATTAAATAAACTAGCTAAAGTACAAAAAATAAAAAAGAACTAAGTTACAGAAAATAAAAAAATATTTACAAACATAAGAAAAATATTACAACAATTTTAAACTAATTACACCTACTCTAAGCCCCCTAATAAAATAACAAAGCCCCCCAAAATAAAAAATTCCCTACCCTATTCTAAATTAAAAAAGTTACAAGCTCTTTTACCTTACCAGCCCTGAACAGGGCCCTTTGCGGGGCATGCCCCAAGAAGTTCAGCTCTTTTGCCTGTAAAAAAAACCATACAATACCCCCCCCCCCCCAACATTACAACCCACCACCCACATACCCCTAATCTAACCCAAACCCCCCTTAAATAAACCTAACACTAATCCCCTGAAGATCTTCCTACCTTGTCTTCACCATCCAGGTATCACCGATCCGTCCTGGCTCCAAGATCTTCATCCAACCCAAGCGGGGGTTGGCGATCCATAATCCGGTGCTGAAGAGGTCCAGAAGAGGCTCCAAAGTCTTCCTCCTATCCGGCAAGAAGAGGACATCCGGACCGGCAAACATCTTCTCCAAGCGGCATCTTCGATCTTCTTCCATCCGGAGCGAAGCGGCAGGATCCTGAAGACCTCCAGCGCGGAACATCCATCCGGACCGACGACTGAACGACGAATGACTGTTCCTTTAAGGGACGTCATCCAAGATGGCGTCCCTCGAATTCCGATTGGCTGATAGGATTCTATCAGCCAATCGGAATTAAGGTAGGAATTTTCTGATTGGCTGATGGAATCAGCCAATCAGAATCTAGTTCAATCCGATTGGCCGATCCAATCAGCCAATCAGATTGAGCTCGCATTCTATTGGCTGATCGGAACAGCCAATAGAATGCGAGCTCAATCTGATTGGCTGATTGGATCAGCCAATCGGTTTGAACTTGATTCTGATTGGCTGATTCCATCAGCCAATCAGAAAATTCCTACCTTAATTCCGATTGGCTGATAGAATCCTATCAGCCAATCGGAATTCGAGGGACGCCATCTTGGATGACGTCCCTTAAAGGAACAGTCATTCGTCGTTCAGTCGTCGGTCCGGATGGATGTTCCGCGCTGGAGGTCTTCAGGATCCTGCCGCTTCGCTCCGGATGGAAGAAGATCGAAGATGCCGCTTGGAGAAGATGTTTGCCGGTCCGGATGTCCTCTTCTTGCCGGATAGGAGGAAGACTTTGGAGCCTCTTCTGGACCTCTTCAGCACCGGATTATGGATCGCCAACCCCCGCTTGGGTTGGATGAAGATGTTGGAGCCAGGACGGATCGGTGATACCTGGATGGTGAAGACAAGGTAGGAAGATCTTCAGGGGATTAGTGTTAGGTTTATTTAAGGGGGGTTTGGGTTAGATTAGGGGTATGTGGGTGGTGGGTTGTAATGTTGGGGGGGGGGGTATTGTATGTTTTTTTTTACAGGCAAAAGAGCTGAACTTCTTGGGGCATGCCCCGCAAAGGGCCCTGTTCAGGGCTGGTAAGGTAAAAGAGCTTGTAACTTTTTTAATTTAGAATAGGGTAGGGAATTTTTTATTTTGGGGGGCTTTGTTATTTTATTAGGGGGCTTAGAGTAGGTGTAATTAGTTTAAAATTGTTGTAATATTTTTCTTATGTTTGTAAATATTTTTTTATTTTCTGTAACTTAGTTCTTTTTTATTTTTTGTACTTTAGCTAGTTTATTTAATTGTATTTATTTGTAGGAATTGTGTTTAATTAATTTATTGATAGTGTAGTGTTAGGTTAATTGTAGGTAATTGTAGGTAGTTTATTTAATTATTTTATTGATAGGGTAGTGTTAGGTTTAATTATATCTTAGGTTAGGATTTATTTTACAGGTAAATTTGTTATTATTTTAACTAGGTAACTATTAAATAGTTCTTAACTATTTAATAGCTATTGTACCTGGTTAAAATAATTACAAAGTTGCCTGTAAAATAAATATTAATCCTAAAATAGCTATAATATAATTATAATTTATATTGTAGCTATATTAGGGTTTATTTTACAGGTAAGTATTTAGCTTTAAATAGGAATCATTTATTTAATAAGAGTTAATTTATTTCGTTAGATAAAAATTATATTTAACTTAGGGGGGTGTTAGTGTTAGGGTTAGACTTAGCTTTAGGGGTTAATCCATTTATTAGAATAGCGGTGAGCTCCGATCGGAAGATTAGGGGTTAATAATTGAAGGTAGGTGTCGGCGATGTTAGGGAGGGCAGATTAGGGGTTAATACTATTTATGATAGGGTTAGTGAGGCGGATTAGGGGTTAATAACTTTATTATAGTAGCGCTCAGGTCCGCTCGGCAGATTAGGGGTTAATAAGTGTAGGCAGGTGTCGGCGACGTTGAGGGGGGCAGATTAGGGGTTAATAAATATAATATAGGGGTCGGCATTGTTAGGGCAGCAGATTAGGGGTACATAGGGATAACGTAGGTTGCGTCGGTTTACGGAGCGGCAGATTAGGGGTTAAAAAAAATATGCAGGGGTCAGCGATAGCGGGGGCGGCAGATTAGGGGTTAATAAGTGTAAGGTTAGGGGTGTTTAGACTCGGGGTACATGTTAGGGTGTTAGGTGCAGACGTAGGAAGTGTTTCCCCATAGGAAACAATGGGACTGCGTTAGGAGCTGAACGCTGCTTTTTTGCAGGTGTTAGGTTTTTTTTCAGCTCTAACAGCCCCATTGTTTCCTATGGGAGAATCGTGCACGAGCACGTTTTTGAGGCCGGCCGCGTCCGTAAGCAACTCTGGTATCGAGAGTTGCATTTGCGCTAAAAATGCTCTACGCTCCTTTTTTGGAGCCTAACGCAGCATTTGATTAAACTCTCGATACCAGAGTTAAATTTATGGTGCGGCCAGAAAAAAGCCCGCGGAGCGTTAACAGCCCTTTAACCGCCGAACTCCAAATCTAGGCCCTCTTTTCTTTATACAGCCCACTATAAAACTCATGAACTTCACGCAAAACACCATCCGTACCATTAATTTCACACTCAACCTTATCAAAAACACTTCAAAAGCTTTCTTAAACAAATATTTACTACAAGACTCATCCTTTTCCAGTTTCTCCAATCTTGCCATAAAAACAATTTTCTTTCCTTTTTCAAGCATACACTTTTTAATTATCTTTCTTGCTTTAGCAATTTCCTCAAACATACCACAATTTCTCAATTCATACAAATACAACAACTTCAGATACCATTTATCATACAACTCCCTTTCCATTCTAGCTTTCTCACAGCCTTTCTTAATAAAACACCTCTTTATTCCAACCTTCAACCATTCCCACCACATAAGCACATTTCTAAAATCACACTTTCTTTCACACCACCTTTCATACATCCAAACTGACGCTTAATCTTCTCATCTTCTAACAAATCCACATTTAGTTTCCAAACACCCTTACCATACTTGATCTTTAAATCACAATTCACCTTACACATCAAAAGGGCATGATCTGTAAAGGGCATCCACTTTAAAGAAAAATCATCAACACATAGAAATTTAGATAAAAAACAAAAATAAATTCCAGATTTTATCCCACCACTATCACTAAAGAAAGTAAAACCCTCCCCTGAAAATGAAACAGACCCGAAGGCATCCTTCAAACCGAAAGATTTAAGCAGATCAACTAAAAATTTCCCTGAGCTTAACTACTCTTAACTACTGGAAGATAAAAAACAAAAATAAATTTGAGATTTTATCCCACCACTATTACTAAAGAAAGTAAAACCCTCCCTTGAAAATGAAACAGACCCGAAGGCATCCTTCAAACCGAAAGATTTAAGCAGATCAACTAAAATTTTCCCTGAGCTATCCACCCTACAATCACTCCCACCCTCTCTGTCCCCATTCTTAATAATACAATTAAAATCCCCAACCAAAAAAGTTGGCTCTCGACCTGGCAGAAAATACTTTGTTTCAAAATTAAGCAAGCGTTCTACCCTATTTGGAGATGCATATACATTAAACAAACGAAAAACAGTCCCACTAAAACTAAAACTAACCAAAGGAACCCAACCCGGGACAATATGAACTACATTAAGGATAGAAAAACAAAACCCCTTAAACAGAACTCCCACCCCCCATTCCTATCAGAAGAATAAGACCATACTTTAGGACCATATTCCCAGTCAGCACATTTAGGATGTTCAGAGAGACCACATTCCTGCAAACAAAAAATATTAGCAGAACATACAGATAATAACTTAAAAATTGCAGCTCTCCTTGCTATAGTTTTCATACACCTGACATTAAGGGAAGAAATGGTCAGAAACATCACAAAAATAAATTAAAGAAAAACAAAAAAAGAATTAACATCAGGACTTCTTCTTTCCTTTCTTTTTCTTAGGACTCAAAGGAGATTCTTTAAATCTGTCTCGGTGACGTTCCGAACTCCTAGGCTCCCCCTTGCCAGCCTCATAACCAGTAACTTCAGCAAGTTGGTTCACATCTCTTTTATCTAGATAACCAACAGAAGAGGCATCAGAAAAGTCACCTATACACTGGCTTGAGTCAGAGGGAATGTCTTTAGTAGAAACAGAAGGAAACTCTGAAATTAAAGAGTCAGCATCACTTGCAGTATCTGGATCTGCACTCTTAACTACTAGAATATCCAAATCAGGACTTTCCCATCCATCAGAATCTGCACCTTTTTTCCGCTTGGAGGCAGATTTTTTTCCCTGCAGTGTCCATATCCTCCTCAGAACCAGAGGACACAACAGAAGACCAATCAATGTTCTCCCCTTCACCAAGAAGAGCATCAGGAGCAGGACCACAAGATGACTCAGTGAAGGAAAAATTCTCTGTCCCAGGAACAGCAACAGTATCATCCACAGAATTGGGCAACAGGGCTTCAAGAACATCGGAAGCAGCTATCACATTAGATGTAGCAAGATCCACCTCCTGAAGATAAGATTGGACTTCCTCCACCTTCTCAGCCGCAGGAACCACCACAGGAGCATCAGACACCTCTCCGACAGGGACCCCAACTGCAGTTTTCTTACACAAAACAGGTAATATAGAGTTCAATGCCTCATCAGAGATCTCCTCCTCATTCACAGATGGCTCAATCGCAACTGAAGCTGTTTTTTGCAACATCAGCGTAGGAAGGCTTCACTCTATCAAGCCCCTGCAACATCATCAAAGGACACATCCTGCACAGATGACTTGAAGAACCACACAAGTCACAGGTCCAGCATTTACTACAGTGGGCAACAAGATGATCCTCCTCACCGCAATTTCAACATCTGGCACCTGGGCAATTTTCAGCAATGTTACCAAACAGGTTGCAACTACGGCAAAACAGAGGCATGTTATCATAATATAGGAAACCTCTATTTCCACCAATGGCAAACGTCTGTGGAGGGTGTTTCTTTCAACCAATACCTAATTCATCTGGCACAAACCACACCCAGAACCTGCGCTTTCCATTGAAAGTCCCAAATTGATTCTTTAGCTTGCTACCTCCTTGAACATCATCAAAGTAGCGACAAAGAAACAGACGAATTTCCACATCAGTGACCCAAGTGTTGTACATATGTACTGTCACCGGGATTCTTCTCTCCCTCTGCACACAGGCAACAAATCTCATGCCCACCAACTCTGGAGCAGCAGCCATATCAATAGTCCATTGATAGCAGGTCTGTAAATGATGCTCATCGGTGAAAGCCACATCAAAAATCCCTCTTGAAGGGAAAGACTGAACACAATGCAAACTTCCTCTTGGCATCTTCAAAACACCCTCCAAAACAACCTGCTGGACATGATTCAAACCAATATTCTCTCAGAAGTTCTCAGAAATCAACACCTGAAGTGTATGAGGAATGTTTGGCACATTAGTAGCCATAATTGTCCTATTACCTCTTTAGGCTGGATTTCAGAGCACGCCCCCAAAAGCAGCATGTGGCTGAAGTCCAGGGACGATGCCACAAGGCCAATGGGACGGCCCTACTACCCAGTTGCTCTATGCCTAAAGAGTAGCCACCCCCCCAATAGCAGCAGGAACCCAAACCCTGAAGGGAAAGGACCCCAGGCCGAAGGAGCAGGTCTCCAGAAAGCAAATCTTTCAACCAAGACCAAGCACAGAAAACTGCACTTGATCCCAACCAAAGGCCCGAGAAGCAACCTCAGACGATCGTTTTGGCCTCTCTTGGGCCTCGTCAGTGAGGTGCAGCCATATCCCTCTAGGCACACTGAGCAACGAGTCCATGTCTGGATTCCCGCATCACACTTAGGGAGACTTCCCTAAGTATCATAATTTGCATAACTAAAAAGAGAGAAGGGCTCAACCTGGGAATGAACAATAGCATAGTAGCTTGTTCTATGGCTAGTTACCACCCAAGAAGCAGCCTCTTTTTGCTCAACATGTGCCTTTCACAGAGTTGAGCAAAAAATTGCTCATGTGCCTAGAGGGATATGGCTGCACCTCACTGATGAGGCCCACAATAGGCCTAAACATACGGCTGGGGTTTTGCTATTTCTCTCGTTCAGAGAGGGATTGCCTGGTATTTCAGGGCTGGACTGTACTGTGAAGTCAGGATCAGACTGATATGCTTCAGGAAAGTTCATCTCTGTGAAAGGCACATGTTGAGCAAAAAGAGACTGCTTCTTGGTTGGTAACTAGCCATAGAACAAGCTATTATGCTATTGTTCATTCTCAGGTTGAGCGCTTCTCTCTTTTTTATTTATGCAAATTATGACGCTTGGGGAAGTCTCCCTAAGTGTGATGCGGGAATCCAGACATGTACCCGTTGCTCAGTGTGCCTAGAGGGATATGACTGCACCTCACTGACGAGGCCCACAATAGGCCGAAATGTACGTCTGGGGTTTTGCTGTTTCTCTCGTTCAGAGAGGGATTGCCTGGTATTTCGGGGCTGGACTGTACTGTGAAGTCAGGATCAGACTGATATTCTTCAGGAAAGTTCTTCTCTGTGAAAGGCACATGTTGAGCAAAAAGAGGCTGCTTCTTGGGTGGTAACTAGCCATAGAACAAGCTATTATGCTATTGTTCATTCTCAGGTTGAGCGCTTCTCTCTTTTTTATTTATGCAAATTATCCCTAAGTGTGATGCGGAAATCCAGACGTGGACCTGTTGCTCAGTGTGCATAGAGTGATATGGCTGCACCTCCCTGACGAGGTCTACAATAGGCTGAAACGTACATCTTGGATTTTGCTGTTTCTCTTGTTCAGAGAGAGATTGCCTGGTATTTCAGGACTGTACTGTGAAGTCAGGATCAGACTGATATGCTTCAGGAAAGTTCTTCTCTGTGAAAGGCACATGTTGAGTGCTTCTCTCTTTTTTATTTATGCAAATGATGACAGTTGGGGAAGTCTCCCTAAGTGTGATACGGGAATCCAGATGTGGACCCGTTGCTCAGTGTGTCTAGAGGGATATGGCTGCACCTCCCTGACGAGGCCCACAATAGGCCGAAACGTACATCTGGGGTTTTGCTGCTTCTCTCGTTCAGAGAGGGATTGCTTGGTATTTCGGGACTGTACTGTGAAGTCAGGATCAGACTGATATGCTTCAGGAAAGTTCTTCTCTGTGAAAGGCACATGTTGAGCAAAAAAGAGGCTGCTTCTTGGGTGGTAACTAGCCATAGAACAAGCTATTATGCTATTGTTCGTTCTCAGGTTGAGCGCTGCACTCTTTTTAATTTAATTCATGAAGCTCCTCATCACCTCCCTTGCTCTCCAGTACATAATTGGCATAGGAGAAATGCCTTTACAGCAAGTACCAAACTAAGCAAGCAAGGGTTAAATTATTAACTCTTCAGCATCTTTATAGCATGACACCATAACGAGGTAAATAGTCATTTTTGCTGAAGTGTAGTAGGTTAATAGATCCAGAAATTCCCTAGTAAATCTGAATATTGTTGTTGTTTTTTTTTTGTATGATATGTGAATTCCATTTCCAGAACATAAAGAGCCTGATATCTTGAGCCCTGTTAAGCAAAGCCTCAGTGTATAAATGGGGGAAATTACACGTTTCAAACGGTGCAACACTGTTGACATGACTTGCTTCTTCACCCCTTTTCTCCTACCCTCTCCGATATTGCATATCACATGGCTTCCCCTTACCTGGCACATGTCTACACACTGCAACATAACAGATCACAGATAAAGTTTCAGGAAAAAAATACATATAGTAAGAAATGAGTAATTAAAAATGTAAAATCAAAAGCTACAACAACCTCCGTGGTGGGAGTACTGTACAGCACACAATATTAGTAAACTAAATACAGGCTGAACTGAACATGAGACAGACTTAATAGACAGGGACAGGAAGCCATAAAACTGGACTGTCCCGGGAAAAACAGGACAGTTTGCAACCATGACTTCATTAAGGTCTATAGAGCAAATTACAACCTTTTTCTGGTAACTGATTTTCCCTTAAAGGGACATGAAACCCAAAAATTTTCTTTCATGATTTTACAATTTTAAGTAACTTTCCAGTTTACTTTCATTATCAAATTTGGTTCATTCTCTTGGCATAATTTGTTGAAGGAGCAGCAAGGCACTGGAGCAGCAATGCACTACTGGTTTCTAACTGAACTCATGGGTGAGCCAATTAGCGCTGCAGAATCTGTTGGCACTCTACAAATAACCGATAATAATAATGATAATCGGTATATATATATATATGCAGCCACCAATCAGCAGCTAGAACCTAGGTTCTTTGCTGCTCCTGAGCTTACCTTGATAAACCTTTCAGCAAAGAACAACAGAAGGAAGCAAATTTAATAATAGAAATACATTGGAAAGTTGTTTAAAATCACATGCTCTTTCTGAAAAATGAGAGAAAATTTTTGGATTTCATGTCCCTTTAAGGTGTTTCCAATGACTTGTTATACCAGCTGCAGAGTATAAAGCATATGAAAACATGTATTTATCATTATTTTTGTTTATGACATAGCTTTATTTATTCTTTGAAACCACAGCCCATTACAATGGTTTGTACTTGCAGGGAGCTCAGACATCCTTATTTTATAACCTTCTGTAAACACACAAGCTTCTCTGTCTGAAAACCAAAGACCAAAACTTAGAACAATGGAAAAGTAAAATTGTCTTACTTATATCTCCTAACCCCCACTAGAAGTGTAATTTCTTCTGCTAGGTATGTTTACAGATCATTTCTATAGTGAACACTAAAGTATAGAAACTTTTAGTACAGGTAGGGATTCCACAGGTAAAGGGCCAGATTACAAGGGGAGTGCTAAATATTGCTTTTGTGAAAGCTAATGTGCGCTGGTATAACAAGTTGACAGCAATGAAAGCAGTATTAAATATTTATGTATATGATTATATACATTTTTATGTGTTAATATGTGTATATACACCTATTAACACATAAATATATATGTATATAAGCATATTAACACATAAATATATATGTATATACACATATTAACACATAAATATATATGTATATACACATATTAACACATAAATATATATGTATATAAGCATATTAACACATAAATATATATGTATATACACATATTAACACATAAATATATATGTATATACACATATTAACACATAAATATATATGTATATAAGCATATTAACACATAAATATATATGTATATACACATATTAACACATAAATATATATGTATATAAGCATATTAACACATAAATATATATGTATATACACATATTAACACATAAATATATATGTATATAAGCATATTAACACATAAATATATATGTATATACACATATTAACACATAAATATATATGTATATAAGCATATTAACACATAAATATATATGTATATACACATATTAACACATAAATATATATGTATATAAGCATATTAACACATAAATATATATGTATATACACATATTAACACATAAATATATATGTATATAAGCATATACATATATATTTACTGGGAACACACAGTTCCCATAGACAGCATTGTAAAGGCACTTTTACACCCCACTCCTGCCAACTTTACCCCCAAAATACTGTCTAGTGCAGTTATTTGTATTTTATTAAAAAATAAAAATGCTACAATTTTTATTTTCTATTACAATACACTACACTGTATTTTGGGGCATTTGGGGCACATTTATAAAATTAATCAGAGATCTGATCTCTGGTTAATTTTATGAGTGCTAACTGCTACTGTGAGCTTTCTGTAGCAATAACCAACCACTTGTAATGGGTGGTTATTTATCGCTCGACCACAAATGGATCACTGGGAACAAATTAAAGAAATGAAATAATGTGGATATTCTTTCAATTTATTATATTCTAAGCAGCATGTATCACAACATTTAGATATTATATTCCTAATACTTATTTATTTAACAAACAGTAAAGTAATAATCCATAAGGTAATGCACATATCAGTAAGTAAAAGTACATCTTTCTCTATATAAGGACAATTGCATGTCATAATATTCAACTCAGAAAAAGGAGTACATAGCAAGAAGAGAGGTTAATCCCAGGTCTTCAACTACTAAGGCACTGAAACCAATACAGAGGAAGATGAAGGTCACCAGCAAGAGTTCCAGTGCCCTACATCTCCACACCTCTGCCCTAGGTGTGGCTGACACATGTTCCCTTAGCTATAAGACCAACATGCTCATCTAGTTCAATAATAATTAAACCAAATGAGCCAAATCTGTAGCGCTAAGCAAGATGAACATAAATGTAGTATCTGGCTGCAATGATTTAGAAGTATGATACAATGTACGCTTAATCATTCAGTTATAAAATACACAAACAAAACATTAGTAAAAATCACAATAAAAAGAAACAAAGTCTCTCTGGATCATCCAGATAATCCTCAGTGTTATGACCAATAATATGATACAGATGTATCCTGTGAATTGAGACAAGAAAACCTTGTTAGAGTATACACAAGCGTTGTAATATAGGGTGCCACTCTTACTTGCACCGAAATATTACTGTCCATCAATGAAATCTAGTGCAATCTCGTCTCTGCACGTATATTGTGTCTAGTTTTGGCTCTGCAAACTATTGCCTGTTTCCCTCAGCTGACAATCTCAGAGTAGATTGTTGCAGTACTGGGAGTCGTATCTACCACCACTCGTTCTGCGGTTTTTCTCACTATGAAAGCCTTGACTGACCAAATGAGCAACGCGTTTCAGCATTCTTGTGGCAGATGTAGTTCTATACAGGCACTATATTGACAATATCCTTATAATTTGGAAAGGAACAGAATAAAAGTTTGACCAGTTTCTCTCAGAAATGAATAACAATAACAAAAAAATTAAATTCATGAGTGAAAGAGTTAACATAAAAATATACTTTCTTGATCTAGAACTTTATATAAAAGATGGGAGGATAAATATAAAAACCCACTTAAAAACAGTAGATGCAAATAATTATCTACATCACATAAGCTGTCCCCATCATAAATGGAAAAAGAACATCCCTAAAGGTCAGTTATTAAGGATTCGAAAAATTTGTAACAATGACACGGATTATGAAGTACAGGCAGATATATATATATATACAAAAAAAAATTATAGCTAGAGGGTATGACAATAAAGAAATAACCAAAACTAAAGAAGTAGTAAAGGATATAAATATAAATTAATTTATGAAAAATAAGGCTGATAAGATTGATGTAAATAGAATAGATGATAATAAACTGTTCGTACCATTTGTAACAAAATACTGTCAAACAAATATTTATTGGAAATAATTAATAACAAACATTGGGCAATACTGAAACACCCAAGTATAGTGTATAAGAAAGCAAGAAACCTAAGATCCATACTAGCGCCAACAGAACATAAAAGAAAGACAGTTAAAGATAGAGATCTGTTAGGTAGGGAAATAAAAGGCTTTTATCTCTGTCACACTTGCAAGCATGTAAACATGCAACAAAAAGAAAGGAAAGAGTCCTCAGTGACAGGCAGAAAATATAGAATTCATGATACAATTAGATGTTGCAATAGATATGTTGTATACTTATTAGAGTGTAAGTGTGGGATGCAGTACGTGGGAGAATCTGAAAGACCTCTCAGTGACAGAATAATAGAACATATTCTGTCTATTGAAAACCATGAGCAAGACAGAAATAAAGATTTACCCATACCTAAACATTTCGTTAGTTGTAACAAAGCAAATACAAAATACCTAACATACACTGGAATTGCAAAGAAATAGGAGGGGCACTGATGTACATAACAGTCTACTGAGACTAGAAAGCAAATGGATTTTTGAATTAAAAACCCTTACTCCACAATGAAATGGAAATGGAGATAGGATGGCTTTTGACAGAATAATATTTAGTTTAGAATAGACAGCTCTTTTTTAAATTGCAAATTAGAACGTACAAATAAGTGCCTAAATATCCCTGATAATGAGTCCTCTATTATGATAAGGATTTCTAGGATCATAATTCTTTAGTTATAATTAAGATATTCCTTTTAGGATATAGAATCAGATGGTAATAATCTTTTTGTTAGATTATATTGGTTTATAGTTGCTTCATAATTGATCTACAATCTCTAGAAAACTATGGATTCTAGATTGTGAACAGTAATATATTCTGCACTATATATATGAATATTTGTTTTCTCATAAATTCTTATATAATGTATTTTTAAGTTCTGTGAGGTTCCAATTATAATTGTAATTACATTTATTCTTATTATATTTATACTATAACATCCAAATAATCACTTATGATAGAAAATATAAAGGTGTTCCCCTTTAAACAATGATTGATGGCCCTTTAACATACTATATATTGAGTGTTAATGAAGCTGCAAGGTAGAGCTTGAGAAAGGCTTTTCAGCTGAAACGCATTGCTCTTTTGGTCAGTCTGGGCTTCCGTAGAGAGAAACGCGGCAGAACAAGTGGTGGGAGATACGACTAACAGTACTGCAATGATCGAGCTTGAGATTGTCAGCTGAGGGAAACAGGCAATAGTTTGCAGAGCCAAAAACAGATGCAATATATGTACAGAGATGAGATTGCACTGGATTATTGTCTTATAGTTATATATTTGTTATATAGGAGGTATCCTCTATTTCTGTGGCATTTTATTTGTATAATCGAGCACGGTTGACATCCTACTTTTTGTATATTTTTCATGTCCCCTTATCTGCCAGGGAGCATCCTGCTGTGATGTAACTGTGTATGTGTACAGATCCATATAGACATACATACATAATCTCTTCCAGGTGTCTTGCATCCATTTACAGTAGGACACAATTCCTCCTCAAATATAAAAACAGAAAACATCTTCTCTGGTCCAGACAAAGGGTGTAGATTTATTAAGTGTCGAGCAGACATGATTCGCTATAGCTGTCCGCATTTATAATTTCACAAGCATTTCTCGGGAAATGCTTGTGCAATGCCGCCCCCTGCTCACTGGCGGCAATTAACCACTAGCAGAAGCTATCAATCATCCCAATCAGGGGCGAGATTACATATGCCGGTTTTTAGTCCAGTATTGACATCACATATAGGGCGCAGCATATAAATGCAGGATGTACATTTCACCCATCGCCCGCTAATTTTACTCCCATAAACTAACATAGAACCGCGTCGCAAGTCGGTATCACATATTCAGTGCAAGGACTTATGAGGCGAAAATTGAGAAATTTTACTCCATTTTCAACTTGCCACACATAGGCCTAGATTATCATTTTTGCGCTAAACAGGGGGCAAAACTAATGCCAAAAAAGTTGCGTTACTTCACTCTCAATAGCGCTGCCATTATGAGTTACTGAAAAGCCTCCTTGTGCTGTGCGTTATGGTGTGTTAAAGGGACACTGAACGCAAATTTTTTCTTTTGTGATTCAGATAGAGCATGACATTTTAAGCAACTTTCTAATTTACTCCTATTATCAATTTTCTTTGTTCTCTTGCTATCTTTATTTAAAAAAGAAGTAATCTAAGCTTTTTTTGGTTCAGAACTCTGGATAGCACTTTTTTATTGGTGGATACATTGTTCCACCAATCAGCAAAAACAACCTGGGTTGTTCACCAAAAATGGGCCGGCATCTAAACTTAAATTCTTGCATTTCAAATAAAGATACCAAGAGAATGAAGAAAATTTACTAATAGGAGTAAATTAGAAATTTGGGTTCAGTGTCCCTTTAAGCTCCATACTGCACAAAATCCAAGGGATGATTTGACGTGTTCGTGCACAATTTCCCCAATAGACATCAATGGGTTAGAGTATTAAAAAAAAACTTACACCTTCTATCTTCATCCCGGGGCGTGGAGCGGAGCTATCCTGGAAGAAATCCTGCGTGGAGCGTCCTCTTTATACAGTCACCGCAGTACACTGCAGTTGAATGCAAGGTAGCCATTTCAAAATGGCGTACCTTGCATTTCTATTGGCTGATTTGATTCTTCAAATTCAAATCAGCCAATAGGATGACAGCTTCCGAAATCCTATTGGCTGTTCAAAACAGCTAATAGGATGAGAGCTACTGAAATCCTATTGGCTGTTCAAATCAGCCAATAGGATTTCAGTAGCTCACATCCTCTTGGCTGATTTGAAAATGTCAGCCAATAGGAATGCAAGGTACCCCAAATATAAAATGGTTACCTTGCATTCAATCTTCAGTGTGCGGCGGTGATCATACTAAGCGGCTCCGCGCTCTATGGCTCCATGGTCACCGGTCCTGTTCCGCGATCACCTCTGCTCTGCGTCTCCTTGGTCCTGGATGAAGATAGAAGAGGTCCGCACTTGGAAGAAGATCATAACCGCCTGGACGAATAGACTTCAGGAAGGGAGAGTACCTATTTGGGGCTTAGATTTCAGATTATTTTTTTTGGGGTGGCTTTTTTTTTAGATAAGGGTTTCTTTGGCCTGTAAAAGAGCTGATTGCCCCTTTTAAGGGCAATGCCAATACAAATGACCCTTTAGGGGCAATGGGTAGTTTAGGTTTTTGTTTAATGTTAGTTTTTTTATTTTGGGGGGCTTGGTGGGTGTGGGGGTTTTACTGGTTAGGGGGGGACTTAGTATTTTTTTATGTAAAAGAGCTGTTTAACTTAGGGCAATGCCCAACAAAAGGCCCTTTTAAGGGCTTTTGGTAGTTTAGTTTAGATTAGGGGGTATTTTTATTTTGGGGGGCTTTTTTATTTTCATAGGGTATTAGATTAGGTTTATGTTTTTATTTTTGATAATTTGGTTGTTTTTTTTCTGTAATATAAAACTTTTTTTAATTTTAGATTAATTTAATTTTAGGTATTTTGTTTTTTTAAGTAATGTTAGGTTTTTTATTTTAATTGTAACTTAGTATTTTTTATTTAATGTAATTGGGGTTAATTTAGGGGTTGTTAGGTTAGAGACCAAGTAATTAAATTAGTTATTTGCATTGTGGGGGTTGGTGGTTAAGGAGTTAATAGGTTAATTAGGTTTATTGCGATGTGGAGGGATGGCGGTTTAGGGGTTAATAGCTTAATTAGGTTTAATGCATTATGGGGGAAAGGCAGTTTAGGGGTTAATAGGTTAATTAGTCACTTTGCGATGTGGGGGGATGGTGGATTAGGGGTTAATACATTTATTAGGTCGATTTGCGATGTGGGTGAATAGCAGATTAGGGGTTAATAAATGTATTAGTTAGATTGCGATGTGGGGGATGGCGGATTAGGGGTTAATACATTTATTAGTTAGATTGCAAAGTTGGTGAATGGTGGATTAGGGGTTAATAGTTTAATTAGGTATATTGCGTTGTGGGGGTTTGGTGGTTTTGGGGTTAATACTTTTAGTATTAGTTGCAATGTGGGGTGATGGCAGATATACAGGTTTTGACGTGTCGGGTTTATTTTTGGGAGGTGGGTTAGACTTTTACGGGAGATTTAACTTTTTTTTTATGCAACGGCAGTTTTTAAACTGCCGTAAGTCACTGGCGACTCCAGAAATGTGTATTTACTCACATTTCTGGACATTGCTAGTTTATCCGACTTATGGCAGTTTATGAACTGCCGGTGGGGTTAATGTGATTGTCTGATGTGCAGGGTGAAATTACAAGTGACGCAGGTTTTAGAAATTGCGCTGAAGCCTGCCCGGCATATGTAATCTCGCCCCAGATTGGATCATTTCAGTTGTGGCGGACAGGTTAAGCAGCAGTCTTATGACCTGAAAATTATGGGACTCCGAAGCAGCATCCGCTGCTTAATAATAATAAATGGAGCCCAAATAGTGGATTATTAAGCACAAAATATTAGTGATCCACTTTTCATTTTCAGGCATTGTAACATTTTAATGCGGCTAGATCCTAGTGGAAATGTGAAAATAATGTACGATTGTCTCAACCGATGTGAGATTAATCATGCAAAATATGCAGGTTACCAATATCTACTTCAGACTAGACATCTTGCTGAAGCAAAACTGGGTAGAAAATGTAATTTATTTTTTTACTTGTTAATCGGATTGTTTTATTTTTGCAATTACATGCATATTAAAGATTGGATGGGGGAATGTCAGCCAGGTCTAGATAAATGAGCAATTTAGCTCTTACAAAGTTGTGAGCATTAAATTATTTTTTTTGTATTTTTGTATTTATTTGTATGTATTTTTATTTCTCTCTATATAATATATATATTTAAAACATCATTAAACACATCTTGCTTTTGTGTAAAAGTTGTGCTCTGTCCCTTGAGAGGCCAAAAACCAAAATGCTGCAAATTACTTAAAGAAGATATTTGTTTTGCAGCATTTTCTTGCTGAATGTTACATGAAAATGAAGGTGGGGTTATGCTGATTAACCTTTCATTTGTTTGAATAAAAGGGATGAGAAAAAATGAAGCTGAATTTTACACTAACCAAGTTTAATAAGGCATTGACGGCTAGATTTAGAGTTTTGTCGGTAAGGACCCGCGTAGCTAACGCTGGCTTTTTTCTGGCCGCACCTTTAAAATAACTCTGGTATTGAGAGTCCACAGAATAGCTGCGTTAGTCTCCAAAAAAGGAGCGTACAGCATATTTAACGCAACTTCAACTCTTGATACCAGAGTTGCTTACGGACGCGGCCAGCCTCAAAAACGTGCTCGTGCACGATTCCCCCATAGGAAACAATGGGGCTGTTTGAGCTGAAAAAAACCTAACACCTGCAAAAAAGCCGCGTTCAGCTCCTAACGCAGCCCCATTGTTTGCTATGGGGAAACACTTCCTACGTCTGCACCTAACACTCTAACATGTACCCCGAGTCTAAACACCCCTAACCTTACACTTATTAACCCCTATTCTGCCGCCCCCGCTATCGCTGACCCCTGCATATTATTATTAACCCCTAATCTGCCACTCCGTAAACCGCCGCTACTTACATTATCCCTATGTACCCCTAATCTGCTGTCCCTAACACCGTCAACCCCTATATTATATTTATTAACCCCTAATCTGCCGCCCACAACGTCGCCTCCACCTGCCTACACTTATTAACCCCTAATCCGCCGCACTCCCGCCTCAATAACCCTATAATAAATAGTATTAACCCCTAATCTGCCCTCCCTAACATCGCCGACACCTAACTTCAAACATTAACCCCTAATCTGCCGACTGGAGCTCACCGCTATTCTAATAAATGTATTAACCCCTAAAGCTAAGTCTAACCCTAACACTAACACCCCCCTAAATTAAATATAATTTAAATCTAACGAAATTAATTAACTCTTATTAAATAAATTATTCCTATTTAAAGCTAAATACTTACCTGTAAAATAAATCCTAATATAGCTACAATATAAATTATAATTATATTATAGCTATTTTAGGATTTATATTTATTTTACAGGTAACTTTGTATTTATTTTAACCAGGTACAATAGCTATTAAATAGTTAAGAACTATTAAATAGCTAAAATAATTACAAAATTACCTGTAAAATAAATCCTAACCTAAGTTACAATTAAACCTAACACTACACTATCAATAAATTAATTAAATAAAATACCAACAATTACCTACAATTAAACCTAACACTACACTATCAATAAATTATTTAAATACAATATCTACAAATAAATACAATGAAATAAACTAAGTACAAAAAATAAAAAAGAACTAATTTACGAAAAATAAAAAAATATTTACAAATATTAGAAAAAAATTACAACAATTTTAAACTAATTACACCTACTCTAAGCCCCCTAATAAAATAACAAAGCCCCCCAAAATAAAAAAAATGCCCTACCCTATTCGAAATTACAAAAGTTCAAAGCTCTTTTACCTTACCAGCCCTGAACAGGGCCCTTTGCGGGGCATGCCCCAAAGAATTCAGCTCTTTTGCCTGTAAAAAGAAACATACAATACCCCCCCCAACATTACAACCCACCACCCACATACCCCTAATCTAACCCAAACCCCCCTTAAATAAACCTAACACTAAGCCCCTGAAGATCTTCCTACCTTGTCTTCACCTCACCGGGTATCACCGATCCGTTCTAGCTCCGATATCTTCATCTAAGCCCAAGCGGGGGCTAGACATCCATCATTCGATGGCTGAAGAAGTCCAGAAGAGGCTCCAAAGTCTTCATCCTATCCGGGAAGAAGAGTAGATCCGGACCGGCAACCATCATCTTCCAAGCGGCATCTTCTATCTTCATCCGATGAGGACCGGCTCCATCTTGAAGACCTCCACCGCGGACCCATCTTCTTCCGACGACGACTTCCCGACGAATGACGGTTCCTTTAAATGACGTCATCCAAGATGGCGTCCCTCGAATTCCGATTGGCTGATAGGATTCTATCAGCCAATCGGAATTAAGGTAGGAATATTCTGATTGGCTGATGGAATCAGCCAATCAGAATCAAGTTCAATCCGATTGGCTGATTAGACATTCGTCTGGAAGTCGTCGTCAGAAGAAGATGGGTCCGCGGTGGAGGTCTTCAAGATGGAGCCGGTCCTCAGCAGATGAAGATAGAAGATGCCGCTTGGAAGAAGATGGATGCCGGTCCGGATCTACTCTTCTTCCCGGATAGGATGAAGACTTTGGAGCCTCTTCTGGACTTCTTCAGCCGTCGGATGATGGATGTCTAGCCCCCGCTTTGGCTTAGATGAAGATATCGGAGCCAGGATGGATCGGTGTGATACCCGTTGAGGTGAAGACAAGGTAGGAAGATATTCAGGGGCTTAGTGTTAGGTTTATTTAAGGGGGGCTTGGGTTAGATTAGGGGTATGTGGGTGGTGGGTTGTAATGTTGGGGGGGGTATTGTATGTGTTTTTTTACAGGAAAAAGAGCTAAATTTCTTGGGGCATGCCCCGCAAAGGGCCCTGTTTAGGGCTGGTAAGGTAAAAGAGCTTTGAACTTTTGTAATTTAGAATAGGGTAGGGCATTTTTTATTTTGGGGGGCTTTGTTATTTTATTAGGGGGCTTAGAGTAGGTGTAATTAGTTTAAAATTGTTGTAATATTTTTCTTATGTTTGTAAATATTTTTTTATTTTTTGTAACTTAGTTCTTTTTTATTTTTTGTACTTTAGTTAGTTTATTTCATTGTAGTTATTTGTAGGTATTGTATTTAATTAATTTATTGATAGTGTAGTGTTAGGTTTAATTGTAGGTAATTGTAGGTATTTTATTCAATTAATTTATTGATAGTGTAGTGTTAGGTTTAATTGTAACTTAGATTAGGATTTATTTTACAGGTAATTTTGTAATTATTTTAACTATTTTAGCTATTAAATAGTTCTTAACTATTTAATAGCTATTGTACCTGGTTAAAATAAATACAAAGTTACCTGTAAAATAAATATAAATCCTAAAATAGCTATAATATAATTATGATTTATATTGTAGCTATATTAGGGTTTATTTTGCAGGTAAGTATTTAGTTTTAAATAGGAATAGTTTATTTAATAAGAGTTAATTTATTTCGTTAGATTTAAATTATATTTAACTAGGGGGCTGTTAGTGTTAGGGTTAGACTTAGCTTTAGGGGTTAATACATTTATTAGAATAGCGGCGAGATTCGGTCGGCAGATTAGGGGTTAATAATTGAAGTTAGGTGTCGGCGATGTTAGGGAGGGCAGATTAGGGGTTAATAAATATAATATAGGGGTCGGCGGTGTTAGGGGCAGCAGATTAGGGGTACATAGCTATAATGTAGGTGGCGGCTCTTTGCGGTCAGCAGATTAGGGGTTAATTATTGTAGGTAGGTGGCGGCGACGTTGTGGGGGGGCAGGTTAGGGGTTAATAAATATAATATAGGGGTCGGCGATGTTAGGGCAGCAGATTAGGGGTACATAGCTATAATGTAGCTGGCGGCGGCGTGCGGACGGCAGATTAGGGGTTAATAATTGTAGGTAGCTGGCGGCGACGTTGTGGGGGGCAGATTAGGGGTTAATAAATATAATATAGGGGTCGGCGGTGTTAGGGGCAGCAGATTAGGGGTACATAAGTATAACGTAGGTGGCGGTCGGCAGATTAGGGGTTAAAAAAATGTAATCGAGTGTCGGCGATGTGGGGGGGGCCTCGGTTTAGGGGTACATAGGTAATTTATGGGTGTTAGTGTACTTTAGAGCACAGTAGTTAAGAGCTTTATAAACCGGCGTTAGCCCAGAAAGCTCTTAACTACTGACTTTTTTCTGCGGCTGGAGTTTTGTCGTTAGAATTCTAACGCTCACTTCAGCCACGACTCTAAATACCGGAGTTAGAAAGATCCCATTGAAAAGATAGGATACGCAATTGACGTAAGGGGATCTGCGGTATGGAAAAGTCGCGGCTGAAAAGTGAGCGTTAGACCCTTTTTTGACTGACTCCAAATACCGGCGGTAGCCTAAAACCAGCGTTAGGAGCCTCTAACGCTGGTTTTCACGGCTACCGCCAAACTCCATATCTAGGCCTGAATTTCCTTTTAACATTTTGAGATGTAAACTTGCCCTAAATGTTTAACACAAGAAGAAAATATAGAAAAATATAACAGCCTTTCAAAAGTTTATTAATTTTGGAGTCTTTTGTGTCCCTTTACATGTGGTAAATAGACTCAACCCCAAATTTGATATAAAATCTAGTGAAAAATGTTAGTCAACCATAGTCAGTGAAACGGTTAAATTGTTTCTAAACCCAGAAACACAAGATAATACTAAATGCCATACGTTAAAAATTCTGAATAATATTTAAAGAAAAAAATGTATTAAGTGTATTAAGCAATGTGGTTAGAAAATATATTTAGATTAAATTGAATTTGAATAATCACTAGCTATTGTCTACTGTTTTGTATGCAAATTTAGAATGGGAGCATTAATCTTGTCACAATTAGGTATATACTAAACAGAAATGTTTATGTTAAGAAACTTGTGATGTCATGCAGACAAATGCTACCAATTCCATCTGTAATTGTTTCTGTATATATGATTAGACATTATCTAGAATATCCACTATGCTCCACTGACAATTTAATGGAGCAAGTAATCTGTTCCCTAGAGCTTCTGGATATTATCATATTTTTTTATTTTAAATTTGACATAAATGCCAATAGCATTTTTAGCAGCACTGGGTTTATGTTCTTCTATACCCATATTCAGTACATCTGTAAATGGATCTGATTGGTAATATTATTATGACCTCCATAATTACTATATATATATATATATATATATATATATATATATATATATATATATATATATACACATATATATACATATATATATAAAATGGTGAGATTTTTTTTATTATTATGTATTTATTATAATGAAAGTTTATTTAAATACATAAAACAAAAGAAACGTTACTTGAGCCTAAAATCTAATAAATAAAAAAAAATTGGCTAAAATATTGCTTATTTCCAGATCTATTTATTTCACACAGGGCAAGCACATTGATTTCTTAATTACAAGGACAAATAATAATAATAATTTAACAATTTATTAGTATCATTATTAGCAGTATTTTTATCATTTTTAATTTAGACATCGAAAACGCCATGGTCTCACACCAAATAGGGTATTAAACACCAAGAGGCTATTGGGGTTTTCAGGATATTTAACCCTTAAAGAGACGGGAAACCCACATTTTTTTTTCATGATTCAAATAGAGCATACAATTTAAAAAACAAAAACAAAAACGCTTTCCAATTTACTTCTATTATCTAATTTGCTTCATTATTTAGGTATCCTTTGTTAAAAAGCATAGCTAGGAAGGCTGAGCACCTGGGTGCCATTTGTTGATTGGTGGATGCACATTTTATAATTTGGGTTTCCTTTCCCTTTAAGCAAATATGTTAGATAAAGTCCTATAATTTAACTATACTACTAGGCCCAAAGACCATTTTAATTTCACCAAAAAAAGTAGGAAAAAGACACAAAAAACTTTACATTGCACCATATTTGTAGAAATACTTACCTCTTCATCTTGAAAGCCGCTCCAGCCACTCTCCAGCCCATCGCAAGCCACTTCCTACGTCAGCAATGACGATTCCAGCATCCTCCAATCACGGCTCCCCCCCCCCCGGGAAGCATTGCCTAAAGCAACACCGTGATTGAAGGAAGGCAGAACCGTCATTTCTGAAGTAGGAAGAGGCTTGCGACGGGCGGGGGAAAAGACATTATCAGCGATCCGTCTTTCAAGACGAAGAGGTAAGTATTTCTACAAATATGGTGCAATGTAAAGTTTCATCAATGAAAGTGCCCCTGTTTTTAATAGTATTTTTAAAAACAGGGCACTCCTTGATGAAACTTTACATTCACTTTAAAATATATTCTACTGGTGATACAAAAACTTTACCATTCATAAAATGTGTCAGTAAATTACAGGTTCAATATCTATTTGTGGTACTACAATGCCTGTATATAAATATAACACATGTACCTTTTATTTAGAATATGTATTTCTGTTTTTAAAAGTGCATTTGTGTTTTCAAACTCCACCATGTATGAATGTATTTCTGGTATCTGAATATTCTCTTTGAAAATTTGCAGTGATTGATTCAGATTGTCAAATAGGTTTAGAAACCTTCAGGCAATAGTCTTCTTCAATTGTAATTGTAGTTTATTTGAGATAGATTTACTGGGTCTATACTAATGTCACAAATTTGTAAACTACTAGACTCATAAGCAACCATCCTAGAATTGAGATGGCAAAACATATTTTATATGTTTAAATGTACATATATACAGTATATATATATATATATATGTTTCGGTCATGAAATAGGACCTTTGTCAATGCTCAGCAAAAGATACTCAGCAACGGCATTGAGAATCTCAAGGGAGTGTAGGGCTAAGCTTTGTGATTATATATATATATATAAATATATATACCTTGACAAAGGCCCAGGTTGGAACCGAAACATTGGAAAATAGATGTTGAAAAACCTATGAAAAAGAGAGAAGAGTCTTTCTTGTATATGTATATATATATATATATATATATATATATATATATATATATATATATATATATATATATATTAAATTAGCAGTAGAATACTCCAGGAACAGCCACCTTAAAGCATTTCTATTTGTATTTATTTATTTATTTATTTATTTATTTATATATATATACACACACACACAGCAGGATACTCCTTGAACAGCCATCTCCATAACGAGAATCCACAAGCAAGCACTCAAGAGTTAAAATAGACTAAGCATGTGTGAGATATATATACAGTGGTAGTAAATATTGTGGACACTTTTTGAAATTTTTATGTTTTGCAACTTTGCAGGATTATAGGAAATGTTATTTTGCAGCAAATGCAAATGTTTAAATGTCAATTTAAAGACAATTTCATGCTGAATTCAATAAAAAAAACAGAATGCAAATGTATGGAGTACAAAAAAGTTATGTTAACTTTAGTCTAAAAAAGAAACACAAGTGTGATTCAGTTAAGAAGCGGATGTTAAGTGCAAACCCTACTGGCCAATCATAGTCCTTGTTCTGGGGACCAATCATATGGCAGTAACTGCAATACATCTTGTGAGAAGTTAAGGAAAGTCAGTTTTACTGTTTGTTCGGTAGAAAAAAAGCCTGTTAGGGGTGTAAATGAAGCATCATTGTAGATTGTTTGAATAGTGTTAGTATTTCTTTTAATTTATTGTGTGGATAATAAGTACAGCAATGGCACCAAAGAAAAGATTTGATTGGTTACCCACGAAAAGGACCAGGATTGTTTTATTACGTGAATCAGGTCTTTCTTATGCTGAAATTGCAGGGCAAGTAGGTGGGTCAATGACAACATCTGGTGTACAAAAGTGCTGTTTACTTTATCAGGAAACAAAGTCACTGAAAAACAAACCAGTTGAAGGCTGAAAAAGTGCTCAAAAGCAACTGATGACAGAAAAATAAAAAGACTGTGTCTGAAGGACAGAAAAATGTCATCTGAGGCTATCAGAGCCGAACTGTGTTCAACTGGTGTTTGTGACATTTCCAGAATGGTAAGGAGCAGACTATCAGCTATGGTACCAAGAAGTAGAATTCCAAGAAAAAAGCCATATCTGAATCTACAGCAGTGCTAGAAATAACTACAGTTGGCAAAAGAACACATTGGATGGACAAACGATCAGTGGATTATTTGGAGTGAAGAAAGTAAGATATCCGTATTTGGTATTAATGGCTGAAAATACGTGAGACGTAGAGTAGTAAAAGAGCTACTTCCTGACTGTATGGAGACCAGTGTAAAGCAACCAACAAGCGTTATGATTTGGGCATGTATGGCAGCAAAGAAAATACTTTGACACCATCCTGACACCAAAACTGCTACCTTCCATCAGGGATCTCTTTCCCAACAATGCACCATTTCTATTTCAGCCGGATTCAGCTCCCTGCCACAAAGCAAAAATATGCAATCAGTGGTTAACAACAAAGTCCATTCCATTGTTGACCTGGCCAGGAAACAGCCCTGACCTGAACCCGAGAGAAAATTTGTGACACAGTTTGAAAAGCCTTGTACGAATGAAGCGTCCATCAAATAAAGGCAATTAATTCAGGCTATAATTGCTTCCTGGCACCACGTAATAACGAAGGCAGAGCTTCAAACACTTGTTGACTCAATGAGACGTCGCTGTCATGTGGATTTAAGGAATAAGGCTTAAAACCAAGCTGATGCCCATAGGTTATGATTATATACAACAACAAAAAATAATGTAACTCATTATATATATAATAGCGGTTACCAACTTTGCAGGGGCAATGTGTGCAATTTAATAACACTCTGAATTATATCATTTGCAAAGGATAATATATATAAAACCTGAATCCTTTTAGTTCTTATTTGTCTATTAATTAAAATGAGACCAGATCAATAAGCAAACTTACGGCTAGATTTAGAGTTTGGCGTTAGCCGTCAAAACCAGCGTTAGAGGCTCCTAATGCTGGTTTTGGGCTACCGCTGGTATTTAGAGTCAGTCAGGAAAGGGTCTAACGCTCACTTTACAGCCGCGACTTTTCCATACCGCAGATCCCCCTACACCATTTGCGTATCCTATCTTTTCAATGGGATCTTCCTAACGCCGGTATTTAGAGTCTTGGCTGAAGTGAGCGTTAGAAATCAAACGACAAAACTCCAGCTGCAGAAAAAAGTCAGGAGTTAAGAGCTTTATGGGCTAACGCCGGTTTATAAAGCTCTTAACTACTGTGCTCTAACGTAGACTAAGACCCATAAACTACCTATGCACCCCTAAACCGAGGTCCCCCCACATTGCCGCCACTCTGTTAAAAATTTTTAACCCCTAATCTGCCGCTCCGTACACCGACGCAACCTACGTTATCTCTATGAACCTCTGATCTGCTGCCCATAACACTGCCGACCCCTATATTATATTTATTAACCCCTAATCTGCCACCCCCAACGTCGCCTCCACCTACCTACAATTATTAACCCCTAATCTGCCGACCGGACCTCACCGCTACTATAATAAATGTATTAACACCTAATCCGCCTCACTCCCGCCTCAATAACCCTATAATAAATAGTATTAACCCCTAATCTGCCCTCCCTAACATCGGCGACACCTAACTTCAAGTATTAACCCCTAATCTGCCGACCGGACCTCACCGCTACGCTAATACATTTATTAACCCCTAAAGCTAAGTCTAACCTTAACCCTACCACCCCCCTAAATTAAATATAATTTAAATCTAACGAAATAAATTAACTCTTATTAAATAAATTATTCCTATTTAAAGCTAAATACTTACCTGTAAAATAAACCCTAATATAGCTAATGTTTGTAAATATTTTTTTATTTTTTTTTAACTTAGTTCTTTTTTATTTTTTGTACTTTAGTTAGTTTATTTAATTGTATTTATTTGTAGGTATTTAATTAATTTATTGATAGTGTAGTGTTAGGTTTAATTGTAACTTAGGTTAGGATTTATTTTACAGGTAATTTTGTAATTATTTTAACTAGGTAACTATTAAATAGTTATGAACTATTTAATAGCTATTGTACCTGGTTAAAATAAATACAAAGTTGCCTGTAAAATAAATATTAATCCTAAAATAGCTACAATATAATTATAATTTATATTGTAGCTATATTAGGGTTTATTTTACAGGTAAGTATTTAGCTTTAAATAGGAATAATTTATTTAATAAGAGTTAATTTATTTAGTTAGATTTAAATTATATTTAACTTAGGGGGGTGTTAGTGTTAGGGTTAGACTTAGCTTTAGGGGTTAATACATTTATTATAGTAGCGGTGAGGTCCGGTCCGCAGATTAGGGGTTAATTATTGTAGGTAGGTGGAGGCGACGTTGGGGGTGGCAGATTAGGGGTTAATAAATATAATATAGGGGTCGGCGGTGTTAGGGGCAGCAGATTAGGGGTACATAGGGATAACGTAGGTGGCGGCAGTGTACGGAGAGGCAGAATAGGGGTTAAAAAAATATGCAGGTGTCAGCGATAGCGGGGGCGGCAGATTAGGGGTTAATAAGTGTAAGGTTAGGGGTGTTTAGACTCGGGGTACATGTTAGAGTGTTAGGTGCAGACATAGGAAGTGTTTCCCCATAGGAAACAATGGGGCTGCGTTAGGAGCTGAACGCGGCTTTTTTGCAGGTGTTAGTTTTTTTTTTCAGCTCAAACAGCCCCCCTTGTTTCCTATGGGGGAATCGTGCACGAGCACGTTTTTTAAGCTGGCCGCGTCCGTAAGCATCGCTGGTATTGAGCGTTGCAGTGGCGGTAAATATGCTATAGGCTCCCTTTTTGGAGCCTAACGCAGCCCTTCTGTGAACTCTCAATACCAGCAGTATTTAAAAGGTGCGGGAGAAAAAAAGCCAGCGTTAGCTACGCGGGTCGTTACCGACAAAACTCTAAATCTAGCCGATAGATTATTAAAAGAATTATTAGAAATAATAAGCAATATTTGAATAAAGCAAATCAATAAGCATACATCATTACAATGATTTAATGATTTAATGATTATCAGGTTAAAACTAATGAAAACAATCACTAAATGATTTTATTTGCAGAAGCTTGCATGTATAATAGAGAAACAGAAACTTTTGTTATTTAAATTCTCAGCATAGCTGGCAAGAATCAGGTAAACTAATAATCCTGGCAAACCATAAGAAAATTATATTATTACCAGATTCCTGATTGACCCTGTGTTGTTATAGACAGATAAGACCAGGCTAACAGGAATTACCTAACAAAATGATATTATTACCAGATTCCTGATTGACCCAGTGTTATTGTCGACAGATAAGACCAGGTTAACAGGAATTACCAAACAAAAATATTTGTGACTATAAAGGGCAAACCAGAATTGATTAACTCACCTGATTCAATAATAAAACTTTGAATATAAATGTAAAGAGCATAAATCATATTAATAAAACTGTTTCATATAGGTTTGTTTCATACTTCACTGGGGTTCAGTATAAAAAGACCCTCTTAGGTTACCCCTGGACCCTCTCTTGCCATTATCCTGACTTGTCTATCTGGTCAGCTTAGCCTCCCATCTTCTCTGGATAGGGTGTGGTCATCATGCATGCTCAGTGTAGCCCCTTGTGCGGTCTGCTTGTGTCCCCACCTCCTGTGGGTAAGTGTGTATTTTATGGAAAACTTTTTAACACCACCACCACTGATAAGGTAAGGTTCACATAAATGATTGGCTAACACTAATTACAGATCAATTAACATTTTTGGTAATGAGCTAAGGTTTAGCAGTCAGAATATTTTTCCCTCGGAAGATGGCACTCGTCACTAAGCTATAATAGACAAATATGTATTTTGTAAATATATTTTGAAAAACAAGTCAGTATCTCCATTTGACCGTTAACCAAGGTTGAACCCCACTAATGTTTATAGAAAAAGAGACTTACTGGAACCATGTATGAAAAACATAGGGATATTTGTGGATATTTATACCAATAATATAATGATAAGAATCATGCAGCTATGTTGGGGACCTTGAATATCATAGTAACTAAACATATGAGGATGGCCCAGAACACAGTGGTCCCTTTAATGGTCATCTCTCTGTTTAAGCTTGACACCTATAACAAAAGAAATAGCACATTAAGTATATTTCTATAAAGTAATGTCACATCACATCTTTACTTGCTATGAGATGTGAAACCTGAAAAAAATATATATATTAAACATGCAACATTTTGTCCTTACATCATATTAATGCTTCACTTGGATGCAGTTTTCACAGATTAAGTATGATATTGTCATATCTGTCACTCTTTTTCCAGCAACAATCAGTTGATACCTGGAATAAAAATAAAACAAATCATCCTTGGTTAATAAGCCGATTTGTATCAAGCCATAGGGGCCTATCTATCAAGCTCCGAAAGGAGCTTGATGGCCCGTGTTTCTGGCGAGTTTTCAGACTCGCCAGAAACAGCAGTTATGAAGCAGCGGTCACAAAGACCGCTGCTCCATAACCCTGTCCGCCTGCTCTGAGCAGGCGGACAGGAATCGCAACAATTCAACCCGATCGAGCACGATCGGGTTGATTGACACCCCCTGCTGGCGGCCCATTGGCCGCGAGTCTGCAGGGGGCGGCGTTGCACCAGCAGCTCTTGTGAGCTGCTGGTGCAATGTTAAATGCGGAGAGCATATTGCTCTCCGCATTCAGCGATGTCTTGCGGACCTGATCAGCACTTTTCTTAAATATGCCTCATAGTCCTTTAGAATATATTTGTAAAATAGTAAAATAATCATTGATTAGGATATCATATCCATTTGCAGTTACATTGTCATATTAGTTTGTAATACAGTTCCAAACAGGTGATTAGTATCAATAATCACCCCTCAAGTTATTTCTGAGCAGTGTAACTATTAAAGTATAATACTCAGAATATTTGGTAAAAAAAACATTTCAACCATTGGTTTAATTGAGCAAGTAATTTAAGCAAGTTGCTGAAGTCCCGCTTGAAGGATCTTCATCACGGCGGCTCCATCTTCATCCAGGCGGCAGGCCGCTCCATCTTCATCCAGGCGGCAGACGGCTCCATCTTCATCCAGGCAGCAGCTTCTATCTTCATCCCGGCGGTGCAGAGTGGGTCCATCCTGAAGACATTCGGCACGGAGCATCCTCTTCACATGGTTGCCACCGTATACTGAATCTTCAATGCAAGGTACGCAAATCAAAATGGCGCCCCTTGCATTCCTATTGTCTGATTTGATTTAGGAAACTCAAATCAGCCAATAGGATGAGAGCTACTGAAATCCTATTGGCTGTTCAAATCAGCCAATAGGATGAGAGCTACTGAATTTCTATTTGCTGATTTGAATAGCCATAGTCAAATCTTCTATATGAAGATAGAAGATGCCGTCTGGATGAAGATGGAGCCACCTGCCGCCTGGATGAAGATAGAGCCGCAGGGATGAAGATCGATCAAGTGGGACTTCAGCAACTGTAAGTGGATCTTCAGGGGTTAGTGTTAGAATTTTTAAAGGTTTTTTTGGGGTGTTTTTTTTTTTTAGTTTAGAGTTTGGGCTTTTTGTAAAAGAGCTAAATGCCCTTTTCAGGGCAATGCAAAAGAGCTAAATGCCCTTTTAAGGGCAATTCCCATACAAATGCAATTTTTAGGGCAATTGCGGTAGCTTAGGATTTTTTATATAGTTTTTTTGTGGGTTTTGGGGGTGGGGGTTTGTAATGTTAGTGAGTCTTTGTAATTTTTTTCAGGTAAAAGAGCTGTTTAACTTAGGGTAATGCCCTACAAAAGGCCATTTTAAGGGCTATTGGTAGTTTATTCTAGATTAGGTTTTTTATATTGGGGTGGTTTTTTTAAAATGGGTATTAGAATAGGAATAATTTTTATTATTTTTGATAATTTGTTATTTTGTGTAATGTTTTTATTTTGTTTTTGGGTGGGTTTTTATTTTTTTAAGGGAAGGAAAAAGGGAAGATAAAAAAGCTAAATGCCCCTTTAAGGGCAATGCCCATACAAATGCGCTTTTCAGGGCAATGGGTAGATTAGGTTTTACTTGTTTTTATTTTGTGGGTTTGGGGGTGAGGGTTTGTATACTGTTAGGGGGTGTTTGTTTTGTTTTGTAGCAAAAGAGCTGTTAACTTTAGGACAATGCCCTACAAAAGGCCCTTTTTTATTTTGGGGGAGTTTTTTTTTTAAACAGGTTATTAGAATTGGAATAATTTTTATTGTTTTGGATAATTTCGTTTGTTATTTTTTGTAATGGTAGGTTTTTTATTTTTTGTAATTTTAGTGTTTTTTTATTTTTTGTAATGTAAGTTTTTAGTATAAGGCAGCTTAGGTTTTATTTCACAGGTAAGTTTGTATTTATTTTTACTAGGTAGTTAATAAATAGTTAATAACTATTTACTAACTAGTCTACCTAGTTAAAATAAATACAAACTTACCTGTGAAATAAAAATAAAACCTAAGCTAGCTACAATATAACTATTAGTTATATTGTAGCTAGCTGTTTTTATTTCACAGGTAAGTATGTATTTAGTTTTAAATAGGTATTATTTAGTTAATAATTGTAACTTTAATTTAGCTCTATTTTAATTATGTTAAAGATAGGGGATGTTAGGTTTAGGGTTAGGGTTACGTTAGGGTTACGTTAGGTTTAGGGGTTAATAGTTTCATTTGGGTTGTTGTGATGTGGGGGCTGGCAGTTTAGGGGTTAATAGTTTTTTTTTAGTGGTAGTCATGTGGGAGGCCAGAGGTTTAGGGACTAGAAAATTTATTTAGTGGCAGCAATGTCTGGGAGCGGCGGAATAGGGATTAATAGATTTATTATAGTGTGGGCGATGTTGGGGTGCGAGGGAATAGGGGTTAATAAATGTATTATAGTTGCATTGATATCGGGAGCGGCAGATTAGGGGTTAATAACATTATGTAAGTGTTGTTGATGTCAGGGGCAGAAGATTAGGGGTGTTTAGACAGGGGGTTTATGTTAGGGTGTTAGGTTTAAACTAAAAATTAAAAAATATATTGATTGTGTGCACTCTACTTTAGTTATAAACAAAACAAATTCGGTGCTAGCAGTCATAAAATAGTCATCAATTAATTTATGAGAGAAGTCACAGCTAAAAATAATAGCTGTGAAAAAGAATGACAAGGCAGCACTCAAAATGCATTAATAACAAGTGGTTTATTTGCTAAACCTACATATGTCAGAAACATCAATATACCCCCCAAAAAAAACAATTGTGTTGTTAAAAGGAGTGAAATAAATTAACCAGGCCTGGTTAGCAAATAATACCTATCACATAACCGTGTAATTACTGTTATAACATATGAATGCCATATTGTAACAAAACCTTCTGCCTGCTACAAACATTAATGTGAAAGATACAATTTTTGCAACATTTGCTTAATTATAGACACAGTTACCAAATGTCCACAAACAACAGAGCACTTAGTGTGAATTACCCGCTCTGTATTATGAGAATGTTGCAAAGAAACAGTTCCAGCGTTACTGATTGGAAAACCAACCCAGATTGCAAAGCAAGCAGCCTCACCACAATTGCGGTAAAAAGTTCCAGTGTATGATCCAAACACAGCCTATATAATTACCACTCGAACCATCTTCAGGGTTATGTGCGCTCCATACCGGATCCTTGGTAATTCTCCAGCAAGGCGGTTTGTATACAGGCTCCTTTACGGTTAATGCCTCCTTGTGTTCACAGGACCGGAACTTAAATCCAAGACTGCTGTATGCTTGTTGGTTATTGAAACCACATCACAGTAACACGGTAAACTTGAGACCAGCTGCCAGGTAATTTGCACTCCACTTCAAAAAATTGCCGCTTCTCAAACGTCAGGCATGATGTGTTTCGCCCCTCCCCTTTAGTGGGCTGACCTTAGGGCTTCATCGGATGCTTGTATTTGGCAATTGCACCACCTATATAGCTCAGTTGCTAATTTAAATATTTAATTAGTGACAGTTATGACAACAATGCAGCAAATTTATATACAAAGTTAATAGACAACACATACTTGCACAAACATCATATTATCTAAATATTTACGTGTTGTGCAAAGTATTTAGGGGTATTGTTCCAAATCGGGATGGCAAAATTTAAAACAACAACACGAATTTGCAGAAAATGCAATTTTCACATCTTTTTACTTTTTCCTGCATAACTGGGTGAAATCTTAGCTACTATCTATACACCTGAAAAAGTTTATATAAAAGCGTAACATCACTAGTGGAAACATGAGAAATCAATTTTTTCGTTAAGGCCATTTGGAGCCAATGTGTTTAAACGGTAAATCCAACGGGATTCCTTTCTTAATAACATGTTGTCAACATCTCCACCACGACGGTGCTGTTTCTCTTGTAAGGTGTATCCAGTCCACGGATCATCCATTACTTGTGGGATATTCTCATTCCCAACAGGAAGTTGCAAGAGGACACCCACAGAGGAGCTGTAATATAGCTCCTCCCCTAACTGTCATAGCCAGTCATTCTCTTGCAACTCTCAACAAGCTAGGATGTTGTAGGAGATAGTGGTTAAATATAGCTAGTTTATTTTCTTCAATCAAAAGTTTGTTATTTTTAAATAGTACCGGAGTTGTGCTATTTTATCTCAGGCAGTAAATAGAAGAAGAATCTGCCTGAGGTTTCTATGATCTTAGCAGGTTGTAACTAAGATCCATTGCTATTCTCACATATGTCTGAGGGGATTACACAGATGAGGTAACTTCAGCGAGAGAATGGCGTGCAGTTTTTTCTGCTATCAGGTATGTGCAGTTATAATTTTTTCTAGAGATGGAAAACATTAGAAAATGCTGCTGATACCGGATTAATGTAAGTTAAGCCTGAATACAGTGATTTAATAACGACTGGTATCATGCTTACTCCCAGGGGTAATACCCTTATGATATTTACAATATAAAACGTTTGCTGGCATGTTTAATCTTTTTTATATATGCTTTGGTGATAAAACTTTATTGGGGCCTAGTTTTTTTTTCCACATGGCTGGCTTAAATTTTTACTAGAAACAATTTCCACTGTTGTAGTATAAAAGTTACAGTTGGTGCAGTTAAAATTACAAACTGTGACATCCAGCTTCCCTCAAAGGCCCTCTGAATGCTATAGGACATCTCTAAAGGGCCCAAAGGCTTTCCAAAGTCATTTATTGGGGAAGGTAGGGCCACAGCTTGCTGTGGCAGTTGGTTGTGCCTGTAAAAAAACGTCTATTTTGTTTTTTTGATCCGTTTTTTGAACTAAGGGGTTAATCATCCATTTGCAAGTGGGTGCAATGCTCTGTTAGCCTATTATACACACTGTAAAAATTTCGTTTGATTTACTGCATTTTTTCACTGTTTTTCAAATTCTGAAAAAATTTGTTTCTCTTAAAGGCACAGTACCGTTTTTTATATTTGCTTGTTAACTTGATTTAAAGTGTTTTCCAAGCTTGCTAGTCTCATTGCTATTTTGTATAAACTTGTCTGACATAGAAGAAACTCCTTGTTTATTATGTTTAAAAGCCATGGTGGAACCCCCTCTTAGAATGTGTACCAAATGTACTGATTTCATTTTATGCAATAAAGATCATTTTCTGTCTTTAAAAAAATTATCACCAGAGGAATCTGACGAGGGGGAAGTTATGCCATCTAACTTTCCCCACGTGTCAGACCCTTTGACTCCCGCTTAAGGGACTCACGCTCAAATGGCGCCAAGTACATCTAGGGCGCCCATAGCGTTTACTTTACAAGACATGGCGGCAGTCATGGATAATACACTGTCAGCGGTATTAGCCAGACTACCTGAACTTAGAGGTAAGCGAGATAGCTCTGGGGTGAGACAAAATGCAGAGCATACTGACGCTTTAAGAACCATGTCTGATACTGCCTCACAATATGCAGAAGCTGAGGAAAGATAGCTTCAGTCAGTGGGTGATGTTAATGACTCAGGAAAGATACCTGATTCTAATATTTCTACATTTAAATTTAAGCTTGAACACCTCCGCATGTTGCTTAGGGAGGTTTTAGCTGCTCTGAATGACTGTGATACCATTGCAGTGCCAGAGAAATTGTGTAGACTGGATAAATACTTTGCAGTGCCGGTACTGATGTTTTTCCAAATACCTAAAAGGTTTACAGAAATTATTAATAAGGAATGGGATAGACCAGGTGTGCCGTTCTCTTCCCCTCCTATTTTTAGAAAAATGTTTCCAATAGACGCCACCACATGGGACTTATGGCAGACAGTCCCTAAGGTGGAGGGAGCAGTTTCTACTCTAGTAAAGCGTACTACTATCCCTGTCGAGGACAGTTGTGCTTTTTTTTTTAAATCCAATGGATAAAAAATTAGAGGTTACCTTCAGAAAATATTTATTCAACAAGGTTTTATCCTACAGCCCCTTGCATGCATTGCCCCTGTCACTGCGGCGTACTGGTTTGAGTCTCTGGAAGAGGCATTACAGGTAGCGACTCCATTGGATGACATACTTGGCAAACTTAGAGCACTTAAGCTAGCCAATTCTTTTATTCTGATGCCATTGTTCATTTGACTAAACTAACGATTAAGAATTCTGGTTTTGCTATACAGGCGCGCAGAGCGCTATGGCTTAGATCATGGTCAGCTGACGTGACTTCAAAATCTAAGCTACTTAACATTCCCTTCAAGGGGCAGACCCTATTCGGGCCTGGTTGAAGGAGATTATTGCTGATATCACTGGAGGAAAAGGTCATGCCCTTCCTCAGGATAGGTCCAAATCTAGGGCCAAACAGTCTAATTTTCGTGCCTTTCAAAACTTCAAGGCAGGTGCGGCATCAACTTCCTCTAATAATAAACAAGAGGGAACTTTTGCTCAATCCAAGATGGTCTGGAGACCAAACCTGACATGGAAAAAAGGTAAGCAGGTAAAAAAGCCTGCTGCTGCCTCTAAGACAGCATGAAGGAACGCCCCCCTATCCGGGAACGGATCTAGTAGGGGGCAGACTTTCACTCTTTGCCCAGGCGTGGGCAAGAGATGTTCAGGATCCCTGGGCGTTGGAAATTATATCCCAAGGATATCTTCTGGACTTCAAAGCTTCCCCCCCAAAAGGGAGATTTCACCTTTCACAATTATCTGCACACCAGATAAAGAGAGAGGCATTCTTACACTGTGTACGAGTCCTCCTAGTTATGGGAGTGATCCATCCAGTTCCAAAGGAGGAACAGGGACAGGGTTTTTACTCAAATCTATTTGTGGTTCCTAAAAAAGAGGGAACCTTCAGACCAATTTTGGATCTAAAGATCTTAAACAAATTCCTCAAAGTTCCGTCGTTCAAGATGGAAACTATTCGTACCATCCTACCACTGATCCAGGAGGGTCAATATATGACTACAGTGGATCTAAAGGATGCTTATCTTCACATTCCGATACACAAAGATCATCATCGGTTTCTCAGTTTTGCCTTTTAAGACAGGCATTACCAGTTGTAGCTCTTCCCTTGGGATTAGCTACAGCCCCAAGAATCTTTACAAAGGTTCTAGGGTCACTTATGGCGGTCCTAAGGCCGCGGGGCATAGAAGTAGCCCCTTATTTAGACGACATCCTGATACAGGCGTCAAACTTCCAAATTGCCAAGTCTCATACGGACGTAGTACTCTGATTTCTGTGGTCGCATGGGTGGAAAGTGAACGAGGAAAAGAGTTCTCTATCCCCACTCACAAGAGTTTCCTTTCTAGGGACTCTGATAGATTCTGTAGAAATGAAAATTCACCTGACGGAGTCCAGGTTATCAAAGCTTCTAAATTCCTGCCGGGTTCTTCATTCCATTCCGCGCCCTTCGGTGGTTCAGTGTATGGAAGTAATCGGCTTAATGGTAGCGGCAATGGACATAGTGCCGTTTGCACGCTTACATCTCAGACCGCTGCAACTATGCATGCTCAGTCAGTGGAGCGGGGATTACACAGATTTGTCCCCTCAACTGAATCTGGACCAAGAGACAAGGGATTCTCTTCTCTGGTGGCTATCTCGGGTCCATCTGTCCAAAGGTATGACCTTTCGCAGGCCAGATTGGACAATTGTTACGACAGATGCCAGCCTTCTAGGTTGGGGTGCAGTCTGGAACTCCCTGAAGGCTCAGGGATCGTGGACTCAGGAGGAGTCTCTCCTTCCATTAAATATTCTGGAACTAAGAGCGATATTCAAGGCTCTTCAGGCTTGGCCTCAGTTAGCAACTCTGAGGTACATCAGATTTCAGTCGGACAACATCACGACTGTAGCTTACATCAACCATCAAGGGGGAACGAGAAGTTCCCTAGAGATGTTAGAAGTTTCAAAAATAATTCGCTGGGCAGAGATTCACTCTTGTCACCTATCAGCTATCCATATCCCAGGTGTAGAGCACTTGGAGGCGGATTTTCTAAGTCGTCAGACTTTTCATCCGGGAGAGTGGGAACTCCATCCGGAGGCATTTGCACAACTGATTCATGGCGTCTCGCCAGAACGCCAAACTTCCGTGTTACGGATCCAGGTCCAGGGATCCCAAGGCGACACTGATAGATGCTCTAGCAGCGCCCTGGTCTTTCAACCTGGCTTATGTGTTTCCACCGTTTCCTCTGCTCCCTCGACTGATTGCCAAGATCAAGCAGGAGAGAGCATCTGTGATTCTGATAGCACCTGCGTGGCCACGCAGGACCTGGTATGCAGATCTAGTGGACATGTCATCCTTTCCACCATGGTCTCTGCCTCTGAAACAGGACCTTCTACTTCAGGGTCCTTTCAACCATCCAAATCTAATTTCTCTGAGGCTGACTGCCTGGAGATTGAACGCTTGATTTTATCAAAGCGTGGCTTCTCCGAGTCAGTTATTGATACCTTAAGACAGGCACGAAAGCCTGTCACCAGGAAAATTTACCATAAGGTATGGCGTAGATATCTTTATTGGTGTGAATCCAAGGGTTACTAATGGAGTAAGGTCAGGATTGCTAGGATATTATCTTTTCTCCAAGAAGGTTTGGAAAAAGGATTGTCAGCTAGTTAAGCGTCTGGCAGATGTTCCAGACGTTCAGGCATTTTGTCAGGCTTTAGTTAGAATCAAGCCTGTGTTTAAACCTGTTGCTCCACCATGGAGCTTAAACTTGGTTCTTAAGGTTCTTCAAGGAGTTCCGTTTGAACCTCTTCATTCCATAGATATCAAGCTTTTATCTTGGAAAGTTTTTTTTTTTTTGGTAGCTCTATCCTCTGAGCTATCTGCCTTACAATGTGATTCTCCTTATCTGATTTTTCATACGGATAAGGTAGTCCTGCGTACCAAACCTGGGTTCTTACCTAAGGTGGTATCTAACAAGAATATCAATCAAGAGATTGTTGTTCCATCCTTGTGTTACACAATTTGGACGTGGTCCGTACTTTAAAGTTTTACTTACAAGCTACTAAAGATTTTCGTCAAACATCTGCTTTGTTTGTTGTCTACTCTGGACAGAGGAGAGGTCAAAAGGCTTCGGTAACCTCTTTCTTTTTGACTAAGAAGCTTAATCCGCTTAGCCTATGAGACTGCTGGACAGCAACCTCCTGAAAGGATTACAGCTCATTCCACTAGAGCTGTGGCTTCCACTTGGGCCTTTAAAAATGAGGCTTCTTTTGATCAGATTTGCAAGGCGACGACTTGGTCTTCGCTTCATATTTTTTCAAAATTTTACAAATTTGATACTTTTGCTTCTTCGGAGGCTAAATTTGGGAGAAAGGTTTTACGGGCAGTGGTTCCTTCCATTTAAGTTCCTGCCTTGTCCCTCCCTTCATCCGTGTACTTTAGCTTTGGTATTGGTATCCCACAAGTAATGGATGATCCGTGGACTGGATACACCTTACAAGAGAAAACACAATTTATGCTTACCTGATACATTTATTTCTCTTGTGGTGTATCCAGTCCACGGCCCGCCCTGTCATTTTAAGGCAGGTAATTTTTAAATTTAAACTACAGTAACCACTGCACCCTATGGTTCCTCCTTTCTCGGCTTGTTTTCGGTCGAATGACTGGCTATGACAGTTAGGGGAGGAGCTATATAACAGCTCTGCTGTGGGTGTCCTCTTGCAACTTCCTGTTGGGAATGAGAATATCCCACAAGTAATGGATGATCCGTGGACTGGATACACCACAAGAGAAATAAATTTATCAGGTAAGCATAAATTGTGTTTTTATGTGCTGAATTCCAGTCACTTTCATAATAGTGAAATCAGAATTATGGTACAATTCAAAGTGTCTGGCCACCGGGCTATCCTGTTCCTTATTCTTAATGTCATCCCTATGCTCCTTCACTCGAGCTTTCAAATCACGCTTAGTTTTCCCTATATAATATAGGGGACACGAACAGTGTAAGAGGTAAATGACACCTGTAGTGTTACAGGTGATCCATTGTTTAATATTATATTGTCTACCTGTTGAGGTTTCAAATTTACTTGTTTTTTGTATGAACCTGCAATATACACAATGCCCACAAGGGCTACAACCTTGCCATTTACCTCTTACACTTAACCAATTGGTTGTCGGATTTTTTATGTATTCACTTCTGACCAGCTTGTCCTTAAGGCTATCAGCTCTATGTGCTGTCAGCAAAGGGAAGTCTCCTACATACTCTTTTAATTCAGTGTCAATAGTCAGCATATGCCAGTATTATTTCATTATATCTCTAAGTTTACCCCAGTGTGAATTGAACTTAGTTATAAGGCATACCTTATCTCCATTCCTTTTAGCTACATTTTGTTTGTAAAGCAGATCATTCCTTGTGCTATTCCTAGCCCTAGTCCAGGCCCTTTTAGCCTGTCTCTTGGAATATCCTCTTTCAAGGAACCTACATGACATCTCTTTAGCCTGTGTTTCAAATTCCTCAGAGTTAGAGCAATTCCTTCTTAATCGAAGGAACTGGCCAACTGGTATACCAGTTTTTAAGCATTCAGGAGGATGACTGCTAGCATGAAGGAGGCTATTAGTGGCCGTTGATTTGCGATAAACCTTAGTAGTTAGGTGTCTACCTTCTTTTCTTATTAATAAATCTAGGAATATTGCTTCCTCTTTACTCATTTCACATGTAAGAAAAATGTTGTACCTATTGTCAGTGTTCAAAATACTCAAGAAATTTTCTAATAGTTCTTTACTACCCCTCCATAGGAGGAGAATGTCATCCACATAGCGGAGCCAGAGGGCCACATGTGCCACCACCAGGGACTCAAAGCACGAAAAGACTTCTTGTGCCTCCCATAAGCCAAGATGTAAACAGGCATAGGTGGGGGCACATGTGGCACCCATGGCTGTACCTTGGAGCTGTCTGTAGTACTTTCCGTCAAATTGGAAGATATTATTATTTAAGATTAGCTGTAACAAAGAGATTACAAAATCAGTGTGTTTCTGAAAATCATGTCCCCTCTGTTCAAGAAAATATCTAATCGCTCTGATCCCTACAGCATGAGGGATCGAGGAGTATAACGACTCGACATCAAGGGTCACTAACCATGTATCCTCATCAACATCAATGCCATCTAATTTCCTGAGGACATCCAAAGTATCTTGGGTATAGGAGGGCAATGAACTTAGGAAAGGTCTCATGAAGTAGTCTACATATCTACTCGCCCCTTCCATTGGCCCCCCTAAACGTTACTTTTTTTCCCCATAGACATCAATGGGGCGTTACGCACTTCAGGTGTTAGGTTTTTTTCTGACATCTTCTCCGCATTGATGTCTATGAGGAAAGCGTTTACGAGCACGTCAAAACAATGCATGTATTTTGTGCAGTTTGGAGCTTAAAAACACCATATCGCACGCACAAGCCGGCTGTTTCAAAACTTGTAATGGCTGCGCTATAGAGGGTTAAATAACGCAACTTTTGTTGCGTTCGTTAAATTCCCTATAGCGTGCATAACTCATAATCTACCTGTGAGTTTGTTAGCGTTTACTTTCATTACAAAAAGGTCAAATGATATTTGACATTTAGTTGATTCAAATGTTCACTTCTAATAGAGAGGCAATTAAAGATGTCCAATATAAATTTAAGAGTAAAGAGGTGATTTAATAGTATGAACAATTTTACCAGCATTTAATATTTTTTTATTTTTTGGCCTATTTAAAGTGAATGTCAATTTTGATGCTAAAGTGCCCAGTTTTTAAAAATTCGATTAAAAACAGGGGCACGTTAATTCATGAAAATTTACATTTCACTCTTGTTGAGAAAAAAACTAACCTTTTATTCTTCACAGCAGCTCCAACTTCCTCCGGTTGTTGCAAGCCATTTCTGATGTCAGAAATTATGTATAGGTCATCCTCCAATCACGGCTTCCCCCCCCGGGGGAATCAGTGTCTGATTCAACACCACTTTGCCTCTTCCTGGGTCTAAGTGAACTTTGGCTTTAGCACAGTTCTCATGGCGCACATTCGGTTACAGGTCGAGTGAGAGCCAGAAGAAGATTTTTTAGAATGCCTTATAGATGTCTATAGGGAAACAGAGTTAGTGTGGTTATGTTCTCCAACCTCCAGATGTTAGCGCAGCTGAGTCTTTCGTTTGAACAATAACTTTTTACTTTGAACTTGTAATACCAGTGCAAACATGGGAGAACTTTTGATTTACCTTGAGTGGTGGTAGCGCTCAACAGCATTTACATTTTTGTGCTCCACTTGTAACCTAGATCTATATGTTTTATTTTCATCTATAAGTTTCTTATGTTTCCAAGAAATATTTTTTGGTGTTTTAGAATCAACATCTTTTCTTCAAAAATAAATTAAAATAGTGGGAAAGTATATAGAATGATGTGTTGTAATCTTACAGAAAGCATAATTTAGTTGTTATCCCAAATAATCAAGGACTATAGGCTTATTTACCCCAGGGATCTCTTCTTCTAATTAAACACACGCCTACCCCCTCATCCAGATTTTTTTTTATATCCGATGACAGAGATTTCTATTACTATTTTTTAAAAGTTGTCTTGTCGGACAGCAAATTGTTATCTTTCTAATGATTTATTATTGACATATTAGCCCATATATCATTCCCTTCAAAGAGTTCTGAGATGATCTTATCTCAACCATATCCTCATTAAAGTTGTGTAAAAACTGATTCTGTAGCTTTGGCAATAATCTCAGTTTCTGTAATCCCCATTAAACTTCATAATCCGATTTTTACAGATAAAATAATAATTTTTAATCAAAGAAGTTGATTAATCCTTTTCACAATGGAAAAATAACACCACAAATCCACTGTTAAAATGATTTAATGAGACTAGCGGTTACTGCCAGGTTATCGTTCTTATTATGGGAATCACTTCACAGCTATAAGGACACCCTAATTTGAATTGCAAAATTGAATTAATTAAAATGTGTGGGCCTCACCTTTTTAAAAACAGGGGTGACATTTATATGGCAATCAACTGCTATTCATTAAACCACTCAGTTGATTATTGTAATGCATGTGGGATATTCCTCTATCAGACCAAACTTGGCCAGTAGTTTTCTTCTCCCGGCGTCAAGCTGAAATGATAGGAAATATCCAAGAGCAGAGAAAGTTAATAAAATGAGGTAAGCAGTACTCACAGTAGGCAGGGTAGTCTTTAGCTGCAACAGGAAGGAAATCCAGCAGTATTGCAGTTCAGGGATAAACCAATAGAAGGACCGGAAACAGACAAGAGTCAGCAACAAAGGAAATCCAGTAATATAACAGTTCAGGGATAAACCAATAGAATGGTCAGGCAGGCAGAGTTCGGTAACAGTATAGCAATCCAATAGTTCAGGGGTTAAGCAGGCAGGGTGGTCAGACAGGCAGAGTTCAGCAACAGTATGGCAATCCAGTACTTAAGGGGTTAAGCACACAGAGTAGTCAGACAGGCAGAGTTCAACAATGTTATGGAAATCCAGTATTTAGGGGTTAAGCACACAGTAGTCAGACAGGTAGAGTTCAGTAATGTTATGGCAATCAAGCACTTTAGGGGTTAAGCAAGCAGAGTAGTCAGACAGGCAGAGTTCAGTAACGTAATAGCAATCCAGCACATACAGATAATAGCACCCATGAGCACACACAGTAACATCTATACTTGGGCAGTGATTTAAGGTGAATGGAGTACTTACATAGGCGCATATTGGCACCAAGGAGGACACACAAGTGTAATTAAGAGTGGCATCGAGAAGAGAGAAACAGCGTGTGGCGATGACGTCATCGCCGCATGCTCTGAACTACTGCCTGCGTCTATGGCAACGGCCATAGCAACGAGTCACCACCGCCGCATCTTTGGCAACAGCCATAGCAAGCAGCGGCACTGTGACATAGCCCCCTTCCTAAGGGTTACCTCCAGGAACCGAAGTCGGCTTGGAGGGATGAGCAGTATGAAACCTGGAGACCAAAGAAGGAGCATGCACATCACGAGCAGGAATATAGGAATGATCTGCCACAGAGTAACCCTTCCAATGCATGAGGTACTGCAGTTGCCTGCTCCTGTATCTGGAGTCCAAGATCCTAGCAACCTCGTACTCAGGTTCACCATGAATTAAGAGCGGAGGAGGAGGAGGCCTGAGTCAAGTATATCTGTCCCTGATGTAGGACTTGAGTAGTGAGATATGGAAGACTGGGTGTATGCGCAGGGTTCTAGGCAAGGCCACTTTGTAGGCAACAGGAGACAGTCTTTTAAGGACCTTGTAAGGACCAATAAACCTATGCCCTAATTTGTAACTGGGTTGACGTAGACGCATATGTCGAGTAAAGACCCAAACACGTTCACCTACCAAATTGGCATGAACAGAAGCTCTATGATGATCAGCAAACCTCTTGTATCTGGAGACAGCTGAATGTAACTGAGAGCGAATAGATTGCCAATGAGTAGTGAGGTTAGTAACGCATCGGTCTGCAGCAGGTACCCCTGTGGACTGAGCAAAAAGAGGAAAGACACAAGGTTGGTAAAATGCTGTGGCGTGAAATGGAGAACATCATAGAGAGGAGTGCCAATGAGTATTCTTTGCCAGCTCAACTAGGGGTAACAATTCAGACCAGTTGGTATGGAGAGAATTAACAAAAGTTCTGAGATAGGCTTTGAGATCTTGATTCACTCTCTCAGTCAGCCCATTAGTCTGAGGATAGTAGCCAGAAGACAAGGAAACAGTGGTTCCAATCAATTTAAAAAAGAAATTATCAGTGACCAGCGCCAATAAATATATATTTTACTACAAACTCCAACTAGAAAATAGTATAGGACACCCTCTCAAATCTATAAAAAGACAGACAATATTAAAAGGAACACTAGGGAGCGCTCAAGAACAACAAGTTATAAAACCTGAGACAAGCTGAAGAGTAAATATATATATCTGACTAACTACAAAACTCTCAATAAAGGACCCAGATTATATCAGTATAGTAATTATACTACCAAAAATATATATAGATAGATGCCGGTTAATAGACACATGCAAGTATATAGGTTATATTACAATTTATTTTCAACAAAAAAGGGTAAATAGGTTGACTTATTAATAAGCATATAAACAATACATGTTAAAAAGCACACATTTAAAAACATAGACATGGGTGCTAATCAAGCACTAGTTAAGCACCCAAAAGAAAGAACAGATTAAGTCCAGGATGATAAGAGTCTTCAAACTCGTCGGTATATGGAACCACAGAAGCCGGTCTGTACGACAAGTTGTTCCGGATAGGCAGATGAAAATAGCCGTTGACACTTCGCTCCTATGGACAAAGGAATCCTCTTAACTTTGTGTCATAAACTGTGAGTGGCAAAAAAAAATATTCATACTCACATGTTAAGTATCAGGAATCCGGCCTCCAGGTGAGTAGGTACCGCTCCGTGCCGTGGAACAAACCCCAAAGGTGCCGTTCAGTCCCAAAGGTGCAGTTCAGCAACTCAGGAGGACAAAGTGCTTACAAGCATTTAAAATGATGGCTCTGAAACCCGGTGAGGCACTGTAGTTTACTTTTACAGGTATATGTTGACAATTCGTAAACAATACCCAAGACCTACTTTAGTGTGGTCAGATACTGCAGTCCTCACCTTAACGGGTTATATCGCCAAACTAAAAGACAAGTTATAAAAAACAGATTACTCCAAATAAAGGAGCTATATGAGCAACGCGTTTCAAAACATTAAGTTTCTTTATCAAGCTCTAAATTTGAATGTCGGGTTACAGCCTTTTAAACCCTCTACTGGCAACTGATTTGGTTAATTGCCTTACTCCTGTTCTATACATCATCATATAGTTCATAAACAAAAACACATCATAAAAAGTAACATATCATAAAAAATCACACGTCATAAAAAATAGTAACACATCATAAACATTGTGAATTTCAAACCGGCATCTCTCTATAGGAGTAAAAGCAGAAATATAAGGAAATGTCAAAAGATACTCTCTGGGTATTTTATAGAGGTAGAACTATTCGCAAACACTAATGGAAGGATCGTTTACAAAAAACATTAATGGAAGGGTCTTTATAAAAATCCGCTGCTGAAAAATTCCTTTAGTTCAAAAAACTAAGTATTGAATTTAATTATAACATAAAAGATAACTAATATCTCAAAAAAACTCGATTTGAACTTAAGGGCTCAAATTGTCCTAGCCATAAAAAGGAAGACACACAGCCATAATTATATATATCAAAATATAAGTAAACTATTCTCTATATATACACAGCAGAAAAGAAAAAAACGGAAATTAAAAAATTATTTTGAAAATTACAAAATATCAAATTATCACCTAGCATGATTCGAACCCGAGAGCCTAGGTGTTACTGGCTCCCAACCTAAACCATTCGACCAAACTTCTGTTTAGATGATATAGGAACTTATTGGGATCTATATAACAAAGATGCTATTTTAAAACATCAAAGAAGTGCTATTTAGACCATCAAAAATGCTATTTAAACCATCAAAAGAGGGGGGAATTGAACCGTGGAACTTTAATTCTAAAGACAGACACCCTAACCACTACTCTATATTATCCAAAGGGTGTGGGATAATGAGAGATTTGGGTTTATATAATTCAATAATCTTATTTAATACTCTAATACTTTCACAGAAAACATCCTAAATCAAAATCCAGATTTAAGCCATTTGGGGTGAGAGTTCTTAATTCAAATATCCATTTGGCTTCTAATTTTAGGATTTCCTTTTGGATATTACCACCCCTCCAATTTGGAGTTACTTTATCTATTATGGTGTATGACAGATGTTTTAGGTTCCCATTATTACATTTTTTTAAATGTTTCGGGACAGGCAATTCCCTATTCCTTTCCAAATCCATATTTTCAATAGAGTTTAAATGCTCTCTTATTCTATCTTTCACAGCCCTTGTGGACTCTCCTATATATTGGGCCCCACATGTACATTCCAAAAGGTACACGACATTGGAATCTGTACATCTATAGACATAATTTATTTTATATTCTTTATTAGTAATATTCGATTTAAATGTTTTGCATTTCCTTGAATATCTACATGCTTTACAGCTTAAACAAGGAAAAAAGCCTGAAATCTTATTCCCTGTTAGATCCTTATCTCTATTCCTACATGACCGTATTTTCTTTAGATCAGTTGGTGCTAGACAGGTTTTTAGATTCCTACATTTCTTGTATATTATCTTAGGGTTATTTGGCAGAACTGGCCCTAAAGTCTCATCAGACTTCAAAATGTGCCAATATCTTTTTAAAAAATTTTAAGTTTTTTATTGTCATTATTGTATTGTGTTATAAATGGAATATTGACTACTTCTATGGTCCCTGAATTATTTATTGTTGTGTCATTATATTTCTTCCCATTTTTATTCTTATTCATATTCATACTCTTGTCTTCTTTTTTAGTTAAAAGAGTACTCCTTTCTGTCATTAGAGCTCCTGATCTTGATGATTCTATTAGATCTATATTATACCCTTTTTGTAAGAATTTCTTGACTAGAACTTCTGATTGATTAATAAAATCTGTATCTTTAGTACAGTTTTTTCTGATACGTAGGAATTGGCTTTTAGGAATGTTAGTCTTCCATCTCTCTAAATGGCAGCTTTCCGCATGTATGTATCCATTTGCATCGACAGATTTAAAATGAGTTTTTGTCAATATTTTTCCTTTTTCTACATATATTTCAAGATCTAAGAAATTAATACTAGTATCATTAATCTCATAAGTAAATTTCAAATTTCTTTCATTTACATTCATTCTAGAAAAAAACCATTCAAGATCTTCCTTGCTTCCCCGCCATATAATTAGAATGTCATCAATATATCTTTTAAAGGAGACCAGATTTGCCCCCAGGTCAGTAGAGTCAAGGAAAATTAATTCCCATAGACCCATAAAAAGATTCGCATAACTGGGGGCAAATCTGGTCCCCATTGCCGTTCCACATTCTTGTAAATAATATTTCCCATTAAAGTTAAAATAGTTATGTGATAAAATAAACTTTATTCCTTTAATAATAAAATCCCTATGTTCTATAGGTAGATTTAAGTCTTTTTCTAAAAAATAATTAGTTGCTGCTATACCCAAGTCATGTCTGATACAGGTATATAAAGCAGAAACATCACAGGTGGCGAGAAAGAGATCTTCCTCCCATTCTATAGTTTCTAAAATACGAATTACATCTGTAGAGTCTTTTAAATAACTTGGTAAAGCTTTCACATATTCTTGTAGATGCAAATCTATATATTCTGATAAGTTGGCAGTTATTGAATTAATGCCGGATACAATCGGCCTCCCAGGCGGGTTTTTATTATCTTTATGAATCTTTGATAAACAGTACATAAGTGGAATTTTCGGCTCTTTAGGGAGTAGATAACCCATCTCTTTATCATTTAGAATACCTATATCCTTTGCTTCTGACAGAAGTATAGTTATTCTGATAGAAATTCATTAGTTGGATTTTTCGTCAAAACTTTATGTGTCTTTATCCTCAAGGAGTATATTACACATATTTAAATATTTCTCTTTGTCCATTAAGACAATCCCTCCCCCGTTGTCTGCTGGTTTTACCACTAACATATTATTTTCCTCTAGATCTTTAATCTCGGTCAATTGGGCCTTAGTTAAATTTGTTTTCATAAACTTACTCTTATTTGTATTTGGTTTTAAATTTTGTATATCATTCATCACAAGTTTTTCAAAGGTTTCAATTGACCCTCCTTTCATATATTTGGGGTAAAAACGAGATTTTTCTCTCAGATTAGTATGTTTAAATAATGTTATATTATTAATTTCTGCCCTTGCATTCATATTTCTCTCCTGAGGATTTCGAAGGAACCATTTTTTCACCGTTAGATTTCTTACAAATTTATGTGCATCAATAAAAGCATTGAATCTATATAATCTCTGTGTTGGTGCAAAGGAAAGACCCCTGTTTAATACTTCTTCCTGTTTTCCAGTTAATTCCACTTTACTTAAATTATAGATGCTACTAGTGTTCTCAACTATATTCTTTTTGTTTTGACGTTTCTGTATTCCACTCCCTCTCCCACCCCGTTTTCGGAAGCCCTTCTTTTTCTTTGATTTCTGAAGGGGGAATTCGGACTGTCCCCTCGCCAATTTAGCTCTCTCTCTAAAAAATGATTTTTAAAATTACCTTGATTGCTTGTACTTGGCATTGGATCATTTTTTATCTGTGAATTCTCTATCTCATCTTTGTCAGGGAATGTAAGGGGTTGAAACCTATTTCTTGTGTTAAAATTTCTTGGAGATTCGAATCTAACATGTTCCCTATTTCTTGCACCATAGTGAGATCTCATATTCCACCCATTATTATTATTATTATTACTATTATTATTATATGTACTATTTGGCTGTCCCCATGGCCTATCCTGTTCTCTTTGTTGATAATTTCTTATTGGCTTTTCATTATGTTTCCAATTATTATCAGATTGGTTTCTATATCTCCAATTTCCATTCCATGTAGAATCAGTATTATATTCCCTATTCTCACCATGATAACTATTTTTCTTTGAGGGGTGGTAGTCATATTCTCTATTGTATATTGGATTCTTATTATAATGATCATAGTGTGTATAAGTCATTTGTTCTGAGATTATTGGTTTATTTTGCATCCTAAATCTATGATTTTCTTGGGAATGATAATTTACCATAGGTCTGTCTGTATGTATTTGTCTCCCATTTGGTTTTTGTGTTATATTACTATGGGTATTAGAAGATTGTTTTACCTTAATTGGAATTAGAGAAGATTCTAAATTAGTCATATGAGGTATTTTTTCTGATGTTTTATTCAGTTTTCATGTTTTTTTTGGACTTAGACTTCTATTATGTCTCCAAGTATGTGTGATATAACAGTCATTATTTGGTTCATTTTCTTCTCTACTATTACCCAAGCGTATTTTTATCTCTTGTTCCATATCTTTAAATTCCTTACTTGTCTTAAAAGGGACCAATTTGGTGTCTAAATTATTTATTTTACAGTTAATATCCTCCAGTAATTTATTTCTAAATTCCTTAATTAGTTTCATCAATTTTATTGAGGCTTCCTCAAGAATATTTCTCCATTTGGTTTTAAATTCAATATCATCACTTTTAGAGGCACACTCTTTTTTAAATCTAAGGCCTCTAGGTACCTTTTCTTCTTGAATATATATATCAAAGAAGGCACAGTCTAATTTATATTTCATTTCTAACCTAAGAAAATATTCTAATTCGGTCATCATAGATTCCAAAGTTTCTACATTTAAACCACCAATCAATTTGCAAAAGGCTTTCCAAAAAGTAGAGATGAATTTTAGACCTCTGTCGGAAACAATATTCACGGGAATGCCATGTAGTCGTACCACATGTAAGTAAAATAGATGATAATTCTTGGGCAGATGGCAGTTTCTTTAATGGTACAAAGTGAGTCAATCTGGAAAATTGATTCACTACAACCCAGATAACCATATGATGGTCAGAAGGAGGGAGATCCACAATAAAGTCCATTGTTATGTGTGTCCAAGGTTGTTTGGGAATGGATAACGGTTGGCGCAAGCCAAGAGGCAAGGATCGGGGAGTTTTATTGGCACCACAAGTCATGCAGGCTTTCACATAATCCTGAGCATCAGACTTCATGGTAGGCCACCAAACATGTCAGGAAAGAAGCTTAAAAGTTCTTGTCAAACTTGGATGTCCTGAAAATTTACAATCATGAGCCCAGGATAACACAGGGGTACGTAGGTTCAGAGGTACAAAGAAGATATCGGGAGCCGTGGGGGCTTCAGGAGGCTTTCTAAACTAGACACGTTGCAGTCTTTGAAGAAGAGCTGTGTTAAGTTGAGCAACCACACAGGAGGGGGTATAATATGTTCAATAGGAGCTTCAGAGGAATCAATAGACTAAGGAAACTGACGGGAAAGGTCCTCAGCCTTTTTATTTTTGGTCCCAGGAAGATAAGAGACCACAAAGTTAAAATGGGAAAAGAACAAGACCCATCTGGCCTGTAGTGGATTGAGTCGATGAACAGTCTCTAGGTACGTCAGATTTTTGCGGTCAGTGAGAATCTGAATAGGATTGGTGGTACCTTCTAGCCAATGACGCCATTCAGTCAGGGCCATCTTAATGGCTAAGAGTTCATGATTACCCACATCGTAATTCCTCTCTGCAGCATTTAGAGAAAAAGGCTACAGGGTATAACTTGGAAGTTAAAGGATCCCTTTGAGTTAAGACTACTCTAGCTCCGATCTCAGAGGCATCAACCTCTAAAGTGAATTGCAGTTCAGAATTTGGATGGCGCAGTACAGGAGCATAACAAAAGGCCTTTTTTAGAAGAGAGAAGGCATGCATGGCTTCAGGATGCCAATTTTTGCAGTCTTTGTTCCGTTTAGTCAATTTAGTGAGTGGAGCAACTATCTGGGAAAAGTTCTTTATAAACTTGCGGTAACATTTGGAGAACCCCAAGAATCTCTGTAGTTCCTTTAATGAAGTTGGTTGAAGCCATTCCAGAACTGCTGTGAGCTTAGAAGGATCCATGCAAAACCCTCCGAGATTAGATACCCAAGGAACTGGATCTGGACTTAATCAATCTCACATTTCTCCAGTTTGGCTACCAGAGAATTGTCTCTGAGGCAGAGAAGTACCTGTCTCATGTGTTCATGATGCTCCTCAAGGGTGGAAGAGAAAATAAGGATATCATCCAGGTAGACGATGACAGTGCGATTGAGGAGGTCACGGAAGACATCACTGATAAATGCTTGAAAGACTGCAGGGGCATTACACAGCCCAAAGGGCATTAGGAGGTATTTGTAATGCCCTGATCTTGTGTTGAAGGCGGTCTTCCATTAATGCCCTAGGAAGATACGAATCAGATTGTATGCCCCACGTAGGTTCAGCTTAGTGAAATAGCAAGCATTCTGAAGTGAATAATAAAGTTCAGTGATCAAAGTAATGGGATAGCGATTCTTGATAGTGATGTTGTTTAAGGCTCTGTAGTCAATACAGGGTCTGAGCCCACCATCCTTCTTACTAACGAAAGAGAAGTCAGCCCCGGCAGTAGAGGAGGAAGGGCGAATAAAACCTTTAGCTATGTTTTCTTGAATAAAGTACTCCATGGCCATGGTTTCAGCTTTGGAGAGTGGATAAGTCCTCCCTTTAGGAAGTGGGGCTCCAGGAAAGAGGTTCATTTTGAAGTCGTAAGGATGGTGGGGTGGCAGCACATCAGTGGCTTTCTTTCCAAACACATCTGTGAAATCCGCATATACTGATTCAAGGCTTGAAGGGGTCTGTAGACTGGCTATGGGGATGTAGAGCAGAGGAGTAGCCTTAGCAAGGCAGGAGTGGAAGCAGGAGGTACCCCAGGAGGCCAACTGTCCCCCAGCCCAGTCGAACTGTGGATTGTGTATACAAAGTTAAGGAAGACCCAAGATGACAGGTTGTGCTGGAGAATGAATGACATCGAAACTGCAACTGTTTGGTATGAAGGACTCCCACAGTCAGGGTTAGGGGTGCTGATTCAAAATGGATTAAACCTGATCCAAGGGGAGTGCCATCCAGAGCAGTTATCTTGAGACATTGCTTTTTCGGCAAAAGAGGTAAGCCTGCCTGAATCATAAAACAGTGATCAAGAAAATTTCCAGCTGCCCCTGAATCAATAAAGGTTTGAGCTTGGACAGAATTCTGAAGGAAGGTCAGGGTAACAGGTACCAGGATCTGAGAGGAGTGAGGGGTTTAGTAGTGATCAAACTTAGAGGTACCTCAATATTATCCTCTAAGCATTGCCTTTTCCCAGCAGAATATCACAATTCTTAAGCTGGTGTGAGTTAGAACCACAATAGAAAAATAGTCTCAATCTCCTTCTTCTCTGTCTTTTGGACTCAGAGGGTTTGAGGGAGGAGACATCCATGGGTTCCTCTACAGAGTTTACTGGAGGTGCTGAGAGAGAAGAGGATAATCTAGAGACCGGACGAATGAGAGGACGAGAGGGAAGGATTCTACAAGTCCTGTCTCTCTCAGCTTGTCTCTCCTGGAAGCGAGAATCTAGACTGATACAAAGTGTTATAAAGACATTCAAGGAAGAAGGAACATCACGATAAGTAAGTTCATCCTTGATGTGTTCATGCAAACCTCCCCTAAAGGCCGCCTTGAGAGCACTGCCATCCCAACTGGTCTCAATTGCCAAGGTACGAAACTCGATGGCATTATTGTGCCACAGTTTTATTGCTCTGGCGGAGATCCAGGAGAGAGTATTCTGCAGCAGAAGCACAGCCAGAAGTCGAAAAGACAGAAGAAATGAAAGCATCAGCATCGTTCAGGAGTTGAGCGCTCTTTTCCAAAAGGGGGGAGACCCAGGCTAGGGCCTTGTCTTTCAATAAGGAAATTATAAAGGTGACCGTTGACTGATGAGACTGGAAGGTGTGAGGATCATTGCAAAAGTGCAGCCTGCACTGGTTAAGAAAACCCCTACAATCGGTAGTACCTTCATATTTGTCAGGCAATGGTATCCGGAGTATACTTTCAGAAGCAGGGGAAGAAGTTGCAGCAGTAGGAGCAGAGACCGGCAGTGTAACTACAGGAACAGTATCGTTCTCTGCAACTAGTGAGGAGAGCTTAGCGGTTATAGCCTCTAGTTTAGAATTCACACTCTGCAATTGTATGGTATGGGTTCCCAGCATCTGTCCTTGAAGATAAACTGCTCTTGCTACCTCATTTGGGTCCATGGTCCAAGTATAATGTAATGCTCGTGGGATATTCCTCTATCAGACCAAACGTGGCCAGTAGTCTTCTTATCCCAGCGTCAAGCTGAAATGATAGGAAATATCCCAGAGCAGAGAAAGTTTGTAAAATGAGGTAAGCAGTGCTCACAGTAGGCAGAGTAATCTTTAGCGGCAACATGAAGGAAATCCAGCAGTATGGCAGTTCAGGGATAAACCAATAGAAGGACCGGAAACAGACAGGAGTCAGCAACATAGGAAATCGAGTAATATAACAGTTCAGGGATAAACCAATAGAATGGTCAGGCAGGCAGAGTTCGGTAACAGTATAGCAATCCAATTGTTCAGGGGTTAAGCAGGTAGAGTGGTCAGACAGGCAGAGTTCAGCAACAGTGTAGCAATCCAGTACTTTAGGCTTTAAGCACAAATAGTAGTCAGACAGGCAGAGTTTAGCAACGGTATGGCAATCCAGTACTTTAAGGGTTAAGCACACAGAGTAATCAGACAGGCAGAGTTTAGCAATGTTATGGCAATCCAGCACTTTAGAGGTTAAGCAAGCAGAGTAGTTAGACAGGCAGAGTTCAGTAATGTAATAGCAATCCAGCACATACAGATAATAGCACCCAGGAGCACACACTGTAACACCTATACTTGAACAGTGATATAAGGTGAATGGAGTACTTACGTAGGTGCATATAGGCACCAAGGAGGACACACAGGTGTAATTAGGAGCGGCATCCAAAAGAGAGAGACAGCGTGTGGCGATGACGTCCTCGCGGCACGCTCTGAACCACTGCCTGCGTCTATGGCAACAGCCATAGCAACGAGTCACCACCGTCGTGTCTATGGCAACAGCCATAGTGAGCAGCGGCGTGGCGGTGGTTTGACAATTATGGACAATAACCTCTTTCATGTGATGGGTATTTTGGGTATGTGGATTGCATGCTGTTTTTGTTGGATAGAAGCACCTTTGGGGACACTGCCCCCATATAGTAAATACATAATTTTGACAGTGGCTTTGAGACCCACACTTTTAAATCTGGGGTCTCATATCACTTTGTGTATAATGGGGGAATGGATGGTCTAAATTACCCACTCCCCTCCTCAAACATAGTACAGTTGTATACTTATTATGGTAATCACCTAAGAAGTAGAGGGGTGTGACCCCTCTTTTTAGTGGGGCAGAAGTATGCCCCTCTAATCCAAACAGAGCTCCATCAGAGCCCTCCTCTACCTCAAGTTAAAAAGCATTTTAAATAATTCTACAGGTAGACCATTTTTTTCAAATAAGTCACTTGTTTCTGTAAGTGGCCTGGGGAATGAGATGTGAGCTTGCAAAACCCTCCACCCCCTGGTTTACTTTCTCTAGTTACCTGCCCCCATGTTGTCATCACAGGGTCTTCAAGAAGGTGACAGCTATGGGGATGAAGACTATAGTCCTCTTTCCCCATCTGTGGTGCAAAGGTCGGTCCCCAGGGTACAGATTGGTACAGAGAACCCTCTTGATGAAGACCAATGTTCATTATCTTTCTCATCTTGCGCACCTAAGAAGTTAATGTCCTTTTTAAAAATGTATTGTCTATATAGAACAAGATTTAAATAAGTACATGAAAACACTACAGAGAGGAGACAAGTAATACAATAAAGGAATATATATATATATATATATATATATATATATATATATATATATATATATATATATATATATATATATATATAAAATATTCTAGCACTACAATTTGTTTCCATGCATTTTAATTAAAAGATAAAAAAACAACAAAAAGGGTTGATGGCCCTATAGGGGGCACTAAATACAGAGCTCAGTATATAGACAAACTCTCAAGAGTGATAGTCTCTCTTCAATATCAAAGCCCAACAGTTAGCCAGGGTAAAAAGTTTTTTGGTATAATCACCCGTCCCAATGACAGTCCTTTATGATTTTATGGTAATCATGGGATATATAAATATGATGGACGAGCAGAAGATCCGTGGATGAAAGGCAGCGCTCAAACTTCACCATGAAAGGTCAACAGCTCTAAAAACAACAAGGAAATGAGAGAGGTGCCGTATGTGTGAATCAATCAACAACTGTAGAAAAGCACAAGGGTAGTACAGGGTACTCACATTCTGTGAAGGCACTCCAATGTGCCAATAGATGCAGGCTGGTTTTCAAGCATCACTTGTTTGTGCACATAACAGCATGAGTTGTTGTTTTTAATATTGTTTTTACCTTTATATTAAAACATATTTTTAATTATACACTCTCATTGCTGAGTGCATTAGTCTACGCTATCTTGGGGTGCTGCCTCCCCTGGGATTCCAGTATTTGCCTGTATCAGCTAGCTGGTCTGCTGTTGAAAACCAGCCTGCATCTATTGGCACATTGGAGTGACTTCACAGAATGTGAGTACCCTGTACTATCCTTGTGCTTTTCTACAGTTGTTGATTGATTCACACATACGGTGCCTCTCTCCTTTCCTTGTTAATTAAAAGATACAAAAAAAGAAGAACAATATCAAAATAAACAAACAAATAATCTTAAAATAAAGGAAACAAATTTTCTCCAACATTGGTGTGTCCGGTCCACGGCGTCATCCTTACTTGTGGGATATTCTCTTCCCCAACAGGAAATGGCAAAGAGTCCCAGCAAAGCTGGCCATATAGTCCCTCCTAGGCTCCGCCCACCCCAGTCATTCTCTTTGCCGTTGCACAGGCAACATCTCCACGGAGATGGTTAAGAGTTTTTTGGTGATTTAATGTAGTTTTTATTCTTCTATCAAGTGTTTGTTATTTTAAAATAGTGCTGGTATGTACTATTTACTCTGAAACAGAAAAGGATGAAGATTTCTGTTTGTAAGAGGAAGATGATTTTAGCAGACAGTAACTAAAATCGATTGCTGTTTCCACACAGGACTGTTGAGATGAAGTAACTTCAGTTGGGGGAAACAGTTAGCAGACTTTTTCTGCTTAAAGGTATGACTAACCATATTTCTAACAAGACTGAGTAATGCTGGAAGGCTGTCATTTCCCCTCATGGGGACCGGTAAGCCATTTTCTTAGTTAAACATATAAGAATAAAGGGCTTAAAAAAGGGCTAAAAAACTGGTAGACATTTTTATGGGCTAATTCGATTGCTTTATTGGGGCATATTATTCAGATTCTAGCTAACAATTGGCATTATAATCTTGGGGAACGTTTAAAAAACGGCAGGCACTGTGTTGGACACCTTTTTTAGTCAGAGGGCCTTTCTAGTTATAGATTGAGCCTCATTTTCGCGCCATTACTGCGCAGTTGTTTTTGGAGAGCAGGGCATGCAGATGCATGTGTGAGGATCTAAGAATCATTAAAAAAGCTTCTAGAAGGCGTCATTTGGTATCGTATTCCCCTCTGGGCTTGGTTGGGTCTCAGCAAAGACTATAGCTGGGACTGTATAGGGGTTAAATTTAAAAACGGCTCCGGTTCCGTTATTTTAAGGGTTAAAGCTCTGAAATTTGGTGTGCAATACTTTTAATGCTTTAAGACACTGTGGTGAAATTTTGGTAATTTTTGAACAATTCCTTCATACTTTTTCACATATTCAGTAATAAAGTGTTTTCAGTTTGAAATTTAAAGAGACAGTAACGGTTTTATTTTAAAACGTTTTTTGTGCTTTGTTGACAAGTTTAAGCCTGTTTAACATGTCTGTACCTTCAGATAAGCTATGTTCTATATGTATGAAAGCCAATGTGTCTCCCCATTTAAATTTATGTGATAATTGTGCCATAGCGTCCAAACAAAGTAAGGACAGTAATGCCACAGATAATGATATTGCCCAAGATGATTCCTCAAATGAGGGGAGTAAACATGATACTACATCATCCACTACTGTGTCTACACCAGTTTTGCCCACACAGGAGGCCCCTAGTACATCTAGTGCGCCAATACTTATTACCATGCAACAATTAACGGCTGTAATGGATAACTCTATAGCAAATCTTTTATCCAAAATGCCTATTTATCAGAGAAAGCGCGATTGCTCTGTTTTAAACACTGAAGAGCAAGAGGGCGCTGATGATAATTGTTCTGACATACCCTCACACCAATCTCAAGGGGCCATGAGGGAGGTTTTGTCTGATGGAGAAATCTCAGATTCAGAAAAAATTTCTCATCAAGCTGAACCTGATGTTGTGACATTTAAATTTAAATTAGTACAATTTGTACAGCAAGGTTACCTTCTACAACCAATTTCATGCATTGTTCCTGTCACTACGGCAGCGTGTTTCTGGTTGGAGGAACTAGAAAAGTCGCTCAGTAGAGAAACTCCATATGAGGAGGTTATGGACAGAGTTCACGCACTTAAATTGGCTAACTCTTTTGTTTTAGATGCCGCTTTGCAATTAGCTAGATTAGCGGCGAAAAATTCAGGGTTTGCTATCGTGGCGCGCAGAGCGCTTTGGCTAAAGTCTTGGTCAGCGGATGTGTCTTCCAAGACAAAATTGCTTAACATCCCTTTCAAAGGTAAAACATTATTTGGACCAGAATTGAAAGAGATTATTTCAGACATCACTGGGGGAAAGGGCCACGCCCTCCCACAGGATAGGTCTTTTAAGGCTAAAAATAAGCCTAATTTTCGTCCCTTTCGCAGAAACGGACCAGCCTCTAATTCTGCATCCTCTAAGCAAGAGGGTAATGCCTCACAGCCCAAACCAGCCTGGAAACCAATGCAAGGCTGGAACAAGGGTAAGCAGGCCAAGAAGCCTACCACTGCTACCAAAACAGCATGAAGGGATAGCCCCCGATCCGGGACCGGATCTAGTGGGGGGCAGACTCTCTCTCTTTGCTCAGGCTTGGGCAAGAGATGTTCAGGATCCTTGGGCGCTAGAAATAGTTTCTCAAGGTTATCTCCTGGAATTCAAGGAACTACCCCCAAGGGGAAGGTTCCACAGGTCTCACTTATCCTCAAACCAAATAAAGAGACAGGCATTCTTACATTGTGTAGAAGACCTGTTAAAGATGGGAGTAATACATCCAGTTCCAATAAGAGAACAAGGAATGGGATTTTATTCCAATCTGTTCGTAGTTCCCAAAAAAGAGGGAACATTCAGACCAATTTTGGATTTGAAGATCCTAAACAAATTTCTCAGGGTACCATCGTTCAAAATGGAAACTATTCGAACGATCCTACCCACCATCCAGGAAAGTCAATTTATGACTACCGTGGATTTAAAGGATGCGTACCTACATATTCCTATCCACAAGGAACATCATCAGTTCCTAAGGTTCGCTTTTCTGGACAAGCATTACCAGTTTGTGGCACTTCCATTCGGATTAGCCACTGCTCCAAGGATTTTCACAAAGGTACTAGGGTCCCTTCTAGCGGTTCTAAGATCAAGGGGCATTGCAGTAGTACCTTACTTGGACGACATCCTAATACAAGCGTCGTCCCTGTCAAAAGCAAAGGCTCATACGGACATCGTCCTAGCGTTTCTCAGATCTCACGGATGGAAGGTGAACAAAGAAAAAAGTTCTCTGTCCCCGTTGACAAGAGTTCCCTTCTTGGGAACAATAATAGATTCCTTAGAAATGAGGATTTTTCTGACAGAGGTCAGAAAATCAAAACTTCTAAGCTCTTGTCAAGTACTTCATTCTGTTCCTCGTCCTTCCATAGCGCAGTGCATGGAAGTAATAGGATTGATGGTTGCAACAATGGACATAGTTCCTTTTGCACGAATTCATCTAAGACCATTACAACTGTGCATGCTCAAACAGTGGAATGGGGATTATACAGACTTGTCTCCGATGATTCAAGTAGATCAAAAGACCAGAGATTCACTCCGTTGGTGGCTGACCCTGGACAATCTGTCCCAGGGAATGAGCTTCCGCAGACCAGAGTGGGTCATTGTCACGACCGACGCCAGTCTAGTGGGCTGGGGCGCGGTCTGGGAATCCCTGAAAGCTCAGGGTCTATGGTCTCGGGAAGAGTCTTTTCTCCCGATAAACATTCTGGAACTGAGAGCGATATTCAATGCTCTCAGAGCTTGGCCTCAACTAGCAAAGGCCAAATTCATAAGGTTCCAATCAGACAACATGACGACCGTTGCATATATCAATCATCAGGGGGGAACAAGGAGTTCCCTGGCGATGAAAGAAGTGACCAAAATAATTCAATGGGCGGAGGATCACTCCTGCCACTTGTCTGCGATCCACATCCCAGGAGTGGAAAATTGGGAAGTGGATTTTCTGAGTCGTCAGACATTCCATCCAGGGGAGTGGGAACTCCATCCGGAAATCTCTGCCCAAATAACTCAATTATTCCAGACATGGATCTGATGGCGTCTCGTCAGAACTTCAAGGTTCCTTGCTACGGGTCCAGATCCAGAGATCCCAAGGCGACCCTAGTGGATGCACTAGTAGCGCCTTGGACCTTCAACCTAGCTTATGTACCCACCGTTTCCTCTCATTCCCAGGCTGGTAGCCAGGATCAATCAGGAGAGGGCCTCGGTGATCTTGATAGCTCCTGGGTGGCCACGCAGGACTTGGTATGCAGACCTGGTGAATATGTCATCGGCTCCACCATGGAAGCTACCTTTGAGACAGGACCTTCTTGTTCAGGGTCCATTCGAACATCCGAATCTGGTTTCCCTCCAACTGACGGCTTGGAGATTGAACGCTTGATTTTATCAAAGCGTGGGTTTTCAGATTCTGTAATAGATACTCTGATTCAGGCTAGAAAGCCTGTAACTAGAAAAATTTACCATAAAATATGGAAAAAATATATCTGTTGGTGTGAATCCAAAGGATTTCCATGGAACAAGATAAAAATTCCTAAGATTCTATCCTTTCTACAAGAAGGTTTGGAGAAAGGATTATCTGCAAGTTCTCTAAAGGGACAGATCTCTGCTTTATCTGTTTTACTGCACAAAAGACTGGCAGCTGTGCCAGATGTTCAAGCATTTGTTCAGGCTCTGGTTAGGATCAAGCCTGTTTACAGACCTCTGACTCCTCCCTGGAGTCTAAATCTAGTTCTTTCAGTTCTTCAAGGGGTTCCGTTTGAACCTTTACATTCCATAGATATTAAGTTACTATCTTGGAAAGTTTTGTTTTTGGTTGCTATTTCTTCTGCTAGAAGAGTTTCAGAGTTATCTGCTCTGCAGTGTTCTCCGCCCTATCTGGTGTTCCATGCAGATAAGGTGGTTTTGCGTACTAAGCCTGGTTTTCTTCCTAAAGTTGTTTCTAACAAAAATATTAACCAGGAGATAGTTGCACCTTCTTTGTGTCCGAATCCAGTTTCAAAGAAGGAACGTTTGTTACACAATTTGGACGTAGTCCGTGCTCTAAAATTCTATTTAGAGGCTACTAAAGATTTCAGACAAACATCTTCCTTGTTTGTTGTTTATTCTGGTAAAAGGAGAGGTCAAAAAGCGACTTCTACCTCTCTTTCCTTTTGGCTTAAAAGCATCATCCGATTGGCTTATGAGACTGCCGGACGGCAGCCTCCTGAAAGAATCACAGCTCACTCCACTAGGGCTGTGGCTTCCACATGGGCCTTCAAGAACGAGGCTTCTGTTGACCAGATATGTAAGGCAGCGACTTGGTCTTCACTGCACACTTTTGCCAAATTTTACAAATTTGATACTTTTGCTTCTTCGGAGGCTATTTTTGGGAGAAAGGTTTTGCAAGCTGTGGTGCCTTCCGTTTAGGTAACCTGATTTGCTCCCTCCCTTCATCCGTGTCCTAAAGCTTTGGTATTGGTTCCCACAAGTAAGGATGACGCCGTGGACCGGACACACCAATGTTGGAGAAAACAGAATTTATGCTTACCTGATAAATTACTTTCTCCAACGGTGTGTCCGGTCCACGGCCCACCCTGGTTTTTTTAATCAGGTCTGATGAATTATTTTCTCTAACTACAGTCACCACGGTACCATATGGTTTCTCCTATATATATTTCCTCCTGTCCGTCAGTCGAATGACTGGGGTGGGCGGAGCCTAGGAGGGACTATATGGCCAGCTTTGCTGGGACTCTTTGCCATTTCCTGTTGGGGAAGAGAATATCCCACAAGTAAGGATGACGCCGTGGACCGGACACACCGTTGGAGAAAGTAATTTATCAGGTAAGCATAAATTCTGTTATATAGCAATATATATCAGTCTATACTAGAATTGTTTCTGTAAATCCAAGAAGAGACTTTAAACGAACAATAAACGTATTCATGCAGCTTCCTGTATGAGAAGCACAAAACGAGTAATGCATTTTTGGTTTACCAAATGAGTATGTTAAAGGGACACTCAATCAAAATTAAACTTTCATTATTCAGATAGAGCATGCCATTTTAAACAACTTTCAAATTTACTTCCATTATCTAAATGTGCACAGTCTTTTTATATTTAAACTGTTTGAGTCACCAGCTCATACTGAGCATGTGCAAGAATAAGTGTGTATGCATTTGTGAATGGCTGATTGCTGTCACATGGTATGTGTATGCATTTGTGAGTGGCTGATGGCTGTCACATGGTACAGGGGGAGTAGAAAACGACATAACTTTTAAAATTGTCAGAAAAAAAATCTACTACTCATTTGAAGTTCAGACTAAGTGCTATTGCATTGTCTTGTTATCTTGCATTTGTTGATTATGCAAATCTACTGTGTTGACTGGTCCTTTAAGCTTTTCCCTTTCACCAATTTCCCTGTTTCTAAAAACAGTATGGCCCTTTCTAATCGATCACCACCATGTACATGTTTAAGGTGAATGAAAATGCATTGTGATTCAAACATAGGCAGTAGAAGAAAGTAAAGGGGGAAGCCTTTCCTATTACCTTCCCTTAAATAGACAAATTACTCAAACTGATAATTTCATAGTCATGAAAAAACATATTAAGATTACGTGTTCCTCCTAAATGTGCATACACCAATAAACGCCAGAGCAGGAGCAGAAAAGAAAAAACGAGTGCCCGGTCTGTTTTTGCTTCCCTGTTGAAATTATTGTTTGCATGAAAAGGTGAAATGCTTCATTCATGATAATAACGAGAATAAAATATGTTTTAAAATAGCACACATTGTGTTAATACATATTCAGAATTCACTGTGCAAGGGCAACAGAACATGTAGATCAAAAAATGAAATTATAACATTTAAAAGTATCTTTTTTGCTAAAAATTCTCTGTCAGGGGAGTTTTAGCCTTCAAACAATGAGGTATGGCTATTCACATTTCCTCAGAAGTATTTTTTCCTAGCAGCTAAATCTATTATTTGATTTAGATAGGAAACTGTCATGGAAAGCCAAGTATGTGCTTAATTTTATGACTAAAACATTTGTCTGTGTCCATTCAAGTGAGCCAAAAAAAAATGAGTAAATCTTTAAATTATTCATTAATTTAATCATCTGTGTTTTGGGGATATTTAATTTCTTTTAACTTTTTAACCTTGACGTTTTTCCATATGTATTTTTGTTTCTGACTAATTTTGTTCATAGTTAAAAAAAAAAAAAGAAGTAATAAAGAGTCTTCCTCACAATCTGCAAATTATTTTTTAAACCAATTATAAATGTCTTAAAGATATAAAAAAAAAACTGCTGGGTGGCATGTCCGGGCAGCGGCCATGTTTGATCGCAACATCAGGAGATCCTGCTAAAGCTAACCCACCAGTTATTGCTAATACATGGGATCAGCCTGTCAGAAAACACACATATTCGGACACCTCAACATCTGTAGACTCTATTGATCTAAATCCCAGTATATTAATGAATGCTGAGACCTGATCTGGACGACCTCAGGTGGTGACCTAACACGCGGCCTCAGACCCCCCTCAGCAAGATAGCTGGGTAACACAGGCAGACTGCCATACCTTTAAGTTATAACCCACTTGTAGCTCTTAACTGATTCCGCTTTTGCTGTGGGGACTGCTCAAGTTGACCTAGAGTTGCTCCACTCCTAGCATGGATCGCCTAAATCAATAGGAGATGACAGTGACGCAGCTATTAAAAGATTACTTTGCAGCACAAGAGGGAGGAGAGGGAGATTTAAAACTTTTCTGCGCTGCCTTGTTTAAGGTATGCCTTAGCTCCTGGGGAGACCTATGTTCCCTGTTTGAAATAGTCGTGAAGCCATCGCATTGGGGATCGCATCCACGGGTACAACTAAATTTGAACCAGGAACTTAGACAAGAAGGCACTGATTTGGTGGAGATTGATGTAAATGGGCAGATAGCACAGATGCCACCGGAAGATCTCCATTACCAAACGATAGCACAGCCCTCAGGGAAAACTATTGCTCCAAAACCCTTAGCAGACAGTAGGGCTATAAGGACAGTTCCTGGATATTCCCATGACAAGCAGTCAAGCTCAATTGCCCTTACAAATCTGAAAGCCCTCACCTTAAAGGACCAATAAACACAGTAGATTTGCATAATTAACAAATGCAAGATAACAAGACAGTACAATAGCATTTACTCTGAATTCTTTTCTAACACATTTCAAAGTTATTTATATTTCCACTCCCCCTGTACCATGTGATAGCAATCAGCCAATCACAAATGCATATACGTATAGTCTAAGTTCTTGCACATGCTCAGTAGGAGCTGGTGACTCAAAAAAGTGTAAATATAAAAGACTGCACATTTTTTTTAATAGAAGTAAATTGGAAAGTTGTTTAAAATGACATGCTGTATCTGAATCATGAACATTTAATAAAACTTGAGTGTTCCTTTAAAGAGGAGATGGAACACGCAGTGTTTCGCAGAAGATGACATCAACCCAGCTTAGATCTGGCAGAAGAGCCGACAATTGGCTCAACATCCATGGACATGGAAGAACTGCCCTCTATATGGCTACTAGTGATGTCCAGTTCATGAACAAATCGTTCATTTGAACTGGATCTTTTCAGTGAACTGTATGAATCAGTTCACCAGACTGAACTGATTCGTTTCAAACAGTTCACTTCCTGAGTCTGCAGCAGCTCTGGTAATACGATCCTAGAGTGTGTACTGCTTCTGCTAACTCCTCCTTTGCAATGAATCAGACAGTCTCACTCTAGGATCATATTACCAGTACTGTTACTGATTCAAGAAGTGAACTGTTTGCAAACGAATCAGTGTACTGTTAACTCCTTTGCAATGAATCATTCAGTTAACAGTACACTGATTCAAAGATACCCCTAACTGCACCTAAATTAACCCTTACAAAAGTAGCAGGTATCAACCTTATATTTATAAACCAAAACTCTGTATGGCTTATAAATAAATATAAGGTTGAGACCTGCTGCTTCTGTAAGGGTTAATTTAAGGTGCAGTTAGAGGTATCTTTGAATCAGTGTACTGTTAACTGAACGATTCATTGCAAAGGAGTCAGTTAACAGTACACTGATTCAAATATACCCCAAACTGCACCTTAAATTAACCCTTAGAGAAGCAGCAGGTCTCACCCTTATATTTATTTATAAGCTATACAGAGTACTAGTAGATATGCATATCTTAGCAAAATACATACAACACAGTACATAGAACAGAGTATACAGCATGCTCTGTTCTATGTACTGTGTTGTATGTATCTGTGAAGGAGACAACGCTGCCTGGCTGTGAGGACTCGGGAGGAGCTGAACTGTTAGACACTGAATCATGAGTCATGAACAACTCACACAGTCAGTGACTCATGATTCAGGAACGAATCTGCGGCTCTACAGTTCACCTACTGAACATGAGGTAGAGCCTCTATCTCATGTTCAGTAGGTGAACTGGTGAATCGGTTCATGAACCGGTTCAGTTAATCGAACTGTCCGAAATGAACCGATTCACCCAAAAGAACCGAAATTCACATCACTAATGGCTACAGCCTAAATAAATCTGGTGTGGGTTAAGCTACTGACTCTCCATGACGGAGCTGAGATCCGGTATCCGGTACTAACACAGACTAGCCTGTATACTTCAAATATGTTCTAAATAACCAGTTGTCATTTAGTTATATTTATTCACACCCCAGTAACCTGTTTAATATTTTACGTTAGTAGTATTATCAGCCTGTTAATAGGGAGATCGATATTAGTACCCTGCTCACTCTATGATAATGAGAATGTTTTTTTTTTTTTATTGCCTATTCCTTTCCACGAGTTAGCTGCATAAAGGGGTAAGGTAGAGGCTCTTAGGAGTGATAGGATCTGGGTTTCCCAAAAGTATAAACAGGTGTTAATAGCTACACAGCTAGGATTAATATGATTAAATAATTACAGCTGCTACACTGTTAGCTGCTTCTACCGGATATCAATAGTTGCAAAACTAACAAACTCAGTTATTAGAAGATAGTCACCTTAATTCTCTACTATTTAATATAGGGTTTATTGCACAGGCTTACTCACGTGGCCTGCTTGGAGACCATTACCATGTGTATGTATATATATATGTGTATATTGGTGTGTATGTGTATGTATATATATATATGTGTATATTGGTGTGTATGTGTATGTATATATATATATGTGTATATTGGTGTGTATGTGTATGTATATATATATATATGTGTATATTGGTGTGTATGTGTATGTATATATATATATGTGTATATTGGTGTGTATGTGTATGTATATATATATGTGTATATTGGTGTGTATGTGTATGTATATATAGGCTTACCATACGTCCCGTTTTTACCGGGATTGTCCCTGTTTTGAGCCCCTGTCCCAGTGTCCAACACGTTTTTCATTTTTGTTGCGGCCGCCGGTGTTCTATCAATCATTCCAGCAAATTCATCAGACTAGCGTAGTCTGATGAATTAGCTGGAATGATAGAACACCGGCAAATCTGTGAATTTAGCTTTGTTGGGCATGCAGCATGCACTGCCTTTTACAGCTGTCTGCTGCCCGTCGGAATGTGCGACCGTGACGTCACCACATTCCTGCAACAGATGGGTCACAGAATCCGACTGATAACGTGTGCTCCACCACTGCTTCACACTCAGTGTTTTAGGCGCCTTCAACTTAGGAGAACGCATCATGGGGCTGCACACTGTGGCTTCCTGTTGCTGAAGCAAATACCAACAAAAAAAAATTCTTGACTTTTGCAGATCTTCTTGCTGATAATGATAAGTACGTGTGAGTTACTTACTACAATACAATATTACTTGATCTTTTCCTTTTTTTCATATGCAACCACATATCTTAGGCTGCTATCTCTATCTGCTATGTGGTGTTATTATTCATTTATATTATTAGATATCTCCATTAATAATTGTGCTTCTGGGGTCACTCATCAATCATCATTAATTATGGATGGTAAACTAATAATTGTGCTGCTGGTCATTAATTATGTCAATATAATTGTGCTGCTGGAGTCAACTCATCATCATTAAATTAATGATGATGATTGATGACCCCAACAGCACAATTATATTAACATAATTAGTGATGCCCAGCAGGACAATTATATTAACATAATTAATGATGATGACCCCCAGCAGCACAATTAAATTAACATAATTAATGATGATGACCCCAGCAGCACAATTAAATTAACATAATTAATGATGATGACCCTAGCAGCACACTTATATTACCTTCATTAATGTAATTAATTATGTTAATATAATTGTGCTGCTGGGGGTCATTATCATTAATTATGTTAATATAATTGTGCTGCTAGGGTTATCACATCATTAAGTATGTTAATATAATTGTGCTGCTAGGGTCATCATGTCATTAAGTATGTTAATATAATTGTGCTGCTGGGGTCATCATTAAATTAATTGATGTCACTAATTATGTTAATATAATTGTGCTGCTGGGGTCATCCTCATTAAATAAATTATTGTCACTAATTATGTCAATATAATTGTGCTGCTGGGGTCAACTCATCATTAAATTAATGATGATGATGATGATGGATGACCCCAGCAGCACAATTATATTAACATAATTAATGATGATGACCTCAGCAGCACAATTAAATTAACATAATTAATAACATTAATTAATTTAATGATGATGTTGACCCCCAGCAGCACAATTAAATTAACATAATTAATTATGATGACCCCAGCAGCACAATTATAATTAATGATGATGAGTAACCCCAGCAGCACAATTATATTACTATAATTAATGATGATGACGCCAGCAGCACAATTATATTACCATAATTAATGATGATGACCCCAGCAACACAATATATTACCATAATTAACGATCATGAGCACAGCAGCACAATTATATTACCATCCATAATTAATGTAATTGTGCTGCTGGGGTCATCATCATCATCATTATGTTAATTTAATTGTGCTGCTGGGGTCATCATCATTAATTATGTCAATATAATTGTGCTGCTGGGGTCAACTCATCATTAAATTAATGATGATGATGATGGATGACCCCAGCAGCACAATTATATTAACATAATTAATGATGATGACCCCAGCAGCACAATTATCTTAACATAATTAATGATGCTCACCCCAGCAGCACAATTATATTAACATAATTAATGATGATGACCCCAGCAGCACAATTAAATTAGCATGATGATGATGACCCCAGCAGCACAATTACATTAATTATGGATGGTAATATAATTGTGCTGCTGTGCTCATGATTGTTAATTATGGTAATATATTGTGTTGCCGGGGTCATCATCATTAATTATGGTAATATAATTGTGCTGCTGGCGTCATCATCATTAATTATAGTAATATAATTGTGCTGCTGGGGTCATCATCATTATTATGGTAATATAATTGTGCTGCTGGGGTCATCATTATTAATTATGGTAATTGTGCTGCTGAGGTCATCATCATTAATTATGGTAATATAATTGTGCTGCTGGGGTCATCATCATTAATTATGGTAATATAATTGTGCTGCTGGGGTCATCATCATTAATTATGGTAATATAATTGTGCTGCTGGGGTCATAATCATTAATTATGGATGGTAATATAATTGTGCTGCTGGGGTCATCATCATTAATTATGGATGGTAATACAATTGTGCTGCAAAAAAATGTAATAATATAATTGTGCATGGAAAATTAGTTCTGGTCGACAAATGCCCCGCCCCTTGGCCACACCCCTGACCACACCCCCACTGGCACCGTGCCAAGTGGTCCCAGTTTCATCTCTAAAAATTATGGTAAGCCTATGTATATATATATAATATAATATAATATACTCTCTTCACTCTACCTATAACCATTCAGAGCTTTAACCCATGATGTCTCAATTTGAGATCTTAAAGCCCAACTTCAACCTTATATAGCCTAAAGTGATAGCCCTTGTCCTGCAGACAGCCGCTGAGTTTGTGGGATAGGACAAGCTAGTTTCTAAAAAAGGCTTAATATTTATGCGCAACTGGGCAGCTAATGTATGGGTTACAGTACGTGTATGCACTTCTAGACTAGCCACTGTCATTTTCAGGAAATATTTGAAGCTTTAGCAAGCTTATAAAATAATGCCTGTCATGAAAATGTTCTACCCCCATTAGGTACGAATATAATCTGTTATACCTTATGAACATAAATGTACTACAGATCTGTGATATAATTGTTATACTGTTCTTCTTGGTATAATATATTTTTGTCCTCTGCCTGGAATCTATACTCTTCCAGGTCTGCTATCCCTTATAACCTGCTTAAAGTTGATGTACAATTTTTTTTTTTAATCTCAAGTAGGCACATACACCGAGATTACGAGTTTTGCGGTAACAGGGGTGCGTTGCTAACGAGCATTTTTTTCTTAAGACAACGCTGGTAAAACAGGTTTTTTTAAACCTGGCGTTAGCCGCAAAAAGGTGAGCGTAGAGCAAAATTTATCTCAACATCTCACCTCAATACCAGCGTTGCTTACGGTAGCGGTAAGATGGCTAAATGTGCTCGTGCACGTTTTCCCCATAGGAATCAATAGGGCAGAATAGGCTGAAAAAAATCTAACACCTGCAAAAAAGCAATCAACTCCTAATGCAGCCCCATTGATTCCTATGGGGAAACAAAAGTTATGTCTACACCTAACACCCTAACATGAACCCCAAGTCTAAACACCCCTAATCTTACACTTATTAACCCCTAATCTGCCGCCCCCGACATCGTCGCCACCTGCATTATATTATTAACCCCTAATCTGCCTCTCCGGACAACGCCACCACCTACATTATCCCTATAAACCCCTAATCTGCTGCCCCATACATCGCCGCCACCTACATTATAGTTATTAACCCCTAATCTGCCCCCCCAATGTCACCGCAACCTACCCACAATTATTAACCCCTTATCTGCCGCCCCCATCGTTGCCGCTACTATATTAAATTTATTAACCCCTAAACCTAAGTCTAAACCTAAGTCTAACCCCCCTAACTTAAATATAATTTAAATAAATCTAAATAAATTATCTACAATTAAATAAATTATTCATATTTAAAACTAAATACTTACCTATAAAATAAACCATAAGATAGATACAATATAACTAATAGTTACATTTTTATCTATCTAACGGCTAGATTTAGAGTTTTGTCGGTAACGACCCGAAAAGCTAACGCCGGCTTTTTTCTGGCCGCACCATAAAAATAACTCTGGTATTGAGAGTCCACATAAAGGCTGCGTTAGGCTCCAAAAAAGGAGCGTAGAGCATATTTAACGCAGCTTCAACTCTCGATACCAGAGTTGCTTACGCAAGCGGCCAGCCTCAAAAATGTGCTTGTGCACGATTCCCCCATAGAAAACAATGGGGCTGTTTGAGCTGAAAAAAAACCTAACACCTGCAAAAAAGCGGCGTTCAGCTCCTAACGCAGCCCCATTGTTTGCTATGGGGAAACACTTCCTACGTCTGCACCTAACACTCTAACATGTACCCCGAGTCTAAACACCCCTAACCTTACACTTATTAACCCCTAATCTGCCGCCCCCGCTATCGCTGACCCCTGCATATTATTATTAACCCCTAATCTGCCGCTCCGTAAACCGCTGCTACTTACATTATCCCTATGTACCCCTAATCTGCTGCCCTAACATCGCCGACCCCTATATTATATTTATTAACCCCTAATCTGCCCCCCACAATGTCGCCTCCACCTGCCTACACTTATTAACCCCTAATCTGCCGAGCGGACCTGAGCGCTACTATAATAAAGTTATTAACCCCTAATCCGCCTCACAAACCCTATAATAAATAGTATTAACCCCTAATCTGCCCTCCCTAACATCGCCAACACCTAACTTCAATTATTAACCCCTAATCTGCCGACCGAATCTCGCCGCTATTCTAATAAATGTATTAACCCCTAAAGCTAAGTCTAACCCTAATACTAACACCCCCCTAAGTTAAATATAATTTAAATCTAACGAAATTAATTATCTCTTATTAAATAAATTATTCCTATTTAAAGCTAAATACTTACCTGTAAAATAAATCCTAATATAGCTACAATATAAATTATAATTATATTATAGCTATTTTAGGATTAATATTTATTTTACAGGCAACTTTGTAATTATTTTAACCATGTACAATAGCTATTAAATAGTTAAGAACTATTTAATAGTTACCTAGTTAAAATAATTACAAAATTACCTGTAAAATAAATCCTAACCTAAGTTACAATTAAACCTAACACTATATTATCATTAAATTAATTAAATAAAATACCTACAATTACCTACAATTAAACCTAACACTACACTATCAATAAATAAATTAAATACAATTCCTACAAATAACTACAATGAAATAAACTAACTAAAGTACAAAAAATAAAAAAGAACTAAGTTACAAAAAATAAAAAAATATTTACAAACATAAGAAAAATATTACAACAATTTTAAACTAATTACACCTACTCTAAGCCCCCTAATAAAATAACAAAGACCCCCAAAATAAAAAATGCCCTACCCTATTCTAAATTACTAAAGTTCAAAGCTCTTTTACCTTACCAGCCCTGAACAGGGCCCTTTGCGGGGCATGCCCCAAGAAGTTCAGCTCTTTTGCCTGTAAAAAAAAAAATACAATACCCCCCCCCCCAACATTACAACCCACCACCCACATACCCCTAATCTAACCCAAACCCCCCTTAAATAAACCTAACACTACGCTCCTGAAGATCATCCTACCTTGTCTTCACCTCACCAGGTATCAACGATCCATCCTGGCTCCAAAATCTTCATCCAACCCAAGCGGGGGCTGGCGATCCATCATCCGGTGGCTGAAGAGGTCCAGAAGAGGCTCCAAAGTCTTCATCCTATCCGGGAAGAAGAGGCGATCCGGACCGGCAACCATTTTGATCCAAGCGGCATCTTCTATCTTCATCCGATGACGACCGGCTCCATCCTGAAGACCTCCACCGCGGACCCATCTTCTTCCGGCGACGTCCAACTGAAGAATGACGGTTCCTTTAAGGGACGTCATCCAAGATGGCGTCCCTCGAATTCTGATTGGCTGATAGGATTCTATCAGCCAATCGGAATTAAGGTAGGAATATTCTGATTGGCTGATGGAATCAGCCAATCAGAATCAAGTTCAATCCGATTGGCTGATCCAATCCGCCAATCAGATTGAGCTCGCATTCTATTGGCTGATCGGAACAGCCAATAGAATGCGAGCTCAATCTGATTGGCTTTAAATAGGAATAATTTATTTAATAAGAGTTAATTAATTTCGTTAGATTAAAATTATATTTAATTTAGGGGGGTGTTAGTGTTAGGGTTAGACTTAGCTTTAGGGGTTAATACATTTATTATAATAGCGGTGAGCTCCGGTCGGCAGATTAGGGGTTAATAATTGAAGTTAGGTGTCGGCGATGTTAGGGAGGGCAGATTAGGGGTTAATACTATTTATTATAGGGTTAGTGAGGCGGATTAGGGGTTAATAACTTTATTATAGTAGCGGTGCGGTCCGCTCGGCAGATTAGGGGTTAATAAGTGTAGGCAGGTGGAGGCGACGTTGAGGGGGGCAGATTAGGGTTTAATAAATATAATATAGGGGTCGGTGGTGTTAGGGGCAGCAGATTAGGGGTACATAGGGATAACGTAGGTGGCGGCGCTTTGCGGTCGGCAGATTAGGAGTTAATAAGTGTAGGTAGCTGGCGGCGACGTTGTGGGGGGCAGATTAGGGGTTAATAAATATAATATAGGGGTCGGCGGTGTTAGGGGCAGCAGATTAGGGGTACATAAGGATAACGTAGGTGGCGGTCGGCAGATTAGGGGTTAAAAAAATTGAATCGATTGGCGGCGATGTGGGGGGACATCGGTTTAGGGGTACATAGGTAGTTTATGGGTGTTAGTGTACTTTAGAGTACAGTAGTTAAGAGCTTTATGAACCGGCGTTAGCCCAGAAAGCTCTTAACTACTGACTTTTTTCTGCGGCTGGAGTTTTGTCGTTAGATTTCTCTTGTAAGGTGTATCCAGTCCACGGATCATCCATTACTTGTGGGATATTCTCATTCCCAACAGGAAGTTGCAAGAGGACACCCACAGCAGAGCTGTAATATAGCTCCTCCCCTAACTGTCATAGCCAGTCATTCTCTTGCAACTCTCAACAAGCTAGGATGTTGTAGGAGAGAGTGGTTAAATATAGTTAGTTTATTTTCTTCAATCAAAAGTTTGTTATTTTTAAATAGTACCGGAGTTGTGCTATTTTATCTCAGGCAGTAAATAGAAGAAGAATCTGCCTGAGGTTTCTATGATCTTAGCAGGTTGTAACTAAGATCCATTGCTATTCTCACATATGTCTGAGGGGATTACACAGATGAGGTAACTTCAGCGAGAGAATGGCGTGCAGTTTTTTCTGCTATCAGGTATGTGCAGTTATAATTTTTTCTAGGGATGGAAAACACTAGAAAATGCTGCTGATACCGGATTAATGTAAGTTAAGCCTGAATACAGTGATTTAATAACGACTGGTATCATGCTTACTCCCAGGGGTAATACCCTTATGATATTGCAATATAAACGTTTCTGGCATGTTTAATCGTTTTTATATATGCATTGGTGATAAAACTTTATTGGGGCCTAGTTTTTTTTTTCCACATGGCTGGCTTAAATTTTGACTAGAAACAGTTTTACTGAGGCTTTCCACTGTTATAGTATAAAAGTTACAGTTGGTGCAGTTAAAATTACAAACTGTGACATCCAGCTTCCCTCAGGAGTCCCCTGTATGCTATAGGACATCTCTAAAGGGCTTAAAGGCTTTCCAAAGTCGTTTATTGGGGAAGGTAGGACCACAGCTTGCTGTGGCAGTTGGTTGTGACTGTTAAAAAAAAAAAAAAAAAAAGTCTATTTCGTTTTTTTGATCCGTTTTTTGAACTAAGGGGTTAATCATCCATTTGCAAGTGGATGCAATGCTCTGCTAGCCTATTACATACACTGTAAAAAATTTGTTTGATTTACTGCATTTTTTCACTGTTTTTCAAATTCTGACAAAATTTGTTTCTCTTAAAGGCACAGTACCATTTTTTATATTTGCTTGTTAACTTGATTTAAAGTGTTTTCCAAGCTTGCTAGTCTCATTGCTAGTCTGTATAAACATGTCTGACATAGAAGAAACTCCTTGTTCATTATGTTTAAAAGCCATGGTGGAACCCCCTCTGTGTACCAAATGTACTGATTTCATTTTATGCAATAAAGATCATATTCTGTTTCTAAAAAAATTATCACCAGAGGAATCTGACGAGGGGAAAGTTATGCCGACTAACTCTCCCCACGTGTCAGACCCTTTGACTCCCGCCCAAGGGACTCACGCTCAAATGGCGCCAAGTACATCTAGGGCGCCCATAGCGTTTACTTTACAAGACATGGCGGCAGTCATGGATAATACACTGTCAGCGGTATTAGCCAGACTACCTGAACTTAGAGGTTAGCAAGATAGCTCTGGGGTGAGACAAAATGCAGAGCATACTGACGCTTTAAGAACTATGTCTGATATTGCCTCACAATATGCAGAAGCTGAGGAAGGAGAGCTTCAGTCAGTGGGTGATGTTAATGACTCAGGAAAGATACCCGATTCTAATATTTCTACATTTAAATTTAAGCTTGAACACCTCCGCGTGTTACTTAGGGAGGTTTTAGCTGCTCTGAATGACTGTGATACCATTGCAGTGCCAGAGAAATTTTGTAGACTGGATAAATGCTTTGCAGTGCCGGTGTGTACTGATGTTTTTCCAATACCTAAAAGGTTTGCAGAAATTATTAATAAGGAATGGGATAGACCGTTCTCTTCCCCTCCTATTTTTAGAAAAATGTTTTCCAATAGACGCCACCACACAGGACTTATGGCAGACAGTCCCTAAGGTGGAGGGAGCAGTTTCTACTCTAGCAAAGCATACTACTATCCCTGTCGAGGACAGTTGTGCTTTTTTAGAGCCAATGGATAAAAAATTAGAAGGTTACCTTAAGAAAATATTTATTCAATAAGGTTTTATCCTACAGCCCATTGCATGCATTGCCCCTGTCACTGCTGCTGCAGCGTACTGGTTTGAGTCTCTGGAAAAGGCTTTACAGGTAGAGACTCCATTGGATGACATACTTGGCAAACTTAGAGCACTTAAGCTAGCCAATTATTTTATTTCTGATGCCATTGTTCATTTGAATAAACTAGCGGCTAAGAATTCTGGTTTTGCTATACAGGCGCGCAGAGCGCTATGGCTTAAATCATGGTCAGCTGATGTGACTTTAAAATCTAAGCTACTTAACATTCCCTTCAAGGGGCAGACCCTATTCGGGCCTGGTTTGAAGGAGATTATTGCTGATATCACGGGAGGAAAAGGTTGTGCCCTTCCTCAGGACAGGTCCAAATCTAGGGCCAAACAGTCTAATTTTCGTGCCTTTCGAAACTTCAAGGCAGGTGCAGCATCAACTTCCTCTAATAATAAACAAGAGGGAACTTTTGCTCAATCCAAGACGGTCTGGAGACCAAACCAGACCTGGAAAAAAGGTAAGCAGGTCAAAAAGCCTGCTGCTGCCTCTAAGACAGCATGAAGGAACGACCCCCTATCCGGTAACTGATCTAGTAGGGGGCAGACTTTCACTCTTCGCCCAGGCATGGGCAAGAGATGTTCAGGATCCCTGGGCGTTGGAAATTATATCCCAGGGATATCTTCTGGACTTCAAAGCTTCCCCCCCCAAAAGGGAGATTTCACCTTTCACAATTATCTGCAAACCAGATAAAGAGTGAGGCATTCTTACACTGTGTACGAAACCTCCTAGTTATGGGAGTGATCCATCCAGTTCCAAAGGAGGAACAGGAACAGGGTTTTTACTCAAATCTGTTTGTGGTTCCCAAAAAAGAGGGAACCTTCAGACCGATTTTGGATCTAAAGATCTTAAACAAATTCCTCAAAGTTCCGTCGTTCAAGATGGAAACTATTCGTACCATCCTACCAATGATCCAGGAGGGTCAATATATGACTACAGTGGATCTAAAGGATGCTTATCTTCACATTCCGATACACAAAGATCATCATCGGTTTCTCAGGTTTGCCTTTCAAGACAGGCATTACCAGTTGTAGCTCTTTCCTTTGGATTAGCTACAGCCCCATGAATCTTTACAAAGGTTCTAGGGTCGCTTTTGGCGGTCCTAAGGCCGCGGGGCATAGCAGTAGCCCCTTATTTAGACGACATCCTGATACAGGCATCAAACTTCCAAATTGCCAAGTCTCATACGGACGTAGTACTGGCATTTCTGAGGTCGCATGGGTGGAAAGTGAACGAGGAAAAGTGTTCTCTATCCCCACTCACAAGAGTTTCCTTTCTAGGGACTCTGATAGATTCTGTAGAAATGAAAATTTACCTTGAGTCCAGGTTATCAAAGCTTCTAAATTCCTGTTGGGTTCTTCATTCCATTCCGTGCCCTTTGGTGGCTCAGTGTATGGAAGTAATCGGCTTAATGGTAGCGGCAATGGACATAGTGCCGTTTGCACGCTTACATCTCAGACCGCTGCAACTATGCAGGCTCAGTCAGTGGAGCAGGGATTATACAGATTTGGCCCCTCAACTGAATCTGGACCAAGAGACCAGGGATCCTCTTCCCTGGTGGCTCTCTCGGGTCCATCTGTCCAAAGGTATGACCTTCGCAGGCCAGTTTGGACTATTGTAACAACAAATGCCAGCCTTCTAGGTTGGGGTGCAGTCTGGAACTCCCTGAAGGCTCAGGGATCGTGGACTCAGGAGGAGTCTCTCCTTCCAATAAATATTCTGGAACTAAGAGCGATATTCAAGGCTCTTCAGGTTTGGCCTCAGTTAGCAACTCTGAGGTACATCAGATTTCAGTCGTTCAACATCACGACTGTAGCTTACATCAACCATCGAGGGGGAACAAGAAGTTCCCTAGAGATGTTAGAAGTTTCAAAAATAATTCACTGGGCAGAGATTCACTCTTGCCACCTATCAGCTATCCATATCCCAGGTGTAGAGCACTGGGAGGCGGATTTTCTAAGTCGTCAGACTTTTCATCCGGGAGAGTGGGAACTCCATCCGGAGGTATTTGCACAACTGATTCTCCGTTGGGGCAAACCAGAACTGGATCTCATGGCGTCTCACCAGAACGCCAAGCTTCCGTGTTACGGATCCAGGTCCAGGGATCCCAAGACGACACTGATAGATACTCTAGCAGCGCCCTGGTCTTTCAACCTAGCTTATGTGTTTCCACCGTTTCCTCTGCTCCCTCGACTGATTGCCAAGATCAAGCAGGAGAGAGCATCAGTGATTCTGATAGCACCTGCGTGGCCACGCAGGACCTGGTATGCAGATCTAGTGGACATGTCATCCTTTCCACCATGGTCTCTGCCTCTGAGACAGGACCTTCTACTTCAGGGTCCTTTCAACCAACCAAATCTAATTTCTCTGAGGCTGACTGCCTGGAGATTGAATGCTTGATTTTATCAAAGTGTGGCTTCTCCGAGTCAGTTATTGATACCTTAATACCGGCACGAAAGCCTGTCATCAGGAAAATTTACCATAAGGTATGGCGTAGATATCTTTATTGGTGTGAATCCAAGGGTTACTCATGGAGTAAGGTCAGGATTCCTAGGATTTTATCTTTTCTCCAAGAAGGTTTGGAAAAAGGATTGTCAGCTAGTTTCTTAAAGGGACAGATTTTTGCTCTGTCTATTCTTTTGCACTAGCGTCTGGCAGATGTTCCAGACGTTCAGGCATTTTGTCAGGCTTTAGTTTGAATCAAGCCTGTGTTTAAACCTGTTGCTCCACCATGGAGCTTAAACTTGGTTCTTAAGGTTCTTCAAGGAGTTCCGTTTGAAGCTCTTCATTCCATAGATATCAAACTTTTATCTTGGAAAGTTCTTTTTTTTTTTTTTTTTTGGTAGCTATTTCCTCGGCTCGTAGAGTCTCTGAGCTATCTGCCTTACAATGTGATTCTCCTTATCTGATTTTTCATACGGATAAGGTAGTCCTGCGTACCAAACTTGGGTTCTTACCTAAGGTGATATCTAACAAGAATATCAATCAAGAGATTGTGGTTCCATCCTTGTGTTACACAATCTGGACGTGGTCTGTGCTTTAAAGTTTTACTTACAAGCTACTAAAGATTTTCGCCAAACATCTGCTTTGTTTGTTGTCTACTCTGGACAGAGGAGAGGTCAAAAGGCTTTGGCAACCTCTTTTTCTTTTTGGCTAAGAAGCTTAATCCGCTTAGCCTATGAGACTGCTGGACAGCAGCCTCCTGAAAGGATTACAGCTCATTCCACTAGAGCTGTGGCTTCCACTTGGGCCTTTAAAAATGAGGCTTCTGTTGAACAGATTTGCAAGGCGGCGACTTGGTCTTCGCTTCATACTTTTTCAAAATTTTACAAATTTGATACTTTTGCTTCTTCGGAGGCTATATTTGGGAGAAAGGTTTTACAGGCAGTGGTTCCTTCCATTTAAGTTCCTGCCTTGTCCCTCCCTTCATCCGTGTACTTTAGCTTTGGTATTGGTATCCCACAAGTAATGGATGATCCGTGGACTGGATACACCTTACAAGAGAAAACACAATTTATGCTTACCTGATAAATTTATTTCTCTTGTGGTGTATCCAGTCCACGGCCCGCCCTGTCATTTTAAGGCAGGTAATTTTTAAATTTAAACTACAGTAACCACTACACCCTATGGTTCCTCCTTTCTCGGCTTGTTTTCGGTCGAATGACTGGCTATGACAGTTAGGGGAGGAGCTATATTACAGCTCTGCTGTGGGTGTCCTCTTGCAACTTCCTGTTGGGAATGAGAATATCCCACAAGTAATGGATGATCCGTGGACTGGATACACCACAAGAGAAATAAATTTATCAGGTAAGCATAAATTGTGTTTTCTAACGCTCACTTCAGACACGACTCTAAATACCGGAGTTAGAAAAATCCCATTGAAAAGATAGGATACGCAATTGACGTAAGGAGATCTGCGGTATGGAAAAGTCGCGGCTGAAAAGTGAGCGTTAGACCCTATTTTGAGTGACTCCAAATACCGGAGGTAGCCTAAAACCAGCGTTAGGAGCCTCTAACACTGGTTTTCACGGCTACCGCCCAACTCTAAATCTAGCCGTTAGGGTTTATATTTATTTTACAGGCAACTTTGTATTTATTTTAACTAGGTAGAATAGTTATTAAATAGTTATTAACTATTTAATAACTTCCTAGTTAAAATAAAGACAAATATACCTGTAAAATAAATCCTAACCTAAATTACAATTACACCTAACACTACACTATCATTAAATTAATTACCTAAACTAACTACAATTAAATACAATTAAATTAAATAAACTAAAGTACAAAAAAACCAAACACTAAATTACAGAAAATAAAAAATAATTACAAGAATTTTAAACTAATTACACCTAATCTAATGCCCCTAATAAAATAAAAAAGCCTCCCAAAATAAAAAAAATCCCTACCCTACACTAAATTACAAATAGCCCTTAAAAGGGCCTTTTACGGGGCATTGCTCCAAAGTAATCAGCTCTTTTACATGTAAAAAAAAAACATACAATACCCCCCCAACATTAAAACCCACCACCCACACACCCAACCCTACTCTAAAACCCACCCAATCCCCCCTTAATAAAACCTATTTTTATTAAAGTGGCGGCGATGTCCGGTCGGCAGATTAGGGGTTAAAAACTTTATTTAAGTGTTTGCTATGTGGGGGGGGGGGGGGATCGGTTTAGGGGTTAATAGGTAGTTTATGGGTGTTAGTGTACTTTTTAGCACTTTAGTTAAGAGTTTTATGTTACGGCGTTAGCCCATAAAACTCTTAACTACTGACTTTTAAATGCGGTAGGAGTCTTGACAGGAGAGGGTGTACCGCTCACTTCTTCCAAGACTCGTAATACCGGTGTTAGGCAAGTCCCATTAAAAAGATAGGATACGCAATTTACGTAAGGGGATTTGCGGTAAGCTCGAGTCGCGGAATAAAAGTGAGCGGTACACCTGTACCTGCCAGACTCGTAATACCAGCTAGCGTTAAAAAGCAGCTTTGGGACCTCTCAACGCTGCTTTTTAAGGCTAACGCAAGACTCATAATCTAGCAGATAGACATTCTTGCATTCCTTTATGAGCATTAGTGGATTATAGGTTTTGTTCTTTAATTGTTAAACTGTTCTTTTTCTGTATAGTATATGATTTGGCTCCCTCAAGCACTTATATTCTCTAAGGTCTGTTGTCTTTTGTAATTCAGTTAAAGCCAATGAGCATACTCCCCCAGTAGCTAATCTTACAAATGACCCCATACTAACTACTATCAGTTTTAAGCATTAGTCCTCCTCAACTCATTAAAATATATGATAGTAGTTACATAGTAATATAAGCTAAATATAGCCATAAAAAAGATATTTCTTAAGAGGCCCCCTATAGCTCAAATAATTGTTGGATATCACATAAGCTATACTGGCCTATTTTTACTGACTTACACCTTAACACTTCCAGGTCCAAGAGTGACCGTCTGTTTCACTAGCTTCCCTCCTCTATGTTAATTTTACTTCTTCTCTTGGGTCCAAGAGAGGTCCAATATAATATAGGAGGAATTAATAGTAAATTATGGGAAATGAGGTTCCAATACCTTATAAATATATATCTCACAGACCCGATGCATCTACTTTTTCAGATTGTGCATGCAATATTGCCTGTAAATAGGAATGCCTGTATTCTATTATGGATCAATGTAACTATGCTTGTGATATTATGTCATGTTATCAGTACTTCTTCTTTGTAACAAGATCGCTTATTATTGTATTTGCTGACAACCTCAATAAAAAAAAAATTGCTGATCTGTGAGTGTGGAGAAACACAAAAATTTCCTGCATGGGATGCATTGAGGTGGTCAAGTTTAATATCTTACCAGGAATAATTTACCTTCTACAAATTCTGCCAGTGCTTTTTTTTCTGGGGAAGTTGAGGGGTGCACTTTAAGGATACATCTGGAATGGAATCAAACCAAAATCATGAAAGAGAATGTTTCTCCTCATGGAGAGCTGAGGTTTCAGGGTACACAACCTAGAGACTTATAGGCATGGCATTTTACAACTTAGGCTATTTGAGTGGCACCCCAATTTGGAGGGCAAGGAGTGGATGCAATTAGACAATGCTATCCTGCAAAAAGAGAATGCAGGCCTCTTGGCCTGTATTCCCTCCAGTTTTAGAACCAAGCACTCACTACTCATATACTCATATACCTCTTTCGGGAAAGGAAAAGGCTCACGCATACTACTTCCCATATCTCTACACAGCACTCTCCAAAAGCATGTTTTAGGGGTAGCCTGGCACTTCCACAAATCCTGCTCTACAGAATACACAACCTAACTTCCATATAAAATATGGCTTTTTCATAACATATTGGAAAGAGAAACTGTTTTGGCAAGATAATGGAGTTCTTAAGTCCTTATGTTCTGTTTTACATGCAACGCTATCTCACTGTACAGCTACAAGCGCAAATGGACAAAATATGAGCAGGCCACTCACCCCCTTTGAAAGGACATGTCTGATGTAACACCCACCTAGGTATTCTGCTTCTTCTTCTACAAAATGTTGCTCCTCTCAAATTCCATCATGATACCCACGTATATGTACAACACTAGAGGAGGGAACTGGAGGTGCATATTCCTCAAAAGAAATTACATTTCTATATTTCAAAAAAACAAAAAAAGCCTCCTTAGCAACCAAAATTTAGGGAATCAGTTTCAAATTTTTGGTTATGTGGTACCAAACACTGCTTGGCTCTTAAATGCATGTATCCTTATTCTGCAAGTATATGCTGGAATGACTGTGGGGAGGAAAAGTCTGATTCACATTTGGTGGGGATGTGAGATGCTAGATTTATTCTAGTCTAATGTTACTCAATCTATAAACTTTGTCCTGAACACAAATTTGCCATATGACCACAGAGTCTTCTTGTTCTTGTTGTCTTCTTGACATACTAAAACTAGAGGTTAAGCCTTGCTGCTATACATAATGCTCAATAGTGCCAAGAGCCGGATTCCAATCATTGTAAGTCAGATGCTGTACCAACAAAGGTGGAATGGTACATTTTCTATGTACCACCAGATGGGAAATTTTCACTGCCTCACATCTGGATCAATACATATATATGTGGATTTTTTTCCTGTCACAACAATATACATAGATTATCAACATGTTTGTTGGCTAAGAGAAAAGGCTCATAAACGTAACCGCCACAGACCTTGATAAATAGAGGCCATAGTATGTTTAAAATATGCTGGTTCTTTTCTATAGTCTCAAATATGAATTTTGTTTATCTTACCATTTGTGGGCTACATTACAAGTGGTGCGCTAACGTTAACGCACGTAATATAGAAATATTGTGCCCGTGGTAACTTGCGTTATTGATAAGGAGTTAAAAAGTTGCAATAAACATAACATAAATACATTGAAACAAACAGTGATCAATGTGATAAAAATTATTCACATAAATATTAAAAAAAAGTTAAAGGGCCACTAAACCCAAAATCTTTCTTTTATGATTCAGATAAAAAATAGAAATTTAAACAACATTACAATTTACTTTCATTATTTATTTTGCTTCATTTTTTAAATATCCTTATTTGAAGAAAAAGCAATGCACATGGTGAGCCAATCACATGATGCTTCTATGTGCAGCAACCAATCAGCAGCTATTGAGCATATCTAGATATGCTTTTCATCAAAGAATATCAAGAGAATAAAACAAATTAGATAATATAAGTAAATTAGAAAGATGTTTAAAATTGCATTCTCTTTCTAAATCATAAAAGAAAAAATGTGGGTGGCATGTCCCTTTAAGGGTTCAAAAGTATGTGGTGCATGACAAGTTGTTTGACTGGAAAGGATAATATATAATATATATATATATATATATATATATATATATATATATATATATATATATATATATATATATATATATATACACATAGCAAATGTTTGATGCTGGATTGGTGAGTGCATCTGCTTAGATAGTGCTACATATGAATTTTGGATTGCACCCCACAACTTCAGAAAGTGATATTGTACTTTTATAATGATGACAAATGTTGGATTATTGAAGAAACAGTGATATACCAATTACATTATATCTCTATCTCATGTTCTTTGTTTTTATTAAAGATAGGATTATTTGTTATGTGCTGAATTGAGTTTTAGCTACATAGGAAATATTTAGTATTGTCTGTCTGGATATTCACTACATCTGTGGGACTTACAAATTAACATGGAAATGTTGGGAGCCTCACAACAGGGGGCTAGTACAGAATATGATGATTCTGTGAACAAGGGTTTGTTTATGTTCACAGAGCAGGATGCTGAACGTATATGTGTGGTGGCGGATCCTTATAAGCTGAGAGGTTAGGTACCCTTGGATGTTTATCACAAATTATTAAATTTGCAAAAGAGAGAGCTAGATCAACATTTACACTCAGTATACTTATCAAGTTATCACAAAAATAAGCAGATACCCAGGGGATTCCGAATTAGGAATATACCCACTATAGGTAGATCAAACCCAGACTTCTGTAGGAAGTGGTGCTCAATATTAAATAAGTGCTCTTATGACCTCATCCTCTTATTAATTGAAGAAACAAATAGACTATGCATAATGGTTAAAAGAGAGATTAAACACATTAAACAAACCAGCTATCACATAATAGTTGAAGATACCAGTGAGAACTGGGTCAGTAAACTAGAAACACAACTCGCTAAATATAAAAATTACCTATTGAATTTCAAAAACAGTAAGTTGGTGAAAGTAGAGGCAGATTACTGTGAGAAACGGTTGTATAAATGGCTGTATGGGAAGGAAGATTCCCAATATCAGTTTAAACGTAAAAGACCATTTAGAAATAGAAGGAACCTAGATACAGTTGACAGCAGTGGGGTGAGATATCAGAAGGTGAAAATACCAATCAGACAGATAGTCTTAATACTGGTGGCCCTTTAGGTGGAGTAAACACGTGCTCAGCAGGGAAACCCACTATGCCAACTTCGTAAAAAAACGACGGAGGTGTAACATCAGAAGGGGAGGTTTCAAAGAAAAAACCTCCCAAACGCAAGTAAACATTGTATACAATTTGAGTGACAGGAATTTGAGTAAGAGTGAGTTGAAGGTGCATAATAGGGGTCTGTCCTTTGTCGCCACCCCAAAAATTGCCAAATTTAAGATCAATGTGGATATATATAAATTACAGAGGCAGCTGAAGTTAAGGGATTTTTTTTCCATGACAAGGGACAGACAACATCTGGCACCTTAAAATCACCCTCCAGTTTTGAACCTCCCAATACACATCCCTCCTTATGGAGTTTTACTCGGATGTTGACCAATGACTGTGAACAAGCCCAGACTAAAACACATTTTTTCAATCTCAGTAAGGATGAAAAACTAGCTCTACAAGGATTTATGGATGACAAAACCATAATCATACAAGCAGCCGATAAGGGCGGGTCTATAGTTATTCAGAACTATCAGGACTATTGAAGTGAAGCCCATAGACAATTGGCTGATAGTACTGTATATAATAAATTGAGATGTTATCCTACCACTATGTTTCAAAAGATGTTGAATTTGATATTGAAATGCGGTCTTGAAGCAGGAGTGATTAGTGAGAATGAACACGACTACATGAGCATCCGATTTCCAGTGACACCGGTACTATACCTGTTACCTAAGGTGCACAAGTCATTAGAGAATCCACCTGGCAGACCCATTGTATCTGCCAGGGGGTGTCTTTGCTCACATGTGACCACCATAAACTACCATTTACAGCCTGTGGTTAGAGAATCTTTTTCTTACTTATTAGATTCTGCTATTTTAATTAGACGTCTGCTTAAGATTACTTGGCTAGAACATGATGACCTATTGGTCACAATGGACGTTGACAGCCTGTACACTGTGATTCCTCACTCTGAGGGTATACAGGCTGTCAGGTTTATTTTGAGTACCTCATTGGCATATGCAAGATCACCATTGAATTCTTATTAGAACTATTAACATTTTGTTTAGAAAAGAATTACTTTAATTTTGAAGGTGATTTTTTACTTCAAATAGCTGGAACAGCAATGGGTTTAAATATGGCACCCGCATATGCCAACCTGTTCATGCTGTGGTACGAGACTCATATTATGAAGACACAATCTGTTTCCAATATTAAATTCTACGTCAGGTACATTGATGACGTGTTTTTAGTCTGGAGGGGCTCAATGGATTCCCTAAAAGTATGGATAGAAATATTGAACAATCTTGACCCCTATAAGATTTAAATTCGAGGTTGATAGGGTTACAATTCCATTCTTGGATCTAAATATCTGTAAACATGAAAAAGAAGGGAGAATAGGTTTTGCGACATCATTATATACTAAGCCTACTGATAAAAAATCATTGTTATCTGCACAAAGCTTTCATCCACAACATCAAAAAAAGAGCTTCATTACATCTCAGCTCAGAAAATATGATTACCAAATTAAAACAGAGGGGCTACAGCAAGAAAGATATTCAAATGGTGCATAGCCAGCTTGCTGATAAACAACAAACTACATTATTGAACAGAACATCACAAGATAAGATAACTACTGAGAGAGTGAATTTCATAACCAAGCATTCACCTTCGCACAATGTGATGAAACAGTCCATTAAGGAAAATTGGAACATTGTGAAGTCTGACAGATCCTTATCCTTTACCCAGATGGAGGCTCCCAGAGTGGTATACAAAAAGGCACCGAACCTCAGAGATTTGCTTGTCCACAATGACCCGGTGAATTGCTATCAAAAAGGCACCTGGTTGGATGGCAAGAGGAAACTAGGATGCTATAAATGTGGCAATTGCACTACCTGCAATAGTATGCTCACTGGGCCAATATTCCATCATCCCTACACTGGGAAGCAATACAAGATACATCAGAGATTATCTTGCACGGGTGAGTTTGTGATTTATACATTATTGTGTCCATGTTCCCTGGTTTACGTGGGGAAGACCTCAACTAAGTTCAGAGAGAGAATGGCGAATCATCGCTGTGCCATTCTGGAAGCAATTGAAAAGATAACCTCTGACCAGCCTGTGGCATGTCATTTCCTACAAGCAGGACATACGACTGCCAGCTTAAGAATGATGCTAATAGACCATGTGCCACCTCTGAAGAGGGGAGGGGATAGGCACAGAAAGTTACTACAATCTGAAACACAATTGATATACCATCTGGATACGGTGACTCCAAGAGGGCTGAATACCCAAGTGGACTACAGTGTATTCTTGGGTAACTGATGTTTCTATGACTGGTCATTCTAGGTTGCGTCACACCAACCTGAGATAGCTGTTTGCCCTATCCTGACTCAATAATAACAACATGCTTGTTTGGACTGTTTAATACCACATTTACAACTGGACTGGTGACTTCATGTATAAGTATGCCATAGATGTCAATAATACTTTGCTGTACCAACGATGCTATGTTGTTTGCCCCAATCTGATGAATTATCAATAACTACATGTCTGTCTGGACTGTTTAATACTACATTTACAACTGGACTGGTGATTTCATGTAAGCTATCAATGCCTGCCATGCTTTGCTGTATCAACGATACTATGTTGTTTGCCCTGCTTTGATTAACTATTCACATATTTGCTTTATTGATATCCGGCTCTGGATTGAATAGTTCCTACACCAGCTGCCATGCTATACAAGCCACAGCTTTCTACAATATACTTTGAGACATGTTGCTTGTACGTTGTAACTGTCTTATCCTGATGATATCCTGTAATTTCGCTTATGTTTTTAATTGTAGCCTAGAATGTGTATAATTTGTAGTTGAGAGTGGCGCTACTAAAAGCTAAAAAGTATTAAAAACTATGTGAGGAAATATATGTGTTACCTACTGAATATGTTTTATATGTATATACTTTACCTAAATCAAATAGAAAATTAAATATCCATAGAAATAAGTATACCTTTATTTTTAAATAACCGTTACTAGAATATGAATTTAGGAAGAATACATGTGTTCTATTCACATAAATTTCAAATGCATTTTAGTACAATCAAAAGTTTTTATTATATTACAATCATATGATGAGAAAAAACTAAAAAATATAAAATACACAGCTGTATATCTATATAAATAAAATATTTCACTAATGACTCACAAAGTAAAAACAGATATTAATATAATAAAATATAAATGAGAGAGCCCAGATAATTTTGAGTCTTTCCTAGTAAAGTAACGATGTCCACAAATATTACTTAGAAGTGTGGTCTGTATATTGAAACAAAAGGATTTGTTAAATTGTTGGAAAGATTCTCTTAGTAACACAATTGTTTCAAACAGTTCATATAGTATCCAAGTTCAATTGATAAAATACCAAAGCTCAAATGAATAGAGTGGCAAAGTTCCCAAATAGATGTAAAAAATCCAGTATGTTTAGCAGGGCGACAATCTTGCTTGTGTGTTATTTGCAGTAAATTTAAATGGCACTTTATGAGGTATATCACTTTATGAGGTATATCTGACCCGCTATATAAGTGGTCTTACCTCCTCCTTCATGTGTTAACCCCGCTTCATAGGTGGTCTTACCTCTTTTTGAATATGGTTGAAGTCTCTAGGCTTACCGGTCTTTTAAGTTTGGGTAAACGTAGCGGTGCAGCGATTCGGTTTTCTTCAACTTGCGCAAGCTCTCCTATAAACCGATGGCTTCTTTACCTGCTCTTAGTACTAAGAGCAGGTAAAGAAGCCATCGGTTTATAGGAGAGCTTGCGCAAGTTGAAGAAAACCGAATCGCTGCACCGCTACGTTTACCCAAACTTAAAAGACCGGTAAGCCTAGAGACTTCAACCATATTCAAAAAGAGGTAAGACCACCTATGAAGCGGGGTTAACACATGAAGGAGGAGGTAAGACCACTTATATAGCGGGTCAGATATACCTCATAAAGTGATATACCTCATAAAGTGCCATTTAAATTTACTGCAAATAACACACAAGCAAGATTGTCGCCCTGCTAAACATACTGGATTTTTTACATCTATTTGGGAACTTTGCCACTCTATTCATTTGAGCTTTGGTATTTTATCAATTGAACTTGGATACTATATGAACTGTTTGAAACAATTGTGTTACTAAGAGAATCTTTCCAACAATTTAACAAATCCTTTTGTTTCAATATACAGACCACACTTCTAAGTAATATTTGTGGACATCGTTACTTTACTAGGAAAGACTCAAAATTATCTGGGCTCTCTCATTTATATTTTATTATATTAATATCTGTTTTTACTTTGTGAGTCATTAGTGAAATATTTTATTTATATAGATATACAGCTGTGTATTTTATATTTTTTAGTTTTTTCTTATCATATGATTGTAATATAATAAAAACTTTTGATTGTACTAAAATGCATTTGAAATTTATGTGAATAGAACACATGTATTCTTCCTAAATTCATATTCTAGTAACGGTTATTTAAAAATAAAGGTATACTTATTTCTATGGATATTTAATTTTCTATTTGATTTAGGTAAAGTATATACATATAAAACATATTCAGTAGGTAACACATATATTTCCTCACATAGTTTTTAATACTTTTTAGCTTTTAGTAGCGCCACTCTCAACTACAAATTATTTCAAATTCGTGACCAGGAAGGGGGTTTACAGAGAGAGGCAAAAGTATTTTAAGTCTAAGCGCTGTTATATATATCTCCGTTCATCCCATAGAATGTGTATAACACTAAGCTTTGTTTTTTGTGCTACAATCGCATCAGATGGTGGGAGTGCCTATTTACGCACTGGTGACGTATTTGATATGCATCACGATCCTATTGGATTGTATAATTAGCCATGTGGCTTTTGGTATGAAGGGGCGGTCTTACCCCAATGCTTGACACGGAACACACTGCTCTTGTGATCGGGGAGCAAATAACAAATTGGTTTTAATACACTATATTGTTTACGCAGTATTTAGGTCAGTGTGAGGGATTGGATGATAGTTTCATAAGGATGTTTGTCATAATACGATGTATAATATGGATGTAGAAAATATGGAAATTATTGATTGGTTTACTAGAGAGGAAGTGACACATCACTTGAATTGGTCCTGACTCATTGGCTTTCTTACCGGTAATTAAAGAGCACTACGGGTATAAATAAGGGTGTGGGATAGTTAATTGGCTAGAACACATTTTTGCACTTGATGTCCCAGTGAACAAGGTGCCAGCAGTTACCGAAACATTTGGGAATATGTGGTTTTAACTTCGTACTTGAATAAAAGTGATGTTTTAACTTCAACAAAATCTGGTGAGTGCAGTGGTCTGTTCTGGAGGAATGGAATAACATTCAAGATATATATATATATACATACATATACATGTCTAAATATTTATATATATGTATATATATATATATATATATATATATATATATATATATATATATATATATATATGCATATACATGTGTATTTATATGGATTGCCTCTGAGGAAGAAGTTTTAAACTTTGAAACGCGTAAGGCTGAGTGTTGAATCTGGCTGCTTATTTTAAAGTATCACTGATACAGTGGTTATTTGGGACTCGGGTTTAGCCCGTAATTACCAGAGGTTTTTTACACGCCTGTACCATTATCTTCTATATATGGTTGTTAGAAGATTAGTTCATATGTCACATATATGTTAAGTGGCACCTTTTAATTACTTTGTGGGACAACGGTCCTTATGTTTGAGACGCACTATTGATACCTCATAATAATTGAGGTCTTGTTTGTGAGTACCATTCCCTTGCAGTCCAAAAATAAATACATGTTTCTTTTTAAAAACAGTATTATGCTATGTGCCGTGTTTTTTTCTTCTATATAACACGTTGGAGCTACTAGAGAGAAAAAACCACTATCGACACTAGCATAGGAGACCCTGGGGAGTGGAAAGGATCGAAAGATACTTCACTGATTTTGAATTACATTTGACAAGCCGAAAAGCCATTTGAGACAGCGCACAGGACTAAGAGCTTACTACTGGAGGATCGGTGCAGAGGCCAATCACGTTCAAATGTCCGTTCCTTACCTCATATGATTGAGGTCATCTAATGTGAGTAGCCTGTGAGTCTATTTGGGATTGCTGTTAATCAACTGTCTGCAATATTGAGCGTTCAACCTGAACATAAGAATACCAATGCTCATATAAGACTTTATCTACTTATTGTGGATCGTTATATTCTCTACATATGACATTTTGCTACATTGTAATACCAGTCTATTTCCCCAATTTATTCTATTATATGTACTCATTGTAGCAGTTTGTTCTTTACAGTAACTATTGCTTGTTCTGTTTCTATATATATTTTTCAAACTAGTTGTACAAATAGGTATATATTCCTAACAACATACCAATTTAACTGGTTTTAATTTTTCTACATTCAAGGAGTTTTATTGTTACAAATTCACTTTATTATAACAACGGTATATAACAATTCTTAAACCGCAAGTGCTATCTAATATCCTACTATAACAATCCAATTCCATTGTTATAAGAACTAGTATAATCTTATTAGTGAACTTTAGACTGTGACACTAGCGCTGTGAAGTGAACTAAACTCTGTCTTTCATTATATATATATATATATATATATATATATATATACATATATATATACATGTCTAAATATTTATATATATGTATATATATATATATATATATATATATATAAAAATATATATATGCATATATATGTGTGTTTATATGTATATATACATATATATATATATATGCATATACATGTGTATTTATATGTATATATATATATAAATATATATATATATATATATATATACACAGACTGTGCAGCCCTTTCCACTTAAATACCTGAAAACATAAAATATCATTTGTATTCAGCATTAATATTTAATAGTGTTTTAATGTGTATATACTGTAAATATTTTACATTCCAGTGTTCTTCACATAGGGGAAAGAGTTTTCTGTATTTTTAAATTGACATTCCATATATATATATATATATATATATATATATATATATATATATATATATATATATATATATAACATGGTCGGGTTAGTTCGAGAGTGATAGGTATTAGTTTTTTTTTTTAACTTTACCACTTCATTAAAGTATATAAGTAGAAGAAGTTATCGCAGTCATGATATCCAAAGTCCTGAAGTTGGCACGCATCAGGTTTCACTCGTGTGCAAACCATTTACTTTCAACTTGTAATACGCATGCTAACCCATGCGCATTAAAAGTTTACTACTGTCTGTGTTTGTGCATGAGTGAAAGTGCTAAATAGTGCACCACTTGTAAGCTTGTACTGTGTGTTGTGGCTCTGTCCTGTGGTGGAGGCCTCTGTGTCCTGCTGCTTATAAATGTGATTATCTGTTGGACTGTGGAAGGTTGGGCTACACGGGACACTATGGACAGAATGGTTGTTGAATGAATACTTACAGGGACATGTGTGGGTACTTTCCTATTGTATTTAGCTATTATTGCAATAAAACTACACTCTGGGGCTGATTTATCAAGTGTCTGCAAACATGATCCGCTGTAGCGATCATGTCCGCCAGACATCACTAAATGCCAATAGCATATGCTGCCGCATTTATCATTGCACAAGCAGTTCACTAGAACTGCTTGTGCAAAGCCGCCCCCTGCAGATTTGCGGCCAGCATGGGGTGTCAATCAACCTGATCCTTAAAGGCAGCGGACAAGTTAAGGAGCAGCCGTCTTAAGACCGCTGCTTCTTAACTCCTGTTTGCGAGCCTGAAGGCTCGCGTGGAAACAGGGGTATATGGCCCCATTCGGGCAGTGATAAATTGGCCCCACTGTCTATACAGGGAGTGCAGAATTATTAGGCAAATGAGTATTTTGACCACATCATCCTCTTTATGCATGTTGTCTTACTCCAAGCTGTATAGGCTCGAAAGCCTACTACCAATTAAGCATATTAGGTGATGTGCATCTCTGTAATGAGAAGGGGTGTGGTCTAATGACATCAACACCCTATATCAGGTGTGCATAATTATTAGGCAACTTCCTTTCCTTTGGCAAAATGGGTCAAAAGAAGGACTTGACAGGCTCAGAAAAGTAAAAAATAGTGAGATATCTTGCAGAGGGATGCAGCACTCTTAAAATTGCAAAGCTTCTGAAGCGTGATCATCGAACAATCAAGCGTTTCATTCAAAATAGTCAACAGGGTCGCAAGAAGCGTGTGGAAAAACCAAGGCGCAAAATAACTGCCCATGAACTGAGAAAAGTCAAGCGTGCAGCTGCCAAGATGCCACTTGCCACCAGTTTGGCCATATTTCAGAGCTGCAACATCACTGGAGTGCCCAAAAGCACAAGGTGTGCAATACTCAGAGACATGGCCAAGGTAAGAAAGGCTGAAAGACGACCACCACTGAACAAGACACACAAGCTGAAACGTCAAGACTGGGCCAAGAAATATCTCAAGACTGATTTTTCTAAGGTTTTATGGACTGATGAAATGAGAGTGAGTCTTGATGGGCCAGATGGATGGGCCCGTGGCTGGATTGGTAAAGGGCAGAGAGCTCTAGTCCGACTCAGACGCCAGCAAGGTGGAGGTGGAGTACTGGTTTGGGCTGGTATCATCAAAGATGAGCTTGTGGGACCTTTTCGCGTTGAGGATGGAGTCAAGCTCAACTCCCAGTCCTACTGCCAGTTTCTGGAAGACACCTTCTTCAAGCAGTGGTACAGGAAGAAGTCTGCATCCTTCAAGAAAAACATGATTTTCATGCAGGACAATGCTCCATCACACGTGTCCAAGTACTCCACAGTGTGGCTGGCAAGAAAGGGTATAAAAGAAGAAAATCTAATGACATGGCCACCTTGTTCACCTGATCTGAACCCCATTGAGAACCTGTGGTCCATCATCAAATGTGAGATTTACAAGGAGGGAAAACAGTACATCTCTCTGAACAGTGTCTGGGAGGCTGTGGTTGCTGCTGCACGCAATGTTGATGGTGAACAGATCAAAACACTGACAGAATCCATGGATGGCAGGCTTTTGAGTGTCCTTGCAAAGAAAGGTGGCTATATTGGTCACTGATTTGTTTTTGTTTTGTTTTTGAATGTCAGAAATTTATATTTGTGAATGTTGAGATGTTATATTGGTTTCACTGGTAAAAATAAATAATTGAAATGGGTATATATTTGTTTTTTGTTAAGTTGCCTAATAATTATACACAGTAATAGTCACCTGCACACACAGATATCCACCTAAAATAGCTATAACTAAAAACAAACTAAAAACTACTTCCAAAACTATTCAGCTTTGATATTAATGAGTTTTTTGGGTTCATTGAGAACATGGTTGTTGTTCAATAATAAAATTAATCCTCAAAAATACAACTTGCCTAATAATTCTGCACTCCCTGTATATTGCATTGCAGACAAACTAATTATGAGATGCACTTTTAATTTTAATTGCAAATTATTATAGTAGTGAACAATAACAGTAAATAAAATAATAAATTAATACATTTTGATAAACAAATTTGTTAATATAAAAAGAATAATTCTTATATCTTAAGGAAAATGTCATTTTAAATGTACATTAAACACCTTGAGATTGTTCTATAATTCTTTAATTATGTGTAGTAAAAAAGCAAAACCCTTTGCAATATACTTTTTAATTTATTTTGTCCCCTTTTGCTGTAATGTAATTGTATTTCAAGGCAAATACTCGGCTAGATTTAGAGTTCTGCGGCCAAAGGGGTGCGTTAGCTACGCTGGCTTTTTTCCCCCCGCACTTTTTAAATACCACTGGTATTTAGAGTTCACAGAATGGCTGCGTTAGGCTCCAAAAAGGGAGCGTAGAGCATATTTACCGCCACTGCAACTCTCGATACCAGCGGTGCTTACGGACGCGGCCAGCTTCAAAAACGTAGCTATTGTACCTGGTTAAAATAAATACAAAGTTGCCTGTAAAATAAATATTAATCCTAAAATAGCTACAATATAATTATAATTTATATTGTAGCTATATTAGGGTTTATTTTACAGGTAAGTATTTAGCTTTAAATAGGAATAATTTAATTAATAAGAGTTAATTTATTTCGTTAGATTTAAATTATATTTAAGTTAGGGGGGTGTTAGTGTTAGGGTTAGACTTAGCTTTAGGGGTTAATAAATTTATTATAGTAGCGGTGTGTTCCGGTCGGCAGATTAGGGGTTAATAATTGTAGGTAGGTGGAGGCGACGTTGGGGGCGGCAGATTAGGGGTTAATAAATATAATATAGGGGTCGGCGGTGTTAGGGGCAGCAGATTAGGGGTACATAGGTATAATGTAGGTTGCGGCGGTGTACGGAGCGGCAGATTAGGGGTTAAAAAAATATGCAGGTGTCAGCGATAGGGGGGGCGGCAGATTAGGGGTTAATAAATATTATGTAGGTGTCGGCGGTATTAGGGACAGCAGATTAGGGGTACATAGGGATAACGTAGGTGGCGGCTGTGTGCGGTCGGCAGATTAGGGGTTAAAAAATTTTAATAGAGTGGCGGCGATGTGGGGGGGCCTCGGTTTAGGGGTACATAGGTAGTTTATGGGTGTTAGTGTACTTTAGAGCACAGTAGTTAAGAGCTTTATGAACCGGCGTTAGCCCAGAAAGCTCTTAACTACTGACTTTTTTCTGCGGCTGGAGTTTTGTCGTTAGATTTCTAACGCTCACTTCAGCTACGACTCTAAATACCAGCGTTAGAAAGATCCCATTGAAAAGATAGGATACGCAATTGACGTAAGGGGATCTGCGGTATGGAAAAGTTGCGGCTGCAAAGTGAGCGTTAGACCCTTTCCTGACTGACTCTAAATACCAGCGGTAGCCCAAAACCAGCGTTAGGAGCCTCTAACGCTGGTTTTGACGGCTAACGCCAAACTCTAAATCTAGCCGACTGTGTTTTATAAATGTAATATTCTAATTCGAATTTGACATTCAAATTCGAAATAGTATTTCTAGTATGCAACTGTTTTATAAATGTAATATTCGAATTCGAATGTCACATTCGAATTTGAAAGTGACATTCAAATTCGAAAGTGACATTCATAAACTGTAATAACATTTGATAATAGAATTTTTAAGAATATTTGTTCTTGTCTTCATTCTATTATGTAAATCGAATTTCTACAATAACATTCGTTCCAAAATTTGAATTCGAATATAAACACATTTGCCCATCCCTAGTTCCCAGAGAGATCATTGCATCATCTTAAAGAAAACAGCTACATTCTACAAATGACAGTACAAAGACAGTGGCAATACCTAGGGTATTTCACATCTGGAGTGGATAAAAATTTTTAACACCTATATGACAAATTGCAGTAACAATCATGGAATTAGGAATAATAAAAAGCCAAATACCCAATATAAAAAAATGCACATCCCTAATTATTGCACATACATATACACACACACACATGCATAAACATACGTACACACGCACATGCATGTATGCACACACATGCATGAACATAGACATGGATGCACACACATCTACAACACTACACAATTCCATATTAGATTTAAAAATATATCTATTAATGTCAGTGTAATTTTAAAAAAAGTATGTGCTTTTATTTTAGCTTTTTGATTTTGAGAGAAATCAGCCAATCAATCAAGGCAAATTCTACCTAGTCCTGTTGTTAGATACATGAAATTTAGTTGGTACCTACACATATACAAATATATATATATATATATATATATATATATATATATATATATATATATATATATATATATACATACATACAGTATACACACACACACTCTTGCAATTCATGCAGATGAAAAAGTAAATATGCCTATTTGCATTAAAACTATCAATAGCAGTGGTTTTCAACTTTATGTGTACACATTTTAAAGGGGAAACAGAAAGACAACAGCTTTATACAAAATAGAAAGCAGAAAGAAAGCACCTCATGGTGCAGTATTCTCAATCAATATGGGACAATGTGGAACAAAAGGTGAACAGGTACTCACAAGTGTGCAGGCACCCTTATCGAAAAAGGTGCAAACAGGCAGGCTGACCTTAATACAGCAGTCGCTGAATCCCTGGTCTCCGTTGGCTCAGCAGGGAAGTTTGTTGGACGTCTGCAGCAAACAGTTCGCTTAGGCTAGTGGGTGGTGCATCACCTCTGGTGTCTGGTCAGACTCCCGATATCCGTTACAGGCTTAAACTCCATTAGCGGTTGCAACAGATGAATACTGTTGTAGCAACTAGCGTCTGTTGTTGCCAATTGTAGCAGAATAAAAGCACACTTTAAAAGTGGTTAAGAGGCAAATGAACACATCCGTGGTATGAAAAAAGTAAAACAAATTTAATAAGCTTAGCAACGTGTTTCTCTGCCGCAATGCTATGGCCGTTTCCTCAGGCTAAATACAAGGTGATAAAAAAAAAACAGGCCTCCTGAGAGGCTTTTAAAAGGCATACAATGGATGTTATTGGATAATTGCTCAACCAATGGTACAAAATCCTGCAAATCGAAACAGGTTGCATACACCGGCAGAGCAATAAAACATAGTGACATTATGACAGAACAGAATGCATATTTTAAAAAGATTATTAGGTGAAAATATATACATCAATAGTATTTTACAAAGAATGACCAAAAAGAAGCATATTGAAGATGTGATCTGAAAGTGCACGGACACTAATGTTATTCTAAAGTGTTAAAAAGGTAAACATTTTAAAAATTGTAAATAAAAATCTCAAAATGCAATCGAAGGTAATTGTCAAAGGGCAAAACCTATGTGTGATGGTAATAAAGAGTCATAAGATATATATAGACATCTGTCGGAACCAAAGGTGAGGGGGACCATGAATATGTTAAATCAATAGGAATGATTTAGTGTAAAATGGACAATACCATGTCTGTGAGGTATGAAAAAGAAAAAAAAGTGTAGCAAAGTAATAGAATTAAAAAGCAGGGTGAAAAGCGAATAAAATATGAAAGAAAAAAATTGAGGTTGTGTGGGTTAATGGGTGTATGTAATATTTGATAGTGATAAAAAGGAGACCGGTTTTGTTGATAAGAATTACCCCAAAGGCACTAAAAACATGAGAATCTATATAGATGCTATTGGAAAGTGCAAAATGCTCAAAAGGTAATAGTTGGTGAATAAAGAGAATAAGTAAATGAATAGAAGTGGAGGAATAAAAAATATGTGGACAAATAAGTATATATAATGAGTGGGTGAAGAATATGGTGAAGTGGATGTGTAAGGAAAGGCGCTAGTGATAAAAGTGAATGAAATGTGGGAGTAGTGCTAAATGGGTGATAAAAGGGAATGGATGTGGTGTGCAATAAAGAAGAGGATTGGAAACCTAGAACCAATGATGAGAATGATTGAGTGAGAAAATCAATAGTGAAATTAATTAGAGTAATAGGGTGTATTGATGCATGTAGAAGAGTAAATAGATGAATTTATGGAGAATAATGAAAAAACAAAAAAACAAAAATATATATAGTCAACTAGATTACGAGTCTTGTGTTATGAGTAAAAAAGCAGCGTTAAGCCTCATAATGCTGCTTTTTTACTACTGCTGGTATTACGAGTCTTGCAGATTTAGGGGCACCGCACACTTTTTTGGCCTTACCGCAAATCAACTTACGCAAATTGCATATAGTCTTTTTTCTATGGGACTTCCATAGCCCCGGTATTATGAGCTTGTCCTGGGAGGCCAAAAAGTGAGCAGTACACCCTATCCCATCAAGATGCATACCGTATTTTAAAGTCAGTAGTTATGTTTTACACTACAAAGCTGTAGCATAAAACTCATAACTAAAGTGTTACAAAGTAGGCAGAAGTCTTCATCCAGATGGCATCTTCTATCTTCATCCTTCCGAAATGGAGCGGCTCCATCTTCAAGACATCTGGCGCGGAGCATCCTCTTCAATCAACGGCTTCTTCTGGAATAAATGTTTTTTTAAGTGATGTCATCTAAGATGGTGTCCCTTAGATTCTGATTGGCTGATAGAAGGATGAAGATTGAAGATGCCGTCTGGGTGAAGACTTCTGCCCATCTGGAGGACCACTTCTGCCGGCTACATTGAGGACATCTTGCCGTCTGGATGAAGACTTCTCCTGGTAAGTGAATCTTCGGGGGTTAGTGTTAGGATTTTTTAAGGGTGTATTGGGTGGGTTTTATTTTTAGGTTAGGTCTTTGGGCCGCAATAGAGCTAAATTCCCTTTTCAGGGCAATGCCCATCCAAATGCCATTTTCAGGGCAATGGGGAGCTTAGGTTTTTTTTAGTTAGGCTTTTATTCGGGGGGTTGGTTGTGTGGGTGGTGGGTTTTACTGTTGGGGGGGTTGTTTGTATTTTTTTACAGGTAAAAGAGCTGATTTCTGGGGGGGCGTGTCTGACCACCGACCAAGATGGCTGCTTGTTAAATCTTGTCTGACTGTCAGAGCTGATAAAACTGCTGTTTGTCTCTCTAAAAGCTCTTAGACCTTATCATTTTCACTAGATTTGAGACAAGCATTATTCCTGGAACAGATATATGCGATATTGGTATATCAATAAGAATAAGCAGCCTGGAATAGAGAAGGTACGCAGCAGAGGTCTTGAAGCGGCCTATACCTCTCTCTACCCCCCACTACTCTGTTTAATCTGTATATCCAGCCAGTTGTGCTGAAGTAAAAATACCTACTGGAATTCATTATGGATGAGCATTTAAACTACAGAATTACTGAGCTGCTAAGTGCTCACTTTGCTCGAGTTGAGGAGGAAATGACAAAAGTTTTCCTCACATTTGTGGCAGAGATCACTACTGAATCAGCGTCTGGCCTAGGGAAAGCTTATAGTTCGAGAGCTGAGGATTTTTTATTATATCAGTCATCATCTTTAACCGAGGTGGCTTCCCCTAAAGAATTAGAGAAAACATTGGATAGCCAGAAGTCTGACACCATAACCTGATATGAGGTGCTACCGCAACAGGGGTTTCATGAGCACAAGTCATTCTGGAGAGCAACACAGAATGAACTGCAAACATTACAGCAAAATGACACCCCAGATAAATATAGCTGTCGAGAGTCAACCATCTCCTGTAAAGCTAACTGGTTCACGGTGCACCATACTAAAGAGAAACCTTGGACCTTGTCCCCCCTGTTCAGGGAAGCGGCACCAGAACTGGCTCCTTGAGGGACAGCTATTCGAGCAGACCCACTGTATACCCGGTCTTTTCATATGCCCAGGGTGGAGCGGCTGCCCGCCCTACATTGGAACAGCTGACAAAGGAGACTGCGGTAAAAAAAGACCGATCTTTACCTCTGGATGCAGCGGAGCTTCTGATAATTTTGGAGGCTAGTGGAGAATACTCCGGACAGACTCTATCTTTGATGGGGCATATTGATGTTAAAGGACAGAGTTCCTACTACCCAGAGCCGGGATAATGGATTCGCAAGTGGAACTGAGAGATAACCCTGAGACCTTACCAGACTGTCAAGGCTGTATCTCTTCTTGCCTCCAGAGATCCGGAGTGGGCTAAGGCACACAGGCTTTGCAAGTCTTCTTGGACATATTCTGGAGAGTGACTTGCTATGTGAACGTTGGTATTTTTTTTTATTTTGACTACGTATCTAATTGATGTGAAAATATTTCTCTTTTTCTTCTCTAGAGACTTCTGAGATATTATTAAAGTTGATGCTAGTTAATTTTTATAGACTTTTGACGTTAGCTGTTTCAATCTGATTTGTCCCAGCAGGGTTTTTTTTATGAACATTGGACTGTTTTATGTGATACACCACCTTATTTACTTAGGATTCCTGTAATCTGGATATTGTTCATATAGTTAAAATTGTTACTGTACTGATTGCTTCAATATAATATATATGATCAGACATAGTAGTCTCTACATATATGTATATTTTGCTTCCTGTTAGAGGTGTGCTAGCTTGTGCCTGATAATAATGGGTTTACAGGTTTTGTGACTTAGTGCTGGGGTAATGAGCAGGACATATCAAGGATGTTTATAAAGCTCACAATGTATATATGTATCTGTATTACATACCGCTTAAGGGTTGATTGTGAAATTTTTCATCTAGGACCTTCCATATATAGCTTTTTTATAATAGGGATCCCCCAAGCGCCTACCGAACTGGAGGCAGATAGGGATAGTAAGGTATATTCAGGTATATAGAGGTAGATAAAATGTTAGATATTTAATACATAATCTAAAAACATAAATTACAATTCATGGATCCATGAAAAATAAAACAAATGGTAATACGCTCAAAATGGTAATAAAATCACATACAGATAAAAACAATAGATGGTCGCAGGTAAGTGGCCTAGCTCCTGCGCAGACCTGGGTACAAAGTGTGAGGGTACCAATGTGGTGGATACAAAAAATATATAAAAAATTGCAAAATTTACAAATATAGTAAGTATGAAAAATAACAGGTGTAAAAAATAAAAAATAAAAGATCAACAGAACGAATAAGTCTCAATGTAAAACCTCAATGAAAATTAGTGTCAATAAATGTCAATTTAAAAATAAATATCAGTTGAAAAATAATGTGAATTGCAATTCAGATCCAAACTTCAGGTGAAAATAGTGAAAAATAGTAAAAAATAGAAAAATGGTGAAAAAAAATTTCGTGACAAAAATTAATGGTGAAAAAATAAAGTAGAAATAGTCACCCAGACCTAAAAGGATATTCCTTTCAGGAATCCAATTTGTAGATATATCCTTGGGGTGTGGAAGGAACTGTGCCCACAAACGTGTGGAACAGGGAATCAGATAACGGTGTAGATGTCAGATTAACTCCAAAAACGATATCCACCTAAAAATACGAAAGAAAAATATAGTGCAGATTGTCTCTCACAATATTACATATATGAAAATAGGCTTACCAATACTCAGTCGACGCGTTTCGGCCCTAGTATAGGCCTTTATCAAGACTGAGTTGACTAAGGAGATTTTATCCTTATAAAGGGTATTGTAGCCAATGGGTGTGTTGAGTTTTTGCGCCAAAAAATAAGCTCCGCCCACTTCCTGTTAGATGCATTGTTGGTATGGGCATTGTGTCAAGGGTAAGGGCATTCTTAGCAACAGTGATCCTATTCCATTTGTGCTGAGTACTCAGGGGTTCAGATTATAATCAATATAGTATGTGTATTATATATTATAGGGAAACTATTTACCTAACTTATATTTGTGATAGAAATTAGATTTGTATATGAAACTGATACCGGAATCTGACTTCCGGTTCATGATGTCACTTCCTGTGCATATTGTGACATATTTTATCTAACTTCATTTATTTTCGGATCAGTTATTACATCCTTAAAAGACAAGTTCTATTGTCAGATACCATAAAATGGATCTGATATAACTGTCAGAGGATAGATTCTAAAGTAAATTAAATTAAATTATGCCCACGGAGTATTACTTCCGATTACGGCAAATTCTGACGTCACTTCTGGTTCGGGAGTGTTTGCGGAATATCACTTCCGGTTTTGGAAAATTATGACGATATTTCTGTTAAATATACATAGGGCAGCACTCTTTCATGAAAAGTAATCGCATCAATGTTGTTAAAGTGCCTTACGGGACTTTAGACCATATCAGGACCAGTTCTAATTGTAAAATATAACATTATACTTAGTAAAACTATTTTGCACAATTTACAATGTAAGGGATGTAGCTTGTAGAATTAACGCTTGTTAGTGTATCACTTGTTAGCATATAATATAGTATGTTCAGAGACATTAGAAACTGTTAAATAGCTATATATAGCTTAGAATATACTTATGAACTAGAGAATCAGTAGTGATATAGCAGAGACATATTCTAAAACATATCATAAATAAAACATATCCTAAATAAATCCTTAATTGGCTAATCTTAGCAACGTTAAGTATAAGTAATACCTTATATAGGAATAAAAAATGACATATATACAGAAGTGGGCTATTGATATTGGAACTAATAAGCTGTGTATACATTTCAAAGCTTTCTTGTTGCATGGATTAATAGAGTTACCAATAAATGGTATAACAAACCATACTGGAGATTATCATATAAGGGACATGAGTCCTCATATGTTCTTATAATGATATCACCCAGGATCGTGACGACACTACCAGACTTGAGCTTTAATTCAAGTTTGAGTCACTATAGCTGGTAGCTAGAGTGGGCAAATGCGCTGGGGGACTGGTGAAAACCATCTCTATATCAAAATAGATGCTATCAATGCATCAAGACTAAATTTAGAAAAAAGTGGTAATAGGTTAAATTAGGACAATAAATAGCTCTGACTGAGTTGTGACATCACGACAGTACAGACAACGCTATTGGTGGTTGATATAATTTTAGACAACAGGGGGCTAATTCATAGGCTAAATAGTAAATGAGCATAAGTCTTAGTGTAATTGGAAGAGATTACGACCTTACTTAGGTCTAACAGTATGGAGACGAAATTACTGGCATAGCACTATAGGGGACTGGTGTAATTCTAGAGTCGGTTATAACCGATGGGTCAATGTATTCTCAGAGAAATCAATAAACAATGTTGTGTGAATATCAGGATAATGTATCTATATCAGGATAAGATATAAAGGTGGATGTGCAGGTAAAGAACAGCTATTAACTTAGAGGAGAAAGAGGATTTGTATAATAGGGCTATCCCATAGTGGATTAGTCTGGATGTATCATAACGGGTAAGTCCTCTAAAGGGACCCTTCAGTAGGTACCCAGTCAAATAATGGATGGCAAAGGCAGGAACACACACATAACCAGAAGTCAGGGATGATCAAGATATACAGGTGCTCCTAGAGATTCAGGAGAACAGGGGAGAATATTTAGGGGCAGGATTTAGGTGATTTTGAATAGATGGGAAAAATCCTCTTTGTAATTTAACCCCTTAGGATGAAGGCAGTCCAGAGTGAAAATTCATTTGGATTCTGTAATAAGTAATTTTTTCTCAAAATTTCCTCCTCTCCATCCTTTGTTGACTTTCTGAATGCCCATAAAGCTCAGATCTCTAATATTACCATTGTGTTTCAGGGTAAAATGTTTGTATAGCGATGTTTCCATGCTGCATTTCTCAATTTGTAACAGGTGCTCTCGTATCCTGTCTCTTAGAAGTCTCGACGTTTGGCCCACATATTGTAGACCACATGGGCATTGCAACATATATATAACCCCTCTATCTTGACAACGTATCATGTCATGGATCTTATGTGTCACTCCTGTATTGTGGCATTTGAATGTTGCAGATTTTATTCCACATTTGCAGGCTTTGCAGGACGGACAGGGAAATAATCCTCCAATCAACTTTCCAAATACATCTTTTACTCCGACCGTCTCCTTTTTAGATATACTAGGTGCAATTCTGTTCTTTAAGTTCTTAGTTTTCCTATATATAAATCTAGGTCTGGGAGGTAGTTTCTCACCAATCACTTCATCCTCTTTCAGAAGGGACCAATGTTTATTGAAGATGTTCTCAATAATATCCCTATTTTGACTGTATTCGGTAATCATTGGGATGTCTAGAAGGTCACTCTTCTCCTCTTTTATCTTCCTCTTGTATTTGATCAAGTCCGAGCGTTCGATCTTTTCTACTTCAGATATTTTCTGATCCAACATCCTTTCAGAATATCCTCTCTCAAGGAATTTCGATTTGATCACTTGGGCCTGTTCTTCCCATTTTTCTTGGTTCGAGCAATTCTTTCTCATCCTCACCAGCTGCCCTTTTGGTATGTTGGTCTTCCAGTTATTGTGGTGGCAGCTCATCATGTGGACATAGTTGTTGCTATCCACATCTTTGAAGTATGTGGAAGTTTCTATCTCTCCTTTGTTGATTTTTATCTTTAGATCCAAGAAGGTTATTTCTGTAGTGCTACACTCATACATGAATTTCAGGTTGTTCAAGTTGTTATTCATCACTTCAATGGTGAAATCCAGATCTTCCTTCGTCCCCTTCCATACCATTAGGATATCGTCTATGTAGCGACGGTAGAGGACCAGTTACGCAAAACTCAGTCAAAGCTATTTATTGTCCTAATTTAACCTATTACCACTTTTTTCTAAATTTAGTCTTGATGCATAGATAGCATCTATTTTGATATAGAGATGGTTTTCACCAGTCCCCCGGCGCATTTGCCCACTCTAGCTACCAGCTATAGTGACTCAAACTCGAATTAAAGCTCAAGTCTGGTAGTGTCGTCACGATCCTGGGTGATATCATTATAAGAACATATGAGGACTCATGTCCCTTATATGATAATCTCCAGTAAGGTTTGTTATACCATTTATTGGTAACTCTATTAATCCATGCAACAAGAAAGCTTTGAAATGTATACACAGCTTATTAGTTCCAATATCAATAGCCCACTTCTGTATATATGTCATTTTTTATTCCTATATAAGGTATTACTTATACTTAACGTTTCTAAGATTATCCAATTAAGGATTTATTTAGGATATGTTTTATTTATGATATGTTTTAGAATATGTCTCTGCTATATCACTACTGATTCTCTAGTTCATAAGTATATTCTAAGCTATATATAGCTATTTAAGAGTTTCTAATGTCTCTGAACATACTATATTATATGCTAACAAGTGATACACCAACAAGCGTTAATTCTACAAGCTACATCCCTTACATTGTAAATTGTGCAAAATAGTTTTACTAAGTATAAGGTTATATTTTACAATTAGAACTGGTCCTGATATGGTCTTAAGTCCTGTCAGGCACTTTAACAACATTGATGTGATTACTTTTCATGAAAGAGTGCCGCCCTATGTATTTAACAGAAATATCATCATAATTTTCCAAAATCGGAAGTGATATTCCGCAAACACTCCCGAACCGGAAGTGACGTCAGAATTTGCCGTAATCGGAAGTAATACTCTGTGGGCATAATTTAATTTAATTTACTTTAGAATCTATCCTCTGACAGTTATATCAGATCCATTTTATGGTATCTGACAATAGAACTTGTCTTTTAAGGATGTAATAACTGATCCGAAAATAAATGAAGTTATATAAAATATGTCACAATATGCACAGGAAGTGACATCATGAACCGGAAGTCAGATTCCGGTATCAGTTTCATATACAAATCTAATTTCTATCACAAATATAAGTTAGGTAAATAGTTTCCCTATAATATATAATACACATACTATATTGATTATAATCTGAACCCCTGAGTACTCAGCACAAATGGAATAGGATCACTGTTGCTAAGAATGCCCTTACCCTTGACACAATGCCCATACCAACAATGCATCTAACAGGAAGTGGGCGGAGCTTATTTTTTGGCGCAAAAACTCAACACACCCATTGGCTACAATACCCTTTATAAGGATAAAATCTCCTTAGTCAACTCAGTCTTGATAAAGGCCTATAATAGGGCCGAAACGCGTCGACTGAGTATTGGTAAGCCTATTTTCATATATGTAATATTGTGAGAGACAATCTGCACTATATTTTTCTTTTTTCACGTATTTTTAGGTGGATATCGTTTTTGGAGTTAATCTGACATCTACACCGATATCTGATTCCCTGTTCCACACGTTTGTGGGCACTGTTCCTTCCACACCCCAAGGATATATCTACAAATGGGATTCCTGAAAGGAATATCCTTTTAAGTCTGGGTGACTATTTCTACTTTATTTTTTCACCATTAATTTTTGTCACGAAAACATTTTTTCACCATTTTTCTATTTTTTAATATTTTTCACTATTTTCACCTGAAGTTTGGATCTGAATTGCAATTCACATTATTTTTCAACTGACATTTATTTTTCAATTGACATTTATTGACACTAATTTTCATTGAGGTTTTACATTGAGACTTATTCGTTCCGTTGATCTTTTATTTTTTATTTTTTACACCTGTTATTTTTCATACTTACTATATTTGTAAATTTTGCAATTTTTTATATATTTTTTGTATCCACCACATTGGTACCCTCACACTTTGTACCCAGGTCTGCGCAGGAGCTAGGCCACTTACCTGCGACCATCTATTGTTTTTATCTGTATGTGATTTTATTACCATTTTGAGCGTATTACCATTTGTTTTATTTTTCATGGATCCATGAGTTGTAATTTATGTTTTTAGATTATGTATTAAATATCTAACATTTTATCTACCTCTATATACCTGAATATATCTTACTATCCCTATCTGCCTCCAGTTCGGTAGGCGCTTGGGGGATCCCTATTATACATTCGATTCTATTGGTGTTCACTAGGTATCACCTACCCCCTAAGCTCCAAGGGTATTGAGTAGGCGCTAGTCCATATCCCCATCACTTGTTCTCTTATATATAGCTTTTTTGGCAGATTATTATTGCTTAGATCCATGTCTAGTTTAGTGTATATTACTAGAGGTTTTTTTTTTGTTTTTTGGAATTTTTTTAGACACAAGTTGCACGGTTCCATTTTATATATATATATGTGTCATACTCTGCAAGGGAGCAGGTTCAGGAGTAAGGAGCTGTTGTGCAGAGGTGTCAGGTTTTGGGGTTAATGTTGTGTTTTGTCTGCGTGAGTCTTTCCCTTTAGGCATAATTAAACAGTTACAATGTTTTAGGAAATAAAGGAGATGGTTTTATTTATAGGATAAAGCAATGTAGAGATATGCAATTAGATAAGACAAAGTCTATAGGTTGTAGTATAAGGCAGAAATACAGTTCTTTGTAATAACAGGCAGGAATGCAGGGCTTTGTAATAACAAACAGGATATTTGTATATGCTGTAGACTGGAACTGTGTAATAACACTCAGGAAAGCAGACTTTGTAATAACAAGCAGGAATGCAGTGCTTTGTAATAACAAACAGGATATTTGCATATGCTGTAGACTGGAACTGTGTAATAAACTCAGGAAAGCAGACTTTGTAATAACAAGCAGGAATGCAGTGCTTTGTAATAACAAACAGGATATTTGCATATGCTGTAGAATGGAACTGTGTAATAACACTCCGGAAAGCAGAGCTTTGTAATAACAAGCAGGAATGCAGCACTTTGTAATAACAAACAGAATATTTACATATGCTGTAGACTGGAACTTTGTAGAAAAAAATAGGATATTTACATAAACTGCAATTTGGAACTTGTAGAAACAAACAGGATATTTGCATAAACTGCAATTTGGAACTTTGTAGAAACAAAGAGGATATTTGCATAAACTCCAATTGGAACTTTGTAGTAACAAACAGGATATTTGCATAGATTGCAATTTGGAACTTTCTAGAAACAAACAGGATATTTGCATAAACTGCAATTGGAACTTTGTAGTATCAGGAAACAAGCAAGCAAAAGTACCTGAGTCAGTCCTTAGGAAAGAAAGTTTTAGGCAAGCTCAATTGCCAGGAAATCAGTCCAAAAATGAAACACAGTGCCCAGGGATTATCCAGAAGAGTAGTCAGTAGTTGAAGCAGAAATCAGGAACCAGGAAATCCAACAAATCTGTATTTCACACAGGATACAGGAGCAGAGAGTGTTTCAGAGTATCACTCTTAATGTGAAAGCACCAAATTGCAAACAAACCTCCCAGATAAAGCAGGCTGCTGATTAAATGATTTCTTTCAGCTGGCAAGCAGGTGGAGCCAGAGAGCCAAAGTTGCAGCAAACAGAAAAACACAATATTCATTTCCTGTAATCAAGCCATCTGGTGGCATAGTGGTGAAACAACAGGCTGGGAAATAACAGCTGCGGATATAGAGACAGGTCCCAGGTTCAATTCCAGGCTGAACCCAGACAATATGTGTCAGCCTCTTATCCTACTTATATTTTTATACTGTATACTGGGGAGCTGCTCGTCTTACTCTTGACCTAGGGCCATAGGCCCCATGCCCCTGGTCAGTGTTATAGTATACCCAATGATACATGTGACCTTAGTTGCTATATTAATAGTGATCTTCCCAGTGGAATATATAAGCCTGACGTTTAAGATTAGTGTTAGCTGCAAGTTATGGGTTAATAGATCTAGGTGTTTAATAATACTTAGTATATGATAGGGGATGATATAATTTATAGCCCATATCTTACCAAGATGGGGTCTAATATTGTATCTAGCTAAATGATTACACTCAGCAGTATTTTGTCATAACCTAGCTTGGATCTCTATATAATAGATGCCCCCCCCCTACTAATATAGTTTACTGGTTAAGCTTAGGGACACAGATCCCATACGAACTCCCTAATCCTGTTTACACATGTCTATGACTAGTATGTTATTTCTATACCCCCTTTACCCTTTAAATTGAGGTGTTATTTCTATAAGTCTTAAAGAAGATGTCAATTGAGCAGATGATATGTGCCTATACACATAATGCTACATTTTTGTTTCTATGTATTTCTTTTTTTACAAATGCCAAGGCTTGTCTGTATGCTTTATTTTTCAAACCTCAATAAAAATATAACAAAAAAAAAGAGCTGATTTCTTTGGGGCAATGCCCCGCAAAAGGCCCTTTTAAGGGCTATTGGTAGTTTAGACTAGCGTTTTTTTTTTATTTTGGGTGGGCTTTTTTTATTTTGATAGGTCTATTAGATTAGGTGTAATTAGTTTAAAGATCTTGTAATTTGTTTTTTATTTTCTGTAATTTAGTGTTTTATTTTTTTGTAATTTAGCTAAATGTTTTGAATTTAGTTAATTGTATTTAATTTAGGGAATTTATTTAATTGTAGGGTTAGGTTAGGTGTTAGTGTAAGACAGGTTAGGTTTTATTTTACAGGTAAATTTGTATTTATTTTAGCTAGGTAGTTATTTAATAGTTAATAACTATTTACTAACTATTCTACCTAGTTAAAATAAATACAAACTTGCCTGTAAAATAAAAATAAACCTTAAGTTAGCTACAATGTAACTATTAGTTACATTAGGGGTTAATATATTTGGCGCTCTACAAATGCGTTGGCGCTCTACAAATATCTGATAATAATAATAATAATTATATTGGCGGCGACGTTGGGGGCAGCAGATTAGGGGTTAATAAGTGTAGGTAGGTTGCAGCGACATTGGGTGCGGGAGATTAGGGGTTAATAAATATAATGTAGGTGTCAGAGATGTTGGGGGCAGCAGATTAGTGGTTAATAAGTATAATGTAGGTGTCGGCGATGTCGGGTGCGGCAGATTAGGGGTTAATAAGTGTAAGATTAGGGGTGTTTAGACTCGGGGTTCATGTTAGGGTGTTAGGTGTAAACATAAAATGTGTTTCTCCATAGAAATCAATGGGGCTGCGTTACTGAGCTTTACGCTGCTTTTTGGCAGGTGTAAGAGTTTTTCTCAGCGGGCTCTTCCAATTGATGTCTATGGGCAAATCGTGCACGAGCACGTAAAACCTGCTCACCGCTGACTTAAGCAGTGCTTGTATTGGAGTGCGGTATGGAAAACAATTTGCTCTATGCTCACTTCTTGCCTTTTAACGCTGGGTTTGTAAAAACCTGTAATACCTGTAAAACCTCATAACGCAAAACTCGTAATCTAGCCAAGTGTGTGTATAAAAAACGTATATATAAACAAAGCAACTGAAAAAATGCAGCTAAAAATATATATATATGGTGTGGTGAAAAATAATCAATTGAAGGCTGCCAAATCAACATTGGAATTGAGTCCTAAAGGATACAGGGTTTTCAATTTGTGTATCCAGAAGGTCTCCCGGTGTCTGAGTTTTATCAGACGATTATAATCAGTGAAAGGGGAAACATAATCAATAGGATAAAATTAAAAAATTAGATGGTTGTCATCATGTTTGGTAAGACAGTGGTCTGGAACGCTGTGTTTAATATTTTACTTTTTGCAAAACGGGTACGGGCCTTTCTCGAGGTACACCCCACATATTGTACCCCGCAAATACACTCTAAAACATAAACAATTAAATTGTAATTACAATTTAGAAATCGAATTTCTCACTTGTATAATTAGACAAAAAATTTTTTGCCAGATTGTATGTATTTGCATGCATTGCATCCTATTTTCCCAAATTTAAAAATTCCTATATGGCCCAAAAAGTTTTTTGTATGTTATTAGTCTTTGAGAGGTTTATATTTTTGTGTTTGACTCTTTTACTTGGTGCTAGCTTGCTCCTAAGAGTAGGGGCCCTAGTGTAAACAATTTTTGGCTGATCACTGACAATGGTTTTAAGGACAGGATCTCTTTGAATTATGTGCCAATGTTTATTCAGAATATGACGTATTTGGTTGTGGTTACTGTTATATTGTGTAATGAACATAGAATTTTGGGAGACTTTGTTATCTTTGTTATTTTTGTTGGAAGTGGTCTTATCTAAAAGAATATTTTTATCTAAGGTTCTAGCTTTGTATGATCTAATAGATCTTTGGGATAGCCCTTATCTAAAAATCTTTGATAGATGATTTTGCTTTGTTGGTCAAAAGTTTTAATATGCGTGCAGTTGAGTCTTAGGGGTATATTTATTAATGTGCGAGCGGACATGATATGATATAGCGTATCATGTCTGCCGCACATTGATATATGCCGTCAGCATAAGCTGTCAGCATTTATCATTGCACCAGCAGTTCTTGTGAACTGCTGGTGCAATGCCGCCCCCTGCAGAATCAGCCCCTTATTCTTTCGAATCGACTGTATGGTATTTTTCGTCTCCACCCCATATAGTGGTTACTGGTATAGTCAAGGTAGCTGTTGCTATCTACCTTTTTGTAGTAAGTTTGGCAAAATACTTTACCCTGTTCATCCCAACTTAAGGTGAGGTCTAAATAGTTAATAGATTTATTTTATATGTCCGCTGTAAAAGATAAACCCCTTTCATTTTCACCCAGTGAAGTTACAATTTTTTCTGCCAAATGTGTATCACCCCTCCAAACAAGGCTGCTGTAGCAAGCAGATTTAAACAAGGAGAATGAACTGGTGTGGACAGCCCTGCCGCGTGTTTCACATGATGCTTCTTCATAGTTGGGGGGGGGGGCAAAGATGTGATTGGTATGATATGTATTTTCAAATTAATCCCTCCTTCTAAATTTCATTGGCTGTGAATGCAGTCATGTGACCGTTCCCTATTTGGTAGGCTGCCTGTCAATCTAGACTTAGTTTGCTATATGAATTCTATAGCCAATCATAATACAATCATAATACAGAAATGCATGGAATTGTGATTACTATTCTTAATACCTGAACTAGTGACACTAAGTTCTTAGAACCCTGTCACAGTATGTTGTCATTGATCTTCCCAATCCTTATGTGTCAAAATACAAACTTGAAATCTATATTCATTTTGATAGCCTTGGATATCATTTAAACATTGTATAAAAATGTATTGACATAGCTTCTATAGTTGTAATATATTTTTTTGTCTTTATTAGCACGGTAGATCACAGACATGGCGTAAAGATAGGCATTTCATGAGAGTTAGCGGGGCATTCCAGGGGGAATAACCTGCATTTTAATTAGGATACATCACCAGTAGTGAGATATATATTCCAAGGTCAGTCCATCAGATTAGGTCTAGGGTTTAAGCCATATTTGTTTCACCACCTTTTCAGTGGTGTAGATTTTTTTAATGTTATTTTTGTCATACAAGCCACTGCTGACTCTCTGAGAAGGTGTGGTTTGAATACTGGCTCATGGGCCCTCAAAGGATATGTGCATATGCCACAGAAAACCAGTAATAACGCTTATTAGAAGCTTTTTTGCTAATGCAAGTATATTGCAAAAATGCTTATATTATAAATTGAAATGCACCTATTGACATTTAATTTTTGACCTTTCTATCCCTTTAGCCTATTTAAGCCACACTGTTTCGGCCTCTAGCAGCTTGGCATCAATCTCTAGTGTGTAGAAGGAAAATCTAAAAAATGCAATATGCCACATACTTATACTTAGAAAACTGTGACTAAGGAGAATATAGGCAGAAAAGTCAACTGAAACAAAGCAAAATATAGGGTTAATGATGGCATTAAAGAGACACGTTCCAAGAATAAATGTACTCCAAAGTATTCTGTGGAAAAGGTAACACAGTATTTCTCAATAGAAACCTACTGACAACCCTACTTAGAATTTCCAATATCAGGAGGATAGTAGGGAATAATATAATATTGATAGTCCCAGCCACAAATAAAGTATATATGAGTTGTATATATAAATTACTGCCATTGATGTTTACGATATCCTGGAAAATAGCTAAATAAAGTCCAATGCCCTAACCAACATCAACCTTCAAATCTTGTAGCAGATCTTTAAAAACAGCAGCCCCCAAATATAAATACACTGAAGCCTTGACAAAGAGGTCAGCATAATTATCTAAGGTGACTCCAGGGAAAGCACAGCCTTTATAACAAAAAAATCCAATTGGTCTCAATATGATGTAACTATGGAAATCCTAAAGCTGTGTCAGTGTTACAGCAAATGGGAAGGTACGGCAGGTATCAGCAATAGCCTCCTTAAGCGGATTGTACAGTGTTCCGGTTATTGTCCTTAATATACCATTCTTATAAATAGGGTCTAGGCTCAGGGTCTGGTGCCTTGGTCTACTGGTATCTGGGGCTCCATCTGGATTGCATCTACATCTGCATTAGCCGGATCAGTCTTTGACTTGATCCACATCTTGTTCACGTTCAGTGTGATCAGAGCTACAAACTTGGATCTTCTAGTAATGTTCTCCATTTGCTTCTCTGGGATAGCCACCTGTGAGTCTCTGCATTGTCACATTTTCTCTATGAATCTGTTCAGCCGTGAGTCTATTTTTTGAAACTTAAGGAGCTGTAGCACTTTCTCCTCCCAAGTGCTTATTGCTACCTAGATCTCCTCGGACTGAGATTTTTCTTATCCCATCAATACAGACTTCTGCCTTCGAAATAGAAACAAACTCCACAACTAGATATTTATTTTAGGTTCCAATATGTGCAAAGGAGCGAAACCTAAGCAATTCACTTTATACCCGGTTCTCACTTGGGACCGCCAAAGTCCTTAGTGGTTCCGGTCTGGAGAGTCCTTTATTGTAAAAATGCTAATATGCCCCAGTCCTTAAAAGTACCCACTATCTTGCAACAAAGATGTTCCGATCAGCCAATAGAATGCAAGCTCAATCTGATTGGCTGATTGGATCGGCCAATCGGATTGAACTAGATTCTGATTGGCTGATTCCATCAGCCAATCAGAAAATTCCTACCTTAATTCCGATTGGCTGATAGAATCCTATCAGCCAATCGGAATTCGAGGGACGCCATCTTGGATGACGTCCCTTAAAGGAACCGTCATTCGTCGGGAGACATCGGAAGAAGAGGATGGATCCGCGTCGCCTGCTTCAAGATGGACCCGCTCCGCACCGGATGGAAGAAGATAGAAGATGCGGCTTGGAGAAGATGTTTGCCGGTCCGGATGTCCTCTTCTTGCCGGATAGGATGAAGACTTTGGAGCCTCTTCTGGACTTCTTCAGTGGATGTCTAGCCCCCGCTTGGGTTGGATGAAGATATCGGAGCCAGGACGGATCGGTGAACCTGGTATGGTGAAGACAAGGTAGGAAGATCATCAGGGGATTAGTGTTAGGTTTATTTAAGGGTGGTTTGGGTTAGATTAGGGGTATGTGGGTGGTGGGTTGTAATGTTGGGGGGGGGTATTGTATGTTTTCTTTTACAGGCAAAAGAGCTGAACTTCTTGGGGCATGCCCCGCAAAGGGCCCTGTTCAGGGATGGTAAGGTAAAAGAGCTTGTAACTTTTTAAATTTAGAATAGGGTAGGGAATTTTTTATTTTGGGGGGCTTTGTTATTTTATTAGGGGGCTTAGAGTAGGTGTAATTAGTTTAAAATTGTTGTAATATTTTTCTTATGTTTGTAAATATTTTTTTATTTTCTGTAACTTAGTTCTTTTTTATTTTTTGTACTTTAGCTAGTTTATTTAATTGTATTTATTTGTAGCAATTGTATTTAATTTATTTATTGATAGTGTAGTGTTAGGTTAATTGTAGGTAATTGTAGGTAGTTTATTTAATTATTTTATTGATAGGGTAGTGTTAGGTTTAAGTATATCTTAGGTTAGGATTTATTTTACAGGTAATTTTGTAATTATTTTAACTAGGTAACTATTAAATAGTTCTTAACTATTTAATAGCTATTGTACCTAGTTAAAATAAATACCAAGTTGCCTGTAAAATAAATATTAATCCTAAAATAGCTAAAATATAATTATAATTTATATTGTAGCTATATTAGGGTTTATTTTACAGGTAAGTATTTAGCTTTAAATAGGATTAATTTATTTAATAAGAGTTAATTTATTTCGTTAGATGTAAATTATATTTAAGTTAGGGGGGTGTTAGTGTTAGGGTTAGACTTAGCTTTAGGGGTTAATACATTTATTAGAATAGCGGTGAGCTCCGATCGGAAGATTAGGGGTTAATAATTGAAGGTAGGTGTCGGCGATGTTAGGGAGGGCAGATTAGGGGTTAATACTATTTATGATAGGGTTAGTGAGACGGATTAGGGGTTAATAACTTTATTATAGTAGCGCTCAGGTCCGCTCGGCAGATTAGGGGTTAATAAGTGTAGGTAGGTGTCGGCGACGTTGTGGGGGGCAGATTAGGGGTTAATAAATATAACATAGGGGTCGGCGATGTTAGGGCAGCAGATTAGGGGTACATAGGGATAACGTAGGTTGCGGCGGTTTACGGAGCGGAAGATTAGGGGTTAAAACTGTAATGCAGGGGTCAGCGATAGCGGGGGCGGCAGATTAGGGGTTAATAAGTGTAAGGTTAGGGGTGTTTAGACTCGGGGTACATGTTAGAGTGTTAGGTGCAGACGTAGGAAGTGTTTCCCCATAGGAAACAATGGGGCTGCGTTAGGAGCTGAACGCTGCTTTTTTGCAGGTGTTAGGTTTTTTTTCAGCTCAAACAGTCCCATTGTTTCCTATGGGAGAATCGTGCACGAGCACGTTTTTGATGCCGGCCGCGTCCGTAAGCAACTCTGGTATCGAGAGTTGCATTTGCGGTAAAAATGCCCTACGCTCCTTTTTTGGAGCCTAACGCAGCATTTGTTTTAACTCTCGATACCAGAGTTAAATTTATGGTGCGGCCAGAAAAAAGCCCGCGGAGCGTTAACAGCCCTTTTACCGCCGAACTCTAAATCTAGGCCTAAGTGCTTTGTTTTTGACATCCACATAAGTGGCTTTTTTGTTGTTTTTGATTTTTATTTAATTTTATTGAAGTTTTTTAGAATGTACAGTTATATACAGTATACTGCTGTGTTAATTTTTTCTTATAGCTGTTTAAAATATTGTAAATCTATGTTCATGCTTTAATGATACGCGCACATTGTAATTTTCTCATAAGTGTAATTTAAATAAATTATTTTATGTAATTCTGTTTATGCCTGAGAATAATTGCAAATCTAGTAAAACATCAAATTACTAAAGTAATACAATATATTTTGCAAGGATTACTTATGCAATCCTATAAAAGCACCAAGCAATTCAAATCATTTCTCTATACAAAGCTGCAGTATGATAAGGTGCCAAGGGATAGGAAAATGACAACCAGTGCACTCTAACATAATCAAGATATGCAAATCTGTATCTAATTATGATCTGCATACAGGGTGAATAAAACCTTGACTTGGTCATACAGGCTGAGCTTAGAATTAATGGGGCTCTTTCAAATTAGCATATATTCTTCACATCTCCTTGCTTGCTGGAAGTATCTGCAATATAATATCATGCTGTAATATTCTCTAGACCCCTGTGGCAAAAAGGTGAAATGAATGGGAAAAAACACATCTTTTGTCTGACCTGGATTTTTCACAGAGGTCATATTCTGCTTTCTTCAGGTAAAACTGACAGTTCCATAAATCATGAAGATGTTTTCAGTATTCACCTGCAGCTCTTAGCAATTGACACAGTTGTCAGTTCTGTTAATGGATTTTTATATGGGTCCCAGGTCCATAATAAGCCATCAAAAATATATTTCAAGACTTTATTAGTTGTGTAAATGAAAGCTAAAAAATAATTATCTGAATAGTGCAATATTCTGGTTTTGTAATGGCATATCACTGCATTTGTGTTGGTATATTAGTATGTAATTATATCCATATGGATCAAGCCTCAGTAAGCTCCATAAAATATATTTAATACCTGCATTGTATATAGATACATACACCAGAAGGTTTTATTTTTATTGTTAGTATTATTATTTAAATAAATGAACACACAATGCAACAAAAATGATGTATTTTGATGATAAAAAGCAGCAAGCTGATGCAGTATATTAAGATGTGTCAATATGGACAAAGGCAAGTGGATTACTGTGATGAATGGATACATGTAAAGGGACATTAAGTTTTATATTAATATGATAAAATATGGTTAAATGAAAGCTGTTTGGGGGAATTCTGAGCAACATCAGCTGCAATTTGGTGGGCTCTACGGTCATCTTATCTATAAAATGTTTTGATTTTTTTTGAGACCGTCACATTAAAGGATATGTAAGCCAAAAATGTTCTTTAGTGATTCAGACATAACAAAGGATTTAAAAAAAAAAATTAAAATCACTTCAAATTATTTTTTAAGCCTAACCCCATTTAGCTTTTAAATATCACTGTGGAATCAGTCAAAATGATCAAAAATCAATAACTACAGGGGACTCAGAGGTTTCAGTTGAGACTGGGCCACACATTTAGGAGCCCTTTCTCACCCTCAGTCAGTAGTAGCATTCCTACAGGGGTAGGGTGCCATACTGCCACTAGAAAAGAACCCATATTTAAATACGTTGGTGGCCTTCCAAAGAAGGATTTGGAAAATGTTACGTGAGTTTGAAAATGTTCTATTATAAAAATCTGGCATATGTATTTTTCATAAGGGTACTGTTTTAAAGCAGCAATAAGGCAAACCTACACAAAGAGCCGTCCCCTTGCAAAACCGGGCTCATAGTGTATGAAAAGTGTATGGATTTGCATTTACAAATATCATGGTGGAGTTTCCAAAATTGCTGCCCTTCTGTTGCATAGAAAAACCTGCCACCATATTGGAACAGGAAGGTTGCACAAGTGCATATTTCCTAAATTGGACTTACCAAGGAGGAAGGATGACTAGTGTCACATAGAAGAATTTCCTATTGATCCTTTGTGGCTGCATGCTCAGTGTGCAAACAGCCAGAAAGGGAACTTTTGGAAGGCGGGGGAGGGGTCATTGAGTTCTAGTAATGCCCCTGCAGTGAATGCTTTTATTAATAACAATAGATGGAGTGAAAATAACAGGAGACAGGTTTACTTTAAAAAACCTTCGGCTAGATTTAGAGTTCTGCGGCCAAAGGGGTGCGTTAGCTACGCGTGTATTTTTCCCCCCGCACCTTTTAAATACCGCTGGTATTTAGAGTTCACAGAAGGGCTGTGTTAGTCTCCAAAAAGGGAGCTTGTAGCATAATTTACCGCTACTGCATCTCTCAATACCAGCGGTGCTTACGGACGCGGCCAGCTTTTAAAAACGTGCTCGTGCACGATTCCCCCATAGGAAACAATGGGGCAGTTTGAGCTGAAAAAAAACCTAACACCTGCAAAAAAGCAGCGTTCAGCTCCTAACGCAGCCCCATTGTTTCCTATGGGAAAACACTTCCTAAGTCTGCACCTAACACCCTAACATGTACCCCGAGTCTAAACACCCCTAACCTTACACTTATTAACCCCTAATCTGCTGCCCCTGCTATCGCTGACCCCGGCATATTATTTTTAACCCCTAATCTGCCGCTCCGTACACCGCCGCAACCTACATTATCCCTATGAACCCCTAATCTGCTGCCCCTAACCCCCGCCGACCCCTATATTATAATTATTAACCCCTAATCTGCCCCCCCCAACGTCGCCGCTACCTACCTACAATTATTAAACCCTAATCTGCCGACCGGACCTCACCGCTACTCTAATAAATGTATTAACCCCTAAAGCTAAGTCTAACCCTAACACTAACACCCCCCTAAGTTAAATATAATTCTTATCTAACGAAATAAAATAAATCTTATTAAATAAATTATTCCTATTTAAAGCTAAATACTTACCTGTAAAATAAACCCTAATATAGCTACAATATAACGAATAATTATATTGTAGCTATTTTAGGATTAATATTTATTTTACAGGCAACTTTGGTTTTGATGGCTAACGCAGAACTCTAAATCTAGGCGTTTATAAGTTGTAAGCAGTATTCTGATTGGTAAATTATACATACAAAGTCTAGGTTTAAACAACACTTTTGCATGGCAGACAATGATAGTCAAATACAATATATCCTTTTGGATTCAGATTTACAATATAAATTAAATTTGAGAGAATATTATTACCATTATAAAGAGAATAATGCTCTCTTCATTAATTGGAGCTTTGATGGGAACAGTTGCTACGGTATCAGGATGTTCTGTACACTTCTCATTCCTGACAGTTGTGACTTTGCCTGACCCTGACCACATATTCCCTCTAACCTCAAATAGTAAGCCAGCCCTTTGTTTATGTGTAATCTTAGCCTCTCTTTTGCCCTTACCTACCTGCAACTGTCTACCCAAAACCAGTCTGCAACCCCCGCTCACTCCTTTTTCTGGTAGCATTCTTTCTTCATTCTCCTCTACTCCTCTACTGCAGAATTTATGATTCCAATGGCTGGTTTACAGCAATGAAATCTATAGACTGGTTGAGAGGGGTGAATATAGACACAAAAGAAAATAATTGCTCAAAGTATCTTGAGAGAGAAGTGTTGCAGGATTAAATAAAGACATCTATTCAGCTACACTCTTTGCTAAAATGTGCATTAAATCCAGCATATAACCATGATATTTCCCTATACAAACACTGGCAGTACAATTGATCTTACTGAATGTGATCTTAAACGTGGCAATGTCATAGGATTTCACCTCTCTCATAAATCAGTTTGTGAAATTTCTGCCCTACTTATTAACTATGACATTATTTTGAAGTGGACGTGCCTTGGACAAGATTGGTGTTGAGGAACTTGAGTTGTTTGCACAGAGCATTGACCTAAAACCCATTTAACACCTTTGGGATGCATTGGAACACCGATTGCAAGACAGGCATTCTTGCCAACATCAGCGCCTTTTGACTGAATGGGCACAAATTCCTACAGACACACTCCAAAATCTTGTGGAAAGCCTTCCCAGAAGAGTGGAAGCCCATGGTTTTGGAAAAGCTCATATAAGGGATCTATAAAATAAGTTGCATGTTTAAAAAAATAGATTATAAGAGGAAATGAGTGTGGTGTAGATATATTATTAAGAGACAAAAAAATATCTAAAAGACGTCATAATCCATATGAAAACACTTTGTTTACATTTAAAGGTACAAAAGACTCTTCCTATTTTTCTTTTAACCCTTAGTTTACCAATTCATTAAAGGGACAGTCAACACCAAAATTGTTATTGTTTAAAAAGATAGATAATCACTTTATTACCCATTCCCCAGTTTTTCATAACCAACACTCTTATATTAATATACTTTTTACCTCTGTGATTACCTTGTATCTAAGCCTCTGCAGTCTGCCCCCTTATTTTAGTTCTTTTGAAAGACATGCATTTTAGCCAATCAGTCCACATGAGTGAGCACAATGGTATCTATATGACACAAATGGACTAACTCCCTTGACAGATGTGAAAACCAGTCAAAATGCCCTGAGATAAGAGGCGGCATTCAAGGTCTTAGAAATTAGCATGTGAGCCTACCTATGTTTAGCTTTCAACAAAGAATACCAATAGAACAAAGAAAATGTGATGATAAAAGTAAATTGGAAACTTGTTTAAAATTACATGCCCTATCTTAATCATGTAAGTTTAATTTTGACTAGACTGTCCCTTTAATACAACTCTAGATTTAGAAAAGCATATTACACAATTCATGCAGAATACTTTTTATAAATCCCCTATTTATTCCATAAGGGGTTACCATACCCAGAGTATATATACAGAATGTCTCTTTTTGTAATAATATCAACTCCCTATTAATCCCTCTCCTAGGGAGTGAAATATTTTCGATCACCTTAAATTTCAACTTACTCAAATTATGTCTGGCCTGGTGCAGCTCAACACCTCTTACGTATATTACTCTTGTGTTGACTTATTCTGTCCTGTACCCATTGGGTATTTTCCCCTACATAAGCAATCTCACAGGGACACTTATTAGATCACACCATAATCTGTCTTACAGATATAATAACCATGAATGCTATATTTCTTACCATTTCTACCCCTCCTGTAATCTAGCATGGGTAGGCTGGATAACAACTGTATACTGTGATTACAAATACCTAAAAATTCTGTGATGCTTACAAACTATCTTTTATATCTGTTTACTGAAATTACAATATTTCTAACAAATACCATTCTTTGGGCCTTCTGTTTATAACCCTGAGCCTATAATAGCCTCTTACATGAAATCACCAAAACATCTTGTTAAATAAATCTAGGGGATATCCCTCCTCCAGAAATTTCAGACCCATTTCCTGCATCCTACATTCAGCCTGCTTTTACTCTTAGACTTTTTGTCTCACACGCACAAATTGGTTACTCAGTAATGTAAAAAAAATGATTACAATCCGTTTCCTTATCAAGCAGATCTACTGAAATTCCAACATCACACTTGCACACTCTTGTGTCGAAAAAAACATTATTTTCTTCACTAAACTGTAATTTAAACGAAAATGCAGTGTGGAACCATTCAAATAATTTACAAAATCCATCAGGGTTCCAATGTTGCCCAACTATATTCCAAAAATATTATCAATATAGTGCTGCCAAGTGGCACCATATTGTAAAAATAAAACATTAACATAAAGAAAATATTCCTCATAGATATTCATAAAAATATTTGCAAATGTTGGGGGGTCATTGTGTATAATGTTGTATACAATCATTCTAAACAACCTTTGTCAATTAGATTTACTACTGAATTTGAAATTCAAAAATCAAATATAAATTTTTACTAGATGCACATTAAAATCAGTGCTATCAATACACATTAATGAGATGTAGCATTCAATGAAGTGAAATGTAGCCTTCAATTATTGAATGCTAAAATGTTGACTAATCATTTGAATTTACATTTGAGCTAATGAATATAGCCAACATTCAGTGCTTAAACAAATGGTGTATAGCAGTCACTCATCTCTAATAATAGCTGAAGAGTTTAAAAGGGAGTATAAGTGGCTATGATGAATGTTTGAACAATGAATTGTTTTCGCTATCACATACTCTTCTATAAAATACAGACATTTGCAACAGGTATCTACAGTCATGGGAAAAATAAATTACACTCCCTTTGAATTCTATGGATTTATGTATCAGGACATAAAAACAAGCATCTGGTCCTTAACAGGTCTTAAAATTAGGTAAATGCAACCTCAGAAGAATGACACCACATGATATATTACACGGTGTCATGATTTATTTAACAAAAATAAAGCCAAAATAAAGAAGCCATGTGTAAAAAGTACACCCTTACCGCTTCCATAGGAATTAAGAGGCTAAGTAGCAGCCAAGTACTGCTGATCAAATTTCCTTGATTAATTGATCTGGGAAGGGTTATTTTCAAAATTTTTAAAGTTCATCATTCTACAGTGAGAAAGATTATTCACAAGTGGAAAACATTCAAGACAGTTGCCAATCTTCCCAGGAGTGGACATCCCAGAAAATTCAGCCCAAGGTCAGACCGTGCAAGGCTCAGAGAAATTGCAAACAACTCAAGAGTTTTCATCTCAGTTTCATCTCAGACTCTACAGGCCTCAGTAAGCATGTTAAATGTTAAAGGCACAGTCTAGTCCAAAACAAGTCCAAAACAAACTTTCATGATTCAGATAGGGCATGTAATTTTAAACAAGTTTCCAAATTACTTCTATCACCAATTTTGCTTTATTCTCTTGGTATTCTTAGTTAAAAGCTAAATCTATGAGGTTCATATGCTAATTTCTAAGCTCACCACTAGAGGGTGTTAGTTCATGTGTTTCATATAGATAACACTGTGCTCACACACATGGAGTTTCTATGAGCCAGCACTGATTGGCTACAATGCAAGTCTGTCAAAAGAACTGAAATAAGGGGGCAGTTTGCAGAGGCTTAGATACAAGATAATCACAGAGGTAAAAAGTATATTAATATAACTGTGTTGGTTATGCTAAACTAGGGAATGGGTAATAAAGGAATTATCTATCTTTTAAAACAATACATATTCTGGTGTAGACTGTCCCTTTAAAGTTCATGAAAGTACAATTAGAAAAAGAATGAACAAGTATGGTTTGTATGGAAGGGTTGCCAGTAGAAAGCCTCTTCTCTCTAAAAAGAACATGGCAGCACGGCTTAGGTTGGCAAAGTTGCTTCTGAACAAACCACAAGACGTCTGGAACAATGTCCTTTGGACAGATGAGACCAAAGTGGAGATGTTTGGCCTTAATGCACAGTGCTACGTTTGCCAAAAAACAAAACACAACATTTTAGCAAAAACACCTCATACCAACTGTCAAGCACGGTAGTGTAGGGGACCTGGGCACCTTGCTCTCATTGAGTCGACCATGAAATCCTCTGTATACCAAAGTATTCTAGAGTCATATGTGAGGCCAACAGCTAAAGCTTGGCTGAAATTGGGTCATGTAACAGGACAATGATCCCAAGTCCTGACCTCAACCCGATTGAAATGCTGTGGCAGGACCTTAAGAGAGCTGTGCATAAACAAATGCCTGCAAACCTCAATGAACTGAAACAATGTTGTAAAGAAGAGTTGGCCAAAATTCCTCCACAACGATGTGAGAGTCTGATAAAGTAATATTGAAAATGATTACTTCAGGTTATAGCTACTAAAGGTGGTTCTACAAGCAATTGAATCATAAGGTATACTTCATATTTAACCCATGGCTTCTCCATTTTGACTTTATTTTTGTTAAATAAATCATGACAATATGTAATGTGTTGTTTGTCTGAGGTTGTTTTTGCCTAATTTTAAGACCTGCTAGAACCAGATAATTTTTATCATGTCCTGATACGTAAAACCATAGAATTCAAAGAGGGTGTACTTTTTTTCCCCATGACTGTATGTATACATCTGTGTTTAATGGGATTATTGGTTTTGCACTAAAGATGTAAAAGTATGATGTGGTATAACATCTGGAGTGTTTACTTTTGAACACTGCTGGTAAATGTTCTATTATTTTGGATGCCTTTTGTAACCGAATAGGAGCCACATTACTGAGCTGTCCTATGATCCAGTACCACTATAGAATGTGCCAAACTTTCATAACCATTCCTGTATTACTGTGAGAGGTATATAGGTTATTTAAAATGATATTCCAGCCAAAATTAAAATGCAGATGAGTGCCTTTTACTATTAAATAGCAGCATTTTTACTAAACACTTTACTAGCAAAAATGTAGTGCAACAGTATTTTAAACAGCTTGTCTGCTCAGCATCCCATCTATCACACTACAATGACTCTCAGATCATATACACTGTTTAAAATACTGGTGCAAGGAGTATACTTAGATATGCTCCGCATGCCTGTACACAATAAAAATTCTCCCTCAAATGCACTTATAAATGTTTCAATTTTGGATGGCATTACCCTTAAAGTTTTGCTTTTATAGTCACCGATTTATTACATTGTCTGAAAGAAATACTGAAGCCCCCTCATTTTTATCTAGAGCATTGGTTTTCAAAACTGTCCTCAGGCCACACCCACATTCCAGGTTTTCTGTATTACCTTGGATGACAGCAGCTAAGATAACCATATTTACTAATCAGCTGATTGTTTCACCTGTGCTCTAGTTCAGATAGCCTCTAAATGTGACCTGTTAGGGAGGCCCAAGGACAGGTTTGAAAACCAGGGATCTAGATTTAGCACAATATTAAAAAAACATGAGTGCATTACTGATGTGATGGGAATATCGTATTGATGGACATGTCGGCACCTGGGCAAATCAAAACGATTAACACTTAAATATATATAAATATAAACATTTTACATTTATATTTTAAAATCTCAAGGTGTTTACTGTCCCTTTAACATTCTCTAATTTGTCGCCAGTAAGTACTCGGTTAACAATAATACTTCATTTGATAAAATAGCACATTGACGTTTATTTTTTTTAAATTAAATCTTCTCTATTAAAATTTATGTATCAGAGTTTTTGTTTCTAGAAATATTCGGAAACAGAAGGTAAGCAAAGTGATAAGAATGAAACATGCAGCTGGGCTTACTACACATGTCAGTGCTTGTTTGCATAATTTAGTTTATAAGTCTGTAAGAGAGCTATTTTCAGCACTGTCTGTAATGATGATTTCTCCAGATGTAGGAAGAATAACTGAATACAAATCTACATCACAATGGCATTATGTTTAATTACATTAAAGGTGGCATGAAAGAAATGATGAAATCATTGACTAAATATGTTTTTATTTTACCTACTTTCCCTATTTCTTGCCATCATTTCATTGCCCATCAAAAAGGAGAGTATATATTTATTCTTATTTGTGTCTGTATGTGAACAGTTGGCAATATTTGTGTATTAGATTGCTGCTTCAAATAATCTGTAATAGTTTCCATCTATAAGTGGAGCACAATGGAATTTGCACAGTTTTCAAAATTAATGCCTCCCAATGGATTATAAATCTAACGCCTAGATTTAGAGTTTGGCGGTAGCCGTCAAAACCAGCGTTAGAGGCTCCTAACGCTGGTTTTTACCGCCCGCTGGTATTTAGAGTCAGTCAGGAAAGGGTCTAACGCTCACTTTCCAGCCGCGACTTTTCCATACCGCAGATCCCCCTACGCCAATTGCGTATCCTATCTTTTCAATGGGATCTTTCTAATGCTGGTATTTAGAGTCTTGGCTGGAGTGAGAGTTAGAACTCTAACGACAAAACTCCAGCCGCAGAAAAAAAACAGGAGTTAAGAGCTTTTTGGGCTAACGCCGGTTCATAAAGCTCTTAACTACTGTGCTCTAAAGTACACTAACACCCATAAACTACCTATGTACCCCTAAACCGAGGCCCCCCCCCACATCGCCGCCACTTGATTACATTTTTTTAACCCCTAATCTGCCGACCGCACAACGCCGCCACCTACGTTATACTTATGTACCCCTAATCTGCTGCCCCTAACACTGCCCTATATTATATTTATTAACCCCTAATCTGCCGCCACCAACGTCGCCGCCAGCTACCTACAATAATTAACCCCTAATCTGCGACCGGACCTCACCGCTACTATAATAAATGTATTAACCCCTAATCCGCCTCACTCCCGCCTCAATAACCCTATAATAAATAGTATTAACCCCTAATCTGCCCTCCCTAACATCGCCGACAACCCAAACCCCCCTTAAATAAACCTAACACTACCCCCCTGAAGATCATCCTACCTTGAGTTGTCTTCACTCAGCCGAGCCACCGATGGAACCGAAGAAGAGATCCGGAGCGGCAGAAGTGATCCTCCAAGGGGCGCTGAAGAAATCTTCCATCCGATGAAGTGATCCTCCAGGCGGCGCTGAAGAAGTCTTCCATCCCGGCGATGTCATCTTCCAAGCGGGGTCTTCAATCTTCTTCTACAGGATCCATCTTCATTCCGCCGACGCGGAACATCCTTCTTCCCCGATGGGCTACCGACGAATGAAGGCTCCTTTAAGGGACGTCATCCAAGATGGCGTCCCTCGAATTCCGATTGGCTGATAGGATTCTATCAGCCAATCGGAATTAAGGTAGGAAAATTCTGATTGGCTGATAGAATCAGCCAATCAGATTCAAGTTCAATCCGATTGGCTGATCCAATCAGCCAATCAGATTGAGCTTGCATTCTATTGGCTGATCGGGACAGCCAATATAATGTGAGCTCAATCTGATTGGCTGATTGGATCAGCCAATCGGATTGAACTTGAATCTGATTGGCTGATTCCATCAGCCAATCAGAATTTTCCTACCTTAATTCCGATTGACTGATAGAATCCTATCAGCCAATCGGAATTCGAGGGACCCCATCTTGGATGACGTCCCTTAAAGGAGCCTTCATTCGTCGGTAGTCCGTTGGGGAAGAAGGATGTTCCGCGTCGGCGGAATGAAGATGGATCCTGTAGAAGAAGATTGAAGACCCCGCTTGGAAGATGACATCGCCGGGATGGAAGACTTCTTCAGCGCCGCCTGGAGGATCACTTCATCGGATGGAAGATTTCTTCAGCGCCCCTTGGAGGATCACTTCTGCCGCTCCGGATCTCTTCTTCGGTTCCATCGGTGGCTCGGCTGAGTGAAGACAACTCAAGGTAGGATGATCTTCAGGGGGGTAGTGTTAGGCTTATTTAAGGGGGGTTTGGGTTAGATTAGGGGTATGTGGGTGGTGGGTTTTAATGTTGGGGGGGTTGTATTTTTCTTTTACAGGCAAAAAAGCTGAATTCTTTGGGGCATGCCCCACAAAAGGCCCTTTGAGGACTGGTAAGGTAAAAGAGCTTTGAACTTTTTTAATTTAGAATAGGGTAGGGCATTTTTTTATTTTGGGGGGCTTTGTTATTTTATTAGGGGGCTTAGAGTAGGTGTAATTAGTTTAAAATTGTTGTAATATTTTTCTAATGTTTGTAAATATTTTTTTATTTTTTGTAACTTAGTTCTTTTTTATTTTTTGTACTTTAGTTAGTTTATTTAATTGTATTTATTTGTAGGTATTGTATTTAATTAATTTATTGATAGTGTAGTGTTAGGTTTAATTGTAGATAAATGTAGGTAGTTTATTTATTTAATTTATTGATAGTGTAGTGTTAGGTTTAATTGTAACTTAGGTTAGGATTTATTTTACAGGTAATTTTGTAATTATTTTAACTAGGTAGCTATTAAATAGTTATTAACTATTTAATAGCTATTGTACCTGATTAAAATAAATACAAAGTTGCCTGTAAAATAAATATTAATCCTAAAATAGCTACAATATAATTATAATTTATATTGTAGCTATATTAGGGTTTATTTTACAGGTAAGTATTTAGCTTTAAATAGGAATCATTTATTTAATAAGAGTTAATTTATTTTGTTAGATTTAAATTATATTTAACTTAGGGGGGTGTTAGTGTTAAGGTTAGACTTAGCTTTAGGGGTTAATAAATTTATTAGAGTAGCGGTGAGGTCCGGTCGGCAGATTAGGGGTTAATACTATTTATTATAGGATTATTGAGGCGGGAGTGAGGCAGATTAGGGGTTAATAACTTTATTATAGTAGCGGTGAGGTCCGGTCGGCAGATTAGGGGTTAATAATTGTAGGTAGCTGGCGGCGACATTGTGGGGGGCAGATTAGGTGTTAATAAATATAATATAGGGGTCGGCGGTGTTAGGGGCAGCAGATTAGGGGTACATAGGGATAGCGTAGGTTGCGGGGGTGTACGGAGCGGCAGATTAGGGGTTAAAAATAATATGCAGGGGTCAGCGATAGCGGGGGCGGCAGATTAGGGGTTAATAAGTGTAAGGCTAGGGGTGTTTAGACTCGGGGTACATGTTAGGGTGTTAGGTGGAGACTTAGAAACTGTTTCCCCATAGGAAACAATGGGGCTGCGTTAGGAGCTGAACGCTGCTTTTTTGCAGGTGTTAGGTTTTTTTTTGAGCTCAAACTGTCCCATTGTTTCCTATGGGGGAATCGTGCACGAGCACGTTTTTTAAGCTGGCCGCGTCCGTAAGCAACGCTGGTATTTAGAGTTGCAGTGGTGGTAAATTATGCTCTACGCTCCCTTTTTAGAGCCTAACGCACTGAAAACGCAGCCATTCTGTGAACTCTAAATACCAGTGGTATTTAGAAGGTGCGGCCAAAAAAAAGCATGCGTAGCTAATGCACCCCTTTGGCCGCAGAACTCTAAATCTAGGCCTAAGTGACCCCATAATAAGGCACTATGTTCTTATAAAATAAACACGCACACACAATAGAAATTGGGCTATAAAGGTTGCAGCTTATTTATTAACATTATAAAATATAACAACTTGAATCACAACAAGTAATAAATAACAATTAAATCAAACCACCCATGGTGCTTGCCTAATTAAAATTCCCATTAACAGTGAAAAATAAATCCAACCTCAAACTTTTATCTCTCCTGACTCCTTAGAAGGTACCCAAATACCAAATCCACAATTCCCCCCAAAAAAGCAAGCACCCTGCCACTAGAACAGCCTAAGGTGGACCTGCCACCCATATTCAAGCCTTTATAACCCAATTATTTTATGTTAAACAAATGGGGTCCAACTTCATTCAAGTGCGCCCCATCCTTCAAAAAGAAGCACCTTCTTGAAGAACCCTCAAATTCAACATGTCGCAGAGACATCCCCCCTCTGCACCTCACAAAATGACTCAGAATCCGATTAATCTTCCTCTTAGACTCATCCAGCTAATCCCCATTGCACACTGATTTCCACACCAACCTGGGATCAATTTAGGACCATATCACTACTAACTTGGGAAAAAGCTCAAACAACCTTATCAGATCCTTCTTCATCATCCCAGTCAGGTCACTTTGGGATACAAAACCCAAATCATTATCTCTTGCATGAATAAACAACATACCAGGAGGAGGAAACAAACGTGCATACTCAACCATCTTTTTGGTGACTTGGTCCCATCTCATACCCCGCACACCAAGCCATTTGAGAAAGACAGACTCTGCATCAAAGCCAAGTTGACACCCACTATCTTTAATAACCATTGCTGCCCATCTGCCTAGTAAACATACAAGTTCTCAATTATCCAGCACTCAACAGGACCTAAAAAGACAAAATGAAACAAACTACAAAACAAAATCTTGCCTGATATAGGATAAAAACTTTCCCGAAACCCATCCCCTAATGCCTTTAATTCTCTCATTATTCCTACCAAGCATTCTCGCTTCTGTAGCAGCCCTTATAAGGAATGAATGAGATCCAAAATCCAAAGCAGGAAGACAAATGCAAGATAAATCTTTCCGAAACACTGATACAAACTGAAAACAGGAAAAAAGATACCCCATTCGCATGCACTAATAAAAGACCACCAATCCCAGTTCGGATCTTAAGTAACCTACTCACAGCCCCAACAGGGCAACATCCCCCCCCCCCCGATGGAAGACAGACTAATCCACTAACCACAACCCAACTGATCCATTTTTGCTCTACCTATCCAAATGAAAAGCTTATCATCCTGCAGACACATATCCTCACACTGAAACCTGCTCCTATCTTGCTTATTCACTCCAACCACCTCAGAAATCCTAAAAACTGCAAAAAATGCAAACACAAACACCACTCTGAAGAATACCACCTCATAAAAATCAACACAAACCCTGGGCAAGATTCCTACTAACCTCTGCAAACTAGAAAAAAACACTGGACACCTACTGTACTTGAACTTTCTAACTGTGCCTACTTAAACCATAGCTGCCATACGAACCAAAAAGGACTTGGTAATGTCCTCCCAACCCAAGAAGTTACACAAAAATGTCACAGCCGCTAACCTTCTCCTCACCATAGCTCTCAATACCCCTCCATTCCTCCATACAGATGTAACAACACACTTAACCAACCTTGTGCCGTAAAGGAACCACCACCCCATACTTAAATTCCCTCCATGTACTGTCCACCAATGCCCCCCTCACCAACTTCAGCAGGCTAGAAAAGCCACCTTCCATAAATTGACTGGACATCTCATCCCTGACTCCTCTGCCTCTGTTGCCAGCTTCCAAAAACTGTCCCACTAAAAACAGGAAAGAGCATCAGCAATACTATTCAACTTGCCAGGAACATGAACAGCTCTTAACAAAATATTGTCCCTCAAGCATCTCAAAACAAACAAACAAAGACGTATCCCTCCTATCTATAAGCAAGTCTGGATAGACCCGCAATGAAACAACCAAAGGGAACAACTCCAGAAATACAAGGTTTTTGGTCAATCCCAATGCCACCCATTCAACCGGCCAAGAATCAAAACACCACTTATCTCCCAAATACGCTCCAAAGCCATGCGCTCCTAAAGCATCAGTAAACAGCCGGATATCAGAATACAGTACCGCCTACTGCTGAATAAATGATCTTCCATTAAATTCTCAAAAAACTGTAGACACACCATCAAATCATGCTTCAACTAATTTGTCAATCTCACGTGATGAAAGGCTCCTTCACACCAATGGTGACCAATGACAACCTCCAACAAAACACCCTCAACACTGGAATTTTCCTGCAGGCAAAGTTTAATTTACTCAACAAGGACTGCAACTCTCTCAAAGGAAGCTTCTAACTAAAGAACTAAGGCCAGAAACCTGATTAACCACTCATTCCACAAAACAACTGAGCAGTTCAAAATAAGAACACCCCATGGGTAGATGCATGTCTACAAAATACTGCCCCTCAAAAACACAGCCCAACAAATGAGGACAAGTAGGGTGAACCAGCAGCAAATGAAATGCTGCTTTCACAATACCTTAGCCATTAAAGCGCACCTCCCTGCTCCCCTAACTCTACTGCATCATCAAAGAAGTAGAGCTCACTGCAGCCAGCTCAGGATTGATACCATCATTAACAGAAAAATCTTTTGGGTAAGATAAATGATGAATCATCCTAAATTGGCCAGGGGTCTTCGTGGCAACCACCCCCAGAGGGGACAACCTAAGATGAGCAGTTGGTACGCATGGGAATGGGCCCACCATTCAACCTAAGGAAACCTTTTTGGCCAGCTTCTTCCTAACCACATTTGGGCTAGCCATCCCCTGTTGTTCCACAAATTGAATATGAAAACCACAACTGAAACCCTGACAATAACAATTCAGCTTCCCCTTGTCATCCCCTCACTTCAGCGTATCGCCATAGCTATGGTACCATCTTTCTGATGTCCACCGGGGGCCACGCCCAGTGTAGCCATCTCCCCGGTCAAACTCCAACCCTCATGCTTGTACTTGCACGAGGATCCAAAACTTTCTGTCCTCAACGTTTTATCCTAATCCCAAACCCATCCCAGTGACCTGTACCTCACCTTCCTACCTTACTTACTTGGTCCTCTCTGGGGTCAAAAGCATTTCCTAAATAGGCATGTCTTCTGGGCTGCCTTTACCATGTGGCTTTTATTGTTTGCACTAAGTGTCATTTTGCAAGGTTTCTCAATTTTCTATATCAACAGTCTTGAGCTCTTGGAAACTTGTTATGGTCTATTTGAAACAGCATGTCTTAGTTGCTTGCACACTTTTATAATACGTTTTAGCACATGCTCAGTTCACCAGTTCAAATGTACAGTCATTTTATTGTTTTTTAAAAATTGAACCATTAGAGCTCTAATCCCAATTTAATCACATGTATACAACTAAAATATTGTCATCAAGTGGTGCACAATCAATACCGTGGGGTGTTTTATCTTCTGTGCAACCTAGCACAAAGAATAATGCACATCCTGGTATTACAAGTTCATCATAAAATATTTAACCAAAAGCAATTTAACATGGCCAAAACATTTTATTGCAAGTGGTGAGTTAAGTGTTGCAGTTGAGCACAAACGTATGGCGCTTGATGCCACTGTTTCCGTGCAAGCCTTCAGGCTCGCCGGAAACAGTAGTTATAAAGCAGCTGTCTAAAGACCGCTGCTCCATAACTTGTCAGCCTGCTCTGAGGCCGCGGGCAAAAACCAACCCTATCGAATACGATTGGGTTGATTGACACCCCCTGCTAGCGGAAGATTGGCCGTGAATCTGCAGGGGGACGGCATTGCACCAGCAGTATGCTGTTGGAATTTGTCGATGTGCAGTGGACATGATATGCTGCATCGTATCATGTCCGCTTGCAGTATTATAAATCTACCCCCTGAAGTGACAGCCAATGTACCCTGTCATTTTAAATTGAAAGGGTTAAATAGCATGGATGTCACCAAAAGAGGCGAGACCGCGCTACAGCCCGATGCCCCCTGGAGTGAGGCATGTTGTAATAGCATGTCTTGTTGCACACCATTACTTGCACATAAATTGTTTAGCATACCCTTGACTTAGTGTTTACATGCTATCCGACATGAATTTCACTGCGCACCCACACATAATTTTATTATGTGAGGGATTTAGTGCACCCGCCTCATCCCAAAATGTAATTGTAAGCACGCTCTAGACTATAGCTCAAATGGTACATATTAATTTTGTCCTTGTGATATGAGTGCAAAACTAAAAGATTGGCCATGTATACCTTGACTCTATTTTGGAGCGTGGGAACGTCCCATACGCTCTGTGTATGCACACTGCTTCTGCCACAGGATGCAATAATACATGCGTATTATTCTGTATATGCACACTGCTTCCATCACAAGGTGCAATAATACATGCATATGATCTGTGTATGCACACTGCTTCTACCACAGGGTGTAATAATATGTATGTACAATCTGTTTATACACATTGCTTCTACTACAGGATGTAACAATACGTGCATACCAAGGTGGCAGCTGTATGATGGCAACAATATGGCAACTGTATAACTCAGTATAAAGCTTTAACAACTGGCTTATGTAATGGGTTAAATTAAGAGAATGGATTTAAAGAGAACTGAAGGTACAGGAAGAAAAAAAATATCATGGTGAATAGTAACCATACTTTTTTCTTTTTTAGGAGAGCAATTTACTTATAATAATGCTATAATTTTATTCAGCACTAGCCTATCCTTTTTTTTTTTTTTTTTTTTTTAAATGAATTTTTATTTGATTTTAGAATGGAAGATAACATTTGGGGACATGCAGGACCCCTGCTCAAACGTACACAAATAAAAGGATCGGACACGCAGGTCCGGTTGCAATAGCTGTCGAAACATTGGTACACCATAAGTAAATTGCAGGGAATTGTGGTGAAAATAGTTCACCTATATTGAACCCTGGCGTGGGCTCTAAATATGGGGGGGGGGGGGGAGGAAGTGATACTTATAAATTAAATGTAATGTTCCGAAGAGCAAGTTAGGATAAATCACTGTAAAATGTATTAATGGGTTTGACCATATAAATCGAGGAGTAGGTTCTACCAACATACTAGTCAACAAAATACCCAGCACAGACTATACTTAACACCCACCGTATCCAACACTCATTGGGCCTAGCACACACCGTACCCAGCACATATTATTATGCCTAGTTTACACTGTACTTAACCCTTTTTGTATCTAATACACACCTAGCACACGCTGTACCTAACACAAATTATACCTGGCACACATTATACCTTACACAAGCCGTACCCAGCACCCGCCTTGCTGAGCACACGCTGTACCTAGCACACATTAAGCTTAGCACATATTGCACATAGCACACATTGAACCTAGCACCCATGAAACCTAGCACCCATGAAACCTAGCACACACTGTACCTAGCATGCATTATACCTGACTCACATGATACCTAGCTCCTGTTGTACCTAGCACACGCCGTACCTAGCATCCACCTTGCCTAGCACACGCTGTACCTAGCACACATTGCGCCTAGCACACACTGTATCCAATACACGCAGTGTTTAGCACACGCTGTACCCAGCACAAATTATAACTGGCACACATTATACCTAGCACACATCGTACCCAGCACCCGCCTTACTGAGCACACGCTGTGCCTAGCACGCACTGCACCTAGCACGCACTGCACCTAGCACATACAGTACCTAGCACACATTGCACCTAGCACACACTGCACCTAGCACCCACCTTGCCTAGCACACGCTGCACCTAGCACAAGCTGCACCTAGCACACACTGCACCTAGCACACACTGCACCTAGCACACACTGCACCTAGAACACACTGCACCTAGCACACGCTGCACCTTGCACACATTGCACCTAGCACACTGTATCCAATACACGCAGTGCCTAGCACACGCTGTACTTAGCACAAATTATACCTAGCACACGCCGTACCCAGCACCCGCCCTGCTGAGCACACGCTGTACCTAGCACACGTTAAACCTAGCACATATTGTACCTAGCACACATTGTACTTAGCACACATTGTACCTAGCACACATGGCACCTAGCACGCATGGCACCTAGCACGCATGGCACCTAGCACACATGGCACCTAGCACACATGGCACCTAGCACACACCTTACCTAGCACACGCTGCACCTAGCACACATGGCACCTAGCACACATTGCACCTAGCACACACTGCACCTAGCACACAATGCACCTAGCACATAGAGTACCTAGCACCCACCTTGCCTAGTACACGCTGTACCTAGCACACATTGCGTCTAGCACACTGTATCCAATACACGCAGTACCTAGCACAAATTATACCTGGCACACATTATACCTAGCACACGCCGTACCCAGCACCCGCCTTGCTGAGCACACGCTGTACCGTTAAACCTAGCACAAATTATACCTAGCACACACTGCACTTAGCACACATTGCACCTAGCACATATAGTACCTAGCACACGCCGTACCTAGCACCCTCCTTGCCTAGCACACGCTGTACCTAGCACACATTGCGCCTAGCACACACTATATCCAATACACGCCGTGCCTAGCACATGCTGTACCTAGCACAAAATATACCTGGCACGCATTATACCTAGCAAATGCTGTACCTAGCACACGCCGTACCCAGCACCCGCCTAGCTGAGCACACGCGGTACCTAGCAAACATTAAACCTAGCCCACATTGCGCCTAGCACACATTGCGCCTAGCACACACTGTACCTAGCACATAAAGTACCTAGCTCACACAGCACCTAGCACACACAACACCTAGCAACACAAAACGCCTAGCACTCATAGCACCCAGCACACACAGCACCCAGCACAAACAGTACCCAGCATACACAGTACCAAGCACGCATCGAACCTAGCACACAGAGTACCTAGCACCAACGGCGTCCAACATACACAGCATCAAACACACGCAGTACCCAGCTCAAACAGTACCTGGCGCATACAGTACCTAGCACACCTAAGACCCACCTTGCATTAGAGTATACAAATAACAAAATATAATTGTGCTACATTTTAACACTATAAAAATTGTATGCCCTAAAACTTTTAAATAAGTACGTAGAAAACTTTTCCCTCAGGGAGATATCGGGAACATGAAACAACTTAAATTGCAAGTAGCAATTGTAGGGATAGGCTACACAATACATTATCTATAGATAGTAGAACTGAACACTTAGCTCCATTGCATATATAAGCTGTGAAGTGTAGATGTCTTTATATTCACCATCTATTGTAAGTTAACACTAGGATATGTAGCAGACAATAATTTTACTCGTATATGGCTGATAAATCTTTTGTAATGGTATCGGACACAACTAATAGTATGGTCATGTAGTAAGACACCTAACCCTCAGCTACAAGTGGTGGAAATTTGAATTATCAAGGGAGCTAAAGAGTGTGCAGATTACACATTTGCTGCAATAAGGAGTCTGTTGTAAAAAACAGGTGTAGCTTAGGGTGAACCAGCAGTAGGAAGTATGAGTGCTTACATAGCAGCATATTTAAAGAAAAAGAGTAATATAACATATGCAGTGTCACTAAAACTAAGGGGTGTAGGTCTTATCAAAGAATAAAATAGCATTGTGGGTATCTATGAACAGCCTATAGCCATCCTTGCTATCACATACACAAAGTCCCCATGGGCATGATAGCGAAGTGCTCCATACCAAAAATGGAAACCATAATCATAGCTCACAGTTTGCCTTCCCAGATCCAAAATCACCATTTACAAGGCATGGTTGCTAGACCTGGTTCACACTTCTTCCTCAACTCACTCCCTGTCGCTCCTCAAACACTAGTCAAGACAAGGCATCCCAAACGTAAGCCTCAGCTCATTGTACCAGCATGGAAACATGAGGGGCTCTTCTCCCATAGGCCACTGGCGATTCCACTGTGCCCTGTGCTATGCTACATGGGGATCGCAGCAAAGGGTGTGTTGGTAGCGACCGGTCCTCCGTTTCCTGGTTGCGACACCTCTGGCTACCATCTTAGGTGAGGCTCCTGGGGCACTATGTATACTGTTTGCTTTCTCCTCATTGAAGGTGTGCCATAATAGCAGACTGACCATGTCAGAATCTGCAGCGTGTAGTCAGATCATTAGCGTAAGGTGAGAGAAGTGAGGCGCACCACATGTCAGAGATGGCGATCTTTACTTGCAGGCTCTCAATCCAATAGTTGTCTCTTACCTGTTTTCCCATAACGGTGCCGTTTGGAACTTCGTCAGATTTTCCAGGATGGGTTAGTTTGCGCTATTTAGTGGTGATGCTGCCTAGAACTAATGGCTTAAACCTCCATATCTGAACGGCTCCAAGCTCCGCCCTCCATCATGGGACTCTTAGTTATTTGCAGCATTTTAAAGTTTGCTTTGCCTTCGTATTAAGCCAAGTGAAATAAGGCTTTTATGCGCTCCCAGTCACCTTCCTATAAAGCTTATGAAGTCAAAGTCCAAATTGCTCCCGGCACAGTGCAAAGTGCCCCACCCGCAGATGCAAAGTGACTTCTCATGTCAATATGTCGCTGCCTTTCTATCGTGATTCTTGCGATCTCTTGCTCTTATTTTCACTCTTGGAGACAATCCAAAGTTGTCAACAGCTGGTGCAGGTTGTTTGGGCATGTGGGAAGTGCTCCATAGTGAGTTTTGTGGGTCTTTTATGGTCTATTTGATCAATTAGTTGAAGAGCTCTGAGGTTCTGCGACCGTTCTCTCCCATTGCTGGCCCTAGCCTATCTTTTTAGCTGTAATAATTACATAATTTATCATACAAACGAGTGAATTGAATTTTATTGTAGTTTTGCAGTTTATTTGTTTTTAAATGTAATAGGTTTCACCCCACAATAGACCTAGAAGTGCTAGGTTGACAGACTTTGGCAAAGAACTGAACACATGCAGCCCAAAACACTTGCAAATGATGGATAGTAGTAAATGTCCTTGAACTTCTGTGATAGTTGCTGTTATAGCCTTTTGCCTTGGAATTCTGATTGTGAAAGTTGACAACAAAGTTCTGTTTAGCTGGCTCAAACATGGAGAACTTTAGCAAATGGCAATGTTTGCCTGGCCAGCCAGGTAAAGAAAATGCTTGCTAGAGGGATTCCAGAGAAGAAAGTTTTTTTTTGTTTGCTTTATGAGCCTGCTTTATGCAAAGATGTTTGCCATAAATCAAATAGGAATAACTTAAAAGCTGATTCTTTTCATTTTCCTTCAGAGGAAATAAGTTTTCAGGCCAAAGACCTGAGAGAGTACAAGACAAGTATGGCTTCTTGAATACACAAGTGCCCATATACCTTTTTCCATAGATATATAAACTGTGGGATTTAGATAAAGTGCAAAAGTACCCAAAATATTTTATAGGCTTGTGATATGTAAACAATAGGAATAAATTAAACATAGTTTTGTATCAAATAGTGTATATACAACATCTATCTCATCAAGCCAGGTCTTCTTGTTAGTGCTTGACTTCACAAATGCTTTTTTTGGGTGAATGGCCACACATTTCCACAGACTTACATGAAATTGTGAAAACCTTCCCAGAAGAGGGGCAGCTTTAAGCTTTTATGGGGGGGGGGGGCAACTAAATGTTAATATGCTCATGGTTTTGGAATGGAATGTCCAACAAGCTCATATAGGTGTTTTGATCAGATGTCCACATATTATACAAACAGAATTTAAAAGTAATACTGTATGTGAAACACAAATATATATATAAAAAAAAAATTGAGGTCACTTTAAATCAGCCACATTTTTTTAGTTTATTTTTTTCTTTGTGTGCTAGATTTGCTAAACTTTACTTTTCTTTAAGCTTTAATAATCCACTGGGGTCTTTTGGCAAAAGGTTGAATTCTAGATAGAAAATCAGCGTGTAAACCTTTCAGAGACATTTATAATTGATGTGTTTTCTTAGCTGTTTCTTTCCAAAGCACAATTCACAATCTAAAATATTTACCATCCACTTTGTCATTCATGTATTGTTGTTGTTCTCCTTCACAAAAGTACTGGAATTCGAGTTACAGTTTTCTTAGTGAGCTTCTGAGCATGATGTGGCAGTGCACAAAGGAGAATGAGGGTATTGCCAAGGGCATAGTAGTAAGTTACAGAATAGAAGTAAAGTGAGGCACCACTGTTACAATATTAAAGCAGTAGAAATATAAGGTAGCACTGAAATTGGTTGCCAATAATGACATTCAATAATGGCTATTTTAGTAGGCCAAGCGGGTGCAGTTAAATTGGCACAGAATGAGTATATTTAAATTATACTATGCATTGAAAATGATTAAACTATATGCATACATATACTCTTATCTAAATTGTACTAGTAATATTACATGTGTTTGTTTCCTTGCATTGTAAATTTGTTATCTTGTGTAACAAACAATTTTTCATGTTTGTGGAAGCTTTGGTGCAAATATTCTCAAGGAAAAATGCAGCTGTAAGTTTATATACAAGACTTCTTTTTTTCTGCATTTTGAAAACCAAGGTTACAGATTTTGCTTTTTGGCCTCTGTAGGGACTGTGGTACAAAATACAATTTTTACATAAAACTCACAGGTTTTCAATTAATTAATTTCAATGTCCCTTTAGTTAGATTATTTTTGACACCAGTAATATTTTGATGCATTTTATACTTAAAAAAAAATATTTCCTCAAAAATGATATGCATTTATCTGCAGTGTAATATGTTAGCAGAATACTAATAAGTTATTTTCTATAACATTATTAATTTGAGAATGGTTGAGAAGGTTATGACCTAATGCTAAACAAAAAGTAATCTAGTCTGCAAGTGCCTTATCCTTTTGGCATTATTTAGTCATACAGTTAGAGAATGACTCACTGTATAAAGTACCATTTACTGTGAAAGCAATTAAAGTATAATATTACGTAAATCAATTCTAAAAAACGGCAGAGTGAAGCTGTATAGTTTTTCCCAGGGGTGAAAAGGCTCAGATTTAGCAAATGGAAGTGCAGCTTCGATATAAGGATTAGGATATGAAAACAAAACTATTTTGTTGATTCATCATTACATCATCTCAAATATTACATCAATTTATCATTATGTAGAGAAAACGGAATCTTTATTTTCTGTAATTCTATTGATAAATCACTTTCCAACATGGGAAAGCTAATAAATGTTTTTTTTTGTGAATTTAAAAACTTTATTATACAATGTGGATTCATTCTCAAAAACATAGCATTATTTACTTTTTATTAGCAATTAAACAATCCACTGCAAACAAAATATATGTTTTTAAAGCATTCTATACTGTCGTTTTGCAATCAATATTTGCATTGTTTTGAGGTCCAGAAATAGATCCCCTGAATAGTCTGTTGCGTATTGTTTATCATATCTCTTTTGGTGGCCCAGATATAAATTAGTTTCTGTCCTGATGAAGAAATCACTGTGTAGAATGTAGTAAGGTCCAGGTTAAGAAGTCTGCAATATGAACAGCAACCTTGCTGTAGAACCTCCCCCCCCCCCCCCCCCCACACACATGATTTTTAGACTAAATTAGCACAAAGTAAAAGCCCTCTGAAATGGTTGATAAAACAGCTTTCTGCAGTGGGTGGCCTTTAGTTGTAGCACTGGTAAATCGAAATGCTTAATAATCATTAGCAAGATAACATAAGTACATCATTTTGGTAAGTAATATGCTCGCCACTGAGATCTAAATTAGGATCTTGTAAATAAAAAATGACTTAACAGGACATAAAACCTTTATTTATTTTTTCATGATTCAGATAGAACATACAATTTAAACAACTTTACAATTTACTTTTATTATGAGATTTTCTTTGTTTCTTGTTATCCTTTGTTGAAAAGCAGGGATGTTAGTTCAGGCGTGTGCACGTCTGGAACACTCTATGGCTGCAGTTTTGCAACAATGTAATACATTAACAAGAGCACTAGATGGCAGCACAATTTCCTGTCATGTAGTGCTGATATGTGCACGCTACCTATCTAGATATCTTTACAAAAAAGAACAACAAAATAAAGTAAATTTGATAAAAAAAAAGTAAATTGAAAACTTTTTTTAAATTGTATGTTCTGTCTGATTCATGAAAGACTTGTGTTAGGTTGCTGTTAGATAAGGGGCTTTGGGCATAACCAAAATGGCAAAATAAATCTCTTACAATTGCCTGACAAATCATATGCACTGTGTATTAAAGGGACAGTATACACTCATTTTCATATAACTGCATGTATTAGACACTACTATAAAGAATAAGATGCACAGATACTGATATAAAAATCCAGTATAAAATGGTTTAAAAACTTACTTAGAAGCTGTCAGTTTGGCTCTGTTAAAAAGGCAGTTGGAAAGCCCACTGCAAGTGGGAAATAAGACACTCCCCTCTCCCCCTTCGTTTGCATATGAAAAGACCCTTTACACAAACAGGAGCAAGCTGGAGAAGGTAGCTGACGGTATTCACATAAAACTTTGGGGCTTGGTTAGGAGTCTGAAAAACAGAGCAATGTTATTTAAAAATAAGCAAAACTATACAGTTATTAAAAAATTATGGGCTATATAAATAGATCATCTACAAAACATTTATGCAAAGAAAAAATGAGTGTATAATGTCCCTTTAAATGTAAAACACCACTTACAATCCCCTGAGCTGTCAAGTTACACTATGAGACAGTGTGACACACTATTTGAGGTCTCTCCTCCAAATCAAAATAGATAACTAAAACCACACTATGAAATGAAAAAAACAACAAACAAAAAAAAACAGATTATGCAAATCCTTTAAGATCATCCGGATTCAGAAATCTGCAATACCTTGACATTTGTCATATAACACTTAACACAATATTATAATCTTAAAAGCACAAACAGTATTAGAGGGTCATGAAAGTCAAAAGGAAACATTCACATCCCTTCAATTAAATTGTTAAAAAAAACTTACAAAAATATTCAGCTGTTACAGATAGGGTTGCACCGATACCGATACTAGTATCGGTATTGGTACCGATACCAAGTATTTGCATGAGTACTTGTACTCGTGCAAATGTACCGATACTTAAACCGATACCTCCACTTCCTACCCATATGCTATCTTGTGGCATTTTTTTTCAAACTGCATGTTCCCATTTCATTTTAAACTGAAGCGGAGACTAAACTAAAAATTGTTTACTACTGTTCTGCCAATACAAATTGCTGTTATTTGTATTATTGTAGTAGAGATCACTGTACCTCGTACAGACAAACCCCTGAAGTACTGGGCAGTTAATAAACAGATTTCCAGCTCTGGCTAAAATGGCCCAAAAATATCTTTCTGCCCCACGCAGTATGGTGGAAAGTGAAAGACTGTTCAACTTAGAGTCGAACCTCCATACAAATGTCAGATTGATGTTATATAACAGCCCTACAAACCAATTGCATCACCCCTTTAAATTTAATATTTTATTGCAATATTTTTTATTTATAAACGTGTTCAGTGAACTTTGTGACAAATAAAACTGTTTTATTATTTCATAATGTCTTTTGAATTACAGTCCTCTATAATTATAAAGAAGGAATCTTAAATAATTATTATAATTACTGTATTGTGCTTGGTAAAATGTCACGACATTTAAAAAAAAAAGTATCGGTAATTGGTATCGGCGAGTATTTGAAAACAAGTATCGGTACTTGTACTCGGTCATAAAAAAATGGTATCGGTGCAACCCTAGTTACAGAAATACAAAATTTGCTGCTAGTGGCTGATTGCCCACGAATCTGCAGGGGGTGGCATTGTACAAGCAGTTCACCAGAACTGCTTGTGCAATGTTTTTTTTTTTTTTAATTTTTATTTATCAACTCAGTGACATTGTCAAAAATGTAAGGTACATTCAATATAGTATAATACAATAAAGATTATTTTCTAAGCTTATAGTGTCCACATACTCATTGAGTGCATTTCAGTCCTTGACATAGCTGGTATTCAAGTAACAATGTGTTCTGAGGTTTTTATACTTTTTGAAACCGAACAAAATAATTCAAACAATAAACATAATTAAACTAACATCAAATACAATAAATAATCTGAACAAGTAATTGTGATATCCAGTCATATCTCTTAGAAATTATATATTGGTAGTAATCTTTTAAATAATTTGTCATCTCCAAGTTTAAAGTGTTAAAGCTATCAATCGAAATTTAGTAACCATTCTCCTCTAAGCCCAGCATTTAGGATAAATTCTGTATTTCTTAGTGGATACAACAGTTGTGTTTGTAGTTGCTGAGGTAGACTATGTATATAGCATTCCCATTTATGCATAAAGCTAGTTGTCCTATGTGTCATATCCCCTATTGAGTCATATAATTCGATTGTCAACTGGTGTAGGAGATCATTTTTTAACTGTGTCAGAGTGGGTATGATAGGGGAATTCCAAGTTTTAAATACAAATCTTCTAGCAATTAGTAGAACCGTTCCCAGCAACTTATCTCTTTTTTGTAAGCCCTCTGGCATTTTCAAAAAGATTATAGATTTATTGTCTACCGTGAAATCTATACTGCATGTATTTTTGAACCAGTATGCCGCTGTTTTCCAGTATCTTATTAATCAAGAACAACGCCACAATAGGTGTATTATATCGGGGTTTTCTTTGTGACATTTTGGGCAAACATTTGTAGTTTGTGGGGCCCATTTTTGATACATCTTGGGTGTTAAGTATGCTCGATGTAGTAGTCTAATGTGTGAGTCTCGCAGATCTTGAGACAAAGTTACTTTACTAAAGTTTTTATGCTGGTTTGTACTAACTGTGTGTCCACTGCCTCCTCTAACGAGGTAGACCATTTTTTCGCTATCTGTAAGATAGCAGAAGTGTTCAACGGTTCTAGCAGTAACCTATATATTGGCGAGATTGTGTATATCCCTTGAGAGACTAAAGAAACCAGTTGGATAATAGGTCTTGTCTGTTGGAGAAGGTTCCCTTCCTTTAGAATATTAGCTACATAATGTCTTGTTTGGAGATATGCAAAATTATGTGAATTCGGTATATTATATTGCGTCTGTAGTGCCCTAAAACTCTTGATTGAATTATCTGTTTCATCCAAAATATTCTGAATATTGCGGAGCCCTTTTTTATGCCATATTTGGAAGGTTTGTGTTGTGAGACCAGGAATAAAGTTAGGGTTTCCCTTAAGCGGTAGGTATTTAGTGTAGGTTTGCAGAATCTTAAGCCATCTACAAAGTGACCTCCAAGCTTTTAAAGGACATGTGATAGGGAGTATTTCACCTATGTGTCTGTGGACTTGCTGTGGAGTTAAGTGAGGTAATACTGCTAATGAATAGGGTTTAATCAGCTCTTCCTCCAGGTGTTTGGTGGTGAAGTGGTTTTGTTGACTTAGCCAGTCTAAAATAAATTTTGAGAGGGCAGCCCAGTTATAAAATAAAAGGTTTTGGAGGCTAAAGCCTCCATGGGATACTGAACTTGTTAGTTTTTGATGGCTTATCCGATGTTTTTTTCCTGCCCAGACAAAGTCTAAGATCTTAGAATTAAGCACTTTTAGTTCTTCTTTTCTTAATAGGACTGGCAACATTTGGAAGACATACAGCAGTTTTGGAAAAGGTTATCATCTTAATTAAGTTTACTCGTCCTGATAGTGATAGGCCCTTCCAACCATTCAACTGATCTATTTTTTTAATTAGGGAGGTATAGTTAAGGGAGTACCAGGTGCTGGGGTTAAGTGTTAACTTAATTCCTAAATATTTAAATTCTTTTGAGACTATTTTAAAATCATAACCAAGGATATTCTCAGGGACTTTCTCAGTCAAGCAGATCAGTTCCGATTTGTCTTGGTTTATATGGTATCCTGAGATACTGCCATATCTTTCAATCAGTGCCATTATCTTAGGAAGATTAGTGTGTGGGTCTGAGATAAATAAAATCATATCATCCGCATAGAGCGATAGATGCATAGTGGAGGTTCCAATTTTTAAGCCTTCAGTTTCCATTCTTATAGCTTGAGCAAGAGGTTGTATAGCAATGTCAAACAATAGAGGGGAGAGTGGGCAGCCCTGTCTAGTGCCTTTATATAAGGGAAATGTTGGCGCAATTCTACCGTTTACAATAACCGCTGCTTTTGGGTCTCTATAAATATTTTGAATAGCCTGAAGGATGTTACCGGTAAAGCCAAAGTGCTCCAGTGTAGTAAAAAGGTAGCCCCATGCCACTTTATCAAAGGCTTTCTCCGCATCTACAGCTAACATGCAGGCTTTGGTGAGCCTCAAAGGCTGGGGATCATTTCTATGTTTCCAAAAGTAAGATAGAATTAATTGAACTTTTCTAGTGTTTTTGACCGAAGACCTACCCTGTACAAAACCTGTCTGATCCTCATGAATAATTGATGGTAATATCAGTCCTATCCTGGTTGCTAAAATTTTTGTTAGTAGTTTATAGTCTGTGTTGAGTTGTGAAATTGGGCGGTATGACGCTGGTTGTAATGGATCTTTTCCTGGTTTTAAAATAATACTGATATGGGCCTCAGTGAATCTTTGACTAGGATGGGTTTGTCCTGTAACAATACCGTTATATAAGTTAGTTAGTGTTTCAGATATCTCAGGTTTCAATAGCTTGTAGAACTCTGCAAGCATACCACCTGGACCTGTAGCTTTACCAAGGGGAGTATTTTGTATGGCCTTAAGCACTTCATGTATTCCTATCGGGGCATTAAGCATGTCTATTTGGTCTCCTGTAAGTCTAGGGAGTTTTAAATTTTCTAAGAAACTATTAATCTGATCTTTGTTTAGGTTATGGGGACCATACAAATTGGCATAATAGTCAGTGAATACCTTTTGAATTTTATCCGGTTCAGAAACTATCCTTCCATTATTGATAATTGCTGGTATTATATTCGGTGGCCTTGTCAATTTAGTCAGTGTTGCAAGAGAGCGACCTGTTTTGTTGCCAAATCTATAAAATCTTGCCTGCATTTTGTTTGTAGCTTTTAGGGTTTTCTGTAGTAAAAAATTATCCCTGGCTGATTTGACCTGCTTATAATAGTCCCTATTTCTTTCGGTTGGAGTTTTAAGGTATTTATTTTGTGCATTCATCAGTTGTCTAAATAATAGTTCCTCTTGCGCTGCAGACTTTTTCCGCACTCCGATAGCATAGTTAGTGATAACTCCTCTCAAGACACTTTATATAGATATGTTGGGAAGAACCACCTATTTTCTTTAGGAGGGTTTTTTTTAACGTGTAGTGTCAGCTTCACTGGGGCATGGTCAGATAGTGTAACTGCATAATTTTTAATGTTCGGGATTTGAGTACTTAGTGTCTTGGACAGTGTGGACACCAAGAAGTAGTCGATACGGGATAAGGTATTTTTAGATGGGGCAATACAAGTATAATCTCTAACTTCTGGGTTTCTAACCCTCCATATGTCTATCAATCCCAGTCCTTTTTTAAATTTTGTTAGAGTCCTGGTGTCCTTTTTAGTGTATGTCACCGGTCTGAGTATTAATGGTGTTGATGTAGGGTCTCTATATCTATCCAATAGTACGTGCGGCGCAATATTGTAATCGCCTCCAACTATCAGCGGAAGGTGAGCAGATTTTAGTAAATGCTGTTGCATTTTGGACCAAAAGGTGTTTTTATTATTAAGTGGGCCATTTACTCCTACTAACGCTATCTGGATTTTTCCAAGCTCTAGGTGTAATATTACAAACCTACCCTCAGGATCTATATCAGTGTGTAGAACTTTATATGTTAGACCCTTCCGAAATAATAGGGCTACTCCTCTAGCTCTGCTTTCTGAGTATGTGGTGCTAATGACTTCCTGGACCCATCCTTGTTTTAGTTTACAATGTTCCTCTTCATTAAGATGTGTTTCTATCAATATGGCTATATCTGTTCCCTTATTTTTTAGTAATCTTAGTATGCTTTCCTCTTGATTGGGGATGTAATCCCATCAACATTCCAAGTGACTAAGTTTATCTTAGCGTTAGCCATTATAGATATTGCAGGGTATGGTATGTAAAAATACTCTTATATAAGTACTAACCTTGTGATCATAACGTGCTGGACATGATATCTGTTGTTTCTTTTGGGTGTAAAGATCTTGGGCTAGATAATTACCTTTCTTGCTTTCTTCGTTTTGTTGCCTCTTCTCTCGCAGAACACTAAGGATGCAAGGATTATGGAGTGGTAGAAACTTTCTGGATTCACAACTACAAGTAAACACATTACATATATTCAGAATGATATTATTGATCAACAACCAACAATTACACACAAATCTTAAAAAAACTAGAACCTCAAATTTGTCAATTGACACTTTATGTCCTGTGAATCATACCCTCCCCCCCCCCCCCCCCCCTGTTATGAAAGAATTGAAAAAGGATTTGTTGTCGGCTTTCACCATTTCGCCATGTTCACCCATTGCTAGGTGTTTGAGAAGAAACAAGTACAGTTCACTGTCCACTAGGCCGCACATCTTATATAATGTTTGTTCAAGGGACTTCTGTTGCGGCTAATTGATTTTCCTGATGGTTATTTGCCCCAGGGTTACCATTCTCTGATTGCAAAAAGAGTTGTAGCTGTTTTGGCGTGTCAAATAGCTTTGGCCCAGTGGATGTTTGCAGACGCAATTTGGCTGGGAACAGTAGTGCCACCGTTCTTCCTTTGTCTAAAAGCTGCTTGCAGTATGGCGAGAATTCACGTCTCCTTCTAGTAACTTCAGAGGAATAGTCCTGGAATATTAGAAGTTTCTTTCCTTCATACATGGGGGGTCCGGACTTCCTGTAGGCCCTGAGCAGTTCGACTTTGTCTTTGAAGTTTAGGTATTTAATCAACATATGTCTGGGTGTCTCATTAGTGGTCTGTCCCTACCTTGGTTGTCCAACTCTATGTGCCCATTCTGCTATACACGGAGTGTTTGCGTCTGCCACATGAAGAAGCTGCGGGAGCACTGTTTCTGCGAAGTGAAGCAGGGTTGAACTCTGCACTGTCTCAGGGAGTCCCACAATATGCAGGTTATTTCTGCGAGACCTATTTTCAAGGTTATCCAGTCGTGCTTTAAGCTCCATATTTTGATGTTGCATTTGTGTTACTGTTGTAGAGACTTCACGGTGGCGGTCTTCGTGTTCTGATACACGGTGCTCAACATGTGTTAACCTTCTAGAGAATTGTTTGAAGTCAGTCAACAGAGATTCAACTCCCATCTGTAATTGCTCTATTTTAGGAAGAAATAAAGCTGATATTTGAGTTACTATTGGATGTGGATCTTGGGCTATGGCTCCTTCCTCTGAAGAGCCTGTTGTTTTTGGTATTAGGTGAGCATCCACCTGATTTCGCGCCCTGTGGTCTGTGTGTTTGTTCTTTGCTGTAATTTTGTCAGTAGCCTTATAAAAGGTATTATAGTATTTCTGCATGCGCTGAACAGGGCCTCAGAATTAGCTCAAAGGAGTATGTTTAGTTTCTGCTTTATCTTTCGTTTTGAAACCTCTAGAGCAAGTTATAACAGGCTTTGGATAGGGACCTGGCAAACAGCTAGTGGCTTTACTGACATATACTGCAGATCAATATAATAGCTTGTAAAATGCTGACAACAGCTATGGAGGGGGGAGGAAATACTCAGTCTCTCTTAAGTCATGCTAAGATTATTAAACAAAAAATCAAAGAAGTTGCATAGCACATAGTTTCATGTGTAACCTTTCAGAAAAAGGAGTAGTTTTGCATTGGCAATCTGTGATTAATTCCTCTCCTTTAGTCTTGAGTCCCCTCATTAAATGGCTGCACAGGAGTAATTCCACAACTTTCCATATATATAGCTGAGAGTTTTCGATTTAGTTATTCTGGTATTGTTTTGTACTCAAAGTGTGGTATGTTCAGTTATATAGCATATACATTTAGGCAGTCCATAGCACTACAGAAACAGTCACACACAGATGAATTATATGCGGGTTATAATTAGTTTATATGCGTGGCATATGCAGTAAGTTTGGTGGTGAGTGACTCTATGAGGCAGTCCATGGCCCATTCATTCAGGTATTAGCCGTTCTCTCTCTGTTATACAATACCAGACTGGGTGTGTGCTCTCCCCTCAAAGCCCTTCTGAAGGTGTCGTTTTTTGGTCTGCTGTGTTGAAGTGCTAGTTAGGTTCTTTCCGTCGTCATGCGGTTCACGGGTCGGATCTAAAATGGCGCCGACGCGCTCTCTCTCACTTCCTGTGACTTCGGTAGTAGGCAGTTGTGATAGCCTACACACTGGATTACCGGCGATGAAACACTGCCCAGAGGACTCCTAAGCAGCTGTCCACCAAGGCTTATGTGTGGGAGAGGAATTGCTTTTTTAAAGCAGATATTATGGAGTGTTAGCACGGAGCTCAAATAATCTGCTGCTTCCTCCAAGCTCCTCCCACCAGAAGTCCTGCTTGTGCAATGTTAAATACCAACAGCGTATGCTGTCGGCATTTAGTAATGCAGGGTGGACATGATTCGCTGTAGTGAATCATGTCCGCCCGGGGTATGATAAATCTACCCCTAAGAGTTTAAACAAAAATATTACCATAAAATGTATTTACTAATAAAAAAAAAAAATCTAGATTTCAAATATTTGTGGATTATCCTTTTCCCAAAAAAGGATTTTAAGCTATGTGCTAACCTAACTCCCTTCTCCAAAAATGAAGTGTATTAGTAGTATTGTATAACATATTAGTTATGTCTGGTATCGACTCTTAGGTTTACGTAGTAATCATTAAAGGAGCACTAATCTTAAAATGTCATTCTCCAAAAAATTGAAAAGCTATTACCTGGTCTTTTTCTAAAAGTGCACTGCACAAAGTTAATACTGCAGATAATAAAAACTGCAAAGTCAAACCAAAGAAAAGTACTAGTCATAAATACCCCCCCTTGTCATTAAGAACAAATCTCAGTACTGTTAAAATAAGTCCTTCTGTTAGAAAGGCATTTTCTTCTTCTTCATTTGAGATGGAGATTACGCAAAACTGCTCTTTTAAAATCAATTAATGTAAATATTGTAAGATCAATACTTATAAAATATTAAAATTGACAATATAGTGATTGAGCAAACATGCCCAGTATGCTCATCATGTCTACATACAAATGGCATTCAGATTGTTTAGCAATGATAAGGATGGATACGGATTGCAAAAGGTTAATGTCACACATGTAAATAAGTATTTCCCTTATGCACTGAGCCCAAAAAAATTCAAAAGAACTTTATTGTAACCTTAAGAGGTATAAAAGGGTTAATAAATATGCCAGTTTTGTGTGACTTCCCAGTTTCTATCCTTAAAAGTACTTAACACAAGAAAATACCTTTTCTGGAAGTTTTCTGGTGAACGCACTTTTTAAGGTTGTGGGCTTTAAACACACTCACAAAAACAAAAAAAATGCTGACAAATCTGGTCAGGAACAGGTAAATAGGTGATTATGATTAACTACTTAGCTTGACATTTTGGAGGCTTTTAGAATTTCTTATAATTATTGTCCCAAAATAAAAAGGTTGGAGGATGTATCAATAGGGTCTTATTCATTATCTGTTTTTATCATATATACAAATTCTAGTCTGTCAAAAGAACTGAGATAAGGGGGCAGTCTGCATAGGCAAACAGTGTATTAATATAACAGTGTTGGTTATGCAAAAACGGGGAATTGGTAATAAAGGGATTATCTATCTTTTTAAACAATAAACAATTTCAAGTAGACAGTCCCTTTAAGCTAATTGTCTGTAATTTCCCCTCTTTTCATGTTTTAAGTACCTGTTTTCAAGATAGAAACTCAGAGGTCACCCGAAACTTACAGATTCAATAGCCCTTTCATATCTCTTAAGATTACAGTATAACAGCTCAGCATTTACAGTAAAGCTCTTTTGAATTAAACCCTTTGTTCACTGTGGAAGGGAAATGCTCATTTACATGTGTGAGAATAACCTATCATAATCTGAATCCATCCTCACCACTGCTTAACCATCTGAATGCCATATGTATCTTGGCATGATGGGCATACTTATGTTCTCAACGGCACAATCCTGTTTAATGTAGGCACAAGCACATTGAAACGCACTGTTGTGGCCGTGTTTGTAACTGTTACCCAGCTCTGTACCTGTTCCTCATTTGATATATCTCCTCCTACATTGCTAGATGTCCCCACTAAACTCTGCTCGGTGAGCACCAATTCCATTTCAAGGTTGCCAATTTGCCTCAATGTAGCAATTCTCATATCTTCAATTTGAGCTTATAGAGTAGCCAATTGCTTACACTTGCCACAGAGTTATGGGCCCTGGTACACTTGTTCCTAGTATGCACACATACAGCACACTGAGCCAAGACTCCAAGTCTGCCAAAGTGCATTATAGGCAAAAGAACAATATGAATTTAAATGAGATTTTTTAAAACAAACATAAATAATACAGCACAAATACAGGCGAATTTAAACAAACAAACCTAGGTAATTACCTGCTCTGCTTGCTCTAAAGTCTTTCTCTAATTCCTTTGTTCTCCAACTCCTACTTAAACAAATATTACTTTGTAGACCTATTACAGGAAACCACACTGAGTTTTCCCTGTACATTATACAGGAATCCAGCAACCCTGACAGGTGAAATTAACTAACCCCACCCTTAATTATTTGCCCACACAGCAAATGCACACAGAAAAGAAACAAAAAACAGTCTTAATCAGTGATTCACAAACTTTTTCAGGTCACTGTACCCCCTTGGCTCCATAAACTCACTATCAGGCTCCCTACCTTACACTGTACAAATAATGTTGAGCAATACACAACTCCTAATAAAGTTAAAGGGATATGAAGCACACAATATTTCTTTCATGATTCAGATAGGCAATGCAATTTTAAACAACTTTTGAATTTAGCTATAGTATTACATTTTCTTCTTTCTCTTGGTGTCTTTAGTTCAAAAGCAGGGATTCATGTCTGGAACACTATATGGCAGCAGTTTTGCCAGAATATAATCCATTCTTAAGAGCACTAGATGGCAGCACTATTTCCTGCCATGTAGTGCTCCAGATACCAACCTAGGTATCTCTTCAACATAGAATGTCAAGGGAATTAAGCAAATTTGATCATAGAAGTAAACTGGAAACTTTTTTAAAATTGTATGTTCTGTCACTTTAATGGCACAATACAATTTAAAGGAGTAACAATAAAACATATTCAAATTTAAAGGGACACTGAACCCAAATTTTTTTCTTTCATGATTCAGATAGAGCATGACATTTTAAGCAACTTTCTAATTTACTCCTATTATCAAATTTTCTTTATTTTCTTGGTATCTTTATTTGAAATGCAAGAATGTAAGTTTAGCTGCCGGCCCCTTTTTGGTGAACAACCTGGGTGGTCCTTGCTGATTGGTGAATAAATTCATCCACCAATAAAAAAGTGCTGTCCAGAGTTTTAAACAAAAAAAAAGCTTAGATGCATTCTTTTTCAAATAAAGATAGAGAACGAAGAAAAATTGATAATTGGGAGTAAATTAGAAAGTTGCTTAAATTGCATGCTCTATCTGAATCACGAAAGAAAAAAATTGGGTTCAGAGTCCCTTTAACCCCTTAATGACCGGACCATTTTTCAATTTTCTTACCCTTAATGACAATGTCTATTTTTACATTTCTGCAGTGTTTGTGTTTAGCTGTAATTTCCCTCTTACTCATTTACTGTACCCACACATATTATATACCGTTTTTCTCGCCACTAAATGGACTTTCTAAAGATACCATTATTTTCATCATGTCTTATAATTTACTAAAAAAAAAAAATATGAGGAAAAAATGAAAAAAAACACACTTTTTCTAACTTTGACCCCCAAAATATGTTACACATCTACAATCACCAAGAAACACCCATGCTAAATAGTTTCTAAATTTTGTCCTGAGTTTAGAAATACCCAATGTTTACATGTTCTTTGCTTTTTTTGCAATTTATGGGGCAATAAATACAAGTAGCACTTCGCTATTTCCAAACCACTTTTTTTCAAAATTAGCGCTAGTTACATTGGAACCCTGATATCTGTCAGGAATACCTGAATATCCCTTGACATGTATATATATTTTTTTTAGAAGACAACCCAAAGTATTGATCTAGGCCCATTTTGGTATATTTCATGCCACCATTTCACCGCCAAATGCGATCAAAAAAAAAAAAAGTTCACTTTTTCACAAAATTTGTCACAAACTTTAGGTTTCCCACTGAAATTATTTACAAACAGCTTCTGCAATTATGGCACAAATGGTTGTAAATGCTTCTCTGGGATCCCCTTTTTTCAGAAATAGCAGACTTATATGGCTTTTGGGTTGCTTTTTGGTAATTAGAAGGCCGCTAAATGCCGCTTCGCCCCACACGTGTTTTATGCCCAGGAGTGAAGGGGTTAATTAGGGAGCTTGTAGGGAGCTTGTAGGGTTAATTTTAGCTTTAGTGTAGGGTAGTAGACAACCCCAAGTATTGATCTAGGTCCATTTTGGTATATTTTATGCCACCATTTCACCGCCAAATGCGAGCAAATAAAAAAAAAAAACTTAACATTTTTCACAATTTTAGGTTTCTCACTGAAATTATTTACAAACAGCTTGTGCAATTATGGCAGAAATTGTTGTAAAAGCTTCTCTGGGATCCCCTTTGTTCAGAAATAGCAGACTTATATGGCTTTGGCGTTGCTTTTTGGTAATTAGAAGGCCGCTAAATGCTGCTGCGCACCACACGTTAATTATGCCCAGCAGTGAAGGGGTTAAATTAGGTAGCTTGTAGGGAGCTTGCAGGGTTAATTTTAGAGATCAGCCTCCCACCTGACACATCCCACCCCCTGATCCCTCCCAAACAGCTCTCTTCCCTCTCCCACCCCACAATTGTTCCCGCCATCTTAAGTACTGGCAGAAAGTCTGCCAGTACTAAATAAAAGAGGTTTTTTTTTTTTTTTTTAAATAAAAATAATAAAGTATTTTAGCTGTGATGGACCCCTGCCTTAGCCCCAACCTCCCTGATCCCCTCTCCAGCTCTCTAACCCTCTCCCCTACCTAATTACCACCATCAGTTTGGCCCCAAAAACCCCCCAAAAAGTATTTTTATTTTATTTTTACTTAAAAAAACTATTTCTGTAGTGTAGCAGCCCCCCACAATACCCGCACCCCCACCCCTTCCCAGATCCTTTTATATTTTTTTTTAAAAAAATCCCTTTTTTCCCCCTTTCTGCCCTCATTCATTGGTGTCAGTGTGGCTAATGGGTGCACCCTCACACCCGGCACTATCGCTACCGGTGCAGAGAGGGCCACAGAGTGGCTCTCTCTGCATCGGGGGCTTGTAAAATGGTATTGCAGGATGCCTCCATATCGAGGCATCACTGCAATACCCTCAGAGCTGCTGGAAGCATTTGTGATCGCTTCCAGCACTCTGTTAGACAACTGACATACCAGGTACGTCCATTGTCATTAACTGCTTGTTAATGCATGACGTACCTGGTACGTCAGTTGTCATTAAGGGGTTAAAATAATACTTTGTCTTGATATTTAGATACCTAGGGCGCGATCCGATATAGGTCGTAGTTTTCGGCACAAGTGAGGGAACCCGCACCGCCCGTAATTTCACCTCGCAACTTGAGCTATCCAATATACTGCGCCGTCAGATGCTAAACTGGCGTAAGTAGGAAAAACCGGAGATCAACTAAATTGTGCGCAAATACACATTTTAGTCGTCGCAAGTACTTACGCCAGTATTTTGTTCACGTAAAGTCTCAATAAAGTGTAGTTTTATGCAAATTAGGCTACGAATCGTAAAAAACAACGGCCAGTTCTAAAAGATGCGACACGTATTTACGCCATTCAAAATTCATACATAAACCCATGTGCAGCGGCCATTTTCTTTAGTGTGTTTGGTTGGTTCTTGGAGCTACAGCACACTACAGTGAGTAGAGATTAGTGGTAAGAGCAGTGAGGGAGGAGCATTTCATTCAGTTAGGTCGGATTTTTGGATTGTTAAGCCTGTACATTTACTAACACTTTTTTTACATATTGCACACATTTTGCATACACACATATACAAAATACACAACACTTTTTTATTTATCTTTTACAGTGTGATAGGCTGAGTGTTTGGTTGTGATTGTGTGTGATTGAAGTGGGACTGAGTGTGAGTGTGTGTAGTTTGAGGATGACAGGGAGAGCTAGGGCGGGGGGGAGGAGGGAAGGGGAGTTGCAGGGAGAGGATTATGGACAGGAGGAGCAGCAGGGTCCCCGTCAGGGAGTGAGTGGAGTGGGGAGAGGGAGAGTTAGAAGGGAGGATGGGAGTGGGGTTGCCCCAAGGCCAGGCACACTCAGAAGAGGGATAGAGGGTTCACATGGGCATAGAAGGGGGGAGGAGGGAGAGGATAGGGAGGAACCCACACCAGGGACATCCCAGGGAGGGAGCCAGGTGGCCCTGGATGAGGAGCGCATGAGGTGCCCCAACTTATCTTTTGCCGAAAACCTTGCACTAGTCCAGGCCGTCATGGAGAACCACACTGCCCTCTTTGGCCAAGAGAAGGGCAAAGGAGTTGCCCGAAGGTGTAAAGATGGCTGAGGGTCGAGGAGGCAGTCAACAGCGTGGCCCAGCAGAGGAGGAATGTGGATGGGCTCAAGAAAAGGTGGAATGACTGCAAAAGGCGGGTGAAGGAGAAAATGGGCCAAGAAGCCATGCACCAGAGGGGAACAGGCGGTGGTCCTCCCCAGGAGGCGGAATATAATGAGTGGCAGGAGATCATTCGCAGGTCCCTGAGCATCACAGCAGTCCGTGGACTTCCAGGGGCTCGTGACTCAGGGACTGCAACATCAGCACAGCATGCTGGTGAGTAACATCCCACACACCAGTATTATATGTATTTGAGATATAACATCCTTTAATGCCACACATTCATGTACACAATGAGGAGCATGGTATTTGGCCTACTAACAAAAACATCTACAATTATATTTCACATTAAAGGGACATTAAACCTAAGCTTTTTATGTAATTATTCAGATAGAGAATACAGTTTTAAACAACATCCAAATTTACTTCTATTATCTAATTTGCTTCATTATTTTGTTATTCTTTGTTTATTAAATATCAATGCACATGGGTGAGCCAATCACATGAGGCATTGATGTGCAGCCAACATTCAGCAGCTTCTGAGCCTATCTAGATATGCTTTTCAGCTAAGAATATCAAGAGAATGAAGCAAATTAGGTAATGGAAGTAAATTAGAAAGTTGTTTAAAATTGCATGAATAGCTGAACCATGAAAGAATAAAAATGGGTTTAATGTCCATTTAATGCTACTTAACACATTGAAATTCATGATATGAGGTGGAATAGTTAAATACTAACATGTCTCGGAGTAACACAGGCCACAAGCCACATGTAGAGTTTTCAGTAAATGGACACTATAGCCATCACAATACTTTTAGCTCAAGAAAGCACGTTATGTGCCTACATCAGGCTAAAGGATATTGTGTGACCATAGTGTCACTTAAAGAACTCATTTTCTCCATCACTGACATGCACACATAACTATTGTATGAAACACATACATGTATACTTTCCATATTAAAATCCCTCATATCACAAATCATAATGTGCACATGCATGTTATAGAGTTTGACATGGGAAGGAGTATAGGCCCTAGCATGTATCAATGTACATTGTATGCCCACATGGATATATATATGATTGTACTAATACCTCTCATCATTTGACTCATCCACAGAACCTCCTGTCACCAGGGTGCAAACGGGCATGCATCCACCGCAACCACCAGGCCAGAGAATGCCTCCACCGCAACCACCAGGCCAGAGAACCCCTCAACAGTATGCTCCCAGGCATAAGGTGGGTTGGATTGCCTATGTTGAGGACCCATACGTCATGCCACCAAGTTTTGAAGAGGAGCCCTGGCCGGAGCCCTGGCCGGAGGACTATTCTTTTGGTTATGAGGGGCAGCCAAGGCATCCCCAAAGGGTAGATGTCTTTACCCCCCTCCCAATATCAGGCCAGTCAGAACTTTTACCAACAGGACATACAGACTGGACAGGCTGCACACCAGTCGTCAATGGGACTACCAGTCCACCCAGAGAGCTCCACCATCCGCTTCCCTTAGAAGAGCTCCAGCATATGAAGAGGAGCATATAGCTGTGGTAGTTCCTCCTGCAGCACCAGCTGTCATTGTTCCTCCTGAAGCACCAGCTGTCATTGTTCCTCCTGAAGCAACAGCTGTCATTGTTCCTCCTGAAGCACCAGCTGTCATTGTTCCTCCTGAAGCACCAGCTGTCATTGTTCCTCCTGAAGCAACAGCTGTCATTGTTCCTCCTGAAGCAACAGCTGTCATAGTTCCAGATGCAACAGCAGCTAGAGGTGAACCTGCGCCTATAATCCCTGCTGGTGAACAGCCTGTAGATCCTCTGACTTCTGCCCTGGGCGACAAATACATTGCCCTCCAGAGGAGGCTCACAGCAACCTGTGAGAGAATGCAGAGAGACCAACGCAGGTTTTACAGGAGCCAACAGACTTTACTCCAGCATTCCATTGAGCTGCAACGGGACATGGCAGCATCTTTCAGTGGTATAGTCCAGAACCAATCTCAGATGATGAGAGTTATTTCGGATATGCAGATACAGACTGACAACAGATGGTGGGAACAAAACCAACTGTTGGGTGTGTTGGTGGAGCATTTCACACACCAGCAGGACATTGCCTCCAGCCTCTCATCTGTGGCCAGCACTCCGGCAGAATCCTCTGAATCCACACAACCCAGGAGAGCCACTCCAGGCACCTCAGCCCCCTCATCTAAGAAGCCTAAAAAAAAAAATATTGTTATATTTCAGCCTAAATCTTGTCCTCTGTTATTTACCATATAATTGTCATCCACATCCATGTGAGGGGTCTTTTAGTACACTAATATTTGTGAAAAATATAATAAGGCCTGTGTGGAAATAGCCCAAAAAAGGTAATATCATCATGTTTATGACATATTCATGTTCTCTAAACCACATCACATAGTTGTGTATGAAGCGTACATTTAGTGATATTCACTTTTAAGATGTAAATCAAAGTTTCTCACATCCAATAGAAATTGACCCATGCCTTGCCTATCCCTGCACATGGGTATATATATCTAAATAATAATGTTTTTACAGAAGGTGTGAACATAAGTTATAAACATCAATTTTCATTCCTCGAAATGATAGTCAATAAATCATAGTGACCAAAACATGAATTAAACTAATTATATATTTTCAGTAATTAGGGTGGTTAAGGGAATGGGGGTGGGATGTAGTAGTTTCACTTACATGCAGCGGAAATCCGCAGTATGTAATTCGATAACCAGCTGCAGCAGGGGCAGCACCATCACCATGGACCTCAGCAGCAACAATAGAATCAGCATGTGTAGACGGAACAACAGGGGATTGTAAGGCTTCCAGAACCCTTGTGCCCCATGATGACCCTTTGTGCTCCATGATGACCCCTTGTGCCCCATGATGCACCCCTTGTGCCCCACGATGACCCCTTGTACCCCATGATGACCCCTTGTGCCCAATGATGCACCCAATTGTGATTGGTTTGACACACTTGCAGGGGCAGGAATAATAAATGCTTTGAAGAGGTTAACTATTTGTGATCAAGCTGCTGATATGTATGTTGTTAAGCATGCATTTGTTAGGCCTTCAGAGAGTTACGTTGGTTTCTAAGTCAGTGCAAGGGTTGCTGTGCCTTCAATTTGTGGCGAGATGAGAATGGAGTAGATTTTCTGAAATCTACGCGCGTAAGTCCTTACACCGTATATTGGATACCAAACTGCGCGTGTTTTGTATGTCAGTCTATGGGCCAAAAAACAACGGGCGAAGGCAGAAATATACGTGCATAACTTCTAAGTTATGCCGTATATAGGATACCAAACCTGCGCAAAGTTTGGCGTCGCCGGCTTCTGCGGGCGACGATTTATATCGGATCGAGGCCCAGCTATTTAAAGTTGATAGTCACTGTGCATGTCTTTTAAACCACATTTAGCAATTACTTCACTGTTCAAAAACTGTTCGATGGATGAACTTGATGAAGTGATATCAGTTTCCCAATCTCTGGTTTAATGTTACTTAGCAGGAGTTTTAAATCGCCGTAGTCAGAGATTCTGCTTACAAAAGTGTTATATAGTGCACTACCAGTTTATTTCTCTTGACTGAAGACAATAGGACTTTACTGTGTTTCCTGCTACTACACAATGATTCTAAACTGTGGTTGCGATTTATTGTAGTGAGAGAAAGTGTAAGTCGCTGAAAAACCTGAAATATAGAAGAAAAAGCCTTGAAGGAAAATAGCAGTAAAACTTAAAATACAAAGCAAGAGAGTTGTTTTCCTTTGCGCATCTAGGCTATAGCATAACAAATTATGATAATTATACTTGGAGGGGCCCATTAGCATCCTTTTGCACTCCTTTCCACTAGCGCCCCTATGGTAATCCCAGTGCCGCCCTTCTACCACTTATGCTATTGCCTATTAGTGCCTCCTTCAGTAGCACCCACTTTAGGAACCACACTTATTTAAACCCTTGCAACCCCCTTATACAAACCACACAAAGTTAAATATCCTATTAAACTTTTCTTTAGTTCTCCAACTCCTACTTAAACAGAGACTTATTTAAAGTGACATAAAACTGCTAAGTACAACGGCAGTAGTATAGTTACCATGCTACTGTTTTTCCTACTGTACCTGCAGCTCTCTTGAAAGGCGTTCTCTTATTTTAACCCATTTGGGGCTAGATTACGAGTGGCACACTAACTGTTGTGCACAAGCGAAAAGGAATATATCAAGGCTCTTTGTGTGCACCGTAAGTAGCGCTCATATTACAGGTTGATAGTAAATGTGTATGCTTAAGCACAATTGAATTTAATGATAGCGCAACTTTAGAGCTCTGGTTAACTGTAACGCTCCACTAAAAAGTTGGGGAAAAAAACGTCAAAATTATATTTAAAAGTACAGTTACACTCATAATAAGACTGTCAATTTAATTGGTCAATTTAATTTTGGGGTGATAGATTTAATACGGACATAAACGGCACCTTACATAAGTCAAGATACATTAAACACTGATGCCAGGATTACAAGTAGCATGGGACGCAATAAGCACTATCCCTGGACCACGTTAAATATATATACCTATACCCAGGGCTCGACAAACCCAGGAGCCAAAATTTTACCACAGCTCCTAAATGTTTGGGTTATTCTCCATAGATCTATATAAGAATACCAGTCTCTAGCTACTAAATTTTAAACAGATTTGTCAACCACTATCTATTCCTATATATATGAGAAAAGTCAAGGTTGATTTGCACTCGCATCTCAAAAAAGCAACTGCCAGGATGATTTTTTATATATATACATATATACATACATACATACAACAACATTTAAAATTAGGGGGAAGTAAAAGGTGAGTTTAAAATCCTCCATTACGCACAAAATATAGAGAAAATAACTCATTGGGTAGTTAATTAACAAATCTAGACAGGCCAGAGAGCTTGTTTTTCCCACAGAAAACCTCTGGAATATATTGTTTCCAATGCAGCATACAACTTAGGTTCACAATGCCACAACTTTTTACGTCAAGTCTGCTTTTCATCAGATTCCCTTAACGCCAAAGCATCGCTGTTCACACACGTTATAAGCTTAGCTACTGTTAGTGCAGTGATTCATAACCATCCCATGAAAAAGGACAGCACATCCAGACTGGACCGGGTACACATCCCATGACCCATAAACAGGCTCAGCTTTGGTTGCTATCGCACTCACATAAAGCTCCTCTATTTACAGAGTCACAGGCAGTTAACCCCGGGCCTGCCAGGGTGCAAGTCCTTAGGGAGAAACACATCCAGACTGGACCGGGTACACATCCTATGACCCATAAACAGGCGCAGCTTTGGTTGCACTCACATAAAGCTCCTCTATTTACAGAGTCACAGGCAGCTAACCCCGGGTCTGCCAGGGTGAAAGTCCTTAGGGAGAATTACAAAAACAGACAATACAACACACATTAAGTCCAGTACTCACTTACAAGCATTCAGCAAGGATTAAAAAGCAAAACAGGAAGAGTTAGTTACCGTTTTACTATAAACATAAAACATACACAATGTACAGTCTCAAATAGAATAGGGGAAGTAAGTGTCTCATCCGATGAAACACAGTAATCCAAATGTACATGATAGGTAGCAAGCACCACTGGGAAGAGAGCCTACTTACGAGAGAGTACCTCCATCATATGAGGTAAGGAGATAGCTGAATAGGAGGGAGGACGTCACCCATTGGATATGACTCATAGTAGGTCTCTTGCCGAAGAATCAGGCTTCTCAATATTTGAGTTGTATAAAATCTGCCAGAGTTCTCTGCTGTGTATCCTTTTCTGTGATGGTTAAAGGCGCCTTCAGGAGGGTTCGCTATATCACATTTAGCTGTGTAGTGAGATCGTAATGTCTTCTCCTCAGCCGGTATAACATAAAGAAAGACACAAGGTCTCCACAATAGTGTGAAACAGTTTAATAAAACTTCATCGTACAAGTACAAATTACACTTACATAGTACAACTTCAATATCAAATGAGCACAGTCCAAAGCAACCGGTATGCCAACGATCCGGGAGTGCAGACAGGTAACTCATGAACCGGAAGACCCGCTTAATACCTATATATATATATATATATATATATATATATATATATATATATATATATATATACACACACACACAGAGTATATATATATATATATATATATATATATATACATACATATACACACAGATATTTATAGGAATATCTGTTTAAAAATAGATAGAACATATTCTGATAGGTGCTGAACATTGGAATGTAAAATATGTACAATAAATATACAGTGTTTACAGAAATAAATACATATGTACACACATGTATACATACATCTATATATATATATATATATATATATATATATATATATATATATATATATATATATATATATACACATAACCATATTTAGACATGTATATGTATGTATCTCAGTGTTAAGACCTTTGCCTTCTAACACCTGAGACCTCATATATATGAGCCCTTAAAACTTTTTTGTGCAATATTTGTTTTAAATAATTTTTATTATGGTGTTATTATGAGTATAACTGTAATTTGTATTGTATTTTTGATATGTTTTGTAATACTTTTTTGTTTTGTGAAACAGTAAACCAGAGCTCTGAGGACGCGGTAATCCTTCTAATGTAAATCCCAATTGCACTCATGCCTTCACTTTCTACTTGCAATACGAGTGATAAACCCGAAGCAGATAAACCTCTTTTTGCTCTCGCATAAAAAACAAAAGGCTTTCTTTATCACACCCTATAGAAGTCTATGGGGAAAGGGAATTACTGCGTTTGATATCCGAAGTCCTGAAGATAGCGTGTGTGAGTCTTTCGCTCTTATACTAATTATTTACTTTCAACTTGTCATACCAGTAGCAATCCAACAATTTTTTTACCTTGAGCGATAAAACAATTAGCGCACTACTCTAGCCCTGAGACTGTTACTTTAGCAACTCATTTATAAACATCCCTAACTGTCCTTAGCTGAGGATAACGCCTTTAAACCTATAGAAAGTTACATCATGCCAAAGTTTTGTGCTTGTTTTTGGCAAATGCTTTCTGAACTTCAGCCAGTATTTTCAGTGTATTTTTCCAGTGATCACAATCAGAAAATGCTTCTACGCCATAGAGATATATGTCATTTTAGGGACCGTAACCAGGATGAGTACCAGTAAATTAGACGTGTGCTTGTTGGGTTTATGATTTGGCTAATTGACAGCTGAACCTTGCACTTAGCTTACACAATAGAAAATAGAAGCTTTTTACATTTTTGCAGATTTTTTTTTTTTTTATTTTTTTTAAAAGTTATTTATCAAATATAAAAAACTCACATGAATGATATAGAGAAATGCAGCCACTGCAAAAACTTGTAACTCCAGCTCTGTAAGTGCACTATAAACTGAAAATGCATAATACGGCTTGTCAAGAAGATAAAAATATCACTGATCCATAATTCCACACTGCTTCTGTCACAGGGTTCGAGAATACTTAAACTCCAACATGGTAGCAGACCCGTGTGAAGATGCAGAGCTTCATTAACCTATTACTTGTAAATGGTTAAAAAAAAAGAACAGATTTAAAGAGAGCTGCAGGCCCAATAGGAAAACACAATAGCAATTTGAGTAGTAACCATGGTACTGTAGTTGTACCAAGTAGAAGTTGTCCCTTTAAGTAACAAGAATGTGCATTCTGATTTAGTTAGTTAGTACTAACTAAAGTACAAAAAATAAAAAAGAAATAAAAAAATTCCCTACCCTGTTCAGGGCTGGAAAGGTAAAAGAGCTTTTAAATTTATTAATTTAGAATAGGGTAGGGAATTTTTTTATTTTGGGGGTCTTTGTTATTTTATTAGGGGGCTTAGAGTAGGTGTAATTAGTTTAAAATTGTTGTAATATTTTTCTTATGTTTGTAAATATTTTTTTATTTTTTGTAACTTAGTTCTTTTTTTTTTGTACTTTAGTTAGTTTATGTAATTGTAGTTATTTTTAGAAATTGTATTTAATGTATTTATTGATAGTGTAGTGTTAGGTTTTATTGTAGGTAATTGTAGGTATTTTATTTAATTAATTTATTGATAGGGTAGTGTTAGGTTTAATTATAACTTAGGTTAGGACTTATTTTACAGGTAATTTTGTTATTATTTTAACTAGGTAACTATTAAATAGTTCTTAACTATTTAATAGCTATTGTACCTGGTTAAAATAAATACAAAGTTACCTGTAAAATAAATATTAATCCTAAAATAGCTACAATATAATTATAATTTATATTGTAGCTATATTAGGATTTATTTTACAGGTAAGTATTTAGCTTTAAATAGGAATAATTTATTTAATAAGAGATAATTAATTTCGTTAGATTTAAATTATATTTAACTTAGGGGGGTGTTAGTATTAGGGTTAGACTTAGCTTTAGGGGTTAATACATTTATTAGAATAGCGGTGAGATTCGGTCGTCAGATTAGGGGTTAATAATTGAAGTTAGGTGTCGGCGATGTTAGGGAGGGCAGATTAGGGGTTAATACTATTTATGATAGGGTTAGTGAGGCGGATTAGGGGTTAATAACTTTATTATAGTAGCGCTCAGGTCCGCTCAGCAGATTAGGGGTTAATAAGTGTAGGCAGGTGTCGGCGACGTTGAGGGGGGCAGATTAGGGATTAATAAATATAATATAGGGGTCGGCGGTATTAGGGGCAGCAGATTAGGGGTACATAAGGATAACGTAGGTGGCGGCGCTTTGCGGTCGGCAGATTAGGGGTTAATTATTGTAGGTAGCTGGCGGCGACGTTGTGGGGGGCAGGTTAGGGGTTAATAAATATAATACAGGGGTCGGCGGGGTTAGGGGCAGCAGATTAGGGGTACATAAGTATAACGTAGGTGGCGGTCGGCAGATTAGGGGTTAAAAAAATTTAATCGAGTTGCGGCGATGTGGGGGGGCCTCGGTTTAGGGGTGCATAGGTAGTTTATGGGTGTTAGTGTACTTTAGAGCACAGTAGTTAAGAGCTTTATAAAGCGGCGTTAGCCCAGAAAGCTCTTAACTCCTGCTTTTTTCCTGCGGCTGGAGTTTTGTCGTTAGATTTCTAACGCTCACTTCAGAAACAACTCTAAATACCGGAGTTAGAAAGATCCCATTGAAAAGATAGGATACGCAAATGGCGTAGGGGGATCTGCGGTATGGAAAAGTCGCGGCTGAAAAGTGAGCGTTAGACCCTATTTTGAGTGACTCCAAATACCGGCGGTAGCCTAAAACCAGTGTTAGGAGCCTCTAACGCTGGTTTTCACGGCTAACGCCGAACTCTAAATCTAGGCCATTATATTTAAAAGTCAAGCTTTCAAGAGTTTTCCTCTCTTCCTCAGGTCTAAAGCAATACTGATCATTCTGATATAGATACACATCACATACAACAAATGGATGGGAGGGAGGGGGTGAGAGGGGGGGTCATAAAAGCAGAGAATGTGTCTGAAGGAGAAAATAGCTGAGAATAGCCAGAAAAAATAAACAAACAGAGGAGAGTAAATAGGCCAGATGTGAGGAAAAACAAAAGGAAAAAGAAACCAATATAGGTCAATAAGATGAGAGATTATAGAAAGTTATGGTAGTGTGTGAGAAAGCCAGAGTCTACATTAAGTCCTTCATTTCTGGTATTGAAATGTGTGATCATTTTCATCTCAAACGTCTTTCGTTCATGAGAGTCTTTGAAATTCCCTTTAAGAACTTTAATCCTGAGGTTAAGGATGGAGTGACCAGTCTGGGTGAAGTGATGACCAACAGGGGTACAATATTCATTTTCCTTGTTGTTTTTGATCGAGTGTCTTTGTAGATTCATTCTGAGATGCAGCTTTAGGCCAGTTTCTCCAATGTAGCAACCTCTGTCACACGCTGTACACTGTATCATGTACACCACATTAGCAGATGAGCACGAATAGGATCCTTTAATATTGTATGACGCGTTGTTGTGTCTGGCTGTGTTGTTGTCACATATATGTTGACACAGTTTGCAGAGTGATTTGTTGCATCGTGCAGTGCCATTCTGTGTAAGCTTCTGTTCTGTGGTTAATTTGCTGCGGACCAATCTCTGTCTCAGGTTGGGCGGTTGTTTGAATGCTAGTATGGGGGGTTCAGGAAATTTTTTTTGAGTGTGGGGTCCTCTGAAATTAGTGGTTATAGCTCTTTAATAATTTTGAGCACTCCTTCCAGAGTAGGGTTGTAAGTGACTACTAGAGGGGTTCTTGTTTTGTTTTCCTTTTCTTTGTATTGTAGGAGTCGTTCCCGTGGTGTTTTTAGGGCAGATTTGATTTTTTTAGATATTGTCCTTTCCTTGTAGCCCTTTTGCCTAAATGACTCTGACAGTGTACTCAGGTGCTGATCTCTGTCTTTTGTGTCAGAGCAAATGCGGCGATATCTGATAGCTTGGCTGTAGATGATACCTTGTTTGGTGTGTTTGGGATGGAAGCTGGAATTGTGGAGGTAGCTGTACCTGTCTGTGGGTTTTCTGTATATAGATGAATAAAGGATGCCATTGGTGACAGTTATTGTGCAGTCCAAGAAGTTCACACTATGATTTGAAAAGTCCATTTTAAGGTTTATTGACGGGTGAAATGAATTAAATGATTTGTGGAAATCTAAGAGGCTTTCTTCTCCTTCTGTCCATATTATGAAAATATAATCGATGTAACGATAATATGTATAAGGTTTGTGGGGCTGAGTACATAAGAATCTGTATTCTAGGTACGCCATGAAAAGATTGGCGTATTGGGGTGACATTTTTGTGCCCATCGCTGTCCCTGTTATTTGTAGGTAGTAATTGTGGTTAAAACTGAAATAGTTGTGTGTGAGTATGAATTCATCTATATACAGAAAACCCACAGACAGGTACAGCTACCTCCACAATTCCAGCTTCCATCCCAATCACACCAAACAAGGTATCATCTACAGCCAAGCTATCAGATATCACCGCTCTGACACAAAAGACAGAGATCAGCACCTGAGTACACTGTCAGAGTCAGTTAGGAAAAATGGCTACAAGGAAAGGACAATATCTAAAAAAATCAAATCTGACCTAAAAACACCATGGGAAAGACTCCTACAATACAAAGAAAAGGAAAACAAAACAAGAACCCCTCTAGTAGTCACTTACAACCCTACTCTGGAAGGAGTGCGCAAAATTATTAAAGAGCTACAACCACTAATTTCAGAGGACCCCACACTCAAAAAAATATTTCCTGAACCCCCCATACTAGCATTCAAACAACCGCCTAACCTGAGACAGAGATTGGTCCGCAGCAAATTAACCACAGAACAGAAGCTTACACAGAATGGCACTGCACGATGCAACAAATCACTCTGCAAACTGTGTCAACATATATGTGACAACAACACAGCCAGACACAACAACGCGTCATACAATATTAAAGGATCCTATTCGTACTCATCTGCTAATGTGGTGTACATGATAAAGTGTACAGCGTGTGACAGAGGTTGCTACATTGGAGAAACTGGCCTAAAGCTGCATCTCAGAATGAATCTACACAGACACTCGATCAAAAACCACAAGGAAAATGAATATTGTACCCCTGTTGGTCATCACTTCACCCAGACTGGTCACTCCATCCTTAACCTCAGGATTAAAGTTCTTAAAGGGAATTTCAAAGACTCTCATGAACGAAAGACGTTTGAGATGAAAATGATCACACATTTCAATACCAGAAATGAAGGACTTAATGTAGACTCTGGCTTTCTCACACACTACCATAACTTTCTATAATCTCTCATCTTATTAACCTATATTGGTTTCTTTTTCCTTTTGTTTTTCCTCTCATCTGGCCTATTTACTCTCCTCTGTTTATTTATTCTTTCTGGCTATTCTCAGCTATTTTCTTCTTCAGACACATTCTCTGCTTTTATGACCCCCTCTCACCCCCTCCCTCCCTTCCATTCATTGTATGTGATGTGTATCTATATCAGAATGATCAGTATTGCTTTAGACCTGAGGAAGAGGGGAAAACTCACGAAAGCTTGTCTTTTAAATATTATCGGCTAGATTTAGAGTTCTGCGGCCAAAGGGGTGCGTTAGCTACGCGTGCTTTTTCCCCCCCGCACCTTTTAAATACCGCTGGTATTTAGAGTTCACAGAATGGCTGCGTTAGGCTCCAAAAAAGGGAGCGTAGAGCATATATAACTCCACTGCAACTCTCGATACCAGCGGTGCTTACGGACGCGGCCAGCTTAAAAAACGTGCTCGTGCACGATTCCCCCTTAAAAAACAATGGGGCTGTTTGAGCTGAAAAAAAGCTAACACCTGCAAAAAAGCAGCCTTCAGCTCCTAACGCAGCTACATTGTTTTCTATGGGGAAACACTTCCTAAGTCTGCACCTAACACTCTAAAATGTACCCCGAGTCTAAACACCCCTAACCTTACACTTATTAACCCCTAATCTGCCGACCCCGCTATCGCTGACACCTGCATATTATTATTAACCCCTAATCTGCCGCTCCGTATACCGCCGATACCTACATTATACCTATGTACCCCTAATCTGCTGCCCCTAACCCCGCCGACCCCTATATTATATTTATTAACCCCTAATCTGCCCCCCACAACGTCGCCTCCACCTACCTACAATTATTAACCCCTAATCCGCCTCACTCCCGCCTCAATAACCCTATAATAAATAGTATTAACCCCTAATCTGCCCTCCCTAACATCGCCGACACCTAACTTCAAACATTAACCCCTAATCTGCAGACCGGATCGCACCGTTACTATAATAAATGTATTAACCCCTAAAGCTAATTCTAACACTAACACCCCCCTAAATTAAATATAATTTAAATCTAACGAAATAAATTAACTCTTATTAAATAAATTATTCCTATTGAAAGCTAAATACTTACCTGTAAAATAAACCCTAATATAGCTACAATATAAATTATAATTATATTGTAGCTATTTTAGGATTTATATTTATTTTACAGGTAACTTTGTAATATAATTATAGAATCCTATCAGCCAATCGGAATTCGAGGGATGCCATCTTGGTTGACGTCCCTTAAAGGAACCTTCATTCTTCAGTTGGACGTCGGAAGAAGAGGATAGATCCGTGCTGGAGGTCTTCAGGATGGAGTCGTTCAACATCGGATGAAGATAGAAGATGCCGCTTGGATCAAGATGGTTGCCGGTCCGGATCGCCTCTTCTTCCCGGATAGGATGAAGACTTTGGAGCCTCTTCTGGACCTCTTCAGCCGACGCTTGATAGAAGACTTCAGTCGGATTATGGATCGCCAGCCCCTGCTTGGGCTTGGATGAAGACTTCGGAGCCAGGACGGATCGGTGTGATAGCCGGTGTGGTGAAGACAAGGTAGGATGATCTTCAGGGTGGTAGTGTTAGGTTTATTTAAGGGGGGTTTGGGTTGGATTAGGAGTATGTGGGTGGTGGGTTTTAATGTTGGGGGGGTTGTATTTTTCTTTTACAGGCAAAAGAGCTGAATTCTTTGGGGCATGCCCCACAAAGGGCCCTTTTAAGGGCTGGTAAGGTAAAAGAGCTTTGAACTTTTTTAATTTAGAATAGGGTAGGGCATTTTTTTATTTTGGGGGCTTTGTTATTTTATTAGGGGGCTTAGAGTAGGTGTAATTAGTTTAAAATTGCTGTAAGATTTCCCTTATGTTTGTAAATATTTTTTTATTTTTTGTAACTTAGTTCTTTTTTATTTTTTGTACTTTAGTTAGTTTATTTAAATGTATTTCTTTGTAGGTATTTTATTTAATTTATTTATTGATAGTGTAGTGTTAGGTTTAATTGTAACTTAGGTTAGGATTTATTTAACAGGTAATTTTGTAATTATTTTAACTAGGTAACTATTAAATAGTTATTAACTATTTAATAGCTATTGTACCTAGTTAAAATAAATACAAAGTTGCCTGTAAAATAAATATTAATCCTAAAATAGCTACAATATGATTATAATTTATATTGTAGCTATATTAGGGTTTATTTTACAGGAAGTATTTATTTTTAAATAGGATTAATTTATTTAATAAGATTTAATTTATTTCGTTAGATAAAAATTATATTTAACTTAGGGGGGTGTTAGGGTTAGGGTTAGACTTAGCTTTAGGGGTTAAAAAATTTATTAGAATAGCGGTGAGCTCTGGTCGGCAGATTAGGGGTTAATGTTTGAAGTTAGGTGTCGGCGATGTTAGGGAGGGCAGATTAGGGGTTAATACTATTTATTATAGGGTTATTGAGGCGGGAGTAAGGCGGATTAGGGGTTAATAACTTTATTATAGTAGCGGCACGGTCCGCTCGGCAGATTAGGGGTTAATAAGTGTAGGTAGGTGGCGGCGACGTTGGGGGGGGCAGTTTAGGGGTTAATAAATATAATATAGGTGTCGGTGGTATTAGGGGCAGCAGATTAGGGGTACATAGGGATAACTTAGCTGGCGGCCGCGTACGGAGCGGCAGATTAGGGGTTAAAAAATTTAATAGAGTGGCGGCGATGTGGGGGGACCTCGGTTTAGGGGTACATAGGTAGTTTATGGGTGTTAGTGTACTTTAGAGCACAGTAGTTAAGAGCTTTATAAACCGGCGTTAGCCCAGAAAGCTCTTAACTACTGACTTTTTTTCTGCGGCTGGAGTTTTGTCATTAGATTTCTAACGCTCACTTCAGCCACGACTCTAAATACCGGCGTTAGAAAGATCCCATTGAAAAGATAGGATACGCAATTGACGTAAGGGGATCTGCGGTATGGAAAATTCGCGGCTGTAAAGTGAGCGTTAGACCCTTTCCTGACTGACTCCAAATACCAGAGGGCGGTAAAAACCAGCGTTAGGAGCCTCTAACGCTGGTTTTGACGGCTACTGCCCAACTCTAAATCTAGCCGATTGTTTTTTGAGCATATATATATATATATATATATATATATATATATATATATATATATATATAAAATTAGGCTAATATTTTCTTTGACTATATAATGATTAAATGTTTAATTAGCGCTGCGAAATCTGTTGGCACTCTACAAATAACCGATAATAATAATAATAATAATGGTCCTTCAACTACATCTAACAACAAAAAATTGGTATAAAAATCATAATAAGAAACAAATTGTATAAGTCTTTAAAATGAAAACTTTTATGTGTAGAATACTCAATAATTTTAGGCTGCAATGGGAGAAGTATGTGGTGCTAACTATTTAGTTTTTTAGGTAATCGGTCCCTTTAATAACATGTAATTCAATATGCAAACGTGTGAGTGAGAAATAGATGAAAATTAAACACCATTTTTTTCACAGAACATGGTTTTCAACATAAAACAAAAACACCAAATATAAAATAAATTAAATCATTATAAAAGAATAAAAAACATCAAGTTAATTGTGCATTTATTGTGTTCTATTTTTTTTAACTGACAGCTTGAATAACAAAATTGAAAATTGAAAAGAACATATGAAAAATGAGATGACCCAGAAAATATGGGACTTTTATATAACTTCCTGTTCTAAGAAGCTATTGAGAGCTTATTTAAGGAGATATGGAAACATAATTCAAAGGAGCGCAATGAAAAACAAAAAACATTTAATCATTATGTTATGAAAATCTTAATTAGGAAATTACAAATGTATCAGTTTATTTACGCATGTTGAAGTATAAAGCTTGATCCTTCTTGAAGATGTGATAAGTTATGTAAAAGTAATCTTAGAAAAACAGCTACACAAGGTTGTTGAAATATTTTTTAAAATATAGGGCTAGATTACAAGTGGAGCGCTAGTTTATTGCACGCCCGCAAACGGCAAGCAAGCTCACAGTAGCAATTAGCACTTATAATATTAACGAGAAATCAGATCTCTGGTTCATTTTATAAATGTCAACCAAATGCCCCCAAAATAAAGTGGCATGTATTTTATTAAAAAACAACAATTGTAACATTTTTATTTTTTAATAAAATAACTGCACCAGGCAGTTTTTGGGGCTAAATTTGGCGGGTGTGGGTTGTTAGGAAAAAAAAACAGCACTGAAAAGTGCTCTTACATTGCGGTCTATGGGAACTGTGTGTTCCCAGTAAATAATATGTACTGTATATGCTTTTATACATATATATTTATGTGTTAATATTCTTTCGGCCATTGCTGAGTGACTTTCCCCCTTCGCTGCACTTTGGTTCTGTGCCGTGTATTGGAGCCTATGGAAGCGATCACAATAGCGATATTTAGCGCTCCATTTGTAATCTGGCCCATAATTCATATTTGAAAATTTTTGAAAAATACATTTGTTTTAATTAGAATAGTACAAAGAAAAAATATTTGTAACTAAGAAATGTACTGATCGAGATGATTGCAATCTCCCACCTAAAGTCCCAGGACATACTTGAAAACGAGAGAAATCTCAATGTATCCTTCCTGGTAAAATATTTTATAAATAAATAAATAAAATAAATAAATAAAGTGTCGCGGATAGATTAAACTAGCTTTTCAGACTCGCACTGAGCAAGACTAAAACACTGGGGCTCCAAAGCAGCTATTGGCCTGAAACGCTAGTTTAATCTACCCACAATACTTTAGGTGGTGGATTTCAATCATCTCGACCAGTTTAAGATAATTGACAGCCCCTTCCTGTGCTCAATTGGCCACACGAAAGCATGGGGCATCATTGCACAATCAGCAAATTGTGCCATGTTAACTGTGAGGCTGGATGGACAAGGGTCAAGGCCGCAGCCTCATCTGACCCGGCATTTGATAAATGGAGCAGTAAGAGTCATTACAACTAGCAAATATACTTAAAGGGACACTCAAGTCAAAATAAACTTATGATTTAGATGTGGTGCACAATAATATATGTGGCGACTGGCAAAACCCAGCGTCGCTAATTTTTAGTCTAATCGAGAGATCACATATATACGGCGCAGCAGACAAGTTATGCATATATATTTTACCTGTCGCCCGCAGTTTTTACTCCCTTAAACTAACATTTAACTGGCGTGTCGCAAGTTGGTATCACATATCTGCGAAAGGACTTACGCACGCAGAATGGAGACATTTTACTCCATTTTCACCTCGCCACACATAGGCAGACACAGCAAGCCTTACGCTGACTATAAAAGTACCGTAACTCCCTGGAAGCCTTAACAAACACCTAACGCATGTGCAATATCAACCCCTAATCCTCCATCTACCCACCTCGCAATAATTAATAAAAGTTAACCCCTAAACCGCCATCCCCACATTGCAAACTACCTAATAAACACATTAACCCCTAAATCGCCAACCCCCCACATCGCAAATACTAAATAAACCTTTTTATCACCTCAACCACCAACCCCCCCCACAAAGCAAAGTATTTAATTAACCTATTAACACCTAAACCGCCAACCCCCCACAATGCAAAGTATCTATATAACCTATTAACACCTAAACCACCAACCCCCACAACGTAAACACCTAATTAACCTATTAACACCTAAACCACCAACCGCAATGCAAACTACCTAATAAAACTATTAACCCCTAGACCGCCAACCCCCACAACGAAAAATATTTAACTAAAAACTAAGTCCCCTAACTTAACACCCCCTAACTTAACCCAAATTAAAATACACTTACATAAAATAAAAAAACTGCAAACTACATTAAAAAATAATAAACAATTACAAAAAAATTACTAAAAAAAACTAACATTATTTAAAATAAAAAAAAACTAACATTACTTAAAATAAAAAAACTACCCTTACACAAAATAAAAAAACTACCCTTTCACAAAATAAAAAAACTTAAAATTACAAAACATAAAAAACTAACATTACAAAAAAATTAAATGAAATTATCCAAAATAAAAAAGTTATTCCTATTCTAATACCCCCGTTTAAAAAAACCACCCCAAAATTAAAAAAAACCCTAATCTAACTAAAAACTACCAATAGCCCTTAAAAGAGCCTTTTGTAGGACATTGTCCTAAAGTTAACAGCTTTTTTGAAAAAATAACAAAAACAAGTACCCCCTAACATTACAACCCCCCAAAATAAAAAAAAAAACCTAACAAAAAAAATCCCTAATCTACCCATTGTTCCGAAAATGGCATTTTTATGGGCATTGCCCTTAAAAGGGCATTCAGCTCTTTTACAGCCCATAAAAACCCCCACTAACCCCAAAATCAGTACTCACCAACCACCATTGCTGAAGTCTGGCAATCTATCTTTTTCCCAGCAGCGAAAGGTCTTCATCCAGACGGCTTCATCTTTATCCATCACAGGTCCATCTTCTATCTTCTTGGTGTAGGCGGATGCGGAGCGGTCGGCGTCGGCAGAGGTCATCGTCAACATGGATCTGATCAGCCAATAGGATGTAAGCAGCTCTCATCCTATTGGCTGATTTGAATTTTCAGCCAATTGGAATGCAAGGGTACCCTAATATAATTTATTGGACACCCGCAAATAAGTTCGTAGTAGCAATTAGTACTTAAAAAATTAAACAGAAATCAGATCTCTGGTTAATTTTATAAATGTCAACCAAATGCCCCCAAAATACAGTGGTGTGTATTTTATTAAAAAAAAAAGGTATTACATATTCAGCGCAAGGACTTACGCACGCAGAATGGAGACATTTTACTCCATTTTCACCTTGCCATATATAGGCAGACACAGCAAGCCTTGCGCTGATTATAAAAGTACCGTAACTCCCTGGAAGCCTTAACAAACACCTAATGCATGTGCAATATCAACCCCTAATCCTCCATCCACCCAGCTTGCAATAACTACTAAAAGTTAACCCCTAAACCGCCATCCCCCCACATAGAAAACTACCTAATAAACATATTAACCCGTAAACCGCCAACCCCCCACATCGCAAATATCAGGGTTGGTGCTAGGATTTTTGGCCACATAGGCAAGGATACATTTGGATGCCCCTCCCCCAACCCCCGAGATTACATACCATTGTATTGCTAGTTAAAGGGATATGAAACCCAAATTTTTTAGAGCATGACATTTTAAGCAACTATCTAATTAACTCCTATTATCAATTTTTCTTTGTTCTTGTGGTATCTGTATTTAAAAAGCAGGAATGTAAGCTTAGGAGCTGGCCCATTTTTGCTTCAGCACCTGGGTAGCTCTTGATTATTGGCGGCTAAATTCAAATCAGACAGCGGTAGTGCTGCATAGCAAATCAGACAGTGGTTGTGCTGCATAGCAAATCAGACAGCGGCTGTGCTGCATAGCAAATAAGATAGTGGCTGTGCTGCATAGCAAATCAGACAGTGGCAGTGCTGCATAGCAAATTAGACAGTGACAGTGATGCATAGCAAATTAGACAGTGGCTGTGATTAGGGATGGGCGAATGTTTCTAAAAATTCGAAATTTAAAACGAATTTTGATACATTCGTTCAAATCGAATTTCGAATGTTTATATTCTAACATTCTATTTTCGAATTTTCGTTTAAATATTTGTTCGAATAATAGAATGTTTAGCTATGTATTCATTCAATTTCGAAATGTAATATTCAAATTCGAATGTGACATTTGAATTCAAATGTAACATTCAAATTTGAAATAGAATTTCTAGTCTACAACTGTGTTTAATAAATGTAATATTCGAATTTGAATGCTACATTCGAATTCGAATGTCACATTCGAATTTGAAATAGTATTTCTAGTCTAATACTGTGTTTTAAATGTGATATTTGATGATTCGAATGTGATATTCGATTCAAATGTGACATTCAAATTCGAAATAGTATTTCTAGTCTAATACTGTGTTTTATAAATGTAATATTTGAATTTGAATGTGACATTCGATTCGAATGTGATATTCGATTCAAATGTGACATTCGAAATAGTGTTTCTAGTCTACAATTGTGTTTTATAAATGTAATATTCGAATTTGAATGTGATATTCGAATGTAACATTCGAATTTGAATATGACATTCGAATTCGAATGTGACATTCGAATTCGAATGTGACATTCGAAAACTGAAAAATAACATTCGAAAATCACATTTTTAAGAATATTCGTTCTTATTAACATTCTATTATGTAAATCGAATTTCTACAATAACATTCGTTCTAACATTCGAATTCGGATGTAAACACATTCGCCCATCCCTAGCTGTGATGCATAGCAAAACAGACAGTGGTTGTGCTGCATAGCAAATCAGATAGTGGTTGTGCTGCATAACAAATCAGACAGTGGTTGTGCTGCATAGCAAATTAGACAGTGGATGTGCTGCATAGCAAATCAGACAGTGGTAGTGATGCATAACAATTATATAGCCATTGGTGAGTGGAATTTAAGCAGTGGCGTGTAAGTTTCCATCCTTATTCAGTGACTATCAGTTACTCAGTTCCTATCGGGCAGCAAGCAGGGTGGAACTCATGTGTTACACTCAGTGGCAGCAGCCAGCCCAGGCACTTGCATAAATGTCCCCAAAACTTAATTTTTTTAAAAGTGTTCCTAAAGATTATCACGCACTCGTGGGCTTCTGTAAAGACAGGAGGAAGAGAGGGAGTGAGGGAAGTATTAGTCGCTTTGCCTCTAAAACACAGCTCAGGGACAAGATGGAATCAGAGGTAAGGTGTGTGTGAAATCTCAGACTGGGAAAATAATGTCGCCGCACAGCACAGCCAAGAGTAAGCACACCAGCAGCCTCATACCCTAGCCCCCAGCATCCGGTTTTGATATCCCCAGAATCTGGCATCTCATTTTCAAACACGGTGCTCTAAAAACTGCAGAACATTCTTTCAGACCAGGAACAGTTTGTGTGATTTGTAATGAAAAGCAGTACCCAGTAATAGCGGTCTCTGTGCGATCTCATCTATCAGTGAATATCACCCAGAGAGCCTGATATTCACTGATCAGAGGCGTATCATTGCCTAGGCAGACAAGGCATGGGCCTAGGGTGACAGTTTGGAAGGGGCAGCAATTTTTGGAATCTTGCTTTTAATTTATAGTTATACTCTGCTCAATGGCAGCCTGATTAATTCATATACCCGCCACCCACATTGTCACAACTAAATCCTGTGCGCTCTGCGGGGGTCTTAGTGAGCGGCATCAGCTGTATGTTTCAAAGAGCACACATAATACATGAATGAGCTCCGGATTGAGGACCAAGCCTCCCCTGTTGGTTTGTATAAGGTTTGAGGATAAGAAAAGAGTTCAATCAAATGCAGGGATCGGACTCTTTTCTTATGCTCAAAACATTATACAAACCAACAGGGAAGGCTCAGTCTTCAAGCTGGAGCTTATTTGCTAGGCTACCTCATGATTCCCCAGGGAATTCCTACGCACACTCCAGCCGTGACAAGTGGAACCAGTGCGGTCACTCTACAACTCCTGTCTCACCGGATAAGTGTTGGAGGTAGGCTTTATTTCCCTGTATTCATTACAACTTTACTGAAGTTTTAAGCCCTGTAGGAAGTGCTGTATAGAGTGTGATCCATTGACTGGGGAGTCAGGATCATGTGTGATTATTTCAGTCAAATAAAAGTGGTACACTTCTCCTCTCCATCTTCTGTGAGGTGGTCTTTGACCTTGCCCTCCTGATGGTAGGTCTATGCCTGTGTTAATAATTCACTTCCAACAAGCATTAGTATAAATACATGCTACTGGTTGATCCTGTATTAGTTGTCATGGCTACAAATGATACACATTATGGAGCAGATTGTGGTGTCTCTCCCTCCCTCCCTCTGTCTCTCCCTCCCTCTTTCTCTCCCTCCCTCTGTCTCTCCTTCCCTCTGTCTCTCCTTCCCTCTGTCTCTCCTTCCCTCTGTCTCTCCTTCCCTCTGTCTCTCCTTCCCTCTGTCTCTCCTTCCCTCTGTCTCTCCTTCCCTCTGTCTCTCCTTCCCTCTGTCTCTCCCTCTTTCTGTCTCTCCCTCTCTCTGTCTCTCCCTCTCTCTGTCTCTCCCTCTCTCTGTCTCTCCCTCTCTCTATCTCTCCCTCTCTCTGTCTCTCCCTCCCTCTGTCTCTCCCTCCCTCTGTCTCTCCTTCCCTCTGTCCCTCCCTCCCTCTGTCCCTCCCTCCCCCCTCTGTCTCTCCCTCCCTCTGTCTCTCCACCCCTCCCTCCATCTCTCCCTCCATCCCTCCCTCTCTCCCTCCATCTCTCCCTCCATCCCTCCCCCCTTTCTCCCTCCCTCTTTCTCTCCCTCCCTTCCACTCTCTCCCTCCCTCTCTTTCCCTTCCTCTCTCTCCATGCTCATTGGATTTAATCCTGTTGGTAATAGAAGAATGCACTAATATCTTGGCAACTGTTAAGGAAGAACTAAGAGAGTTTAATACTCATAAGCTACAGATACTACAGAATGACACTGGGGAACCATGGATGGATAAGATCCCCAAACAAGTCAGTGATTATAGAAGAGAATTGGTAGCTTTTAAAAACCAGAAATTAGTCACGGTAGACAACGACAAGGACAAAAGAATCTATGCATGGATCCATGGCAGTAACCAAGGAGGCCCACAGAGACAGAGACGTCAACGGAACTACAGATCAAGATATCTCAATACTATTGACAGTAGCTCAGGCTCTGATAATGAGACCGGGAACTACGAACAACGCCATCAAGACCAGGCACCCACACCTTCACAGACACCTTTTTTAGGGGTAACCACAAGATCGGCAAACAATAGAGGTCGAGGCCGCACCCGCGGATGGGGAATTACTGTGGGCAGAAGACCCCCCCTGCCACCAAGATGAAAAACCCTGATATAGTCATCAACCTTAGTCAAAGGACACTGGAAGAAGGTGAGATTAGTTTGCTGAATAAGGGTCTTACATTTATCCCCACATTTACCAATGATGACTTTGAGAACTACTTGGATATACAAAGATTCCAAAGGAACCTCAAATTAAAGGAACACTTTAAGGATATATCCATAGAAAAGGAAACAAAGCAATTTAAACCTAAAAGCAAATTTGAACCCAAAACCTGTGGCTCAAGCATTAAAACCTACACCAGATTGATTGGTAATGACACCAATGAGCTAGAACAAATGAAACACAGACCTAACCTTAATAAAGCAGAGAGAATGGCACTAAAAACCCTGGCCAAAGACACAGACATTGTCATACGCCCAGCGGACAAGGGAGGAGCAATCATAGTTATGGACTATGTCCAGTACCGCAAGGAAATCCTAAGACAACTGGATGATCACCAGACATATAAGAAATTAACCCGGGACCCAACAAATGAGTTCAAAAGGGATATAGACAGTACACTATTAGAAGCACATCAGATGAACTGGATCAATATTGATGAATACAACTTCTTGAGGACCACTCATCCAATTCATCCAATATTGTACACTTTACCGAAGGTACATAAAGATCAACAAAATCCCCCAGGAAGACCAATTGTGTCAGCCAGGGGGTCCTTACTACAACCTATAGCACAATTTGTTGATGCCCTTTTACAACCTCTTGTAAGATCAATGGACTCATATTAGGGATTCAGGTGACTTCATTACCATTCTCAACACTGTGGATAAAGTTGATGACAATGACTTATTAGTCACATTGGATGTAAGAAGCCTGTATACGGTCATTCCCCATAAGGAGGGACTTAAGGCAGTAGCAGTGGCGTTGACACGATTCCCATATGTGGGACCACCTATCTCTCTGATTCTGGACCTATTGGAGAAATGCTTAACCTTGAATTATTTCCGTTTTGAAAATACATTTTACCAGCAATTGACGGGGACAGCTATGGGATCAAACATGGCCCCGTCATATGCCAACTTGTATATGGAACTTGTATATGGAACAGTTTGAACGTGAAATCATTGATATCTATAACATCGACACAGTGAAATACTACAAAAGGTACATTGACGATGTCATAAATGCGCTTGAGACCCCAATCAAATTTGAACTTAAATATGACGGGAACTACATTGACTTTCTAGACCTTAGGATTTACAAAAAACAAGGCACATTACTCACAACTCTCTACACTAAACCAACTGACCGGAACTCAATACTCTAAGCATCCAGTAACCACCCTCCCCACACCAGAAAAGCAATTATAAAGTCACAAATGATTAGAGTGTTAAGAAACAATACTGAAGCCAGCAATCGTGAAACACAACTAAATATGATGACGGAAAACTTACAAAGGGGCTACAGTATGGAACTCATACAAAATGTTATTGCTGAGGTAGTCACTCGTGGAATGAATCCGGTGGACCAACAGGAGCAGCCAAAGAAAGACAGGATGATTTTCACCACGACCTTCAACAAAGGAAAGGATAAGATGGCTGAGAATATCAGGAAAAGATGGGAGATCTTAACTACAGACCCTAACCTACCATTTAAGCATATGGATCCTCCCATCATGGGCTACAGACGGGGAAGGAGCCTAAGAGATCTACTCATGTCCACAGACCCCCAGCAGTGCTATAATAAACAACAATGGCTAAAGACTAAGAAAAAGGGTTGCTACAGGTGTTTGGGATGCACAACATGCAGTGGGATGATCCCGTGTAAAGTCTTCAGACATCCACACACAACCCAGAAATATACAATAAGACATTTCATTACCTGCACAACCTCTCATGTTATTTATCTGCTCAGCTGTTGTTGTGGCCTATTTTATGTAGGAAAAACGACGGACAACGCAAGACTCAGGATGGCGAACCACAGATCAGCCATAAGGAGCGCCCTGGACAAAGGAGTATCGGACCAACCCGTGGCACGCCATTTCCTTATGGCCAAACATAAGGTGACGGACCTAAGATTCATCCTGATTGACCACATTCCACCACTTAAACGAGGAGGTGAAAGGGACAAAGCATTACTTCAGAGGGAAAGGAGGTGGATACACAGACTTGGTACCCTACATCCTAAGGGACTAAATATGTCTAATGATTGGCATTGCTTACTCTGATAGCAGTGTAGAGTGGTTAAATACCACTGATCCCATACCTGTGTTGATTCACCCGTGGTGAATCACCCGCTATAGTGGGACACATGATAGAGCTTGATATCCAACCAGGGATAGTCACTTGTTGCTCTGGGATACACACTAAGATGGACCGCCTCGATCTTGACTAGACATGAGGGTTGGAATACTAACCAGTGTGTTTCATGTTACATAATGTGATACACACGAGATTGGGCCTCCTTACCACTCATGAGTCTCTATTTTGGCCTTTTCAGAGGTGGCTCATACGAATGAACACATGAGAATGGAGGGCACTTAGATAATGTTAGGGTACCGTGACACCTCCCCGAACTTAATATGAACATAACTCTGATTTTGTCATGGAGTCATCTGTTACCTGAATGAATGAAGTTCTGTGACCACTATACCACCACCTTAAAAAAGGAGTTAGCACCTTGTAATGACTTATACATGGACTAGAACTAAAAAGCGCCAACCGGCGTGAAACGCGTCAGATGACGTCATTACCTCCCTGTCTCTCTGCAATACTGTGAGTGACTGCGTGTATCGCAGCTCCTGTGTGAATTTTGTTACTTTTACCTGCAATAAATTTTCTATGTATATCTTATCAAAGTGTAGTGTGCATAGTGTCTATACCTGATAATAACTACTAAGTTTGGAAATGTTTGCTCTAGACTATGAGCTTTAAACCTCACTTTTTCTCTGGGACTCCAGAATCCTCTTTTGTTATATATATATATATATTTCTCCAGTGCTACGAATCCAATATACTGTATGTATATATATATATATATATATATATATATATATATATACAGGTAGCGCTCAGTTTACGCTGGGGTTAGGTTCTAGAAGGAATGGTTGTAAATCGAAGCCGTTGTAAATTGAAACCCAGTTTATAATGTAAGTCAATGGAAAGCGAGGGAGTTAGGTTCCAGGCCCCTCTCAAAATTGGCATAAGTAACACCTAATACATTGTTTTTAAAGCTTTGAAATGAAGACTTTAAATGCTAAACAGCATTATAAACCTAATAAAATAATCACACAACACAGACTTTACTTGCATTTTCTGCAAACAGTTCTTTCTATGCATTCCAATCTGGACTGCTTTATAGACAGGAAGATCTTGTTCCTTTGCAAGCTGCTCGATAGCTCAGGTTTGGTTACACTGATTAATTTCAGCTTGCTTGGCTTGCATATCTTTGCTGCAACACAAGCAGACAGCTCCACCTACTGGCTATTTTAATCAATGCACTGCTTCTCAATGCTTTTCAATAGCAGTCACATGACTGAAAAAAAGGTTGTTATTCTGAAATGGTGCAAATTGAACCATTGTAATCCGAGGGCCACCTGTATGTATATATGTATATATATATATATATATATATATATATATATATATATATATATATATATATATATATATATATATATGATTTGTAGCACTGGAGAAATAGATTAATTGTACATTGAGAAAGTTAATGTGCCAACAAAAAGAAGGAAAGTTATGGATTACTGATGTGGGGGAAATTCACAAACACACATTTACAGACACACACACACACACAAACATTTACACACACACATTTATACTTACACATACATTTACACACATACACACACACACACATTTACACTTACACACACACATTTACACTTACACACACATGCTCACACACATGCACACACTTACACACACACATACTCACACACACATTTACACACTCACACACACATTTACACTTACACGCACATTTGCACACACACACACACACATTTACACTTACACACACACTTACACACATACACACACTCACACACACATTTACACTTACATGCACAAACACATTTAGAGAAGGGCACTAGGACCACTTTACTTTAGAAGGTACAAGTTATATCCCCATGTCACTCCATGATTTAATGCAGAACCAATGTTTTTTCCCAGCAAGCAGCAACCATAATTCGCATCCATGACATCCTACCTCTCACATCCATGACATCCTACCTCTCGCCAGTCTCTCTGGCCATCTGAGTCAGGTGGGTGGGCGACTTGGCTCAGCTCTCAGTCTCAGCCTCAATTTCAAAATCATCAGTGTAGGTGTCAGTGTGACAAAAACAGTCACAAGGCACCACTCCAGCACGTTTCTTTCCCTCTCACAGAGAGAGTCGGCTCCACCACCACTGTCCGCCTCCAGGCTCTACGTCACTGACTGATAGAACAGGACACAGAGAGGAGTTCCGTGCTGCTGATGCGCAAGTGAGCTCAGCTGCCCGCCGCCTAAGCCTGCCTCTGCCTTTACAGACTCACAGTTCACACACACATACCCTGCCTCCCTTGCTGCCCAATGCCATGCTGCATATATAGCAATTCAAAATGAATAGCATTAGCAGCAAGCCAGCCAATAATTAGCATTGCAACAGAGAGAGGGAGTACGTGTAGGAAGTGAACTACAGTCTGAGTTTGACAGTGACTGACAGTTAGAGGCATTTATTGTCCCACAGTGCCGTGTGCGCTGTGCGCACATAAATCATTTTTCAATATGCTGCTTTGCAAAAGCCGACAGCCAGGCAGATCTGGCGCCCCCCTGCTAAAGGCGCCTAAGGCGGCTGCCTAAACTACCTTACACAAGCGCCGCCACTGCAAATACTAAATAAACCTATTAACACCTCAACCACCAACCCCCCACAAAGCAAAGTATCTAATTAACCTATTAACACCTTAACTGCCAACCACCCACAATGCAAAGTATCTAATTAACCTATTAACACCTAAATCACCCACAACGCAAACACCTAATTAACCTATTAACACCTAACCCGCCAACCACCCACAATGCAAACTACCTAATAAAACTATTAACCCCTAAGGGCATTTCTATGGTCATTGCCCTTAAAAGGGCATTCAGCTCTTTTACAGCCCATAAAAAACACTAACCTCAAAATCGGTACTCACCTTTGCTGAAGTCTGGCGATCCATCTTTTTCCCAGCAATGAAAGGTCTTCATCCAGGCGGTTTTATTTTCATTCATCGTGGGTCTATCTTGTATCTTCTTGGTGGAGGCGGATGCGGAGTGGCCGGCGGTGGTCATCGTCAACATGGATCTGATCAGCCAATAGGAAGTAAGCAGCTTTTATCCTATTGGCTGATTTGAATTTTCAGCCAATTGGAATGCAAGGGTACCCCAATATAAAAGGGGTACCTTGCATTCAATCTTTAGTGTGCTCCGCATCCCAGACCGCTCCGTCTCTGTCACACTCTTGAAGAGAGCAGGTTCAGGTGTTGGAAGCTGTTGTGCAGAGGTGTCAGGTTCTGGGGTTAAAGTTGTGTTTTGTCTGCGTGAGACTTTCCTTTTTGGCATAATTAAACTGGTACAAGGATTTTAGGAAATAAGGTGAAGGTTTTATTGATAGGTTAATTAGCAATGCAGAGAGATGCACACTAGATAAAAGGCAAAGTCTCTGTGCCGACAATAATACAAAGTAACTTGGTTCAGACAGTCTTAAAGCAGGCAAAAATGTAAATAAACTGTAGACAAGAAACTTGGCAATAGCAGGCAGGATACGTAGATATGCTGTAGACCAAAACTTGGCAGTAACAGGCAGGATATGAAGAGATGCTGTAATCAGGTAACTTTGTAATAAAAGGCTTGCATAGGCAGTAAACTGGAACTCTGTAGTAACAGACAGAAATGCAGATCTTTGTAATAACAGGCAGAATACATGCATAGGATGTAGACTGGTAACTTTGTAGGAACAGACAGGAATGCATATCTTTGCAATAACAGGCAGGATACTTGCATAGGCTGTAAAATGGTAACTTTATAGTAACAGACAGGAATGCAGATCTTGGTAATAACAGGCAGGATACTTGCATAGACTACAGACTGGAAACTTTGTAGTAAAAGACAGGAATGCAGATCGTAATAATAACAGGCAGGATACTTTCATAGACTGCAGACTGGAAACTTTGTAGTAAAAGACAGGAATGCAGATCTTGGTAATAACAGGCAGGATACTTGCATAGGCTGTAGACTGGTAACTTTGTAGTAACAGACAGGAATGCAGATCTTTGTAATAACAGGCAGGATACATGCATAGACTGCAGACTGTAACTCTGTAGTAACAGGTAACAAGCAAGCAAAAGTACCTGAGGCAGTCCTTAGGAAATATCAGAGAATTAGCCAAGATCAATTGCCAGGAAAACAGTCCAGAAATGAAATACAGTGCCAAGGGAAAATCCAGAAGAGTAGTCTCAAAATGAAGTAGAAATCAGACACTAGGAAATCCAACAAAACTGTATTCAAACAGGAATCAGGACCAGAGGCTCTGTCAGAGTGCAAAACTCAATGTTAAGGCCCAGAACTGAAAGAAAACCTGCCTAATATAGCAGGCTGCTGATTATATGATTTGTTACAGCTGGCAGGCAGGTGGAGCCAGAGAGCCAAAGTTGCAGCAAACAGAAAACCGATATTCTCATCCTGTGACCAAGCCATCTGGTGGTGAAGAGGTAAGTCAGCAGGCTGGGGAAAAACAGCAGCGTAAATAGAAAGTAACAGGCCCAAGGTTCAATTCTAGGCTGGATCATGACAGTACCCCCTCCTCCAGGACGACCTCTGGCTTAACATTCTCGTATAGCTCCAGATCTTTGATGCATACCAGAGTGCCATCAAAGGCATAAGTACAATCAGGGTATTATCTTTTTTGAAGGGTTCTCCAGAAGAGGATTCTGCGGACTGGAATTAGTATAGAGGGCTCCAACAGGACAGATCTTTGGTTTCTGTGCAGTTCTAGGCTTGTAGGTTCTGAAGAGGTAGGTCTGAGGAATAGAAGGTAAAGGACTATTTTTCCAAACAGCAGTTTGAAGCACCGTCCCTTCAGTCTCAGAATTAGTATCATCTTCAATGATAGAGTAGTTAGACATTTCTTCTGAAATGCACAAAGATAGGAATGTAGCCAAATTTGGTAGACAAGTCTCTGGATTAGTAGTACTTGGATTCTTTGGATAACATGTTAGTACTTCACAGAAATCAGAATCTTTGGAAGGTGCAGTCCTAGGCTGATCAAGTGAGGTATGTTAAATAGAACCAATGCAGAGCTCATCGCCAGAGGAATCCAAAGTGGGGTTAAAGTCTGACTTCCTCTCTGTAGCCTGTCCATCTGATGAATCAAGACTTTGAGGTGGAGACCCCGGAACAGACTTCTTAGGGGGTCTCACTGGACAAAAGAATATTACATGCCCAGTAGCTCCACAATAGAAACATAAGCCATTAGTTCTCCTTCTGGCCATTTCATGAGTGGAAAGAGGGGTTGATATCCTCCTTTGGATTGGTAAGGAAACTGTCTTTGGGGTAGTGGACACAGGAGTAGGAGTGCCCAAACCAGAATTTTTTTTATTGATAAAGTCTTTCAGGCTATCCTGTAAAGTCTGTAATGCTGCAGTGAAATGTTGGATAAGTGACTTCAATGTATCCGGAAGTGACTTTAGAATTTTGTTAAGTTGTAGTAGATGAGAGTCCACAGACAAAATTCTCTCTGAGACTTCAAAGAATGAATCACCTCCGCAAGCTCCAATGTAAGGCCTTGACATTCTGTCACACTCTTCAAGGGAGCAGGTTCAGGTGTTGGAAGCTGTTGTGCAGAGGTGTCAGGTTCTGGGGTTAAAGTTGTGTTTTGTCTGCATGAGTCTTTCCTTTTTGGCATAATTAAACTGGTACAAGGATTTTAGGAAATAAGGTGAAGGTTTTATTAATAGGTTAATTAGCAATGCAGAGAGATGCAAACTAGATAAAAGGCAAAGTCTCTGTGCAGACAATAATACAAAGTAACTTAGTTCAGACAATCTTAAAGCAGGCAAAAATGTAAATAAACTGTAGACAAGAAACTTGGCAATAGCAGGCAGGATATCTAGATATGCTGTAGACCAAAAATTGAAAGTGACAGGCAGGATATGAAGTTATGCTGTAATTAGGTAACTTTGTAATAACAGGCAATGGTACTTGCATAGGCTGTAAACTGGAACTCTATAGTAACAGGCAAGAATGTAGACCTTTGTAATAACAGGCAGAATACTTGCATAGGCTGTAGAATGGAACTCTGTATTAAAAGACAGAAATGCAGATCTTTGTAATAACAGGCAGGATACTTGCATAGGCTGTAGACTGGTAACTTTATAGTAACAGACAGGAATGCAGATCTTGATAATAACAGGCAGGATACTTGCATAGACTGCAGACTTGAAACTTTGTAGTAAAAGACAGGAATGCAGATATTGGTAATAACAGGCAGGATACTTGCATAGACTGCAGACTGGTACTCTGTAGTAACAGGTAACAAGCAAGCAAAAGTACTTGAGGAAGTCCATAGGAAATATCTGAGAATTAGCCAAGATCAGTTGCCAGGAAATCAGTCCAGAAACGAAACACAGTGCCAAGGGAAAATCCAGAAGATTAGTCTCAAAATGAAAGGTGGAGCCAGAGAGCCAAAGTTGCAGCAAACAGAAAACCAATATTTTCAGCCTGTGACCAAGCCATCTGGTGGTGAAGAGGTAAGTCAGCAGGCTGGGAAAGAACAGCAGTGGAAATAGAAAGAAACAGGTCCCATGTTCAATTGTAGGCTGGATCATGACAGCCTCCGCCAAGAAGATAGAACCTGTGATTGATGAAGATTGAGCCACCTTGATGAAGACCTTTTGCCGCCGCGAAGAAGATGGATTGCCTCACTTCAGAAATGGCGAGTACCGATTTTGTTTTTTTTTGTTTTTTGTCGATGTGTTTTTTTTTTTAGATTAGGGCTTTTTATTATTAGATACTTTGTGTTGTGGGGGTTGGCAGTTTAGGTGTTAATATTTTAATTAGGTAGTTTGTGTTGTGGGGGGGTTGGCAGTTTAGGTGTTAATAGGTTAATTAGGTGTTTGCGTTTTTAGGGGATGGTGATTTAGAGGTTAATAGGTTTATATAGTAGTTTTAATTGTTGGGGGTTGGCGGTTTAAGGTTTAATATGTTTATTAGGTAGTTTGCGATGTGGGGGGATGGCGGTTTAGTGTTTAATAGGTTTATATAGTGGTTTGCGTTGTGGGTGAATGGTGGTTTGAGGGTTAACACATTTTATTAGTGATTGCGATGTGGAGGGATGGCGGATTTGGGGTTTTGAATGTCGTTTTGACGTGTTGGTTTAAGTTTTTTTAGCCGGTTTAGATTTTTACATGTGATTTCAACTTTTTCTCTTTACTTACATGCTGCAATATGATATACGCCAGAAATGTGTATTTGCCCACATTTCTGAACCTTGCCAGTTTGTTTGACTTACGGCAGTATAGCATCTGGCGGCGCAGTTTATGTGATTGACTCGATGTGCAAGGTGAACTTACGGGCGATGTGGGTCTCAGCAATTGCCCTGAAATTTACGCCACATATGCAATCTCGCCCAGAGCATGCAGTTTTAAGACACTTTCCAATTTACGTTCATTATCAAAATCTTTTTATGTAACACTTTCTGGGGAACAAGATCCTACTGAGCATGTGCACAAGCTCACAGGGTATATGTATATTAGTCTGTAATTGGCTAATGTCTGTCACATGATACAGGGGACCCTGAAAATGGGAGAACAAATACATTTGTCAGAAAAAAATGTTTATTTGAAATTCTGTGTAGGTGTTAAATCATTGTCTTTTTATTATGCACTCATTAATTATGCAATTCTACTGCATTGATTGGTCCTTTAACCCCTTAATGACAACTGACGTACCAGGTACGTCATGCATTAACAAGCAGTTAATGATAATAGACGTACCTGGTACGTCAGTTGTCTAACAGAGTTCTGGAAGTGATCACAACCACTTCCAGCAGCTCTGAGGGTATTGCAGTGATGCCTCGATATGGAGGCATCCTGCAATACCCCTTTACAAGCTTCCGATGCAGAGAGAGCCACTCTGTGGCCCTCTCTGCACTGGAAGCGATGGTGCCAATGGTGCCGTTTGACCGGGTGGGAGGAGGGAGCGTGTGCGCGTGTGCACGATGCGCGCGCGTGCACGAGGGTGTGCACGTGGACGCGTGTGCACGTGGACGCACGTGCACGCATTAGCCACACTGACACCAATGAAGTTAGGAAGGGGGAAAAAAAGTTAAAAAAAATTTTTTTCCATATAAAAGGATCTGGGAGGGGGAGGAGGTGGGGGGGCTGCTACACTACAGAAATAATTAAAAATAAAAATAAAAGTTAAAAATAAAATTAAAATACTTTGGTTTGTGGGGCCAAACTGGGTACTGGCAGACAGCTGCCAGTACCCAAGATGGCGGTAATTAGGTAGGGGAGAGGGTTAGAGAGCTGGAGGGGGGGATCAGGGAGGTTGGTGCTAAGGAAGGGGTTCATCACAACTAAAATATTTTATTATTTTTATTTAAAAAAAAAAAAAAACTCTTTTATTTAGTACTGGCAGACTTTCTGCCAGTACTTAAGATGGCGGGAACAATTGTGGGGTGGGGGAGGGAAGAGAGCTGTTTGGGAGGGATCAGGGGGTGGGATGTGTCAGGTGGGAGGCTGATCTCTAAAATTAACCCTGCAAGCTCCTTACAAGCTACCTAATTTAACCCCTTCACTGCTGGGCATAATTCACGTGTGGTGCGCAGCAGCATTTAGCGGCCTTCTAATTACCAAAAAGCAACGCCAAAGCCATATAAGTCTGCTATTTCTGAACAAAGGGGATCCCAGAGAAGCTTTTACAACAATTTCTGCCATAATAACACAAGCTGTTTGTAAATAATTTCAGTGAGAAACCTAAAATTGTGAAAAATGTAAAGTTTTTTTTTTTATTTGCTCGCATTTGGCGGTGAAATGGTGGCATAAAATTTACCAAAATGGGCCTAGATCAATACTTGGGGTTGTCTACTACACTACACTAAAGCTAAAATTAACACTACAAGCTCCCTAATTAACCCCTTCACTCCTGGACATAAAACACGTGTGGTGCGCAGCGGCATTTAGCGGCCTTCTAATTACCAAAACGCAACCACAAAGCCATATAAGTCTGTTATTTCTGAAAAAGGGGATCTCAGAGAAGAATTTACAACCATTTGTGCCATAATTGCAGAAGCTGTTTATAAATAATTTCAGTGGGAAACCTAAAGTTTGTGACAAATTTTGTGAAAAAGTGAACATTTTTTTTTTTTTATCGCATTTGGCGGTGAAATGGTGGCATGAAATATACCAAAATGGGCCTAGATCAATACTTTGGGATGTCTTCTAAAACAAAATATATACATGTCAAGTGATATTCAGGTATTCCTGACAGATATCAGGGTTCCAAAGTAACTAGCGCTAATTTTGAAAAAAAGTGGTTTGGAAATAGTAAAGTGCTACTTGTATTTATTGCCCCATAAATTGCAAAAAAAAGCAAAGAACGTGCAAACATTGGGTATTTCTAAACTCAGGACAAAATTTATAAGCTATTTAGCATGGGTGTTTTTTGGTGATTGTAGATGTGTAACAGATTTTGGGGGTCAAAGTTAGAAAAAGTGTGTTTTTTTCCATTTTTTCCTCATATTTTATAATAAAATTATAGTAAATTATAAGACATGATGAAAATAATGGTATCTTTAGAAAGTCCATTTAATGGCGAGAAAAACGGTATATAATATGTGTGGGTACAGTAAATGAGTAAGAGGAAAATTACAGCTAAACGCAAACACTGCAGAAATGTAAAAATAGCCATTGTCATTAAGGGTAAGAAAATTGAAAAATGGTCCGGTCATTAAGGGGTTAAACAATCCTTCAAAGAACTATAAGAACTATCATTAACTTCAAGTCCTATACTATATTAATTATAGTCACCTATTCATTTACATATATTATTATTATTCCTTGTAAACTATTCCATTGTATCTAATCTCAGTTTTTTACTTTTCAGTACAGTACATTTCTTAGTTCCAAATTTCTTAGTACTATTCTAAGTAAAATAAATGCATTTTTCAAAAATTTTCAATTATAAACTATATTTTTAAAAATATTTCAAAAAGCTTCTGTTTTTCTAAGATTACTTTTACATAATTTATCACATCTTCAAGAAGGATCAAGCTTTATACTTCAACATGCATAAAGAAACGGATACATTTGTAATTTCCTAATTAAATTTTTTATAACATAATGATTAAATGTGTTTTTGTTTTTCATTGTGCTCCTTTGAATTATGTTTCCATATCTCCTTAAATAAGCTCTCAATAGCTAGTTATATAAAAGTCCCCTTTTTAATAATAGGTCTGTGAATATTCTAAGAGGGTCAGTGAATAATAATAAAAATAATAATAATAATGTGTCCTATACTATGAGAGGTGGCCTAGTAAACATGTTTATTAAAAGAGTATCCATATTTAGGTATCCAAATTAAATGAATTAATGAGGGGAATGGTCAGTAATTATTAATTTTACTCTAGTAAGTGATCCGTAGGGGAGAATAAAGATATATATACCAGTCAAGATGGAATGTTCTGTACCTATGCATACGATTATTAACCTATGAGAACCAGAGGTCCCATTGCACTATTGTACTTAAACAATTACTGCCACACACTAGAATTGTGTCTGGAATGAACCCCAAGTTTCCTTAACTGGTGTAGTAGTGTGGGCTCTGTTCTAGAAACCATGAACTAAGGCAGATAGGTGTATGGTAAAAAAATGATGTTGACTTTCACATACCCAGTTATGGTTGGAAAAGCATAATGCAGGGATGGGGCCATGCAGTCTGCACACCGGGGAGTCTACATTTCTGTGGCAACAGTACAGTGCCGTGTGCCATCAGTTGGCTGGTACCAGTCAAACATATGTCTCTATAAGTTTAGTAAACATGTATTTAAAAGTGGTACAGGATGATCTAAATGTCTGGTGAAAGAGGCCCCATCCACTTTGTAAGTAAATTCTGCCACTTCATGTAGTTTTTTTGATGCATTTTTTTTAGTAGATAAATTAAGGGATGATTAATTAACACAAACTACAGATAGATTTCAGGGGCCCTTGTGTAGTTTATCCTACAATATATTCACACACTCAAAAAAAAAAAAAGAATTAACATTTATTTACATAAAATTTATATTTTGTATAGTACACCGTGCAAATTCTAGAGAACAAAAATAAATCATGGAGAAACGTTGTATACATTCTGGGAATATTAATTAATTTTATTGTTTATTGGTGTGTGAGTATATATATATATATATATATATATATAAATGAGAGTCAAGAGAGGAAAATAGAGAATATATATATTCTCTTAAAAATACAGGGATTTCAGCACTCAAAAATTATATATAAAAATAAAGGTATCACACCAAATAAATTCAAACAATTATCAGTAATTTATTTTGGCTCTGTCCACATTGGTGCATAAACTCTGCAGACAAGTCTCCCAACAAAGATGTGTCCACTTGTATTATGTTTAACATACCATAAATACAATAATAACACATATATTGTATGTAGTACAATGAACAAATAGATTAAAAAAGCATGGCCAGCTTATAACCAATATATTTGGATAAATGAGTATATGACTAAACGCTAGATGCAAAACCTCTTCCAGAGAGTAACCCTGGATTGCTTGCTGGATGAACAACACCAATACCAGAGGATAATACCACTCAGTCATATATAGAAGGTCTCAGCTAATTAATAAGGATCTATGTTCATCCTACAGTAAGCACATAGTTGCAGCATTCATATAAAAATATACAGATGTTAAAGTTGAAAACATTTTTTGGTATAACTATGCATTTGCATGGATCCTCATTTATAATCCAAGGTAGCAGATTCCTGTTATAGTACAGGGCTACCCTCTGGAAGAGGTGTTGCATCTAGCGTTTAGTCATATGCATATTTTTCCATATATATTGGTTATAAGCTGGCCATGCTTTTTTAATCTTTTTGTTCATTGTACTACATACAATATATGTGTTATTATTGTATTTATGGTATGTTAAACATAATACAAGTGGACGCATCTTTGTTGGGAGACTTGTCTGCAGAGTTTATGCACAAATGTGGACAGAGCCAAAATAAATTACTGATAATTGTTTGAATTTATTTGGTGTGATACCTTTATTTTTATATATATTTTTTGAGTGCTGAAATCCCTGTCTTTTTAAGAGAATATATATATTCTCTACTTTCCTCTCTTGACTCTAATTTATAAATGTGTTTCTTCAGGGTCTGCACCTTATACAATTTCTAGAATTTACTATTATTTTTTCCTCTCCCCATCCTTAAGTATTTATATATATATATATATATATATATATATATATATATATATATATATACAGTATATATATATATATATATATATATATATATGTATATCAGCTTAAGTGGTATATGCATATATTGGTATATGCATATATTGTGATTGCAACTGAATATTTTTTAAGTGGGGGAGTGTTGGTATATATATATATATATATATATATATATATATATATATATAAACTCAATTTCAGAATCCGCCCTTCTGGGTCAACCACCTGTACTTTCACTCCAATAATACATCCAACACACTAACAGTGAAGTCACAGGATTTTTTTCAAAAAAGGTAAATTTAATTGACGTTTCGGGGATGTATTCTCCCCTTCAGAACAACAATACAGTGTACAAACCACACTTAAATAGTGTCACAAATTATCCCACAATACTTCAATCCCTGTGAAAAAAAACGCCAAGCAATTACACACATTGTCTGCTCAATTTCGTCAAACCAGAAGTAGAATGTCTAACCACTTCCGGTCCGGCAGTACAACTTAACTATACAAACAAAAGAAATTAAAAATAAAAAAAATACACAACTCAATATGTTTTTCAATTATACATCTACAAAACTGGTATGGGTTCTTATCTAAACAAATATAGCTAAAAACGGATCGATATCCATCCGGTACACAGGAAGTGACAACATGTATCCTACACTCTGATCCCAAACTACAGTTTGCAAGAAGTCAGACCCTTATGGTGGGGTATAAATGCAATGCCAATATTCAAGGCCTTTTGGTCAAAACTGATCCTGTTCAAGCATACCAAACGTCCAACACAACCAATATCAGAGGCTGCTACAAGTGCCCGAATTGTACCACCTGCAATGGCCTAATAGGCACAAAAAAATTTAATCACCCACAAAACAATAAGAAATACAGCATCTTACACTCTATCACATGTACTACAGAATTTGTAATCTACATGTTGTTTTGCCCATGTGGGAAACATTATATTGGAAAGACGCAGGGGGCACTACGAGAGTGTATGGCAAACCATAGATCCGCCATGCGGCAAGTCCTGGACAAGGGACGCTCCGACCAGCCTGTAGCTCGCCACTGGCTAGAAGCCAAACATCTGGTTGCAGCAGTAAGAATAATCCTGATGACCACATCCCCAAGCCACCCAGAGGCGGTGATAGAAACAAGTTGTTACTCAAACGAGAGGCTGCATGGATCCTGAGATTGGACACTATTGCCCCAAAGGGACTGAACTCCATGCCTGATCTGGGTATACTCTTGTGATCGTAATTGAGTGTTGAGGGGAAATAGGGTAGCTGGAATTACATCCATACACAGGAGTGTTGCAGATGTTTGGCATCTTTTGATGCAGGATATGTGCATGTTCACTCCTGAACTGGGTGCCGCTTTGGATTCTATTGATCCAGGGGTGGCATCCCAGTAGTTGGACACATATTCCTTGCCATAATCCCTAAGAATTACCTTTTGAAATCCTTTAATTTTCACTTGGTTTTCTAGTTGATACAATGAAAAGGATAATAATGTATCACACTTTTATTTACAGATTAATTAAGTGTCCCTACAGTGCATAAATTGGGCTGGCCAAAACCCAGATGCTTATTGTTTGCCCTTTACTAATGGAGCTTGTCATCCAACTTTGAGTATATGTTTCAACAAAGTGGTTATATTTTTGTGTTGTATTATCACTCTGACACAGTATTATGAGCAGCACTAACAGGTCCTCTTGTTAATTCACAGTCAGTGATTCAGTTTATTTATGTATATATATATATATATATATATATATATATATATATATATATATATATATATATATATATACATATATATATATATTTTTTTATTTTTTATTTATTTTTTAGTTTATCACAGTGTAGTAGATTGCACACTGTCACGTATTCAGTACTATCAAGCAGTTGTACATACAAACAACTAACATCTAGTTATTAGTTTTGCTTACACTTTACTATATATGCTATAGGTTTCTAGCACTACATTGTTTATGGTGCACATAGCCCCACTTCCGGTTGTCATGATTTTGCCCCACCTCCGGTTGTGTTATCATTTAACGCATAATAATTTTTTTATTTTAAGCTCCACTTCCAGTAGGAATTAATGTGTGTGACACCTCCATACGCCCCACTTCCAGTTTATGTATTTAGAGTTTGAGGACACACAGTGTTAGGTTTCTTGCCCCACTTCCGGTTTCACACTATGTTGTCACTTCCTGTGTACAGGATCGATATTGATCCGTTTTTAGTTATATTTGTTTAGATAGGAACCCATACCAGTTTTGTAGAGGTATATTTGAGGAGCATATTGAGTTGTGTATTTTTTAATTTTTTATTTCTTTTGTTTGTATAGTTAAGTTGTAACGCCGGACCGGAAGTAATTAGACATTCTACTTCCGGTTTGACGAAATGGAGCAGACACTGGGGCCTATCTATCAAGCTCCGAAAGGAGCTTGATGGCCCGTGTTTCTGGCCATAACCTGTCCGCCTGCTCTGAGCAAGCGGACAGACATCATCGCAATTCAACCCGATTGAGTATGATCGAGTTGATTGAAACCCCCCTGCTGGCGGCCCATTGGCCGCAATTCTACAGGGGATGGCGTTGCACCAGCAGCTCTTGTGAGAGTCGGTAAATATATGGAAATAATTTTGGGATAGCACCGCTTGAATTAAATAATATTTGCAGCAGCAGCAAAAGTTATTGCATAAAAGGATGGTTCGTTGTAAAATACGGACTGTGATTTGGGCCCTATGGTTAAAGCAACAACTGCTAAACAACTGCATATAAGGAAGGTTTGTTTGTATTACGGACCGTAACTAGCACTTTACATTTGCTAAGAAAGTTGCTCTAAACTAAGTAGCGGTGTTGACTATAATGGTGTTCTCAAGTCTGAATCCATAACCTGACAAGTGCTAAACTCAAGTTTTATGCTCTGAATCAATATGATCTACGTGTTCAGTTCCATAAAGTGTTTAAAGTGGCTGTAATAAGGATGTATGTTTCTTCCTACCTTGTCAAATTATATTAGAGTTTATACTTTGTGCTGGGCTAGAAGTCATTAACTTTTCTTATATCCTTGGTATACTTATTACTTGACTCTCCGTGCACAGGCATATGGTGAATAATAGGTATTCCTATACCGTAAGCTTAAGGTAATCTTTTTACTTAGAGTACTGCTGGTAAATATATATATATATATATATATAAGAAGTAAGTGAGTTGAATCCAGCACCATAGGTTTTAGTAAAATTTCTTTCCCACCTGTGTGCACGTTACCAAGGAGTATCAGCCAAACTCCAGTGTATACAGTCCATGTAAAAAACAAGGTAACAGCACCACAGCACACAATCTTCTTTTAAAGGTGAAAAATCTTTATTTGAGGTTTAGCAACCAGTAAAAAGCGACGTTTCGGACCTACATAGTCCTTAATCATGCATAAGTTACAATCAAACAAACTGACTTTAAAAAGGGTATCTGGACCAATCATGCTTCAATTCTCAGTGTTAATTGGTTTAACCCATACCTATCCAGGTTTGTAAATTTCAACAACACAGTGACCTCTAGTGGTACCAGAATATGTTCCATCATTTAAAACCATTATAAAAACAAATACAAATCATAATCTCTATTCAGACCATATGGATGTAATGTGTTCAGACGTTTAATCCACCATACTTCTTTCTGTTTTAATTTTAGTTCCCTATTACCCCCTCTTCTATGATGGGGGATATGGTCAATCACTTGAAAGCGAAGCTGGCTTACTGTATGACCCATATTTGTAAAATGTGCTGATACTGGAAGTGACATATCTTTTGATTTAATGGATGCTTTATGTTGACTAAACCTAAATGTAAGTGAAACTAATGCAATAAATGAAGATGATATGCAGAGTGAATGTTTGAATTTGAAAAAGTTAAATCTGCACAAAAAATCTTCATATGTACCTCCAACAAGCAACTCAGGTGTAGAAACATTTGTTAAATTTGTTCAACAAGATGTTGCTAATCTAATGAAAAAAACTAGATTAAATCCTTACACAAAACAACATAACCTCACAAAAGGGGAATGGGAGGCTATATCTACTTTGAAAAATATGCTGTGGTGCTGTTACCTTGTTTTTTACATGGACTATATATATATATATATATATATATATATATACTGTATATAGTAGGTAGATCTGTTGCTTGGTAACACAAATTGCTAATCAGCCAATCACATGGCAGCAACTCAATGCATTTAGGCATCTAGATGTGGTGAAGACGACTTGCTGAAGTTCAAACCGAGCATCAGAATGGGGAAGAAAGGGGATTTCAGTTACTTTAAATGTGGCATGGTTGTTGGTGTCAGACGGGTTGGTCTGAGTATTTCAAAAACTGCTGATCTACTGGAATTTACATGCACAACCATCTCTAGGGTTTACAGAGAATGGTCAGGAAAAAAAGAAAATATCCAGTTAGCGTCAGTTGTGTGGACGACAAAGCCTTGTTGATGTCAGAGGTCAGAGGAGAATGGGCAGACTGGTTTGAGATGATAGAAAGGCAACATTAGCTCAAATAACTACTCAGTACAACCAAGGTATGATGAATACCATAGGAACAATGAACACAGGATGCGGGCACTACTACAAAGCCCAACAATATTTAAAAAGCAAAAAATCCTTTATTAAAGCACAAATAAAAAATAGCAGTCAGACATGGCAGGGACAGGTAGATAGACAGTCTGACGTGTTTTGCGCCCCCTAGCGGCGCTTACTCATAGACATCAGTCTATGTTTCAACCTTGTCTATTTATAGGCAACAGACAGAGCATTAACTATAGTTTAAAGTTGAGGATGGTGAGGGAAAGTATACTGGGTTTATAAGTCAGAATTGTGTTTATCAATTATTGCTTATACTAGTCCTAAAGCCAGTTCACACGGGCCATTTTTTGCAGGGTACAGCGGTCCCACCCCTTGCGCTCTCTCCCTCCCCCTCTCTTTTGCTCTCTCTCTCCCCCCTCTCTTTTGCACTTTCTCTCCCCCTCTCTTTTGAGCTCTCTCTCTCCCCCCTCTCTTTTGCGCTCTCTCTCTCCCCCCTCTTTTGCTCTCTCTCTCCCCCCCCTCTTTTGCGCTCTCTCTCCCCCCCCTCTCTTTTGCGCTCTCTCTCTCCCCCTTTCTTTTGTGCTCTCTCTCTCACCCCTCTCTTTTGCGCTCTCTCTCACCCCTCTCTTTTGCACTCTCTTTCCCCCCTCTCTTTTGCACTCTCTCTCTCCCCTGTCTCTCCCCCCCACTCTCTCTCTCCCCTCTCTCTCTCCCCCCTCTCTCTCTCTCTCTCTCTCTCTCTCTCTCCCCCCTCTATCTCTCTCTCTCTCCACTGTATCTCTCTCTCCCATCTCTCTCCCTCCCCCCTCTCTCTCTCTCTCTCCCCCCTCTCTCTCCCCCCCCCTCTCTCTCTCTCCCCCCTCTCTCTCTCCCCCTCTTTCTCTCCCCCTCTCTCTCTCTCTCTCCCCACCTCTCTCTCTCTCTCCTCTCTCTCCCTCCCCCATCTTTCTCTCCCTCCCTCCCCCTCTTTCTCTCCCTCCCCCCTCTCTCTCTCCCCCTCCCCCCCTCTCTCTCTCCCCCTCCCCCCCTCTCTCTCTCCCTCTCCCCCCCTCTCTCTCTCCCTCTCCCCCCCTCCCTCCCTCCCTCCTCTCTCTCTCTCTCTCTCTCTCTCCCCTCTCTCCCCTCTCTCTCTCCTCCCCTCTCTCTCTCCTCCCCTCTCTCTCTGTCCTCCCTCCCTCTCTCTCTCTCCCCCCCCTCTCTTTTTGATCTCTCTCTCCCCTTTCTTTTGCTCTCCCTCCCCCTCTCTTTTGCTGTCTCTCTCCCTCTCTTGTTCTTTCTTTATCTCCCCTCTTTATCTCTCTCTCCCCTCTTGATCTCTCTCTCACCTTTCTTATCTTTTCCCTACCCACTCCCTTCCCTCTTTTGAGCTGTTTTGAGCTCTCAGACTGCACAGCCTTTCACGGCCCGCCTGGCCCCACCCCCTTCACGGTCAGCCATGCCCCCTTCATGACCCTCACGCTCGACCATGCCCCCTTCACGCTCAGCCATGCCCCCGGCCACGCTCGGTCACGCCCACTTCTGCTTGTACTGCAGAGACTTAGTATAAGCACTGCAGAGACCCTAATCTGCCGTCCCCAACGTCGCCGTTACCTACCTACACTAATTAACCCCTAATCTGCCGACCAGACCTCGCCGCTACTCTAATAAATTTATTAACCCCTAAAGCTAAGTCTAACCCTAACACCCCCCGAAGTTAAATATAATTTTTATCTAACGAAATAAATTAACTCTTATTAAATAAATTATTCCTATTTAAAGCTAAATACTTACCTGTAAAATAAACCCTAATATAGCTACAATATAAATAATAATTATATTGTAGCTATTTTAGGATTTATATTTATTTTACAGGTAACTTTGTATTTATTTTAACCAGGTACAATAGCTATTAAATAGTTAATAACTATTTAATAGCTACCTAGTTAAAATACGCGGATCCATCCTCTTCTACCGACGCCTACTCGCCGAATGACGGTTCCTTTAAATGACTTCATCCAAGATGGCGTCCCTCGAATTCCGATTGGCTGATAGGATTCTAGCCAGATTGAGCTTGCATTCTATTGGCTGATCGGAACAGCCAATAGAATGCAAGCTCAATCTGATTGGCTGATTCCATCAGCCAATCAGAATTTTCCTACCTTAATTCCGATTGGCTGATAGAATCCTATCAGCCAATCGGAATTCGAGGGACGCCATCTTGGATGACGTCATTTAAAGGAACCGTCATTCGGCGAGTAGGCATCTGTAGAAGAGGATGGATCCGCGTCGGCTGGAAGAAGATGGCTCCGCTCCGGATGGATGAAGATAGAAGATGCCGCTTGGATGAAAATGTCTACCGGTCCGGATGTCCTCTTCCGCCCGGATAGGATGAAGACTTCTGCCGCTCCGGATGTCTTCTTTTGGTCCATCGGTGCCCGGTTGGGTGAAGACGACTCAAGGTAGGGAGATCTTCAGGGGCTTAGTGTTAGGTTTATTTAAGGGGGTTTGGGTTAGATTAGGGGTATGTGGGTGGTGGGTTGTAATGTTGGGGGGGGGGGTATTGTATGTTTTTTTTCAGGCAAAAGAGCAGAATTCTTTGGGGCATGCCCCGCAAAAGGCCTTTTTAAGGGCTGGTAAGGTAAAAGAGCTTTTCTACTTTTATTTTAGAATAGGGTAGGACATTTTTTTTATTTTGGGGGGCTTTGTTATTTTATTAGGGGGCTTAGAGTAGGTTTAATTAGCTTAAAATTGTTGTAATCTTTTTCTAATGTTTGTAAATTATTTTTTTATTTTTTGTAACTTAGTTCTTTTTTTATTTTTTGTACTTTAGTTAGTTTATTTAATTGTATTTATTTGTAGGTATTTTATGTAATTAATTTATTGATAGTGTAGTGTTAGGTTTAATTGTGGATAATTGTAGGTATTTTATTTAATTAATTTATTGATAGTGTAGTGTTAGGTTTAATTGTAAGTTAGGTTAGGATTTATTTATCAGGTAATTTTGTAATTATTTTAACTAGGTAGCTATTAAATAGTTATTAACTATTTAATAGCTATTGTACCTGGTTAAAATAAATACAAAGTTGCCTGTAAAATAAATATAAATCCTAAAATAGCTACAATATAATTATTATTTATATTGTAGCTATATTAGGGTTTATTTTACAGGTAAGTAATTAGCTTTAAATATGAATAATTTATTTAATAAGAGTTAATTTATTTCATTAGATAAAAATTATATTTAACTTAGGGGGTGTTAGTGTTAGACTTAGCTTTAGGGGTTAATAAATTTATTAGAGTAGCGGTGAGGTCCGGTCGGCAGATTAGGGGTTAATACTTGAAGTTAGGTGTCAGCGATGTTAGGGAGGGCAGATTAGGGGTTAATACTATTTATTATATGGTTATTGAGGCGGGAGTGAGGCGGATTGGGGTTAATAACTTTATTATAGTAGCGGTGAGGTCCGGTCGGCAGATTAGGGGTTAATAATTGTAGGTAAGTGGCGGCGACGTTGGGGGCGGCAGATTAGGGATTAATAAATATAATATAGGGGTCGGCGGTGTTAGGGGCAGCAGATTAGGGGTACATAGGGATAATGTAGGTTGCGGCGGTGTGCGGTCGGCAGATTAGGGGTTAAAACATTTATTAGAGTGGCGGCGATGTGGGGGGACCTCGGTTTAGGGGTACATAGGTAGTTTATGTCCTCTTCTGTTCCATCGGTGGTCGGCTGGCTGAAGACGGCTAAAGGTAGGATGATCTTCAGGGGGTAGTGTTAGGTTTATTTAAGGGGGGTTTGGGTTAGAGTAGGGGTGTGTGGGTGGTGGGTTTTAATGTTGGGGGGGTCTATTTTTTTTTTTACAGGCAAAAGAGCTGAATACTTTAAGGCATGCCCCGCAAAAGGCCCTTTTAAGGGCTGGTAAGGTAATAGAGCTGTTAACATTCGTAATTTAGAATAGGGTAGGGCATTTTTTTATTTTGGGAGGCTTTGTTATTTTATTAGGGGGCTTAGATTAGGTGTAAGTAGCTTAAAATTGTTGTAATATTTTTTAAATGTTTGTAACTTTTATTTTTTATTTTTTGTAACTTAGGCCTAGATTTAGAGTTGGGCGGTAGCCGTGAAAACCAGCGTTAGAGGCTCCTAACGCTGGTTTTGGGCTACCGCCGGTATTTGGAGTCAGTCAGGAAAGGGTCTAACGCTCACTTTCCAGCCGCGATTTTCCATACCGCAGATCCCCTTACGTCAATTGCGTATCCTATCTTTTCAATGGGATCTTTCTAATGCCGGTATTTAGAGTCGTGGCTGAAGTGAGCGTTAGAAATCTAATGACCAAACTCCAGCCGCAGAAAAAAGTCAGTAGTTAAGAGCTTTCTGGGCTAACGCCGGTTTATAAAGCTCTTAACTACTGTGCTCTAAAGTACACTAACACCCATAAACTACCTATGTACCCCTAAACCGAGGTCCCCCCACATCGCCGCCACTCGATTAAACTTTTTTAACCCCTAATCTGCCGACCGACACCTACGTTATACTTATGTACCCCTAATCTGCTGCCCCAACACCGCTGACCCCTATATTATATTTATTAATCCCTAACCTGCCCCCACAACGTCGCCGCCAGCTACCTACAATAATTAACCCCTAATCTGCCGACCGCAAAGCGCCGCCACCTACGTTATCCTTATGTACCCCTAATCTGCTGCCCCTAACACCGCCGACCCCTATATTATATTTATTAACCCCTAATCTGCCCCCCTCAACGTTGCCTCCACCTGCCTACACTTATTAACCCCTAATCTGCCGAGCGGACCACACCGCTACTATAATAAAGTTATTAACCCCTAATCCTCCTAACTCCCGCCTCAATAACCCTATAATAAATAGTATTAACCCCTAATCTGCCCTCCCTAACATCGCAACACCTAACTTCAATTATTAACCCCTAACCTGCCGACCGAATCTCGCCGCTACTGTAATAAATGGATTAACCCCTAAAGCTAAGTCTAACCCTAACCCTTACACCCCCCTAAATTAAATATAATTTAAATCTAACGAAATAAATTAACTCTTATTAAATAAATTAATCCTATTTAAAGCTAAATACTTACCTGTAAAATAAACCCTAATATAGCTACAATATAAATTATAATTATATTATAGCTATTTTAGGATTTATATTTATTTTACAGTTAACTTTGTATTTATTTTAACCAGGTACAAAAGCTATTAAATAGTTAAGAACTATTTAATAGCTAAAATAGTTAAAATAATTACAAAATGACCTGTAAAATAAATCCTAACCTAAGTTACAATTAAACCTAACACTACACTATCAATAAATTAATTAAATAAAATACCTACAATTATCTACAATTAAACCTAACACTACACTATCAATAAATTAATTAAATACAATATCTACAAATAAATACAATTAAATAAACTAACTAAAGTACAAAAAATAAAAAAGAACTAAGTTACAAAAAATAAAAAAATATTTACAAACATTAGAAAAATATTACAACAATTTTAAACTAATTACACCTACTCTAAGCCCCCTAATAAAATAACAAAGCCCCCCAAAATAAAAAAATGCTCTACCCTATTCTAAATTACAAAAGTTCAAAGCTCTTTTACCTTACCAGCCCTTAAAAGGGGCCCTTTGCGGGGCATGCCATAAAGAATTCAGCTCTTTTGCCTGTAAAAAAAAACATACAATACCCCCCCCCCGCAACATTATAACCCACCACCCACATACCCCTAATCTAACCCAAACCCCCCTTAAATAAACCTAACACTAAGCCCCTGAAGATCTTCCTACCTTGTCTTCACCATGCCAGGTATCACCGATCGTTCCAGGCTCCAAAATCTTCATCCAAGCCCAAGCGGGGACTGGCGATCCATAATCCGGCGGCTGAAGAGGTCCAGAAGAGGCTCCAAAGTCTTCATCCTATCCGGGAAGAAGAGGCGATCCGGACCGGCAACCATCTTGATCCAAGCGGCATCTTCTATCTTCATCCGATGATGACCGGCTCTATCTTGAAGACCTCCACCGCGGACCCATCTTCTTCTTCCGACAACTTCCCGACGAATGACGGTTCCTTTAAGGGACGTCATCCAAGATGGCGTCCCTCGAATTCCGATTGGCTGATAGGATTCTATCAGCCAATCGGAATTAAGGTAGGAAAATTCTGATTGGCTGATGGAATCATCCAATCAGAATCAAGTTCAATCCGATTGGCTGATTCAATCAGATTGAGCTCGCATTCTATTGGCTGTTCCAATCAAAAAAATATTTTGAAGCCTGGAACGATCGGTGATACCTGGCATGGTGAAGACAAGGTAGGAAGATCTTCAGGGGCTTAGTGTTAGGTTTATTTAAGGGGGGTTTGGGTTAGATTAGGGGTATGTGGGTGGTGGGTTGTAATGTTGGGGGGAGGTATTGTATGTTTTTTTTTACAGGCAAAAGAGCTGAATTCTTTGGGGCATGCCCCGCAAAGGGCCCTTTTAAGGGCTGGTAAGGTAAAAGAGCTTTGAACTTTTGTAATTTAGAATAGGGTAGGGCATTTTTTTATTTTGGGGGTCTTTGTTATTTTATTAGGGGGCTTAGAGTAGGTGTAATTAGTTTAAAATTGTTGTAATTTTTTTCTAATGTTTGTAAATATTTTTTTATTTTTTGTAACAGTTCTTTTTTATTTTTTGTACTTTAGTTAGTTTATTTAATTGTATTTATTTGTAGGAATTTTATTTAATTTATTTATTGATAGTGTAGTGTTAGGTTTAATTGTAACTTAGGTTAGGATTTATTTTACAGGTAATTTTGTAATTATTTTAACTATTTTAGCTATTAAATAGTTCTTAACTATTTAATAGCTATTGTACCTGGTTAAAATAATTACAAAGTTGCCTGTAAAATAAATATAAATCCTAAAATAGCTATAATATAATTATAATTTATATTGTAGCTATATTAGGATTTATTTTACAGGTAAGTATTTAGCTTTAAATAGGAATAATTTATTTAATATGAGTTAATTTATTTTGTTAGATTTAAATTATATTTAACTTAGGGGGGTGTTAGGGTTAGGGTTAGACTTAGCTTTAGGGGTTAATCCATTTATTACAGTAGCGGCGAGATTCGGTCGGCAGATTAGGGGTTAATAATTGAAGTTAGGTGTCGGCGATGTTAGGGAGGGCAGATTAGGGGTTAATACTATTTATTATAGGGTTATTGAGGCGGGAGTGAGGCGGATTAGGGGTTAATAAGTGTAGGCAGGTGGAGGCGACGTTGAGGGGGGCAGATTAGGGGTTAATAAATATAATATAGGGGTCAGCGGTGTTAGGCGCAGCAGATTAGGGGTACATAGCTATAATGTAGGTGGCAGCGGTGTACGGAGCGGCAGATTAGGGGTTAATAATAATATGCAGGGGTCAGCGATAGCGGGGGCGGCAGATTAGGGGTTAATAAGTGTCAGATTAGGGGTGTTTAGACTCGGGGTTCATGTTTGGGTGTTAGGTGCAGACTTAGGAGGTGTTTCCCCATAGGAAACAATGGGGCTGCGTTAGGAGCTTAACGCTGCTTTTTTGCAGGTGTTAGTTTTTTTTCAGCTCAAACAGTCCCATTGTTTTCTATGGGGGAATCGTGCACGAGCACGTTTTTGAAGCTGGCCGCGTCCGTAAGCACCGCTGGTATCGAGAGTTGAAGTTGCTGTAAATATGCTCTACGCTCCTTTTTTGGAGCCTAACGCAGCCATTCTGTGAACTCTAAATACCAGCGGTATTTAAAAGGTGCGGCCAGAAAAAATCACGCGTAGCTAACGCACCCCTTTGGCCGCAAAACTCTAAATCTAGGCGTAAGGTTTTTTTTTTTGTACTTTAGTTAGTTTATTTAATTGTATTTAATTGTAGGTATTTGTAGTTAATTTATTTAATTAATTTAATGATAGTGTAGTGTTAGGTTTAATTGTAACTTGGGTTAGGATTTATTTTACAGGTTATTTTGTATTTCTTTTAGCTAGGTAGTTATTAAATAGTTAATAACTATTTAATAACTATTCTAACTAGCTAAAATAAATACAAAGTTACCTGTAAAATAAATATAAATCCTAAAATAGCTACAATGTAATTATTAATTACATTGTAGCTATCTTAGGGTTTATTTTACAGGTAAGTATTTAGTTTTAAATAGGAATAATTTAGTTAATGATAGTGTAGTGTTAGGTGTAATTGTAACTTAGGTTAGGATTTATTTTACAGGTAAATTTGTCTTCATTTTAACTATGTAGCTATTAAATAGTTAATAACTATTTAATAACTATTGTACCTAGTTAAAATAAATTGAAATTTGCCTGTAAAATAAAAATAAATCCTAAAATAGCTACAATATAATTATTAGTTACATTGTAGCTATATTAGGGTTTATTTTAAAGGTAAGTATTTAGTTTTAAATAGGATTAATTTAGTTAATAAGAGTTATACTATTTATATGTATTTAATTAATATTTCATTTAGGGGGGTGTTAGGGTTAGGGTTAGACTTAGGTTTAAGGGTTAATAATTTTATTATAGTGGCGGCGGTGTAGGGGGGCAGGATAGGGGTTAATAAATTTATTATAAGTGGCGACGGTGTAGGGGGGGCAGATTAGGGGTTAATAAGTTTAATATAGGTGGCGGCGGGGTCCGGGAGGGGTGGTTTAGGGGTTAAACAATTTATTTAGCTGCGCCGTGGTCTGGGATCGGCAGGATAGGGGTTAAAAAATGTATTATAGGTGGCGGCGGTATAGGGGGGGCAGGATAGGGGTTACTCGGTATAATGTAGTCGGCGGTTGGCTCCTGGAGCGGCGGTTTAGGGGTTAATACCTTTATTATAGTTGCGGCGGGGTCTAGGAGCGGCGGTTTAGGGGTTAATAACTTTATTTAGTTGCGGGGGGCTCCGGGGGCACCGGTTTAGGGGGTAGAACAGTGTAGTTTAGTGTCAGGGGTATCAATAAAGCTGGGGAAAAGTCGAAGAGCCGCGAGATCGGATGAGTGATAACTATCACAGTCCGCTACTCATCGCCCCGTACTTGGTGCGCGGCTTTTTGACAGATTTATTGATAACTTTGGCGAGCTTATTCAAGTCCGCAGCGGTGATGGTAGGCTAGCTTAGGCAGGCGTATTGGGCCCGGGAAGGCAGGTAAGTAGACACGTTGATAACTAGGCCTCATGGTCTTTACATATGCAAATTATTTACTCTTCCCAATAATGTCAGTTTATCCCAAATAAAGAAAAAATCTCAGGAAATAATCAGGGCAGCTGAGAGGGATAGAAGAACAGTTAGGGTGGAAGGTTGGTAGGTATACACACACACACACTGACACTCTATACACACACACATGCACTCACATGCAACCACCCTTTTTTGTAACTATCTTTGAAACCTCTTAGTAATTTGGGCAGATTCTAATTAAAGCTCTCTCTGTAGTTTTTGGAATATCATTTAGCCTGGAATAACTATTAGTAATATAGTGGCTATAATTGTGAAGCACTACACATACAATATTTACCTGGGACTGCTGGTAAAGAGTGAATAGTGTGCAAGTGTGTGGTGAGGTGACACTATGTGGCTGATTTATCAAGGGCCGAATGGCCCCTGATGCTCCTGTTTCCGCGCAAGCCTTTAGGCTCGCCGGAAATAGCAGTTATGAAGCAGCGGCCTTAAGATTGCTGCTCCTCAACTGGTCCGCCGCCTCTAAGGCTGCGAACATCAATCCGCCGGATCCTATATGATTGGGCTGATTGACAACCCCTGCTAGCGGCTGATTGGCCGCAAATATGCAGGGGGCGGCATTGCACAAGCAGTTCACTAGAAATGCTTGTGCAATGTTAGATGCTGACAGCTTATGCTGTCGGCATTCAGCAATGTCTGGCGGACATGATACGCTACAGGGTATCATGTCCGCCAGACAATGATAATTCGGCCCCTATGGGTTATTACATTTATTACACAATGCACAGGATATTGTTCAAAGCAGATCCAAAGTGGATTTATTGAATGTGACCCTGGTGGATAAGAGGAATATTGAGCAACAAACTAAAGCCTTAAAGGGGCAATATACACCAATTTCTTTTATTTAACAGGCCAATGTTTCCTGTTTTTTTTGTGTGAGAGCAGGTTAATAGCCATGGTTACTGATCAGCTAATTATTTCACCTTTATTCTAGTTTAGATATCCTGAAACATGGCCTGTTCATTTGCCCTCAGAACTAAAGAGAAATCTCTAAAAATCTTTGGAGGCTTTTATTAAGCATTATATTGCCATTTAAATGTGTCACTTCTTAACATCCAGAATTCCAGATAGTTAGATACAGTTTTCAAGCTAATATTTGCCTTCCAAAAATTATTTTAGGGACCTCGTAGTACTGACAAGTCTGCTTAGATAATCTCGCCAGAGTGGAAAGTTTAGATCAGTAAGCCAAAAGTCTTTGGGGCCGATTTATCAACCCTCTGTCGGACATGATCCGATCAGCGGATCATGTCCAACAGAGATCGCTGAATACGCTCTCAGCATTTAGCATTGCACCAGCAGCTCTTGTGAACTGCTGGTGCAATGCCACCCCCTGCAGATTTGCCGCTAGCAGGGGGTGTCAATCAACCCGATCATATTCGATCCTGTTGATTTCCCCTGATGTTTGTGCGCCTCCTCAGAGCAAGTGTTTCTGGCGAGCCTGGTGTTTCTGGCGAGCCTGAAGGTTTGCTCTAACTGCAGGTCCAGTTCATTTGTTTGAGTTGTGGGTTCAAGAAGCAAAAATAGCTAATCCATATACTAAAACTTGTGCGCAAACCCGATCGCATATTCTCAAGTGCACTAACCCGACATGAAAATATAATTATTTCACATTCCAAAGTTCTTCCCATAGAAGAATATGTTCTATTTATTCATAAATACATATGTCTAAATATATCTGATGGTATTTTGGTACAATATATAAATATATATATATATATATATATATATATTCCCAAAGTAGACAATGGCAACAGCACTTTTCTTTAAAACACTTCTTCTTTATTAAAGTAACATTTTAGGATAAAATACAGCGATGTTTCGAGCCTCTTGGGCCCTTCCTCATGCATGAGGAAGGGCCCAAGAGGCTCGAAACGTCGCTGTATTTTATCCTAAAATGTTACTTTAATAAAGAAGAAGTGTTTTAAAGAAAAGTGCTGTTGCCATTGTCTACTTTGTAAATTGTATATGGGAGCATGGCAGGCCTCCAAGGCAAACGTGCACTGCAAAGGTAAACCTACTAGAAGCTATACCCAGTGAAGGGTTTCCAAGAACGTGCTGGACTTACCACTATATTTGGTTATATATATATATATATATATATATATATATATGCACACACATGATTATATAGGTATAGATATATATAAATATATATAGGAATATCTGTCATATAATCTTAAACTAAATGTACTGCAGTTAAAGTTTAATACAGGCTGTCCGCAGTAAAGCATAACTTGCTGTAAATTGCACCACAGAGAGTCATATGAAAAATGGGAAGCCCTGTAGCGGCCCGGTATTATAACATAGGTAAATCACCCAACTCCAGATCTCCAGAACCTCAGCTGATGGCTAGCTTTTGCACCGCATCTCAAAGCCAGTCTCAGAATGTCGCTTGGGGAAGCTGCTTCACAGATCATACCATACAGCTTGTAAAGCGCCAAGATTAGTGACCGGGGATCTTCTTCTATCTCAATTAATCTGGAGACAAGCGCTGTCAGCCCCCATATGCGTGCTCGAGTAGCATGGTCACTAGGGATGGGCGAATGTGTTTATATCGAATATTCGAATGTTAGAACGAATGTTATTGTAGAAATTCGATTTACATAATAGAATTTTGATAAGAACGAATATTCTTAAAAATTCGATTTTCGAATGTTATTTACAGTTTTCGAATGTCACATTCGAATTCGAATATTACATTTATAAAACACAATTGTAGACTAGAAACACTATTTCAAATGTCCCATTCGAATCGAATATCACATTCGAATCGAATATCACATTCGAATTCGAATATTACATTTATAAAACACAGTATTAGACTAGAAATACTATTTCGAATTCGAATATCATATTCGAATCGAATATCACATTTAAAACACAGTATTAGACTAGAAATACTATTTCAAATTCGAATGTGACATTCGAATTCGAATGTAGCATTCAAATTCGAATATTACATTTATTAAACACAGTTGTAGACTAGAAATACTATTTTAAATTTGAATGTCACATTCGAATTCGAATGTAACATTCGAATTCGAATATTACATTTCAAAATTGAATGAATACATAGCTAAACATTCTATTATTCGAACGAATATTTTCGAATTTTATTGAAAAATTCGAAAACGAAAATTCAAAAATAGAATGTTAGAATGTTATATAAACATTCGAAATTCGATTCGAACGAACGAATGTATCAAAATTCGAATTTTTAGAAACATTCACCCATCCCTAATGGTCACGCTGCGAAATACTGTTCTCTCTCAACGTTGTGGACATAGTAGTGATAGGTAGGAGCTCCGTGTCTGACAAAAACACGCACAACCAACATTTTGCTCTCTCTCTCTCTTCTCGAATATCTCCCGCATTGTGTGTAGGACAGAGACCTCGATCAGGGGGTAACTGCATCTCCTCATTTTGCAGTGGTATGGCCTGACTATGTTGGAGGCTGGCATTGGGAGCATGGGTTTCTAATCCAAGTTCCACATCACTGTTGCTAGATAGCTGAGCTATAAATGGTTCCTGTAGCATGGCGCAAAAGCTAGTTTCAAAGTCCGTCAGAATTTGCCCCAAAACATTCAGTATGTCCTCCATTATCATATGACGATATAATGTGTTCCACTCTAAAGCGTAAAGTGCTGTAAAGCTAACTGGTTTCAGAGGAAGGGATTTGCTTCAACACAAACGTTTGGCTAGTCTGAAATGTCAGAATGGTATGGGAGGGTAGGAAAAGGAATAAGCCTCTCCACAAAGCCTCTATGATGTACCTTCCCTATTCAGGACTGCTGGTTCTCGATGGTCTGATAGAGATAGATTAGTCTGATCCTTGAGTTGTGATGAGTTCAGATCTCCCAGAAAGAGCCAGATCTGCAGGTCTCAGTAAGAATAAACAGCCGTTTATAGCAACTACAAGGTGGAGCACTATCTAACAGCAGCCATCTTGGTCGGTGGTTGGACACGCCCCCCCCCCCCCCTTTGTAATGTATTTTTAATGTGTTTTGTGCAACTTTTTATTTTCATGAAACAGTTAACCACAGCTCTGAAGTTGTGGTAATCATTCTAGTGAAAATCACAATTGTGGTCACGCGATCGCATTTACTTTCAACTCACAATATGAACGAAATTTAACTTGCGCTCCACTCGTAATCTAGCCCATTAAGGGGAAAACAATTTTAGAGTACAGTGTCCCTTTTAATAATCCAACATCTGGGGCTTTCCTTTTGCTCTAAACATACTTAAAGGGCCATTATACACTCATTTCTTTCTTTGCATAAATGTTTTGTAGATGATCTATTTATAAAGCCCATAAAGTTTGTTTTTTAAAAAAAATGTATAATTTTGCTTATTTTTAAAGAACATTGCTCTGATTTTCAGACTCCTAACCAAGCCCCAAAGTTTTATTTGAATACCGTCAGCTACCTTCTCCAGCTTGCTCCTGTTTGTGTAAAGGGTCTTTTCATATGCAAAAGAAGGGGGAGGGGGGGAGTGTCTTATTTCACACTTGCAGTGTGCTTTCCAGCTGCCTTTTCAACAGAGCTAAACTGAAAGCTTCTAAGTACGTTTTTAAACCATTTTATACTGGATTTTTATATCAGTATCTGTGCATCTTATTCTTTATAGTAGTGTCTATTACATGCAGTTTTATGAAAATGAGTGTATACTGTCCCTTTAAAGATGGAAGGATGACTACAATCAAGACGACCACAGAAATTTCTGAAGTGTGCAAGATTTTTGGTCTTGAAACACCGGAAATCCCACCAGATACAGATTCAACAGATGCAGCAGTTGCAAGGTCCCAAGAAATCAAGCTGGTCTATGGTTAATAGAAAAGGTCTAAGAATTGAATATAAAATTTACCTGGGATTTAAAATATTATTTAAGAAGAGACCTAACAGAAATACATCAGCTGCAGGACTTGGTAATCTACTTTGAAAACTATTGATTAGCCTAACCGGTGAAGATCAGGCAATATTAGTAATGTTCGAATAAGGACACTGTAAGGAAATGTGGAAACATGTCTTTCTTACAGCTAGATTTAGAGTTTTGTCGGTAACGACCCGAAAATCTAACGCCGGCTTTTTTCTGGCCGCACCATAAAAATAACTCTGGTATTGAGAGTCCACATAAAGGCTGCGTTAGGCTCCAAAAAAGGAGCGTAGAGCATTTTTAAAGCAGCTTCAACTCTCGATACCAGAGTTGCTTACGCAAGCGGCCAGCCTCAAAAACGTGCTCGTGCACGATTCCCCCATAGGAAACAATGGGGCTGTTTGAGCTGAAAAAAAACCTAACACCTGCAAAAAAGCCGCGTTCAGCTCTTAACGCAGCCCCATTGTTTGCTATGCGGAAACACCTCCTAAGTCTGCACCTAACACCCTAACATGTACCCCGAGTCTAAACACCCCTAACCTTACACTTATTAAACCCTAATCTGCCGCCCCCGCTATCGCTGACACCTGCATTTTATTTTTAACCCCTAATCTGCCGCTCCGTAAACCGCCGCTACTTACATTATCCCTATGTACCCCTAATCTGCTGCCCTAACATCGCCGACCCCTATATTATATTTATTAACCCCTAATCTGCCGCCCACAATGTCACCCCCACCTGCCTACACTTATTAACCCCTAATCTGCCGAGCGGACCGCACCGCTACTATAATAAAGTTATTAACCCCTAATACGCCTCACTAACCCTATAATAAATAGTATTAACCCCTAATCTGCCCTCCCTAACATCGCCGACACCTAACTTCAATTATTAACCCCTAATCTGCCGACTGGAGCTCACCGCTATTCTAATATATGTATTAACCCCTAAAGCTAAGTCTAACCCTAACACTAACACCCCCCTAAGTTAAATATAATTTAAATCTAACTAAATTAATTAACTCTTATTAAATAACTTATTCCTATTTAAAGCTAAATACTTACCTGTAAAATAAATCCTAATATAGCTACAATATAAATTATAATTATATTATAGCTATTTTAGGATTTATATTTATTTTACAGGTAACTTTGTATTTATTTTAACCGGGTACCATAGCTATTAAATAGTTAAGAACTATTTAATAGCTAAAATAGTTAAAATAATTACAAAATTACCCGTAAAATAAATCCTAACCTAAGTTACAATTAAACCTAACACTACACTATCAATAAATTAATTAAATACAATTCCTACAAATAAATACAATTAAATAAACTAGCTAAATTACAAAAAATAAAAAAGAACTAAGTTACAAAAAATAAAAAAATATTTACAAACATAAGAAAAATATTACAACAATTTTAAACTAATTACACCTACTCTAAGCCCCCTAATAAAATAAAGCCCCCCAAAATAAAAAAATGCCCTACCCTATTCTAAATTACTAAAGTTCAAAGCTCTTTTACCTTACCAGCCCTGAACAGGGCCCTTTGCGGGGCATGCCCCAAGAAATTCAGCTCTTTTGCCTGTAAAAAAAAAGATACAATACCCCCCCCAACATTACAACCCACATACCCCTAATCTAACCCAAACCCCCCTTAAATAAACCTAACACTAAGCCCCTGAAGATCATCCTACCTTGTCTTCACCTCACCGGGTATCACACCGATCCGTCCAGAAGAGCTCCTCCGATGTCCTGATCCAAGCCCAAGCGGGGGGCTGAAGAGGTCCATGATCCGGCTGAAGTCTTCATCCAAGCGGGGCAGAAGAGGTCTTCCATCCGATTGTAGTCTTCATCCAAGCGGCATCCATCCGGAGCGAAGCGGCAGCATCCTGAAGACCTCCGACGCGGAACATCCATCCTGGCCGACGACTGAACGACGAATGACGGTTCCTTTAAATGACGTCATCCAAGATGGCGTCCCTCGAATTCCGATTGGCTGATAGGATTCTATCAGCCAATCGGAATTAAGGTAGGAATATTCTGATTGGCTGATGGAATCAGCCAATCAGAATCAAGATCAATCCGATTGGCTGATCCAATCAGCCAATCAGATTGAGCTCGCATTCTATTGGCTGTTCCGATCAGCCAATAGAATGCGAGCTCAATCTGATTGGCTGATCGGATCAGCCAATCGGATTGAACTTGATTCTGATTGGCTGACTCCATCAGCCAATCAGAATATTCCTACCTTAATTCCGATTGGCTGATAGAATCCTATCAGCCAATCGGAATTCGAGGGACGCCATCTTGGATGACGTCATTTAAAGGAACCGTCATTCGTCGTTCAGTCGTCGGCCAGGATGGATGTTCCGCGTCGGAGGTCTTCAGGATGCTGCCGCTTCGCTCCGGATGGATGCCGCTTGGATGAAGACTTCAATCAGATGGAAGACCTCTTCTGCCCCGCTTGGATGAAGACTTCAGCCGGATCATGGACCTCTTCAGCCCCCCGCTTGGGCTTGGATCAGGACATCGGAGGAGCTCTTCTGGACGGATCGGTGTGATACCTGGTGAGGTGAAGACAAGGTAGGATGATCTTCAGGGGCTTAGTGTTAGGTTTATTTAAGGGGGGTTTGGGTTAGATTAGGGGTATGTGGGTGGTGGGTTGTAATGTTGGGGGGGTATTGTATGTTTTTTTTTACAGGCAAAAGAGCTGAATTTCTTGGGGCATGCCCCGCAAAGGGCCCTGTTCAGGGCTGGTAAGGTAAAAGAGCTTTGAACTTTAGTAATTTAGAATAGGGTAGGGCATTTTTTTTTATTTTGGGGGGCTTTGTTATTTTATTAGGGGGCTTAGAGTAGGTGTAATTAGTTTAAAATTGTTGTAATTTTTTTCTTATGTTTGTAAATATTTTTTTATTTTTTGTAACTTAGTTCTTTTTTATTTTTTGTACTTTAGCTAGTTTATTTAATTGTATTTATTTGTAGGAATTGTATTTAATTAATTTATTGATAGTGTAGTGTTAGGTTAATTGTAGGTAATTGTAGGTAGTTTATTTAATTAATTTATTGATAGTGTAGTGTTAGGTTTAATTGTAACTTAGGTTAAGATTTATTTTACAGGTAATTTTGTAATTATTTTAACTATTTTAGCTATTAAATAGTTCTTAACTATTTAATAGCTATTGTACCTGGTTAAAATAAATACAAAGTTACCTGTAAAATAAATATTAATCCTAAAATAGCTATAATATAATTATAATTTATATTGTAGCTATATTAGGATTTATTTTACAGGTAAGTATTTAGCTTTAAATAGAAATAATTTATTTAATAAGAGTTAATTAATTTCGTTAAATTTAAATTATATTTAACTTAGGGGGGTGTTAGTGTTAGGGTTAGACTTAGCTTTAGGGGTTAATACATTTATTAGAATAGCGGTGAGCTCCAGTCGGCAGATTAGGGGTTAATAATTGAAGTTAGGTGTCGGCGATGTTAGGGAGGGCAGATTAGGGGTTAATACTATTTATTATAGGGTTAGTGAGGCGGATTAGGGGTTAATAACTTTATAATAATAGCGGTGCTGTCCGCTCGGCAGATTAGGGGTTAATAAGTGTAGGCAGGTGGAGGCGACGTTGAGGGGGGCAGATTAGGGGTTAATAAATATAATATAGGGGTCGGCGGTGTTAGGGGCAGCAGATTAGGGGTACATAAGGATAACGTAGGTGGCGGCGCTTTGCGGTCGGCAGATTAGGGGTTAATTATTGTAGGTAGCTGGCTGCGACATTGTGGGGGGCAGGTTAGGGGTTAATAAATATAATATAGGGGTCGGCGGTGTTAGGGGCAGCAGATTAGGGGTACATAAGTATAACGTAGGTGGCGGTCGGCAGATTAGGGGTTAAAAAAAATTTAATCGAGTGTCGGCGATGTGGGGGGACCTCGGTTTAGGGGTACATAGGTAGTTTATGGGTGTTAGTGTAGAGTACAGTAGTTAAGAGCTTTATAAACCGGCGTTAGCCCAGAAAGCTCTTAACTACTGACTTTTTTCGTTAGATGTCTAACGCTCACTTCAGACACGACTCTAAATACCGGAGTTAGAAAGATCCCATTGAAAAGATAGGATACGCAATTGACGTAAGGGGATCTGCGGTATGGAAAAGTCGCGGCTGAAAAGTGAGAGTTAGACCCTATTTTGAGTGACTCCAAATACCGGAGGTAGCCTAAAACCAGCGTTAGGACCCTCTAACGCTGGTTTTCACGGCTAACGCCAAACTCCAAATCTAGGCCTTAGTGAAGACAATGCTTTTCTACAAACTTTTCTACTTTTGAAGTCACCCATAGAATTACACACTACTCTATTAAGAGACCGCATATTAGTACCTACAATGTTTATCAATGTGAACATTGAATTTTATGTTATGTGTATTTTGTTATTTTTTTTGTTTGATTTTGAATATTGTATTACGTTCAGTTATGTATTTTTATTGTTCTGAAATGTACCCTTTTTACTGTACGCCTCAAACAAATTCCACTGAAACACTTACCAAAACAAATCACTTGGAGAAAAATTGTAGGAGGCTTCCTGTCCATAAGTTATTTAATACACTAGACTCGCAGCTGATGAGACAGCTACTGAAAGTTATATCTAGAATACTATTAAAAACGTTAAAGAAAAGCAGTTATGGTATTTACATTTTCTAGAATTAATTTAATTTCACATAATGTGAGGGGTTTGAATTCTGATATTAAAAGGACGGCATCTGCATCACAGTTTTGATGATGTAGCGGTGGGGGCGGAGCCAGCGGCTCGTTCTGATTTTGAGGAATAACAATCTTAAAGTTATAGTTATAATATTGCAGACACTGTGGTTTTGTTCCTGAATGGCAGCACTCCCTGTAGAGATCCGTCTTGCAGATGATGGTAGAGATGCAGTTCAGAGTGATCCGGAACTCCGGTCTGGAGTGAGAGGTAGGAGCTGATCACAGCAAATACAGCGGTTGGCTGATAGTTCCACTCGAGAAATAAAGTTTGGTGCAGACAGGTTCAAAAGGATCACCTCTATTAAGTATTTGAGTCAAAGTTCTATAAAATAGAGGAATACTGATAGGAATAGGTTTTGAAACTTCTTCCAGGAAAGCACAGAGCATGTACTAAATGTACTTGTGCAACAAAATTAATTAGCAGGTGGTGCTGAATGACGTGAGGATATAAAGACAGGATTTAAAGGTATACACTCCAACAGGACAGAAACCTGACAGTCTGGGCAGCACATAAATCAGTGGTTAGGGGGCTATTAATTAAAGAAAAAGCTATTCACAAAAAAAAAGACTAATACACTACTCAAAAAACTTCAGAAGGAAATAGGTACCTTAAAGAGAGAGAACATAAGAAAACAAAATCACAACTTATCCTATAAATTTTACAAGAGAAATGACAAGCTCTGCTTATACTGTATTACTAAATGATAGTCCATAGACTTAAAACAAATTCCTTTATATATGCAAATAAACCAGACAAATATTTGGTCAAAAGAATTAGAGACACATATCTAATAATGAATATCCCGACTCTGCAAACTAAATTAGGACACTCTACATCTCATCCACAAGAAATAGTTGACACTTTTGTGGAGTACTGTAAAGAACTATACAATGGGAAAAAAGGTGCAACATAATGAAGACACACGTAGTTCTCTAGGATTTTTCCTAGAACAAACCAAGCCACCACTGCTAATGATAGAAGACCATGATACATTGAATGCCAAAGTCACACAAGCTGAGGTTGTAGTGGTTATAAAATATCTTAAGCCAGGGAAAACCCCCGGGTCCTGATGGATTCACGGGAGAGTATTATAGACTTTTTAAACAGACTTTGATCCCCCACTTAGATAAATTTGCTATCCATATTATAGAAGGCCAAACAATACCTGTTGACCTCCTCCAAGCCAAAATAATTGTAATTCCGAAACCAGGTAGGAACACTACATTATGTCCTAGCTACAGACCTATATCTCTTATAAATCAAGATATTAAAATTGTGACAAATATTTTAGCAAATTGTCTTAAACATATACTGCCTTCTATTATACATCCAGATTAGGAGGGATTTATTAAAAATAGGGAAGCTCCTGACAATATACGACAAATGACTAAGGTACTTGACTATCTACATTATAATGGAATTCCTTCTCTGGTCCTTTCTTTGGATGTGAAGAAGGCATTCGACGGAGTAGAAAAAAAAAAAACAATGGGGCTCTACTATATCTAAGTAGTGTGTCCAGAAATAAGGTGCGCCTAATTTATGCTATTTCAAAAAAGTGATAATATGGATAGATCCTAAGTTTTATATCTTACAAAAAATAAACAATATGAACTGTATAATTATAAATACAAATACATAACAATAGTCACCACAGTCATATGGTTAGGAAATATACATCCATAGATGCAAGTGAAAGTCCCAATATAGAGTGATGTCCAATCTGGAAATGATGTCCCAAACGATAGCTGCTCTCTCCAAAGATGTTGAAAAAGAGATGACTGCGTTCTGTATAGAAACAAAAAAAAGAAGAGGCGCTCTGGTGCAGATGATCCTTGGCTACAAATGATTCTAAACTAACAGTTCAGAGTAATACTCACAAAGATGTTTGCACATGCAGTGCAATAACAGGTGAGCCGAAGCTTCAGAGCCGCTCGGCTGACTCGCTAGAGGGTGAAATCAGCTGTTCACTGGGTAATCACTTCACCAACGATGTGGGGAAAAAAGATACATCTATCTTAGCTCAGAGACTGCAAGCAGAAATGGGTGACGTCATCCATAAGAACCAAGCTGGCTTCCTTCAGAAACGCAACATAGATTGGAAAATAAGGAGCTGCAAAATTGTACGAACAGAGTGGGAGGTCTGACAACCCTGCGGTTTTTAAATGGCGTGGTGCGGTTGTAACCGCGGATGTTTGAAGCAGACAATCCTTGCGGTGTCTCAGAGCATCTGAGATCACTAGCGAGAACGAGGCTGTTACGTGTACACAGAAATAGTGCTGCTGGCTGTGGAAATACCAGGGGAGACACTGAGAGCGAGACAATCCTCCGGACTGCTTTTCCTCCTAACACAGGTGAAGTTACATAGATGTACCAGTCTTCTTTTGTCTTTCTTATTATCACATACAGCCCTCGCTATACCGAGCGAGGGCTGTATGTGATAATAAGCCAGCCAGCAGCACTATTTCTGTGTACACGTAACAGCCTCGTTCTCGCTAGTGATCTCAGATGCTCTGAGACACCGCAAGGATTGTCTGCTTCAAACATCCGCGGTTACAACCGCACCACGCCATTTAAAAACCGCAGGGTTGTCAGACCTCCCACTCTGTTCGTACAATTTTGCAGCTCCTTATTTTCCAATCTATGTTGCGTTTCTGAAGGAAGCCAGCTTGGTTCTTATGGATGACGTCACCCATTTCTGCTTGCAGTCTCTGAGCTAAGATAGATGTATCTTTTTTCCCCACATCGTTGGTGAAGTGATTACCCAGTGAACAGCTGATTTCACCCTCTAGCGAGTCAGCCGAGCGGCTCTGAAGCTTCGGCTCACCTGTTATTGCACTGCATGTGCAAACATCTTTGTGAGTATTACTCTGAACTGTTAGTTTAGAATCATTTGTAGCCAAGGATCATCTGCACCAGAGCGCCTCTTCTTTTTTTGTTTCTATACAGAACGCAGTCATCTCTTATTCGACGGAGTAGACTGGACATATATGCATACAGTACTGTCAAAATTTGGCTTTAATGGATCATTTATGACAGCAATACAGGGACTATATTCAAAACCCACAACACATATTAAAGCGATTGGCCATCAGTCTGGGACATTTGAAATTCTGAATGGAACCAGGCAAGGGTGTCCGCTTTCATACAACAGTACACTTATATATCGGGTTACAAAATAAACTTGGATAAGTGCGAGGCTCTTCCGATAGGGCTGCCCAAACATACTGTTAAACTGATAGAAATTAATTTTGACTTTAAACGGGTTAAAAAGGAAATAAAATATTTTGGAGTTAAACTAACCATGCAATATACACAACTATATAAAGCAAACTACATCCCTTTATATAGATCATTAAGGTCTGACTTAGCAAAGTGGAGAAAATATCATTTTTCCTGGTACGGTAGACTATCATCGATTAAGATAAATATATTCTTCCAAGAATTTTATATCTATTCCGAGCCTTACCGATCAACATAGATAGATCTTACATTAAAATTCTTCAAGCAGATTTGCACAAGTTTCTTAGGCCTAGATTTGGAGTTTGGCGGTAGCCGTGAAAACCAGCGTTAGAGGCTCCCAACGCTGGTTTTAGGCTACTGCTGGTATTTGGAGTCAGTCAAAAAAGGGTCTAATGCTCACTTTTCAGCCGCGACTTTTCCATACCGCAGATCCCCTTACGTCATTTGCGTATCCTATCTTTTCAATGGGATCTTTCTAACTCCGGTATTTAGAGTCGTGGCTGAAGTGAGCGTTAGAAATCTAACGACAAAACTCCAGCCGCAGAAAAAAGTCAGTAGTTAAGAGCTTTCTGGGCTAACGCCGGTTCATAAAGCTCTTAACTACTGTGCTCTAAAGTACACTAACACCCATAAACTACCTATGTACCCCTAAACTGAGGTCCCCCCACATCGCCGCCACTCGATTAAATTTTTTTAACCCCTAATCTGCCGACCGCCACCTACGTTATACTTATGTACCCCTAATCTGCTGCCCCTAACACCGCCGACCCCTATATTATATTTATTAACCCCTAACCTGCCCCCCACAACGTCGCCGCCAGCTACCTACAATAATTAACCCCTAATCTGCCGACCGCAAAGCGCCGCTACTTACGTTATCCTTATGTACCCCTAATCTGCTGCCCCTAACACCGCCGACCCCTATATTATATTTATTAACCCCAAATCTGCCCCCCACAACGTCGCCTCCACCTGCCTATACTTATTAACCCCTAATCTGCCGACCGGACCACACCGCTATTATAATAAAGTTATTAACCCCTAATCCGCCTCACTAACCCTATAATAAATAGTATTAACCCCTAATCTGCCCTCCCTAACATCGCTGACACCTAACTTCAAACATTAACCCCTAATCTGCCGACTGGAGCTCACCGCTATTCTAATAAATGTATTAACCCCTAAAGCTAAGTCTAACACTAACACCCCCCTAAATTAAATATAATTTACATCTAACGAAATTAATTAACTCTTATTAAATAAATTATTCCTATTTAAAGCTAAATACTTACCTGTAAAATAAATCCTAATATAGCTACAATATAAATTATAATTATATTATAGCTATTTTAGGATTTATATTTATTTTACAGGTAACTTTGTATTTATTTTAACCAGGTACAATAGCTAAAATAGTTAAAATAATTACAAAATTACCTGTAAAATAAATCCTAACCTAAGTTACAATTAAACTTAACACTACACTATCAACAAATTAATTAAATAAAATACCTACAATTACCTACAATTAAACCTAACACTACACTATCAATACATTAATTAAATACAATATCTACAAATAAATACAATGAAATAAACTAACTAAAGTACAAAAAATAAAAAAGAACTAAGTTACAAAAAATAAAAAAATATTTACAAACATCAGAAAAATATTATAACAATTTTAAACTAATTACACCTACTTTAAGCAACCTAATAAAATAACAAAGACCCCCAAAATAAAAAAAATGCCCTACCCTATTCTAAATTACTAAAGTTCAAAGCTCTTTTACCTTACCAGCCCTGAACAGGGCCCTTTGCGGGGCATGCCCCAAAGAATTCAGCTCTTTTGCCTGTAAAAAAAACACATACAATACCCCCCCCCCCAACATTACAGGTAAAAGATCTTTGAACTTTAGTAATTTAGAATAGGGTAGGGCATTTTTTTATTTTGGGGGTCTTTGTTATTTTATTAGGGGGCTTGGAGTAGGTGTAATTAGTTTAAAATTGTTGCAATATTTTTCTGATGTTTGTAAATATTTTTTTATTTTTTGTAACTTAGTTCTTTTTTATTTTTTGTACTTTAGTTATTTTATTTCATTGTATTTATTTGTAGATATTGTATTTAATTAATGTATTGATAGTGTAGTGTTAGGTTTAATTGTAGGTAATTGTAGGTATTTTATTTAATTAATTTATTGATAGTGTAGTGTTAGGTTTAATTGTAACTTAGGTTAGGATTTATTTTACAGGTAATTTTGTAATTATTTTAACTATTTTAGCTATTGTACCTGGTTAAAATAAATACAAAGTTACCTGTAAAATAAATATAAATCCTAAAATAGCTATAATATAAATATAATTTATATTGTAGCTATATTAGGATTTATTTTACAGGTAAGTATTTAGCTTTAAATAGGAATAATTTATTTAATAAGAGTTAATTAATTTCGTTAGATGTAAATTATATTTAACTTAGGGGGGTGTTAGTGTTAGGGTTAGACTTAGCTTTAGGGGTTAATACATGTATTAGAATAGCGGTGAGCTCCAGTCGGCAGATTAGGGGTTAATACTATTTATTATAGGGTTAGTGAGGCGGATTAGGGGTTAATAACTTTATAATAATGGCGGTGCGGTCCGCTCGGCAGATTAGGGGTTAATAAGTGTAGGCAGGTGGAGGCGACGTTGTGGGAGGCAGATTAGGGGTTAATAAATATAATATAGGGGTCGGCGGTGTTAGGGGCAGCAGATTAGGGGTATATAGGGATAATGCAAGTAGCGGCGGTTTACGGAGCGGCAGATTAGTGGTTAAAAATAATATACAGGGGTCAGCGATAGCGGGGGCGGCAGAATAGGGGTTAATAAGTGTAAGGTTAGGGGTGTTTAGACTCGGGGTACATGTTAGAGTGTTAGGTGCAGCCGTAGGAAGTGTTTCCCCATAGCAAACAATGGGGCTGTGTTAGGAGCTGAACGCGGCTTTTTTGCAGGTGTTAGGTTTTTTTTCAGCTCAAACAGCCCCATTGTTTTCTATGGGGGAATCGTGCACGAGCACGTTTTTGAGGCTGGCCGCGTCCGTAAGCAACTCTGGTATCGAGAGTTGCAGTGGCGTTAAATATGCTGTACGCTCCTTTTTTGGAGCCTAACGCAGCCATTCTGTGGCCTCTCAATACCAGAGTTATTTTAAAGGTGCGGCCAGAAAAAAGCCAGCGTTAGCTACGCGGGTCGTTACCGACAAAACTCTAAATCTAGCCGTTAGAGATTTTAAACATGCAAGGATTCCACAAAACATCCTAACCCGACACAGACAATTAGTAGGAGTGGGAGTTCCCAATCTGGTAGATTATTACTCAGCGGCTAGATAACACAAAACTCCAAAACTCCCTATTAGGTAGGATGCAAGAGGATGTGATTTGGACTAAGTTAGAGGCTATAATGGGGGGGGGAGTATGGCTCACCAGATGATATCCTATGTGATAGAGAGAAATACAAAGGTAATGACAATTATCAGAACCCGGGTACTAGGTTAACAGTTAAGCAAATAGGATTGGCTAACAAGGAAGGAACTTTATTACCCACTAATTCTTTAATTAAACCCTTAAAAAATATACCAACAGAACTTGAACTACAGATAGACAAATGGGCACATAAAGACCTATATCGTATAGCTGACTTCCTTGATAATAGGAAAATATTGACCTTTAACCAACTACAACAGAAATTAGATCCCATACGTTTGCCTTGGTTTTTGTATCTACAGATAGCATCAGCTATACCCACATATATAAGCAAGCTACAAGAATTTAAGGTTAAAACCACCTTGGATAATTTTTGTAGTGCTATTCATAGACAAAAACAAGTGGTTTCCCAACTTTATCTTTCTATTCAAGAGTTAAGTATAACATCTAAAACTACCGCTGTCCTTCAATGGGAAAGAGATATTGAGGAGGAATTATATATAACTGAGTGGAACAGAGTTTTTATTAACTCCAGTAGAGGATTGCTAAGTGCTGATTTGAGAGAAAATTGTATTGACTATGTTTCATTGGTATTTGATTCCATTAAACGCAGCACATATGGTTAAAGGAGGCTCCAGACACTGCTATAGAGGTTTTTTAGAATTAGGTACATATTTTCATATGTGGTGGGAGTGTCCAAAAGTACAGAAAGTATGGCTAGACCTCTCTGAGTTTTTAGCTACCATCTTAGATGAACAAGTAACATTAACCCAGAGGCAAGCTCTGTTGAATGATAGAAACCCAAGATTTGACTTGTCCATAAACACATTTATAAGAATAATATGTACAGTGACTCACATATATATAGTTAAATATTGAAAAACTGGAGCACCAGAATGGTCAGACGTTTTAGGGAAGATTAAGAATATATTTCAAATGTATGAGTCAGCTGCATATATTCAATATTCAGTGGAGTCCTTCAGTAAAATTTGGTTTTACTGGATTTTACTTGATACTCTATATAGGACTGGATTAGGTCTAAAAGATAGGAATTCTACCATTTTTTTAAAAAAGGTGACTGAAGATTTCAACTAACTATAAACAGATAACTTGGTAATGTGTCTTTAGTGGTTATTTCAGAATTATACATATAGAGAGAGAGAAACTTAATAATTTGGTATACAAAGGCATACAGGGAACTAGTTTGTTATATTTGTATTGTTTGTTGATTGTGAATTATTATAAACAATTGGAACACTAGGAGTATAAATATGTATACTTTTTTTAAATTAGGCTTGGAATGTATCATACAAAGCGGCCATGATCAGGTTCAGCACAAAGATTATTGGATAAGAAAGACTATAATTCCATATAGATATAGAAATTGATAACTGTGGCTTATAGCATTGTGAACCAAACATAGGGGTTAAACCCGTTTTGAGCACGGGACTACCTTTTAAGCTTACTTTTATTAACCATGGCCAGTTTTGTATTAATATTGATGCTATGTAAACAGATTTTGTTTTATAAGCAGTATCCCCATTATTGCATATTCTGTCATATGATCTGTGTTCAATAAAAAAACTATTTCAATTAATAATACAACATCCAAGACTAATAGGCTTAAACACCCTACAATTTATAAACACATGATTTGTTCACTTCAATAAACACATGATTTGTTTACTTCATGTTGCACTTTTAGTATTCCAACCATTTTTTAAAATCTCCTTTCAATTATCTTGTTTTTTTCTTTGTTTCTATTATTACAGAACTTTCGTTACAGTAAATCTAAGCTTTAAGGACCACTAAATTACAGTAGAAATTAATTATTGACAAATACACAACAACAAGACAATGCAATAGCACTTACTTTGAATTTGAAATGAGCAGTAGAATATTTTCTGGAAAATGTCAAGGTTAATCCAATTTTCCCAATCACTAATTGTATATACATATATGCTGTGCACTTTTTCTCATGCTCAGTAGGAGCTGGAGCCTCGCAAAGTGTGCATTTAAAAACAATGTACAATTCTTGATAATGGTAGTATATTGGATTTTTTTCTAAATTAAATGCTTTTTCTGAATCATGAAACCTCAATTTTGCCTTTAGTGGCCCTTTAAGACATAAACAGACACCATAATGAAATAAAAAATGCCAATTGTTTTCCTTACCGTTAAGGACCAGGACTATTTTTACATTTCTGCGGTGTTTGTGTTTACCTGTAATTTTCCTCTTACTCATTACTGTACCCACACATATTATATACCATTTTTCTTGCCATTAAATGGACTTTCTAAAGATACCATTATTTCCATCATAATATTATAATATACAATAACATTTTTGACTAAATATGATGAAAAAAAAAACATTTTTTTCTAACTTTGACCCCCAAAATCTGTTACACTTCTACAACCACCAAAAAACACCCATGCTTAATAGTTTCTACATTTTGTCATGAGTTTAGAAATACTCAATGTTTACTCCCTTAACGGACCGGGAAATTATTTACAAACAGCTTGTGCAATCATGGCACAAATGGTTGTAAATGCTTCTCTGGGATCCCCTTTGTTCAGAAATAGCAGACATATATGCCTTTTTTCATTGCTTTTTGGTAATTAGAATGCCACTAATTTCAGCTGTGCACCACACTTGTATTATGCCCAGCAGTGAAGGGGATAATTAGGTAGCTTGTAGGGTTAATTTTAGCTTTAGTGTATAGATTACCTTCCCACCTGACACACCCCACCCCCTGATCCCTCCCTGATCCCTCTCAAACAGCTATCGTCCCTCTCCCACCCTCATCCTAAGTACTGGTAGAAAGTCTGCCAGTATGAAAATAAAAGGCTTTTTTTTATATATATATATATTTTCTGCACTGTAGGATCCCCCCAACCTCCCTGATGCCCCCCAACAGCTCTCTGACCCTCTATCTATTATCTGCCATCTTAGGTACTGGCAGATGTTTCTGTAGTGTAGCTATGCCCCACTCATTACCCTACTTCCCTCCCCCTCTCAGATCCCTTTCCCATATTGGATCACACATATTATCCCCATTTCTCTCATTCCCTCTTCCCCCTAACTGATGCTGTATTTTATTTTATTTCCCATAGTGTAGTGGTCTCACCTGCTCCAAAACCCCTGTTGCCCCCCTCCAGCGATGGGCCACCCACCCGCCTCCCTCCTAACCCTCCCACGCCACCAATGATCAGCACCATCACTGGCGATGCAGAGAGGGCCACAGAGAGACCCTCTCTGCATTGGTTACTGAATGGAGGCTATTGCACGATGCCTCAATATCAAGGCATCGCTGCAATACCCTGAGAGTGGCTGGAAGTGATCAGCTGCAAAGCTGAGCACAGGAGACACAAGATTTGGAATCTGCAGAGCTGAGCACAGGATTGGAAAATGCCCACACTGGGCCTAGGACTAAATACACAGGATACAGAAGCTGAAGAGAGTTTAGACAGGCCAAGGTCAGGTACCACGCTGGCAGACAAAATCCAATACAAATAACAAAAGCAAAGTCCAGAACAAGCCATGGGTAAGGATACCAGAAAGTCTCAGTTGCTCTGATACAATAAACTAATGATCACTTGTCTGTAGATCACAACACTGGACAGAGGACTTGGAATCTGCAGAGCTGAGCACAGGAGACACAGGACTAGGAATCTAGTGCGTCATTCTTAGTGTAAATTCCTGACAATAATTTTAGTCATTATCACAGACGTTTTTTTCCAATTGGCGGGAAATTAACAATGCTCAACCATCAGTAAAATTAACTAAATATTATAATTTTGCACAACCTTGTGTAGTTTAAGGGACAGCTTTTTGTTCTGCTCAACTTGGGGACAATTGTGTGGAATAAATGTTTCTTGGATATCACAAGAAAAGTTCTCAATATACAAAATGGAGCTTTAACTGCCATTTCAACAAATCACAAATGAGACATAATGGTAATGTGAACCATGTCTTTCTGAGTAGATGATCTAATGTGGTTACATTGAAAGGACATTGTACTGTGCTTTAATGTGTTCTCAATTATCTGTTTTACATGCTGGAGTGTATCAAATTGTTTATAAATACGGTAGTTCCTTTACATTTATTTGTCGTTTAAAATAGCTGGTTTTGCCATTAGAAACAACCACCTATACTACCAATATGAGTATTTTAGTATTCTATATAGAAAAGCCAAGTAAACAAGAGGCAGCAAGTTCCCAGTGGGGGTGGAAGAGATAGGTAATAAAATGTTCTTTTTCAATTGCTCTCTCTAAGGGCTTGATGATCAGAAATTTGCCAGCATAGAGAAAAATCATGCAAAATCTTTGGGTGCTTTTTTGTGCTTTATAGTGCAATGTATCTGTCTCTCCTTCACACAAAAAAAAAATATTTATAGCCAGATAAACAGTTTTCAAGCTAAAAGTCTCTGAGGCAAGCTCGGAGTAATGACTGCTTAGATAATTTTGCCAGAACGGAGAGCTTCAGATAATCGGACATGAACCATTTATAGACAGAAAGCTAAGATAAGAAGGACTTAATTGAAAGAAAAATTATTTTAATTGAAAAAGAAAATTTAACTATTTTTACAGTGGAATGTCCCTTTAATCACATGATACGTTTTTTAAAGTTTTGGGATGAATGAATTCTAAGTTGAAATAACTCTGAAGACTGAATTTCTACCAGAATTATCACTAAATGTTATCTCAGTATATGTGACCTGTCTATATAATACTGATGCAAAGTCTTTGTGAAAAAGACACTTTTGAAAAACGAGAGACACACAAAGAATAACTGATTAATGCGGGAGGGTAAAGTGTTTTAAGGGGTATAAAATTAATTTTGTGATGAATTATTGTTGTGTGTGTTCAGATTAAGGATTTTATGCATGGGGATATATAAATGTATTATGGTGTGTTTGCAGATTAGTTTGGGTAAAAACAAATTATTATGGTTGAGATAATCTTTAATATTTGGTGGCAGATATCAATTAAAACTGTATAACAGATCTAGTTTATTGGGTGAAAGGTTCTTAAATTAGATATGTTTAGTGTAGGGTTGACACCTCAGCCATGTTAAAATGGACTGTTATGAGTTACACATGCTGAAAGGTGTGCAGGAAGGAACATGTGCCTCTAAATAATGCATGAATACTGCTTTTGGACTAGCCATGTTCCCCCCTGCACACCCTGCAGCATGTATAACTCATAACTGTCCAGCTTAACATGGCCGAGGTGGCAAATCTATATGGTTATTATTTTTATATACAAATTAAACTATGGCCTACATACAGAATTTCCCCTCCCCAGAATTGGACTCTGAGCAAAACATGCTCAATTCTAAACTACATGTTACTTTGTGTTATTGTTTTTCCAAAACTGTGTGTTTTACGAACTGATATAATAGGTATCTTACATACACACAATCTTGGCTAGCTTAAGTTATTTTTTTTTTTCATATGTACAAAAAACAAACAAATATTAGTCACTCGTTGCCAAATTGACTATTCATATAAATACAACAATTTTGTTTTGTAGTTATTAGTTGAAAAGATATTCAGCTAGATTACGAGTTTTGAGTGCTATAGGGATTTTAACGACCACCACAAAAGCGGCATTATTTCACCTCTCTATAGTGCTGGTATTACAGGTTTACAAAAAGCAGGCTTGTGCGGGCAATATGGTTGCGTTGAGCTCCACAACTAACCGAAATCAAGCGCTGCTTTGGCTTGTTCGTGCACGATTTCCCCATAGGCATCAATGGGGAGAGCCAGCAAAAAAAAGCCTAACACCTGCGATCACGGAAAGAAAAGCTCTGTAACGCAGCCCCATTGATGTCTATGGGGAAATAAAAAGTTATGTTTAACCACTAATCTGCCGCCCCTAATATCGCCGCCACCTACATACAGTTACTAACCTCTAATCTGCTGCCCCTACCTACACTTATTAACCCCTAATCTGCCGCCCCCAATGTCGCCGCCACTACACTAAAATTATTAACCCCTAAACCTCTGGCCTCCAACATCACTAACACTAAATAAATATATTAACCCCTAAACCTAACCCTAACTTAACCCTAACCCAAAGCATAACCCTAACGTAACCCTAAATCTAAATCTAACCCTAACTTAAATATAATTAAAATAAAGCTAAATAAACCTTACAATTATTACCTAAATAATTCCTATTTAAAAATAAATACATACTTACCTGTAAAATAAAACCTAAGCTACAATATTACTAATAGTTATATTGTATCTATCTTAGGTTTTATTTTTATTTCACAGGTAAGTTTGTATTTATTTTAACTAGGTAGCTAGTTAGTAAATAGTTATTAACTATTTAATAACTACCTAGTTAAAATAAATACAAAGTTACCTGTAAAATAAAACCTAACCTGCCTTACACTAAAAACTAACATTACAATAAAATAAAATAAATTAAATTATTAAATACAATTTTCTAAATTACAAAAAATAAAAAACAAAATTTTCAAAAATAAAAACGAATTACTCCTAATCTAATAGCCCTATCAAAATATAAAAGCCCACCCAAAATAAAAAAAAACCTAGCCTACAATTAACTACCAATGGCCCTTAAAAGGGCCTTTTGTGGGGCATTGCCCCAAAGATAACAGCTCTTTTACAATAAAAAATACAAACAACCCCCCAACAGTAAAACCCACCATCCACCCAACCAAACCCCCTAAATAAAAACCTATCTAAATAAACCTAAGCTAACCATTGCCTTGAAAAGGGCATTTGGATGGGCATTGCCAATCAGCCAATAGGATTGAGCTTTCATCATTTAATTCCTATTGGCTGATAGAAATCTTTTAGCCAATAGGAATTCAAGGGACTCCATCTTTGATGACGTCACTTAAAGGGAACCTTCAGTTTACGGTGGCGACGGTATGAAGAGGATGCTCCACGCCGGATGTCTTGAAGATGGACCCCCTACGTGCCGGATGGATGATGATAGAAGATGCTGTCTGGATGAAGACTTCTTTCCACTTGGATGAGGACTTTGCCGGATGGATGAAGATCGAAGAGGCCTCCTGGATGCAGACTTCTTGCCACTTGGATGAGGACTTCGCCGGCTGGATGAGGATGGATGTCCGAATTTTGATAGCTAAGTGGATCGTCGTGGTTAGTGTTAGGTTTTTTTAAGGGTTTTTTGGGTGGGTTTTTATTTTAGCTTAGGGCAATTTCTAAAAGAGCTAATTGTCCTTTTCAGGGCATCGCAAAAGAGCTAAATGCCCTTTTAATGTCAATGCCCATCCAAATGCCCTTTTCAGGGCAATGGTTAGCTTAGGTTTATTTAGATAGGGTTTTTTTGGGGGGGGGTTGGTTGGTTGGGTGGTGGATTTTACTGTTGGTGGGTTGTTTGTATTTTTTTATTTCAATGTAAAAGAGCTGTTATTTTTGGGGCAATGCCCCTCAAAAGGCCCTTTTAAGGGCTATTGTTAGTTTATTGTAGGCTAGGGTTTTTTTATTTTGGGGGGGGGCTTTTTTATTTTCATAGGACTATTAGATTAGGAGTAATTCCTTTTTATTTTTGATAATTTCATTTTTTATTTTTTGTAATTTAGTGGGGGTTTTAAGAGTTTAGTAAATTGTATTTTAATAATTTAATTTATTTTATTGTAATGTTAGTTTTTAGTGTAAGGCAGATAAGGTTTTATTTTACAGGTAACTTTGTATTTATTTTAACTAGATAGTTAGTAAATAGGTAATAACTATTTACTAAATAGTCTACCTAGTTAAAATAAATACAAACTTACCTGTGAAATAAAAATAAAACCTAAGATAGATACAATATAACTATTAGTAATATTGTAGCTAGCTTAGGTTTTATTTTACAGGTAAGTATGTATTTATTTTTAAATAGGAATTATTTAGTTAATAATTGTAGGTTTTATTTAGCTCTATTTTAATTATGTTAAAGTTAGGGGGTGTTAGGGTTAGGGTTAGATTTAGGCTTAGGGTTACGTTAGGGTTAGGTTTAGGGATTAGTATATTTATGTAGAGTTAGTGATGTTGGAGGTCAGAGGTTTAGGGGTTAATAATTTATTATAGTATGTTTTGTTGTGGGAGGCTTGCGGTTTAGTGGTTAATAGGTTTATTATAGCGGCAGTGTGGGCATACGGCAGATTAGGGGTTAATAATCTTTAAATAGTGTTTGCTATGCAGGAGGGTGGTGGTTTAGGGGTTAATAGTTTTATTATAGTGGTGACGATGTCGGAAAGGGGCGGAATAGGGGTTAATATTTTTTTTTTAGTGGCAGTGATGTCCGGAGCGGCAGATTAGGGGTCAATAATCTTTAAATAGTGTTTGCGATGCAGGAGGGCGGTGGTTTAGGGATTAATAGGTTTATTATAGTGCCGACGATGTCGGGGAGCGGCGGAATAGTAGTTAATCAAAATTTTGAGTGCCGGTGATGTCCGGAGCGGCACATTAGGGGTTAATAATTTTATTTTAGTGTTTGCGATGCAGGAGGGCCTAGGTTTAGGGGTTAATAGGTAGTTTATGGGTGTTAGTGTACTTTTTAACACTTTAGTTATGAGCTTTATGTAACAGTTTTGTAACATAAAACTCATAACTACTCACTTTAGATGGTGGTATGGATCTTGTGGTTATAGAGTGTATTGCTCACTTTTTGGCCTCCCAGGCAAACTCGTAAAAGGACTTTTTTTTTAAAGTGCAGTACTGACATTGCATGACGGCCTAAAAGGTGTGCGGTACACCTATACCTACAAGACTCGTAATAGCAGTTTTAGGGAAAAAGCAGCGTTATGGGCCATAACGCTGCTTTTTCACTCATAATGCCAAACTCGTAATCTAGCTGCATATTTCTAACAAAAAAAAAATATAAGAAGCACATTTTGTTTAAATTAAACTTTAATTAAAACAACCTTTTAATTGCATACTTTCTAAACCATATATCTGACTAAAGGTTCAAATTGTTTATTTATATGCAGTATAATTTATGTTTATGTAACATTAAGAGAAGGTTATTCCTAGTAACTGACCTTCTAGGAGCTAAATAAATAATACACTGAAAATATTAGTACCTTGCTGTGTTTTCTTTGCTATTTGCTCAATAACAGTGTTTAATCACAAGGAAGATACGACCCTGTTGATCCCAGTGTCATGCAGGAATATAATTGTGTCTAGTAAACATATCACCATGGCAATATCCAGTTTAAAAGTTGTAATTTAATAGTAATTTGCTATGCTGTCTTGGTGAACAATAGGCACAAATGGAACTTTAGATAGTGCTGGCCTGCAAATACATACTAAACAGCTGGTCCATACCTGACACTGTTATTTCACAACGTGCAGCAGGTGTGGGCGTCAGGGGCTTTTGTTTGCTAGATGGTTTCTGTCTGTGTAATAGCAAAAGCTTTATATTTTCACAGCTGCTTACAATACATCAACAGTAATGAATGTCATTATCATTTTTAAGCCTGTTGGAAACATGGCAATTGTTCCCAATGTGTGCTCCACTTATATTTAACATATATTGCATCTCATAGAAAGATGGAAAAACACAATTTATTTCATTATTATTTGTAACTGACACTGGTTAGCCATTTTAGAAAACACAGAAATCATTTGTAATAAAATGGCACCCAGCTTGAGTAACAACACATATACCATGTCAAATAAAAAGCTACTAAAACAAGTTTAGTTTTTCATATGCTTATTCATTTATAGACTCTTTTAATTAAGCATTACAAGTTAAAATTTTATATACAAGTTTAAAAAAATATTGAGATCATTTAGCGTTATATGTGAAAATTGAATTTCCTGAGAACAGTTATATAGTGATGTAACTACGAATTTGATAAACTCTGCATTTTATATTAGATATGTGCATTCGGAGGTTTCAGATACCTCCAAATGCAGAAGAAGGTGACAGCTCGTGCTTATCTGAGCCAAATTTAATCTTATGAAATTGAAACACACTGTGCAAATCCAGATCCATGTTAGTATAACATTTCTACTGATCCAGTTGCAGTTTTGCAAGAATAAATTTGGCTCCTAAAATAATCTGAATGGCCACAAGTGGCTGCCTTCTTCCGCATCCAGTGGTATCCAAGTCCTCTGAATGCACATATCTATTTTACATCGTTTATCTTAAATATACAAAAAAAACTCTATTTTTAAATTTTGCTTGGTCACATACCTTTTATCCCAATACAATAAACTAGACATTTTATCAGTAGAAATGTTATACTAACATGGATAAAGTCTCTTGGCAAATATATCTGCACCTAAACAGCTGCTGTTATAGCAACAATCTTTTACAAATAAAGCCACCTGTGTGGCTTTATTTGTATCATCATCAAAAACATTTGTTGAGTTAATGATCTTCCCAGCTATCTCTGCCAGGACTCCATAGCATTTCTTAGTGAAGAAATAATTTGTCTGATTCACAGATGTTACTACCTGTGTTACAGTTCCATAACCCAGTGGCATATGATTAGCTATAGCTAATGTTTAGTAATAGACAACTTCATAGAAATAAAGCTACACTATTGTTCTGTAAAATATTTTCTCACATTCCATAATGAAGGAAAATGGCAACAGAAACACAAGCAATATTCAAAATGATTAATACACATTTTTTCATAAATGTGTGTACTTACATGTCAATTTGGAAGTATAGACCATACATGCCAACTCTCCCAATTTTCCTGGGAAAATACTGGCTTTTTTCCTACGGCTCCAGGGTATATATTTGATTGCATATGGTGGCATCTGGCTATCCTGTAGTTTGCAGATTCGATAAAATAATACAATATTTCATATTTTGTGCATGTTGTGTGTAATTTACAGTGTATATGTAGGGATGGAGGAGAGTGATTAGTGCTATAGTAACAGCTGTTATGGGAGTGGTCGATACTCTTGCAACCTTCTTTAATATTTGTTTTTCAAATGATCAGCTATGATATACACTCACCGGCCACATTATTAGGTACACCTTGCTAGTACCGGGTTGGACCCCCTTTTGCCTTCAGAACTGCCTTAATTCTTCATGGAATAGATTCAACAAGGTGTTAGAAACATTCCTCAGACATTTTGGTCCATATTGACATGATAGCATCACGCAGTTGCTGCAGACTTGTTGGCTGCACATCTATGATGTGAATCTCCTGTTCCACCCCATCCCAAAGGTGCTCTATTGGATTGAGACCTGGTGACTGTGGAGGCCACTGGAGTACAGTGAACTCATTGTCATGTTCAAGAAACCAGTATGAGATTATTTGAGCTTTGTAACATGGTGCATTATCCTGCTGGAAGTAGCCATCAGAAGATGGGTACACTGTAGTCATAAAGGGATGGGCATGGTCAGCAACAATACTCAGGTAGATTGTGGCATTTAAATGATGCTCAATAGGTACTAAGGGGCCCAAATTGTACCAAGAAAATATCCCCACACCATTACACCACCAGCAGCAGCCTGAACCATTGATACAAGGCAGGACGGATCCATGCTTTCATGTTGTTTACACCAAATTCTGACCCTACCATCTGAATGTTGCAGCTGAAATCGAGAATAATTAGACCAGGCAATGTTTTCCCAATCTTCTATTGTCCAATTTAAGTGAGCCTGTGCGAATTGTAGCCTCAGTTTCCTGTTCTTTACTGACAGGAGTGGCACCCGGTGTGGTCTGCTGCTGTAGCCCATCTACTTCAAGGTTCGACATGTTGTGTGTTCAGAGATGGTATTCTGCATACCTTGTTTGTAAGGAGTGGTTATTTGAGTTACTGTTGCATTTCTATCATCTCAAACCAGTCTGCCCAATCTCCTCTGGCCTCTGACATCAAAAAGACATTGTCGTCCACACAACTGCCGCTCACTAGATATTTTCTCTTTTTTCGGACCATTCTCTGTAAACCCTAGAGATGGTTGTGAAAATCCCAGTAGATCAGAAGTTTTTAAAATACTCAGACCAGCCCGTCTGGCACCAACAACCATGCCACGTTCAAAGTCACTTAAATCCCCTTTCTTCCCCATTCTGATGCTCGGTTTGAACTTCAGCAAGTCGTCTTCACCACATCTAAATACCTAAATGCATTGAGTTGCTATCATGTGATTGGATGATTAGCGATTTGTGTTACCAAGCAATCGAACAGGTGTACCTAATAAAGTGGCCGGTGAGTGTATGTTTTTAAAACACCAGTGTAATGCTTGCTACAGGCTAGATAAGACTGGAGCATTAATTGTTGTGCACAAGCAATAAGGGGGTTTTCTCTGCTTTTTGCATGCAATGGAAATAGCACAGGTATTACTAGTTGAAAGTAAACATGATTGATCAAGCGCCATTGTAATTTATACGCGTCGGGCTGACGCAGACCCAGAATGGCTATGTGGGGAAAAATATCACTCCACTTATAATCTAGCCCTAAACCAGCTAAATCTGAGTAAAGAACGTTAAAAATATTTAAATAAATTAAAGGGGTAAAAAAAAACAGGAAAAAGCAAGGCAACCTATGGGACTGAGAGTAGTTGAGGGGACTAGCCATGAACTCATGCAGGAATATTTCCAAGGAAATGTCCCAACCATAGTAATAATAGTATAACAATAAACAAACAAATACAATTATATTTACATTTTTTAAAACATTTATCGAGGTTACAGTTTGCTGTTTTACATTTGCCACAAGTTAGCCACTAAATAGATTTGAATGTTATTCCTTGAGATGAGAGGTCTCAATCATGTTTAGGTTCCTAGTGGATATATTATTCATCTTTTTTGCAATCATTTGACGTCTTGAGGGCTGTGCTACCCAATATATGAAAGAACATTTTTTTCCATCTGTGCCTGCTGCCTCTAATCTTCTCTCACCCACAAACTATTTCTCTTTAACAATCCACCCTATTCCCTACTCAGACACTCAATTGATCTTGTATTCTCCTACCTCTGCTCTATATCTGACTTCACCTGTCCCATGTTTCCCAATTTTAGACCACATGCTCATATATAATCTTTAGAATATAAAGAAGAACAGAGGGGCGCCTCATGTGCAGGATCATCAAACACAAATATGAACTCGATATAATATAGGCCAAATGGGTACTCACATATTAATAGAGCACACCAATGTGCTAGTAGGTGCAGGCTGTAGAATTATCGGGTGTAACAGCTTACCCACAGCTGGGATTTTCAGAGTGCTGCAATGGATATAAAGCATATATAGAAGGCACTACATGTGCAGATCAATCAGAGTATAACCATATATTTTGCTAATGTCAAATGGGTACTCACATATTCACCAAGCACACCAATGTGCTGGTAGATGCAGACTGACAGATTTAACAGATGTAACAAAAAGAGGTGTTACATGTGTAAATATATCACACATGGTAACAAAACTGTGTTGTGTCATACTACAGGGCAAACTATTTCAATTGAAAGTAGAATTGATTGTGATAGTGATTACGTGATTTATGCTCTCACATGCGAGTGCGGCCTACAATATTTAGGCAGCACCTGCAGAAAAATCCGCACCAGGTTGAGTGAGCACTGGAGGAATATAAAAAAATCGCTCCATGAAACATAGTGTTTCCAGGCACAGTACAGTCCAACACAATGGAGGCCATCATAGATTTAAGATCACTCCTCTGGAACATATCTCTCAAACTGTAGGCATCAATAAATACGTTTGTTTGTGCCAGAGGGAGACATATTGGATATTTAGGTTCCAGTCCCTGTTCCCCTCTGGCCTTAATGAAGTGATTGATTTGGCTGCTTTTTAGTGATACTCTGGTATGTAACTGGGTAAACATCACTAATTTGTAACTGGGTATATATCATCAATTTAATACTTAGTTTTTGATGGGAATAACCCAATGAGTACAGAGCCAATAGTAATGATAGAGTAAATTAGCACACTAGATTCATGGATGTGACACTCTTGGTTGATATATCGATTGCCCATATTGCCTATTGATGGATATTTGGATTACCCATATAGCTTTTTAGAAACTACACACACCTATATCAGTATGGTATATTGAAGATGATTGAACCTTAGGGAGTTATGGTGGTCGACAGGGTAACCCCTAAAACATTTTCGATAGGAAAGTTAATCATTCTAATAGAGATATCAATACACAGAGAGGTTTATTTGAGTATTAATTAATATTAATTGTTAGCAAGTTGGGGTCACATTATTTTAACACTTATAATATTAATACACGTCATATTAATTTACACATATATTTGGTTTATCTGATTACTCAATACACATACTCATTACATTGGGGGTTATATTAAATATATATCACAATAGTATATATAAATGTATCCTTAACAAGGTATGGGGGTTAAAATCTATTGACCTCCCAATGACTATATTTAGGTATAGGTAATAGGATACTCATAAGTAGGGCAATTATATAAATTATTATCACATAATTTGAGTTATATATAGCACTGTAACACACACATATATATATATATATATATATATATATATATATATATATATTATGATATTTAAACACACAAATAAGACTACTGGAATACTAGAATATAAGTAATCTATATTTAGGTATAGGTAATAGGACACTCATAAGTAGGGCACCAATATAGATTATTATCACATAATTTGAGTCATATATAGCACTGAAACACACATTTATTATGATATTTAAACACACCAAATAAGACTACTGGAATACTAGAATATAAGTCACTCGGTTTGATCTATTACATAGCACCTTATTTTTAGGGGGTTATATAATTGTATATTTATTTACTAATATAAACACATAACTAATCCATTCAATCACACATTACACGTTAACACCCTTTCACACTGACACTATTGGGGCTGTAGTATCCGTTTTGCGCCTCTGTTCGGGTTGGGGCAGATTGTCATCTATACGTAGATAGGATTTGCGGACATTACCCACATTGGTGTAGATCAGATTTGGTAATTCGTGGAGGCTTTGATGGGGAACCAGCTTAGTTATAAGCTATGGGTTCATCAGTTTGTATATTTGAGGGAAGGTCTATCGTGAGGTATGGATAGGGTACCACTATTCAAATAGTGTATTAATGTTATTTGGGTACTGTATGTGGTATATGTACACTTCTCTGCCCATTTGGATTTGTGGTGTATGGTCATGGAAATTTGCATGACAGGTGCGACAATGAGTAGTAATGACACTCGGGTTGGGGCATTGTAGTGTGTTTTGCGGCTTATTGCGGCAATCATTTACTTTAGTCAGTAACACTGTGGATGAATTATAAAGGCCTATCATATGGTAGTATTGAGGGGCAGAGTACACAGCAGCCTATCATATAGGCACAGAGATGGAGTGGGTGGTGATGAGGATGGACACACCTCCGCTGTGATAGGCCCCTTAAACTAAAATTCACTTTCTACATAGGCTAGAGCATCCATTGGCTAAATAAAATTTAGCATAAATGAAACACGGACGTAAGTGTAATATGCTGTGCACACAAACAAACTGGAGTGTGGGGGGGGGGGAAACTGGACACATACTTTCAACACCTTGCACTGACGAAAACGGACACATACTTAGAACATCTTACACAGCGCAACTAAATAAAACAATAAAGGTAGGATTCACGTAGATAAGATAGCTAAGGGACTTTTTTTCACAAAAATTATTGTGGAAAACATAAAAATAATAACAGATGGGAAGATTGATGTGCCATTCGTCTTTATAAACACCAAGAAAAAATATTACACCCCCTATATCTATGTATTGAGTCTTATATATAGATAGAATAAGGATTTATAAAAAGATAAGACATCATCAATTATTGTAAGAAAAAGTGAAGATATTTGTGAGATAAGAATGTATTCAATGAAAGATGGAATGTAAATTTAGTTATTTTAGAGATGTATAATGAAATGAAATGTATATTTATTTTCTATGTTACCATTTGTGGGTATAGGATATATGTTGCTTATTAAGATTGCTGCTCCATATATGTGATGTAAGATAGGGCATACAGCTTTAATGGTCATATGGGTAGAATCTGAGTGTAGAGCCTGAATATGCAGGTGTATGCAACTAATCAAATAGAGAACACACTCCCTATATGGTTCATTTGAGTTAGGTAGGAGCTATATAAAGCAGGTGTATTGGTAAGGTGTATACTATGCCTGAGGAAACGGCCTTATAGCGCTGAGAAACACATTGCATGTATAGGGGGACATTTGGATACCCTTATTCCACTTTTATAATTGGTTTAATTTTTTTTAATAAATACCATATTTTACAAAAATCCAAATTGAGTGGAAAGACCTTACCCGCCTGTGATTATTGAGTTCCTATTGGAGTACCATTATTGACACTTCCCTGCACCTAGATCCTGCTCAAAGGGAGAACCACAGTGGGGTGAGCTGACACACCTGCTAAAAATCTGTCAGTCTGCATCTACCAGCATATTGGTGTACTTGGTGAATATGTGAGTACCCATTTGACATTAGCAAAATATATGGTTATACTCTGATTTATCTGCACATGTAGTGCCTTCTATCTATGCTTTATATCCATTGCAGCACACTGAAAATCCCAGCTGTAGGTGAGCTGTTACACCCGATAATTCTACAGCCTGCACCTACTAGCACATTGGTGTGCTCTATTAATATGTGAGTACCCATTTGGCCTATATTATATCAAGTTCATATTTATGTTTGATGATCCTGCACATGAGGCGCCCCTCTGTTCTTCTTTATATTCTACAGCTTTAACCCGGATCAATCAGTGAGGAGGAGGCAGCCAACATACAAAAAATTATTTTGAGAATTCTCCTATATCCAAGAAATATATTTTGTTCACTTGGGACACTTCTTTGTAAAATCTGTATGTATACTTAATATGGTTATTTGTATATTATGCATTGTATCAGACATACTGTATACTGCCAACTATTAAGCAGTTTTACTCTTTTTCAAGTGCCCCCTTAGATTGTATTATATTATCACATATAATCTTAATGCACAGAAGTTAATTTATACTTCTCCCTCTCTCAACTGCACCTGTAGAAATCTGCACGCTGTTGAGCCTTATTCAACATCTCTTCCCCACATTTCCATAATATATTGCCTTGACCTTGCTACCGCCCACTATAACAATACACTCACTTCTGCACTAGACACTCTTGCTCCTCCCCAACTACACAAAACCCCTAGTCATCAGTTACAGTCCTGGCGCTCTCAGCAAACGTGTTACCTGCAAAAATGTTTCCGTACTGCTGAGCGTGCCTGGAGGAAATTTCGCTCTGAACCTGATTTTATCCATTATAAATTAATTCTTCATTCTTACGCATCTGCCTTTCACTTAGCCAAGCAAACCTACTTCTCTTCTCTTATATCTACTAACTCCTATAACCATAAACATCTCTTCTCTACCTTCAACTCTCTCCTCTATCCACCTGTACCACCCCTGCATCTGCCCTTAGTGTTCAAGACCTGACAGACAAAAACAAACATTCCATTAACAAGCCTGCAATATTCCATCTCCACCCCGGTCACTCCCCTCTGCCACTCTCTACATCTTCCCCCCAGCCACTGAGAATTAAGTGGATTCCTTATTGTCATTCTCATGCCTCACTACCTAATACCATCTCTGTCTTCCACCCTCACTCCAACTCTTACTCACATCTTCAACCTATACCTTTCTACTAGTTTATTCCCATCTTCTTTTAAACATGCAAAGGTCACCCCTATCCTCAAAAAACCCTCCCTTGACCTTAATACTACTGCAAACTACCACCCCATATCTCTGCTTCCATTAACTTCAAAACTCCTGGAAAAACTAGTTTTCAACTACCTAACCCACTTCCTGTTCTCCTACTCCTTGCTTAACCCCCTGTAATCTGGCTTCTGTCCCTAACACTCAACTGAGACTTCCCTCACCAAGGTTATTAATGATCTTCCTTCTGCTAAAAATAATGACCACTACTCTATATTTATCTTACTTGACCTCTCAGCTGCCTTTAACAATGTTGACCACGCCCTCCTCCTACAGACTCTTAGCTTCCTTGGTCTCTGTGACACTGCCCTCTCTTGGATTCACTCTTATCTCTCTAACAGGTTCTTTTCTGTGTCATTTGCTGGTGACAATTTTAAGATTGGATATCAGAGCGCCAAACAACGTAGGCAGGGTCTATGGGCAGATAGTTAAATACCAAAGGTAACAATAGGTTGAAATAATATGATTTAATACATAAGATAAAAAGGTTGGTACATTTAAAATTATACAACAATTAGTCATGGATCCATGTTACACTTTAAAATATGTATTGAAACACTAGGAACAATTTAAAAATGCTTGTAGAACAATAAATAACAACAACAAAAATCTAACAAATAATGTCTATTGCATAAAACTTAAATTCTAATATGTGAATGCTAGGAGCGCTTATGCACACTCTATTTATAAAAACAATGGGTTACAATGCACAGGTGGATGGATTCCAGGTTGCTTGAAACCGGTGGGTGTGAAATGTAAGTGGTTCCGAATTGGGGTTTTGCCTATGTGTTTATCCAAAATTGTGTAAATTCTAACAGGTGGAAAAAAAAAAAAAGATTGTTACAGGAATGTCTAGAACCTGAATTCAAAATATAAGACCTGAGGTTGTGCCTATGTATTTATCCAAAAAGGGTGTAAATCCTAACAAGTGAAAAAATGTGAGAAAAATATTGCAGGGGTGTGTGAACCTTATTTTCAAAATAAACAATGAATTCAAAATAAAACGATATACAAGTGAATTATTGACAAATCAACTAATGCAAACATAAAGCATAAATAGAACCAAAAAAACAAAAACAAAAAAACAACAGCACAACTTTAATGTGTGTTCAAATGTATTCCTGCTTGCAAACTGTGATGTGAACAAATATCTATTATAAACACTGAATAGTGGCAAAACTTTGTGATTGGATTGAAATTGAACACAGGCTCTAAATTGATAACCTAAAATACAAATCTAAAGGGCTCAGAGTTGCTGAGCTAGATATAAGGGACTTGCTCAAAGAGCCTCGAGATGTTAATTAAAAGAGACCATATAACAACATTGGGTTAAAAAAACAGATGATATAACATAAAATGCTTTAAAGTCCAAATAAATATTCAAATTGGATAATAAGAATCTTGCTATAGTCTATCACAATATGGATCCCAACTGCTGATTATGTAGAAATCTTCTTGGGCGGTAGTTAACAAATAATTCCAACTTGCAATGTTGTCCCTTACCTGCCAAAAGAGGAAAGGCAAACAATAGTGCAGATGGCTTCTTAATGTGATCACAATTAAAATACTCCTTACCAGTCAACCGGTTTCGGTCTCCACTGACCTTTCTCAAGACATTTGCTGGTGACAGCTCCTCTTCAATGCCTCTATTGGTTAGAGTATCTCAAAGCTCTGTCTTAGGTCCTCTACTCTTCTCTATTTATACTTATTCACTGGGTAAACTTATCAACAACTATGTTTTCAAATATCACCTCTATGCTGATTATACTCAGATCTAGCTCGCCACCCCTGCTCTCTCTCATTCTGTCCTTTCTCATGTTCAGCTACAGCTTATCTGGTATTTCTTCCTGGATAACCACCTAAAGATTAACATGTCAGAGACTGAGCTCCTTCCAACCCCCCCTCTAGCTTTACTCCAATTTCTAACTTTTCTATCACTGTTCTCATCACCCCAAGTCTACTGCCTTGAAGTTACACTTTAATCCAATATGTCCTTCATTACCCACATCAAATTGCTCTCTTCATCCTGCCACAATCACCAATGCAGTACCTCCAAAATGTGTCCATTTCTGAGCACTGACACCACTGATCAACTACTCCACTTCTTGGTAATTTCCAGACTTGACTACTACAAAAACCTACTAACTGGCCTTCATCTCTTCCACCTATCCCACCTTATATCCATCCAAAATGCCTATACCAGGCTTAGCCACCCTACCTGCCACACAGTATCTGCTGCTTCTCTCTTTGATTCCCTTCATTGGCTACCTATTCACAGTAGAATTCAATTAAAAATTCTCACCCTGACCTACAAAGCCCTTACCAACGCTGCTCCCACAACCTGTCCTCACTAATCAACAAATATACTCCAGTCTTCCACCTAAGGTCCAGCATTGATCTGCTCCTTACATCTTCTACCATCACCTCCATCCATGCTAGATTGCAGGACTCATGCGGCACCAACCCACTGGAATGCACTTCCTCGCGATGTCCGACTTTCCCCTAATCTGTCCTCCTTTAAACGCTAATTACATGGTTGTTCAAGGAAGCCTACCACTCAACTCAGTAACAAATTAATTCCATCTACCTGATAATCGTCTTCATCTAACTCTGTACTGACATCATTCTATCCCTTGCAGTCCCCACCTCCTGATTATAAGTTCCCATGGGAACAAGGCCTTCATTTTGTCCTGTATTTTTTTGATAAAGTTTGTCCTGTCTCTTAAAAATATTGTATCATTGTTGTATTTTTATCTTTTGTACACATGGACAGTGCAGCAGAATTTGTTGGCGTTTTATAAATAAAGTATAATAATAATAAATTACATTTTTCATAGGCATATGGCTTTATTTCTTGGTAAAGAGGTTAAATTTATCTCCCCTTTTATTGCTCTAAATATGACATATAGGGATCAATCACAATCCTGTAGAAATGATTGATCTACAATACTCCCCCTAGAATTTAATAGTGTTTTCTGTTGAAAATCATTAGATATGTTTTTCTAAAAGATTGTGATCAAGCCCATAATGTTATATGAAATTTGGATTTCTGTGTGATGTCTGAGTCATACTGTTGAGAATATCTTCTTTCTACAGAGGCCTATTGCAGTGATACAAATTTATTTTTGAAGATTTGCATGTGTTTGGACCTTGGCACTGTCATCAAAACATTGTTGCATACCTAGGCAGGCAATGCTGATCTGATAGCCTGGAAGGCTGAAGCATAAAGATTTATAATATATGGAACTGTCTAATGGAGACAACGGCATTAGAACTTTAGGGAGGACAATGATTTCAAATAATAAAAAATTATTTGCAAAACAAGACAGCAGCTTCAAAACATTTTTAAATGATACCTTTTCTCCAACTGCCAAAATATATTTGTTGCATCTTCAAAATCACCTTGATAAAGTTAAGCCATGTAGATTTGTGCTGTGCTCGATTAGTCTAGTCTGATTCAATATTCAATCTGATTGAATATTCAGTATTCAATCTGGTAGTCGATTGTACACGTATGTTGAATTTACTTTCTACAATCTGAGTATGTGATTTGTAACCTTTTTTTTATGAAAAGGTGGTGGAATAAATATTTTTGGTTTCTTAATATCAGAGAGTACCTGCTTTTTATGAATATTTATTTATGTGTATGTATGTAAGTGTGCAGTGTTTTTAACTTATATCTCAATACAAAACCATAATAAGTAGAGACCTCCACTACTTAAAGGGACATGACACCCACATTTTTTCTTTAATGATTTAGAAATAGAATGCAATTTTAAACATCTTTCTAATTTACTTATATTATCTAATTTGTTTTATTCTCTTGATATTCTTTGCTGAAAAGCATATCTAGATATGCTCAGTAGCTGCTGATTGGTTGCTGCACATAGAAGCCTCGTGTGATTGGCTCACCATGTGCATTGCTTTTTCTTCAACTAAGGATATCTAAAAAATGGAGCAAAATAAATATTGGAAGTAAATTGTAATGTTGTTTAAATTTCTATTCTCTATCTGAATCATGAAAGAAAGATTTTGGGTTTAGTGGCCCTTTAAGTGAAGGTTTAGTGCATCTTCAGCTTAACGCTCAAACGATATTTGAGTTTTTCAGTGTCCCCAATATAAGTCTATTACATGATGGGTTTAGCGGTCCTGTGCTATCAGACATCCAGATATTAGTACACTCTAGACTTTAGCTTGAGCAATAAAATATTACTTTCAACTTGTAATGTATAGGCACAAAAATAGAAGCCCTATTAATTGCACTTGAGCTATGTTAAAGCACAACAGCACTAATATTTTTGAGCTCCTGTAGTAATCCAGCCCACTGTTTTTAATTTGTCATCTATGAAGTACTGAATGGCAATAACAGGAATATGCTTGTTTAATAAATTGTTTTCATGCCGTCATTTTTGTACCCTTAAGTTAATAACAATTGTCACAAAAAATAAACAAAAATAATGCATAGCCATTTTATTAATCCAGTTGTTTATTCAAACAGCATCTCTTCTGTCTGAAAACTATCTGAATTAAAATGATGGTTTATTATAAGCCGACCAAAATGAGCATCACAAAGGATTGTTTATTTCTGTTATCTTTAGAATAGCAGCTCATTATGCTACACTAATTATTTCCTATAGTCAATTTATATAATTTATTAAAATTGTTTCATTCTCATCAGTATTTCTAGACTGTGAAATTAGGGCTCAACAAATTAAATAGCTTCAATCAAAACAAGTCATGTAATGTCAGTAATAATTCAGGGTGGAATTATATACATGTGTGTGTATGTGTGTATGTGTGTATGTGTGTGTGTGTATGTATGTATGTATGTATGTGTGTGTGTGTGTGTGTGTGTATGTGTGCGTGTATGTGTGCGTGTGTGTGTGTGTGTATGTGTGTGTGTGTATGTGTGTGTATGTGTGTGTGTGTGTATGTGTGTATGTGTGTATGTGTGTGTGTGTGTGTGTGTGTATGTGTGTGTGTGTGTATGTGTGTATGTGTGTATGTGTGTATGTGTGTGTGTGTATGTGTGTGTATGTGTGTGTGTGTGTATATGTGTGTGTGTATGTGTGTGTGTGTATGTGTGTGTGTGTGTGTGTATGTGTGTGTGTGTGTGTGTGTGTGTGTATGTGTGTGTATGTATGTGTATGTGTGTGTATGTATGTGTGTGTATGTGTGTGTGTGTATGTGTGTGTATGTGTGTGTGTGTATGTGTGTGTGTGTGTGTGTGTGTGTGTGTGTGTATGTGTGTGTATGTGTGTGTATGTGTGTGTATGTGTGTTGAACTCACTTGCTAGCACAGTAGATGTACCAATTTTGTTTTGTCATTTTCGATATGGTGAGCACCCAGGGTTGTGAGTTTTGCAGGACGCAGGCAGTTATGAATATGTCACGATCGATCCCATGTTCTTCAAATAAAAGGAAAACTTTATTTTTATTTTTAAATATAAATTTCTATATACATACACATTTTTTTTGTAAAATATATATCTATATGAAACATAGGTATATATATATATATATATATATATATATATATATAGAAACAGGGCTTTTATGTGGGGGTACTCACTGGTACCACAACCATCTGTGATATCTCATAACAGGTAATATTTGTAAAATATATCAAGTATTGCAAATAACTTTGTCCCTTTGCTTTCCTTGAAGTTAATGGGCACAATTTATCAATCAATCAATGAGTACCAGCCCCTTTTTCCCCCCAATAAAGCACTGTATAGAAATTTAAATTTAAAATTACTAAGAACATTTTCTTCTAAGTATAGAACATTGGAATGTTATACATTTACAGTAAAACACCTTCAAATGCATTATTAAATATTAAAATTGATTAAAAATTATTTTTCAACTTTTATGGTATTTGGATGGAAAGGGCTCAAAAGTATATAAAGTTTATATATGCATACACATGAGTATATATATATATATATATATATATATATATATATATATATATATATATATATAGTCCATAGAAAGACGAGTTTGCAGAGGTAATCTTTCAGTTAAAACATCCAAATTTATTATAGTATTAAAAAGAGAATACAAATCCAACATGAAAATGGTACCATATATAAGAAAAGTAGCAGTGTAACAGGGTACATAATTATTAGTATCCTGCAATTGACGTAGGGCCTCTTTTAAATTTGCCCCTTCATACGTCAACCTTTTTATGGGTTGGTGGAAGCTGTCCCACATTTTTGGAGATGGAAATACAGTTGCAAGAAAAAGTATGTGAACCCTTTGGAATGTTATGGATTTCTGCACAAATTGGTCATAAAATGTGATCTGATCATCATCTAAGTCACAAAAATAGACAATCACAGTCTGCTTAAACTAAAAACACCATGTAAAAATTCACAGTGCAGGTGGAAAAAGTATGTGAACCCCTAGACTAATGACATCTCCAAGAGCTAATTGGAGTGAGATGTCAGCCAACTGGAGTCCAATCAATGAGATGAGATTGGAGGTGTTGGTTACAGCTGCCCTGCCCTATAAAAAACACACACCAGTTCTGGGTTTGCTTTTCACAAGAAGCATTGCCTGATGTGAATGATGCCTTGCACAAAAGAGCTCTCAGAAGACCTACGATTAAGAATTGTTGACTTGCATAAAGCTGGAAAGGGTTATAAAAGTATCTCCAAAAGCCTTGCTGTTCATCAGTCCACGGTAAGACAAATTGTCTATAAATGGAGAAAGCTCAGCACTGCTGCTACTCTCCCTAGAAGTGTCCGTCCTGTAAAGATGACTGCAAGAGCACAGCGCAGACTGCTCAATGAGGTGAAGATGAATCCTAGAGTGTCAGCTAAAGACTTACAAAAGTCACTGGCAAATGCTAAAATCCCTGTTAGCGAATCTACAATACGTAAAACTCTAAACAAGAATGGATGTCATGGGACGATACCACAGAGGAAGCCACTGCTGCCAAATAAAACATTGCTGCACGTTTACAGTTTGCACAAGAGCACCTGGATGTTCCACAGCAGTACTGGCAAAATATTCTGTGGAGAGATGAAGCCAAAGTTGAGTTGTTTGGAAGAAACAGAGTTATAGATAGCGAACGGAGCGCTTAAAGCTTAATAGGAAGCAAATGGCAGAAAGCTAGATTGGTATTGAAAATATGACCGCAGTCTGAGGTTTAATACATCCAATACAATTAAAAATAAGGTTAAAAATGTTGCATTAAAAAGGTTACATTAAAAAGTAGCATGGATCCATGATACATACATATAAAAACCCAACAAAACAAATAAATGACGTCTCGCTATAATGGTGTACAGATCTGACCAAACAGTCTAGCAAATGGACAGATTTAAAGAGGGTAAACAGTAGACAATAAGTATGATATAAAATGAAATATAGATATAGAACTGTAAAATTGTAAATATAAATATAAAACTGTAAAATTCCAAAATAGTGATCCAAAAAAATGATAATCAAATTAGTCTCAAATAAATTTGCCGAAACCGGAAGTAAAAATTATCACGAACGGCAGCAAATTATAAGAATAGAATATGAAGCACCAAACCAATCAAAATATGCACAAAAGTTTTTAGGTACAATATTGACTAGGAATAATGATTATAACAGATCACACAAATGGGAATAAATCACTAGGGTTAAGAAGTACTATATACAAACACAGACCATTACCCATGATTCACTATGAATAACAGGAAGAGGTTTTCCCTAGAATTTTGGCGCCAAATTGATAACCAATCACAATATCTGGCACCCTATATAAGCTTCCAGTCTATCAACATACAGTATAGTCTTGAGAAAGGCCTTGATATAGGCCGAAACGCATAGACACAGACATACTGGTAAGCTTATTTCCTATTTTCAGCTAAGTGTAAAAACTTATTGCACCATTGTTTGTTTGTTTTCACTTACAGGTCAAAGATCTTTTAATAGGGTAAAACCGTTATCCAGCCACTGACACAAGTTTGTTTTTCACAGTTTGTTTTTCACATTTTTTCTACTGACTCCATCTTTAACTATCATTTGGATACACATTTTTATTGTATACCCTTTCAAATACTGATTTTCATCACGACTTTTTGCCACAGACATTTTGCCACAATTGTTTGCCACACAATTGTTTGCCACATTATTATCTTGAACACACCTTTGTGAATTTTGGACACCTACTAACACATGGATTTACCTTTAATTTGAGGATTCGCCTTTTTTTGTGGACCCTTTTTTTTGTGGACACTTTTTTGCATCTTATTTTGGATTAATTGGGACTTATTTGAGACTAATTTGATTAGCATTTTTTTGGATCACTATTTTGGAATTTTACAGTTTTATATTTATATTTACAATTTTACAGTTTTATATCTATATTTCATTTTATATCGTACTTATTGTCTACTGTTTACCCTCTTTAAATCTGTCCATTTGCTAGACTGTTTGGTCAGATCTGTACACCATTATAGCGAGACGTCATTTATTTGTTTTGTTGGGTTTTTATATGTATGTATCATGGATCCATGCTACTTTTTAATGTAACATTTTTAATGCAACATTTTTAACCTTATTTTTAATTGTATTGGATGTATTAAACCTCAGACTGTGGTCATATTTTAAATACCAATCTAGCTTTCTGCCATTTGCTTCCTATTAAGCTTTAAGCGCTCCCTTCGCTATCTATAACTCTGTTTCTCACAGTCCGCTAGGGGACTATCTAGGAGGAGAGCATTAGGACCCTATAGCGCTCAGCATACCACATCCTATTCTTTGTTTGGAAGAAACACACAACACTATGTGTGGCGAAAAAGAGGCACAGCACACCAACATCAAAACCTCATCCCAACCGTGAAGTATGGTGGTGGGGGCATCATGGTTTGGGGCTGCTTTGCTGCGTCAGGGCCTGGACGGATTGCTATCATCCAAGGAAAAATGAATTCCCAAGTTTATCAAGACATTTTTCAGGAGAACTTAAGGCCATCTGTCTACCAGCTGAAGCTCAACAGAAGATGGGTGTTGCAACAGGACAATGACTTAAAGCATAGAAGTAAATCAACAACAGAATGGCTTAAACAGAAGAAAATATGCCTTCTGAAGTGGCCCAGTCAGAGTCCTGACCTCAACCCGATTGAGATGCTGTGGCATGACCTCAAGAAAGCGATTCACACCAGACATCCAAAGAATATTGCTGAACTGAAACAGTTCTGTAAAGAGGAATGGTCATGAATTACTCCTGACCATTGTGCACGTCGGATCTGCAACTACAGGAAACGTTTGGTTGAAGTTATCGCTGCCAAAGGAGGTTTAACCAGTTATTAAATCCAAGGGTTCACATACTTTTTCCACCTGCACAGTGAATGTTTACATGGTGTGTTCAATAAAAACATGGCAACATTTCATTCTTTGTGTGTTATTAGTTTAAGCAGACTGTGATTGTCTATTGTTGTGACTTAGATGATGATCAGATCACATTTTATGACCAATTTGTGCAGAAATCCATATCATTCCAAAGGGTTCACATACTTTTTCTTGCAACTGTAGATACAGGGAATGTATTGTTTTCTATAGACGATATATTGATGATCTGCTGTTAATTTGGCAGGGATCAGAGGTGGATTTGGAGAGTTTTATGTGTCAACTCAATGACAATGAGATTGGTTTAGAATTTACCCATGAACATCATGTTAAGAGCATTTGCTTTCTGGATTTATTATTGACAGGAAATAGCAATGGCTATATTACGAGTGATACATATCGCAAGCCAATTACAAGGAACACATTGTTACATGCTAGAAGCTGTCACCCTGTGCATGTTCCCTTTTGTCAGATATGTGGAATCTGGAGGTTAAGTTCCTAAAAAAAGAGAGGATAATTGCAGTGGTTGAATCCAACTGTAGACAACAAGGTATGTATATATTAAGTCTCTATGTAATTGACCTCTAAGCAAGAGTAAAGGTGTTGTGGTGTTGAAGGAAATTGCTTTAAGGAGCGGCAGCAAATGACACACTTGGTCATTTATCTAGCAACAATCCTAACATTAGTGTATGGTTACTTATGTGTATAAAGTTTCACTATAGTCATTTAGGAGGCAACAGGAATGACAGGGATATTTATGCACAGAACCAAAATGGAGTTTGTATACAATGAGAGGATAAAGTTTAGATAATATTTGCATGACAGTTAAGTTTAACAATAGCGGTTAAGTTCATCAATTTGAATCTTAGTGGTAACGGATAATTTGTTAGACAATTTTGAATAGTCAAGGTAAAAAGGTCTTACTTATGAGTCCGGGAGGAAGGCAGCAGGAGAGCTTGTTAGAGCTGTGAGCACCGCGGGCGGATTGAGATCTCGGCGTGTGACGTCACCGCAAGTGAAGAGTACAGCTGACAGGCTGCTTGCAAACGGAGACAGCAGAGGAATATCCACACGATCAGCGTGAGAAACAAGGAGTCTTGATAGAACGGTTTGAAACTGGTGAGTTTAGTAGAATTCCTTTGGAGCAACTTCAGGCATACAGAGGATAAAAAGTTGGTTACTCCTGTAGAGGAATTGTAGAGCTGAAAAATCTTTGTGTTAGCACAAAATTAACAAGCACTGAATGATCAGTGAAAGGCTTTTTTATACAGGTGTATGAAAGTAACACATCCACAATTAAAGGAACAGTAGCTGAGATGCAAAAAAGGGTGAATATGACAGAACTCCCCCCTCAAGGAGCCACTCCGTGGATCAGGGTTTAGGCTTGTCAGGATGAGAGCGATGGAAAGAGGAGACGAGCCTGCGTGCAGAAACATTGGAAGCCGGCTCCCAAGAATCATCATCAGCCGTATATCCCTTCCAATAAATGAGATACTGTAAGGTACCCTTGAATATCCTGGAGTCCTTGATAGAACTAACCTCGTAATCCCGTTCGACATCCCGGCCAAGGAGGGAGTCTGGAGAAGTGACTGTTGGTTGACGAAGCGGATGGTAGGGTTTGAGGAGTGACACATGAAATGTAGGATGTATCTTGAAACTATCAGGTAATGACAGTGTGACAGCATTACGGTTCACTATGGCCTTTATAGCGTATGGACCTATGTACAGTGGAGAGAGCTTACGAGAGGGATAGGGGAGTCTGAGATTCTTGCTGGAAAGCCAAACTTTATCCCCAATGGAATATACAGGAGACGGTTTTCGCTTTAAATCATAGTAAGATTTGTGGTATTCCTTGGTTTTCATGATGTTTTCTGTTACAGAGGAAAATGTATCAGATATGGTATTAACAAACTCATTAACTAGAGGACAGGGGCTGTCACATGCAAGATCTTGATGAAAACTGGGGTGGAAACCATAGTTAATATAGAAAGGCGAGAACTTGGTTGAGGTATGAGTTGTATTGTTATATGCGAATTCTGCCAATGGAAGTAGATGTGACCAGTTATCCTGTTTCTCATTGATGAAACAACGTAGATATTGTTCCAACCACTGGTTGGTCCTTTCTGTCTGTCCGTTGGATTGGGGATGGAAGGACGTACTTAATCGTTTTTGTATTTTTAGGGTATCACAGAGGTGTTTCCAGAATTTACTGGTAAATTGGGACCCACGGTCAGATGTAATGCTGAGGGGTAGACCATGAAGTTTGAAAACATGTTGTATGAGGAGTTGAACGGTTTCAAAGGCAGAGGGTAGTTTAGTGGTGGGCACGAAGTGTGCCATTTTACTGAATAAATCAACCACAACAATAATCTTATTGTGATTGGATGATTTAGGAAGTTCCACAATATAATCGATGGCTATATCCGTCCAAGGTCTTGTTGGTGTGGGTAGAGTTAGCATTGATCCATAAGGTTTTTGGTTCATGGTTTTGGATACTGTACAAGTATTACAGGATTTGATATATCCCTTAATATCTGAAATCATGGATGGCCACCAGTAGGTTCTCGAAAGCAAGTCGATTGTCTTGTTTATGCCTGGATGCCCAGCTAATGGTGTATCGTGGTTGGACTTGAGTATCTCTGATCTTAGTCCTTTGGGAACATATAGTAACTTATCATGATATAATAACCCATCTAGACCTAATTGTAGTAGAGTTGCAGGTATATCATCATCATCATCTTGGTGTCTTTTGAATAACTCTAAGGTAGTTTCGGTGAGACCAATTATATGGTCTAGAGGTATTATAGTTTGTTGGTTAGGTAGTTGAGTAGGCTTTTCGTGAATACGAGAGAGAGCATCAGCCTTTTGGTTTTTATTACAAGGTTTGTAAGTAATCAAATAATTGAATCTACTGAAGTAGAGATTCCAGCGTACTTGTCTTGCAGTGAGAGTTCTATTGGTTTTCAGGAATTGAAGGTTCCTGTGATCGGTGTATATCAAAATGGGGATACTGGTACCCTCCAATAAATGTCTCCAGTGCTCAAGGGATGATTTAACAGCGAGGAGTTCCTTTTCACCTATAGCATAGTTAAGTTAAGTTATGGTGTTGGAATTAAAAATACACTTCTCAGGCTTAGCATAGAGATGATGTTCTCTCAATCTTGACAAGACTGTTCTGACATGTTTAACATGATCTGTTATATTCTGAGAGTAAATTAAAATGTCGTCTAAATAGATGACAACGAATATGTCTAAGATATCCTTGAAGATATCATTTATTAGGTATTGAAACGTTGCCGGCGCATTACAAAGTCCGAATGGCATCACGACATACTCGTAAAGGCCATAACGAGTACGAAATGCCGTGAGCCATTCGTCCCCTTCTCTAACTCTGATGAGGTTATAAGCACCTCTTAGGTCTAATTTGGTAAAACATGTGGCACCCGTAAGGCGTTCGATAAGCTCTGGTATAAGCGGCAGAGGATATCGATTTTTAATTGTGCGCTTATTTAGTTCTCTGTAATCCACTATGGGTCTTATAGTATTGTCCTTATTCTTTACAAAGAACATCCCAGCTCCTGCGGGTGAACTGGAAGGTCGTATAAACCCTTTCCTTAAATTGTCTTCGAGGTAGTTTTTTAAGTATTCTAGTTCAATTTTAAAGAGGGGAAAAATATGACCACATGGAATTTCTGCTCCTGGTATTAGGTCTATAGAGCAGTCATATTTCCTATGCGGGGGAAGGTTCTCTGATTCTTTTTTACAGAAGACATCCCTGAAATCAGAGTATTCAGGTGGAATATCTGTTGTAGGTGTCATAAGAATATGGTGACTAGTGTGACAAGTGGTGTTACAATAGTCAGAGATGAAGTTAACAGTTGATGTTGCCCAAGTGATAACTGGGTCATGTAATTTTAGCCATGTGTAACCTAAAACCAGAGGGTAGAGGGGTGAGGTGATAACGTCAAAAGTAATGTATTCAGTATGTGAAGAATGTATGGTTACTAGAAGTGGAATTGTCTGAAAAAGAATGGGACCTGAGGAAATTGGGTTACCATCAATCACTCTCACCAACACTGGGTTTTGTTTCTTTATAAGTGGAATTTTATTTACAGTGGTAAATGTAACATCAACATAATTGGCACTTGCTCCCGAATCAATAATCGCCTGGCATGGTAGACGATGACTCTCCCACTGTAGAGTAAGAGATAACAAGCAATGAGATGAGTACTTGTCTTGCAAGCTATAACAAAAGTCATTAGGATGTTTCTTACCCCTTTTTTGTCAGCTTAGTATAGGACAGTCCTTAACTGTATGTTGAGCAGCCCCACAGTACATACATAAGTTGTTGTTTTTCCGGCGGAGCTTCTCTTGTGGGTTGAGCGGACCTCGTATGAATCCGATATCCATTGCTTCAGCTGTAGTGTGTGATATTGGTCTAGATAGTGATGGTGTAGTACCTGATGTACTGGTTCTTTTAGGGGTGTAATCAGGTATACCACGCTCATGTCTGCGTTCACGTAAACGCTGATCAAGGTTGATACTTAGATTAATTAACTCATCTAATGACTGAGGTAATTCCACTCTAGCTAACTCATCTTTGAGCGTGTCAGATAAGCCTAATCTGAACTGGTTTCTCAAAGAAAGTTCGTTCCATCCACTATCCTTGGACCACCTCTTGAACTCAGTGATATAATCCTCCACTGGTTTTTTCATCTGTCTTAATGACCTCATGGCGTTTTCTGCAGTTAACTGCAAATGGGGGTCATCATATAACTGAGACATGCTTTGAAAAAATAAGTCCAAGGATAGTAGAATGGGATCATTATTCTCAAAGAAGCTGTTAGCCCAAATACGGGGTTCACCCCTAAGATAAGATATTGTAGTGAGTACCTTAACCTGGTCAGAGGGATAAGTATGAGGCTTAAGCCTAAATAACAAATAGCAGGAATTTCTGAATTCCCTGAATACCTTTCTGTCCCCAGAAAATAAGTCAGGGTGGGACACATTAGGTTCAATTATTGGAATATTTTTCTGTTTGTCTGCAATCTCTTTTATGTATGTCTTAAGTGTAGTATTTTCCTGCTGTAAGGTATTGAGAGCTTGTGTAATGACTTCAACCTTATCAGTTAAGCTTTGTACATGTGTAACAATGTCTACTGGATTCATTTTAAAGAGGCTTGTTAATATTGTCTATTTTCAGATATGTGGAATCTGGAGGTTAAGTTCCTAAAAGAAGAGAGGATAATTGCAGTGGTTGAATCCAACTGTAGACAACAAGGTATGTATATATTAAGTCTCTATGTAATTGACCTCTAAGCAAGAGTAAAGGTGTTGTGGTGTTGAAGGAATATTGCTTTAAGGAGCGGCAGCAAATGACACACTTGGTCATTTATCTAGCAACAATCCTAACATTAGTGTATGGTTACTTATGTGTATAAAGTTTCACTATAGTCATTTAGGAGGCAACAGGAATGACAGGGATATTTATGCACAGAACCAAAATGGAGTTTGTATACAATGAGAGGATAAAGTTTAGATAATATTTGCATGACAGTTAAGTTTAACAATAGCGGTTAAGTTCATCAATTTGAATCTTAGTGGTAACGGATAATTTGTGAGACAATTTTGAATAGTCAAGGTAAAAAGGTCTTACTTATGAGTCCGGGAGGAAGGCAGCAGGAGAGCTTGTTAGAGCTGTGAGCACCGCGGGCGGATTGAGATCTCGGCGTGTGACGTCACCGCAAGTGAAGAGTACAGCTGACAGGCTGCTTGCAAACGGAGACAGCAGAGGAATATCCACACGATCAGCGTGAGAAACAAGGAGTCTTGATAGAACGGTTTGAAACTGGTGAGTTTAGTAGAATTCCTTTGGAGCAACTTCAGGAATACAGAGGATAAAAAGTTGGTTACTCCTGTAGAGGAATTGTAGAGCTGGAAAATCTTTGTGTTAGCACAAAATTAACAAGCACTGAATGATCAGTGAAAGGCTTTTTTATACAGGTGTATGAAAGTAACACACCCACAATTAAAGGAACAGTAGCTGAGATGCAAAAAAGGGTGAATATGACAGAACTCCCCCCTCAAGGAGCCACTCCGTGGATCAGGGTTTAGGCTTGTCAGGATGAGAGCGATGGAAAGAGGAAACGAGCCTGCGTGCAGAAACATTGGAAGCCGGCTCCCAAGAATCATCATCAGCCGTATATCCCTTCCAATGAATGAGATACTGTAAGGTACCCTTGAATATCCTGGAGTCCTTGATAGAACTAACCTTGTAATCCCGTTCGACATCCCGGCCAAGGAGGGAGTCTGGAGAAGTGACTGTTGGTTGACGAAGCGGATGGTAGGGTTTGAGGAGTGACACATGAAATGTAGGATGTATCTTGAAACTATCAGGTAATGACAGTGTGACAGCATTACGGTTCACTATGGCCTTTATAGCGTATGGACCTATGTACAGTGGAGAGAGCTTACGAGAGGGATAGGGGAGTCTGAGATTCTTGCTGGAAAGCCAAACTTTATCCCCAATGGAATATACAGGAGACGGTTTTCGCTTTAAATCATAGTAAGATTTGTGGTATTCCTTGGTTTTCATGATGTTTTCTGTTACAGAGGAAAATGTATCAGATATGGTATTAACAAACTCATTAACTAGAGGACAGGGGCTGTCACATGCAAGATCTTGATGAAAACTGGGGTGGAAACCATAGTTAATATAGAAAGGCGAGGACTTGGTTGAGGTATGAGTTGTATTGTTATATGCGAATTCTGCCAATGGAAGTAGATGTGACCAGTTATCCTGTTTCTCATTGATGAAACAACGTAGATATTGTTCCAACCACTGGTTGGTCCTTTCTGTCTGTCCGTTGGATTGGGGATGGAAGAACGTACTTAATCGTTTTTGTATTTTTAGGGTATCACAGAGGTGTTTCCAGAATTTACTGGTAAATTGGGACCCACGGTCAGATGTAATGCTGAGGGGTAGACCATGAAGTTTGAAAACATGTTGTATGAGGAGTTGAACGGTTTCAAAGGCAGAGGGTAGTTTAGTGGTGGGCACGAAGTGTGCCATTTTACTGAATAAATCAACCACAACAATAATCTTATTGTGATTGGATGATTTAGGAAGTTCCACAATATAATCGATGGCTATATCCGTCCAAGGTCTTGTTGGTGTGGGTAGAGTTAGCATTGATCCATAAGGTTTTTGGTTCATGGTTTTGGATACTGTACAAGTATTACAGGATTTGATATATCCCTTAATATCTGAAATCATGGATGGCCACCAGTAGGTTCTCGAAAGCAAGTCGATTGTCTTGTTTATGCCTGGATGCCCAGCTAATGGTGTATCGTGGTTGGACTTGAGTATCTCTGATCTTAGTCCTTTGGGAACATATAGTAACTTATCATGATATAATAACCCATCTAGACCTAATTGTAGTAGAGTTGCAGGTATATCATCATCATCATCTTGGTGTCTTTTGAATAACTCTAAGGTAGTTTCGGTGAGACCAATTATATGGTCTAGAGGTATTATAGTTTGTTGGTTAGGTAGTTGAGTAGGCTTTTCGTGAATACGAGAGAGAGCATCAGCCTTTTGGTTTTTATTACAAGGTCTGTAAGTAATCAAATAATTGAATCTACTGAAGTAGAGATTCCAGCGTACTTGTCTTGCAGTGAGAGTTCTATTGGTTTTCAGGAATTGAAGGTTCCTGTGATCGGTGTATATCAAAATGGGGATACTGGTACCCTCCAATAAATGTCTCCAGTGCTCAAGGGATGATTTAACAGCGAGGAGTTCCTTTTCACCTATAGCATAGTTAAGTTCCGATTCACTGAGAACACGGGAATAAAATGCTACTGGGTGGAGAGGATGTTTCAACGACCTTCTTTGTGATAGAACAGCTCCAATAGCATGGTCGGAAGCGTCTACTTCCATTACATATTGCAAAGATGGGTCGGGGTAGGATAGAATGGGTGCAGTAGTGAATTTTTGTTTGAGAGTATCGAATACTGTCTGTGCTTCTGTAGACCAATGGAATTTAACGGTGCTTTTTGTGAGATTAGTCAGGGGTTTAGCTAAATGAGCGAAATTTTTTATAAATTTACGATAAAAATTCGCAAACCCCATGAATCTTTGTATGTGTTTCTTTGTGGTGGGTGTCGGCCACTCTAAAATTGTGCGTATTTTTGTGTCCTCCATGTTAATACCTTGTGGTGTGATAATATAACCCAGGAAAGTGATGGTGTTGGAATTAAAAATACACTTCTCAGGCTTAGCATAGAGATGATGTTCTCTCAATCTTGACAAGACTGTTCTGACATGTTTAACATGATCTGTTATATTCTGAGAGTAAATTAAAATGTCGTCTAAATAGATGACAACGAATATGTCTAAGATATCCTTGAAGATATCATTTATTAGGTATTGAAACGTTGCCGGCGCATTACAAAGTCCGAATGGCATCACGACATACTCGTAAAGGCCATAACGAGTACGAAATGCCGTGAGCCATTCGTCCCCTTCTCTAACTCTGATGAGGTTATAAGCACCTCTTAGGTCTAATTTGGTAAAACATGTGGCACCCGTAAGGCGTTCGATAAGCTCTGGTATAAGCGGCAGAGGATATCGATTTTTAATTGTGCGCTTATTTAGTTCTCTGTAATCCACTATGGGTCTTATAGTATTGTCCTTATTCTTTACAAAGAACATCCCAGCTCCTGCGGGTGAACTGGAAGGTCGTATAAACCCTTTCCTTAAATTGTCTTCGAGGTAGTTTTTTAAGTATTCTAGTTCAATTTTAAAGAGGGGAAAAATATGACCACATGGAATTTCTGCTCCTGGTATTAGGTCTATAGGGCAGTCATATTTCCTATGCGGGGGAAGGTTCTCTGATTCTTTTTTACAGAAGACATCCCTGAAATCAGAGTATTCAGGTGGAATATCTGTTGTAGGTGTCATAAGAATATGGTGACTAGTGTGACAAGTGGTGTTACAATAGTCAGAGATGAAGTTAACAGTTGATGTTGCCCAGGTGATAACTGGGTCATGTAATTTTAGCCATGTGTAACCTAAAACCAGAGGGTAGAGGGGTGAGGTGATAACGTCAAAAGTAATGTATTCAGTATGTGAAGAATGTATGGTTACTAGAAGTGGAATTGTCTGAAAAAGAATGGGACCTGAGGAAATTGGGTTACCATCAATCACTCTCACCAACACTGGGTTTTGTTTCTTTATAAGTGGAATTTTATTTACAGTGGTAAATGTAACATCAACATAATTGGCACTTGCTCCCGAATCAATAATCGCCTGGCATGGTAGACGATGACTCTCCCACTGTAGAGTAAGAGATAACAAGCAATGAGATGAGTACTTGTCTTGCAAGCTATAACAAAAGTCATTAGGATGTTTCTTACCCCTTTTTTGTCGGCTTAGTATAGGACAGTCCTTAACTGTATGTTGAGCAGCCCCACAGTACATACATAAGTTGTTGTTTTTCCGGCGGAGCTTCTCTTGTGGGTTGAGCGGACCTCGTATGAATCCGATATCCATTGCTTCAGCTGTAGTGTGTGATATTGGTCTAGATAGTGATGGTGTAGTACCTGATGTACTGGTTCTTTTAGGGGTGTAATCAGGTATACCACGCTCATGTCTGCGTTCACGTAAACGCTGATCAAGGTTGATACTTAGATTAATTAACTCATCTAATGACTGAGGTAATTCCACTCTAGCTAACTCATCTTTGAGCGTGTCAGATAAGCCTAATCTGAACTGGTTTCTCAAAGAAAGTTCGTTCCATCTACTATCCTTGGACCACCTCTTGAACTCAGTGATATAATCCTCCACTGGTTTTTTCATCTGTCTTAATGACCTCATGGCGTTTTCTGCAGTTAACTGCAAATGGGGGTCATCATATAACTGAGACATGCTTTGAAAAAATAAGTCCAAGGATAGTAGAATGGCATCATTATTCTCAAAGAAGCTGTTAGCCCAAATACGGGGTTCACCCCTAAGATAAGATATTGTAGTGAGTACCTTAACCTGGTCAGAGGGATAAGTATGAGGCTTAAGCCTAAATAACAAATAGCAGGAATTTCTGAATTCCCTGAATACCTTTCTGTCCCCAGAAAATAAGTCAGGGTGGGACACATTAGGTTCAATTATTGGAATATTTTTCTGTTTGTCTGCAATCTCTTTTATGTATGTCTTAAGTGTAGTATTTTCCTGCTGTAAGGTATTGAGAGCTTGTGTAATGATTTGTACATGTGTAACAATGTCTGCTGGATTCATTTTAAAGAGGCTTGTTAATATTGTCTATTTTCAGATATGTGGAATCTGGAGGTTAAGTTCCTAAAAGAAGAGAGGATAATTGCAGTGGTTGAATCCAACTGTAGACAACAAGGTATGTATATATTAAGTCTCTATGTAATTGACCTCTAAGCAAGAGTAATGGTGTTGTGGTGTTGAAGGAATATTGCTTTAAGGAGCGGCAGCAAATGACACACTTGGTCATTTATCTAGCAACAATCCTAACATTAGTGTATGGTTACTTATGTGTATAAAGTTTCACTATAGTCATTTAGGAGGCAACAGGAATGACAGGGATATTTATGCACAGAACCAAAATGGAGTTTGTATACAATGAGAGGATAAAGTTTAGATAATATTTGCATGACAGTTAAGTTTAACAATAGCGGTTAAGTTCATCAATTTGAATCTTAGTGGTAACGGATAATTTGTGAGACAATTTTGAATAGTCAAGGTAAAAAGGTCTTACTTATGAGTCCGGGAGGAAGGCAGCAGGAGAGCTTGTTAGAGCTGTGAGCACCGCGGGCGGATTGAGATCTCGGCGTGTGACGTCACCGCAAGTGAAGAGTACAGCTGACAGGCTGCTTGCAAACGGAGACAGCAGAGGAATATCCACACGATCAGCGTGAGAAACAAGGAGTCTTGATAGAACGGTTTGAAACTGGTGAGTTTAGTAGAATTCCTTTGGAGCAACTTCAGGCATACAGAGGATAAAAAGTTGGTTACTCCTGTAGAGGAATTGTAGAGCTGGAAAATCTTTGTGTTAGCACAAAATTAACAAGCACTGAATGATCAGTGAAAGGCTTTTTTATACAGGTGTATGAAAGTAACACACCCACAATTAAAGGAACAGTAGCTGAGATGCAAAAAAGGGTGAATATGACACCTTTACAGTGGCAAACGGCCAATTCATCAGAATTAAAAGAAATTGCTCAGAGGGTGCAGCTTTTAGCAAACAGACGGCTAGATTACGAGTTTTGTGTTAGCCTTAAAAAGCAGCGTTGAGAGGTCCCAACGCTGCTTTTTAACGCCTGCTGGTATTACGAGTCTGGCAGGTACAGGTGTACCTCTCACTTTTTTTTCCGCGACTCGAGCATACCGCAAATCCACTTATGTAAATTGTGTATCCTATCTTTTTAATGGGATTTTCCTAACGCCGGTATTACGAGTCTTGGAAAAAGTGAGCGGTACAGCCTCTCCTGTCAAGACTCCTACCGCATTTAAAAGTCAGTAGTTAAGAGTTTTATGGGCTAACGCCATAACATAAGACTCTTAACTAAAGTGCTAAAAAGTACACTAACACCCATAAACTACCTATTAACCCCTAAACCGAGCCCCCCCCCACATCGCAAACACTTAAATACATTTTTAATCTGCCGACCAGACATCGACGCCACTTCAATAAATATATTAACCCCTAAACCGCCCCACTCCCGCCTCCCTAACATCACCGACACCTACCTACATTTATTAACCCCTAATCTGCCGCCACCAACGTCGCTGCAACTATATTAAATGTATTAACCCCTAAACCTAAGTCTAACCCTAACACCCCCCTAACTTAAATATAATTTAAAATAATCTAAATAAAATTACTACAATTAACTAAATTATTCCTATTTAAAACTAAATACTTACCTATAAAATAAACCCTAAGCTAGCTACAATATAACTAATAGTTACATTGTATCTAGCTTAGGGTTTATATTTATTTTACAGGCAACTTTGCATTTATTTTAACTTGGTAGAATAGTTATTAAATAGTTGTTAACTATTTAATAGCTACCTAGCTAAAATAAGTACAAATATACCTGTAAAATAAAACCTAACCTATGTTACAATTACACCTAATACTATGCTATCATTAAATAAATTAACTAAATTAACTACAATTAATTACAATTAAATAAACTTAAGTACCAAAACCCCCCCCACTAATTTACAGAAAATAATAAAATAATTAAAAAAAATTAAACCAATTACACCTAATCTAATCCCCCTAATAAAATAAAAAAGCCCCCCAAAATAAAAAAATCCCTACCCTATACTAAATTACAAATAGCCCTTAAAAGGGCTTTTTGTGGGGCATTACCCCAAAGTAATCAGCTCTTTTACCTGTAAACAAAAATACAATAACCCCCCCACATAAAAACCCACCACCCACACACCCAACCCTACTCTAAAACCCACCCAATCCCCCCTTAATAAAACCTAACACTAACCCCTTGAAGATAACCCTACCTTGAGACGTCTTCACCCAACCGGGCAGAAGTGGTCCTCCAGATGGTCCAAAGTCTTCATCCTATCCGGGCAGAAGAGGTACTCCAGACGGCCAGAAGTCTTCATCCAGGCGGCATCTTCTATCTTCATCCATCTGGAGCGGAGCGGGTCCATCTTCAAGACATCCGACGCAGAGCATCCTCTTCTTTCCGACGACTAACACTAAATGACGGTACCTTTAAGTGACGTCATCCAAGATGGCGTCCCTTCAATTCCGATTTGCTGATAGAATTCTATCAGCCAATCGGAATTAAGGTAGAAGAAATCCTATTGGCTGATCCAATCCTATTGGCTGATCCAAGATGGCGTCCCTTCAATTAGCCAATAGGATTGAGCTTGCATTCTATTGGCTGTTCCAATCAGCCAATAGAATGCAAGCTCAATCCTATTGGCTGATTGGATCAGCCAATAGGATTTCTTCTACCTTAATTTCGATTGGCTGATAGAATTCTATCACCCAATCGAATTGAAGGGACGCCATCTTGGATGACGTCACTTAAAGGTACCGTAATTTAGTGTTAGTCGTCGGAAAGAAGAGGATCCGCCACGTCAGATGTCTTGAAGATGGACCCGCTCCACTCCGGATGGATGAAGATAGAAGATGCCGCCTGGATGAAGACTTCTAGCCATCTGGAGGACCTCTGCTGCCCGGATAGGATGAAGACTTCGGACCGTCTGGAGGACCACTTCTGCCCGGCTGGGTGAAGACTTCTCAAGGTAGGGTGATCTTCAGGGGGTTAGTGTTAGGTTTTATTATGGGGGGATTGGGTGGGTTTTAGAGTAGGGTTGGGTGTGTGGGTAGTGGGTTTTAATGTTGGGGGGGGTATTGTATTTTTTTTTTACAGGTAAAAGAGCTGATTACTTTGGGGCAATGCCCCGCAAAAAGCCCTTTTAAGGGCTATTTGTAATTTAGTATAGGGTAGGGAATTTTATTATTTTGGGGGGCTTTTTTATTTTATTAGGGGGATTAGATTAGGTGTAATTAGTTTAAAATTCTTGTAATTATTTTATTATTTTCTGTAATTTAGTGGGGGGGTTTCGTACTCATTTATATTTTTATATGTCATATATGTGCATAGTGGGAGTGAACGCCATATGAAAAAATTGGCACTTTATGTAATACATAGCAGCAGGAATGGCATTACATGTTAATACTTGGAATTAAGTTGTTACATTTGCCTTTAATTACTGCAGTTTCTTTAATGGGCAGTTCTTATATAGTTACTCTTTAGGATGGTGACGTCCACCTTAAGGATTTTTTAATAGTGGTCACCTGAGCACAGACAGGTGAAATAAAAAGAAGTGTTTCTGGAACTCCAATCATGCCCTGACGAACCTCCTGACACTCAAGAGATTTGTGGGGGTGAAACGTTCAAGACATTGGCACTTAGTGTGTAACTCCATTTGCATCGTAAGGCTTATGGACTTTTTGTTGTGACCATAATTTGGGAGAGGAGAACCCTTTACTTACTATATGTGAACTTTCAAGTTACTCACATTGCCGGTGGGGGAAGATTTCTGGACATCCACGGAATACCCTGAATGGGTTGGATCGGGCATACCCTACTGGGCATCCAAACACAGAACTGTGGCCTAGATTTGGAGTTTTGTCGGTAACGACCAGCGTAGCTAACGCCGGCTTTTTTCTGGCCGCACCATAAAAATAACTCTGGTATTGAGAGTCCACATAAAGGCTGCGTTAGGCTCCAAAAAAGGAGCGTAGAGCATTTTTAACGCAGCTTCAACTCTCGATACCAGAGTTGCTTACGCAAGCGGCCAGCCTCAAAAACGTGCTCGTGCACGATTCCCCCATAGAAAACAATAGGGCTGTTTGAGCTGAAAAAAAAACTAACACCTGCAAAAAAGCCGCGTTCAGCTCCTAACGCAGCCCCATTGTTTGCTATGCGGAAACACTTCCTATGTCTGCACCTAACACCCTAACATGTACCCCGAGTCTAAACACCCCTAACCTTACACTTATTAACCCTTAATCTGCCGCCCCCGCTATCGCTGACCCCTGCATATTATTATTAACCCCTAATCTGCCGCTCCGTAAACCGCCGCTACTTACATTATCCCTATGTGCCCCTAATCTGCTGCCCTAACATCGCCGACCCCTATATTATATTTATTAACCCCTCATCTGCCCCCCACAACGTCGCCTCCTCCTGCCTACACTTATTAACCCCTAATCTGCCGACCGGACCTGAGCGCTACTATAATAAAGTTATTAACCCCTAATCCGCCTCACTAACCCTATAATAAATAGTATTAACCCCTAATCTGCCCTCCCTAACATCGCCGACACCTAACTTCAAACATTAACCCCTAATCTGCTGACCGGAGCTCACCGCTATTCTAATAAATGTATTAACCCCTAAAGCTAAGTCTAACCCTAACACTAACACCCCCCTAAGTTAAATATAATTTAAATCTAACGAAATTAATTAACTCTTATTAAATACATTATTCCTATTTAAAGCTAAATACTTACCTGTAAAATAAATCCTAATATAGCTACAATATAAATTATAATTATATTATAGCTATTTTAGGATTTATATTTATTTTACAGGTAACTTTGTATTTATTTTAACCATGTACAATAGCTATTAAATAGTTAAGAACTATTTAATAGCTAAAATAGTTAAAATAATTACAAAATTACCTGTAAAATAAATCCTAACCTAAGTTACAATTAAACCTAACACTACACTATCAATAAATTAATTAAATAAACTACCTACAATTACCTACAATTAACCTAACACTACACTATCAATAAATTAATTAAATACAATTCCTACAAATAAATACAATTAAATAAACTAGCTAAAGTACAAAAAATAAAAAAGAACTAAGTTACAAAAAATAAAAAATATTTACAAACATAAGAAAAATATTACAACAATTTTAAACTAATTACACCTACTCTAAGCCCCCTAATAAAATAACAAAGCCCCCCAAAATAAAAAAATGCCCTACCCTATTCTAAATTACTAAAGTTCAAAGCTCTTTTACCTTACCAGCCCTGAACAGGGCCCTTTGCGGGGCATGCCCCAAAGAATTCAGCTCTTTTGCCTGTAAATAAAAACATACAATACCCCCCCCAACATTACCACCCACCACCCACATACCCCTAATCTAACCCAAACCCCCCTTAAATAAACCTAACACTAAGCCCCTGAAGATCTTCCTACCTTATCTTCACCATACCAGGTTCACCGATCCGTCCTGAAGAGCTCCTCCGATGTCCTGATCCAAGCCCAAGCGGGGGGCTGAAGAGGTCCATGATCCGGCTGAAGTCTTCATCCAAGCGGGAGCTGAAGAGGTCCATGATCCGGATGAAGTCTTCATCCAAGCGGGAGCTGAAGAGGTCCATGATCCGGATGAAGTCTTCTATCAACGGCATCTTCAATCTTCTTTCTTCGGGAGCCATCATCTTCCATCCGACGCGGAACATCCTCTTCTCTCGATGCCTACTAGCCGAATGACGGTTCCTTTAAGGGACGTCATCCAAGATGGCGTCCCTCGAATTCCGATTGGCTGATAGGATTCTATCAGCCAATCGGAATTAAGGTAGGAATATTCTGATTGGCTGATGGAATCAGCCAATTAGAATCAAGTTCAATCCGATTGGCTGATCCAATCAGCCAATCAGATTGAGCTTGCATTCTATTGGCTGATCGGAACGGAGTAGGTGTAATTAGTTTAAAATTGTTGTAATATTTTTCTTATGTTTGTAAATATTTTTTTATTTTTTGTAACTTAGTTCTTTTTTATTTTTTGTACTTTTGCTAGTTTATTTAATTGTATTTATTTGTAGGAATTGTATTTAATTAATTTATTGATAGTGTAGTGTTAGGTTAATTGTAGGTAATTGTAGGTAGTTTATTTTATTAATTTATTGATAGTGTAGTGTTAGGTTTAATTGTAACTTAGATTAGGATTTATTTTACAGGTAATTTTGTAATTATTTTAACTATTTTAGCTATTAAATAGTTCTTAACTATTTAATAGCTATTGTACCTGGTTAAAATAAATACAAAGTTACCTGTAAAATAAATATAAATCCTAAAATAGCTATAATATAATTATAATTTATATTGTAGCTATATTAGGATTTATTTTACAGGTAAGTATTTATCTTTAAATAGGAATAATTTATTTAATAAGAGTTAATTAATTTCGTTAGATTAAAATTATTTTTAACTTAGGGGGGTGTTAGTGTTAGGGTTAGACTTAGCTTTAGGGGTTAATACATTTATTAGAATAGCGGTGAGCTCCGGTCAGCAGATTAGGGGTTAATAAGTGTAGGCAGGTGGAGGCGACGTTGTGGGGGGCATATTAGGGGTTAATAAATATAATATAGGGGTCGGCGGTGTTAGGGGCAGCAGATTAGGGGTACATAAGGATAACGTAGGTGGTGGCGCTTTGCGGTCGGCAGATTAGGGGTTAATAAGTGTAGGTAGGTGGAGGCGATGTTGTGGGGGGCAGGTTAGGGGTTAATAAATATAATACAGGGGTCGGCGGTGTTAGGGGCAGCAGATTAGGGGTACATAAGTATAACGTAGGTGGCGGTCGGCAGATTAGGGGTTAATAAAATTTAATCGAGTTGCGGCGATGTGGGGGGACCTCGGTTTAGGGGTACATAGGTAGTTTATGGGTGTTAGCGTACTTTAGAGCACAGTAGTTAAGAGCTTTATAAACCGGCGTTAGCCCAGAAAGCTCTTAACTACTGACTTTTTTCCTGCGGCTGGAGTTTTGTCGTTAGATGTCTAACGCTCACTTCAGACACGACTCTAAATACCGGAGTTAGAAAGATCCCATTGAAAAGATAGGATACGCAATTTACGTAAGGGGATCTGCGGTATGGAAAAGTCGCGGCTGAAAAGTGAGCGTTAGACCCTATTTTGAGTGACTCCAAATACCGGAGTTAGCCTAAAACCAGCGTTAGGAGCCTCTAACGCTGGTTTTCACGGCTAACGCCAAACTCCAAATCTAGGCCTGTGTCTTTTGAAAGTTCATGTTCAGTTTACTTTAAGCTTGGCAACTATGCTATACAACAGCTTCATGTTTATCCTGTAATTGACAGGCAGGACGGCCTGCGATACGGAGGCTTTTGGAAGCCAACCAACCAGACAATAGTTGTGTTAGGACAACAGCACACCCACCTCTTACGTCATACCACCACCGACTGGTCTGATACTAGGAGCCGAATGGCGGTACGCCTTAAAATCGGCTTGTGAAACAGAGAGGTATACCTCGGGACTATCCGCATGCTAGCTAGCTTGTTTACTTGGGGACTGCGTGAGTAATATAGTAGCTAAGCGCAGCCTGATGGTTGCAGTCCAGTTTGAAGGACGGTACTGAACCACATTAATAGCATTTCTTTGTATAGGGCCTGCTTACCTGTTATGTTCACACTTTCTTACTTTTGTTATGTATGATTTGTGCTTATCTGTTCAAGGTTAATGAGCAAATTATAGTCGATAACATATTTTCTATAGGAATTTAATAAATATGAGTTTTTATCTCTAAAGATATCTGTGTGCAGTTTTTCCTTTCTTTAAAGTGACAGTATCACATGTCACTTTTTGATCTTGTCTATAGTCTGAGTAAATTATATCTTTTAAAGGATTTGCACCAGCTATATTTTCTTAGTAGTATTATCTCCTCCCTCTTCTATTAATATACATTGAAAAGGTATATACCTCACCTAGAGGGGGTGACAGGGACAAGTTGCTGGGCAAGAGGGAGATGTTTTGGATTTTTACCCTAGGTACCAGGCCTCCCCATGGAATGAATTTAGAATTCGATTTGATAAATTATTGGAAGTAAATACAGACTCTGAGCTGTTTATATTGTTGTATCAATTGGATCAACATTGTACATCATTTTAATATGTTTATACCCCTTACATACACATGTAAATGTATACGCAATATATATATTCTCATATATATGTGGATACTCCTAATATGTTTACCACTATTAGATATCAATATGACAGTGGTACATTTGTCCCTTCACCTATATACACATTGTCTCTATCAACTTTGCATTTTTTGTTTATTCTGGAGACATCTAATATGATTGGTTGGTTTTATACTTACTTTTTAGAGCATGTATATATGGTGTTAACTAACTAATATCTATGCAGGATTCTGTTCATTTTGTTTGCAACATGTTTCCTTTGTAGTGTTTTCTATATAACGGTTTGAGTTTATTTCTAATGTTTGCTCGATCCTTGTTCTCTGTCCATCTTTTGTTTCCTAACAAAGATTCTGCTTGAGTATAGTCAGCTGTAATGGATTACAAAACAACTTATTTAGTTGTTTTAGCAGGGAGGGCTATATGCCTTTAAATTTTCACTGTGTCTATTAGCATCAATCAGCACTGTTTTTAAACCAATGAGAAATCAACAGGGGGTACTTAAAGTCAGGTCACAGGTGTACCCATTAGATATGAATACGGGCCTGTGCCGAAACATGTTAGCATTGTAGTTCCTGTTACACTGCTAATTTTCTTATATATGGTACCTTTTTCATGTTGGATTTTTATATTTTTTTAATACTCTAATAAATTTGGATGTTTTAACTGAAAGATTACCTCTGCAAACTTGTTTTTCTATGGACTGAATCTTTACCAGGACATGCAGAGGCAACTCTTTCATTCTTTGAATATCGCTCTCCTGCCCCCACCTAAGCATTTACAGCACTTTGCAGACTAGACCCGGTGTACTACGGAGATATCGTCTCATACGAGCTACAGCTGACAGTCCCAATCTTGCTTTGGATTGGACAAGCAGGACACGTGTTTTTCCAACATGCACCACTACAGGGAGATGCCAGAGCTCGACCAACTTGCAGTGAGTAGGATATGCTTGCAAACATGCTGAAATTGTAGCTGAAACAGTCAGTGGTAACTGGTAAAATACTGAAGGGGCACCAGGACCGGTGAGTGGATTCAGCCGCATAGCGGTTTTCACTTGTATATGTATATTGTTTAAAGTGCTATAGATCCTTACCGGTAGTGCCTGAAAACTTTCTCTACCTCTGACTGTTGCATTTTGTCTGTTCATTTTATGGACACTATAGTTTGCGGACTTTCCTTCAGCCTGACAGTCTGGCATTTGAGATTGTCTTTTTTCTACAAGGAATGTATTTACTGCATAGCTAGAACTTTACACATAGAGGTCTATGGGCAATAGCTGTTGGGGCATACAGGCTTATAAGCCTTGATTTATTATCATATTGATTCCAGACATAACAACCTTCTTTTTTGTGTGTGTATATATATATACATACACAGTATATATATATATATATATATATATATATATATATATATATATATATATATATATATATATATATATAGGTATCCAAAACACCAGAATTCGCCCACAGAGGAAAACTGCCTGGGTGCAAATTTGTAGAAGATATGCAGCCAAAAGAAAATGCACTCTCAGGACTTTCATAAACAAGTTACTTTTATTTCTGTAACGTTTTCGGAGGTCTTGCCTCCTTCATCAGCATGAATAAAGTGAAAGCAAACAAACTCTTAAATAGTGACATACTCACTCAAAATCATTTCAAACCACTACCTGTGCTGGCGCCAAAATTACCGGTGTTGGACCGCATAGTGCGTTCCAAGCGTGCTATGTAGCGGAAGTGGTGCGCCAAACTACTTCCGGTTATCAAAATTATGTAGCCGTAAAAATCGGTTTAATCAGTGTAAATGCCATAATTATAAAACCATTGTGGCATATTATCTTAAAAACATAAATCAAACTATTAGCGTGCAAACGATTGTGCTATTACATTAAATAGTGATAGTAGGTGTAGCAGCCGCTTGTTGCCATGACAACCTAAACAATGCTAGAATGTAATCCTGTACAGGAACATACTAACAGGAATTGTGTTTCAAGGTATATCAAAGTGTGTTAAAGCAAGCATGCTGTTTGACTACAATATGTGTGTTTCAAGAAGGTGTACATATTGAAAAAATATAAACAGATCTAATTATGAGACACGCCAGCTGGCATTTTGTGCTATATACGTGTTGTTGTGTTTCCTTATATTGTAGATATTAAGTCAGTCTACCCAATATTCGTAAAAGGAGTCTCATATGGAGATGTATACCTCCGATATATAGCCTTCGATTTGTAAACGAATAGCATACTACAAATTATCCTTTATCTGCGATCTTCCCACTGTCATGAGCTATTGTCATGTATGCTATTCATACCCTCTGTCAAAACACCTTATTTACTTAGAACATGAAAAAAAAAAATTTGGAATTTGTACAGCTCAACTAATTCCTATTAAGTGATGAGGTTATATATTTACACCATATTAAATCTCATTATTAGAGCTGTGAGGGTCATATATGCATATTCCACTTCCATCTTGTGGCTAGCAATGCCCCCATATACTCACTATCTAGACACTCTAATCATATAACACAAATACAAATAAAGATGAATAAAAAAATGGAAGTAAAAATAAAATTAAAATAAAGTAAAAATAAAAACAATTGATATAACGGTCTTTCCAATGACTTAAACAATATCCCATTCGGGATTGATTTAGCTCCAAAAGTCCATGATTTTCATGTATGCAGAATAAAGAGCGCCTGGTCCTTCACTTCTTAATTTATATATAATGACCCGCTCTGTATTTATTGCTGTGCAATCTTCGGTGCCTTCTATTGCACCCTAGTCCTCTAGGTTAACGTGGCCTTTAGGATCGAATGCTTAATATGCATTATGTTATTCTGTTTATTCTGTTATCAAATGATTCTCCATATTGTTGTTTCTTCTTCCTAGGATGCTTAAGGAACAAGTGTCAGGCTTTGACTATGTGTAGTGCTATGTGTGTAAAAAACCTGGTAACTCCAAGGCACCACTATCCGACTTCCACACAGGTATTAGAAATACCAAAGACTCCTACCCCTGGTGCTGTATGCCAACGTGGTTTAGGAGCACCCCTAGAGCGAGGCACGCCGACCATATGGCCCACAGAGTCATGATAGTCTAGGTGCCGTACCCTGCACTTGTATCACACTATATAGCCACATTACATTAAAGCCTTAAAGTCAGGGGTGGTGTTGAGTCCCCCTGGGTAAATGGTACCCAGTCGGTACATCCATTGTGCCTCCCGTTGCAGAAGTATTTTGCCTCTGTCTCCCCCTCTATCTAGTGGGGGTACATGATCAATAAGTGTGTATCTTATTGATGGCACCGAATGCCTGTGTTCTGCACAGTGTCTCGCTACCGGTTGTTCCGATTCCCCGGACTTGTGAGCCGACCTTATGGCATGCCGATGATTGGCCATCCTTTCTCTCAGGGTACCTGTTGTTTTACCGACATAATGCCAAGAGCATGGGCATACCAATAAGTAGATGACAAACGTGGTTGTACAGGTAATCGAATGTCGTATATGGAACTGCCTGTTGGTATGGGGATGGTTAAATATTCTGGTGCTTATAAGTCCATTACAGGTAGTACATCCTAGGCATCGATAAGATCCTCTGATGTTGGTATGTGTCCTAGGATTGTAACTTGCCTTAGAGTCAGTTTTGACTAATAAGTCTCGCAGGTTTGTGCCCCTCCTGTAACCGACCATAGGCATAAGATGTTTACTAAACTGTAATTTTGGATCAGTGGAAACGATAGGCCAATGTGTCCTTAAAGAAAGTCCAGCATTTCTGGTACTAGGAGAAAATGTAGTTGCCAGTATGATTTTGTCATCCCTGGTTTGTCTAGGTTCTTGGGCCAGTAGTTGTGCTTGTGTTACTTGCGACACTTCCTTCATCGTCTGGCTGATATGTTGGGCCTTGTAGCCCCTCTCTGCAAATTTTGCACCCATTTCGGACAACTGGGTGGCTCCTAATATAGGGTCAGAATTATTTCTAACTGTTCTGATAAGCTGCGATTTCAGTATACCCTTTAATAATGCTGGGGGGTGACAGCTATCTGACCTCAGTAGGGAGTTCCTATCGGTAGGTTTACTGAATAGTGTACATCCTAATCCCTGTGTGGTTTTGTATATTTTGAGGTCAAGAAAATTAACAGACTCTGTATCGCTCACGATTTTAAATCTAACAGTGGTCTGTGTATTGTTGAATGTTTCAAACCACTCATGGAGGTCATCCATGCCCCCTCTCCAAATCAAAAAGATATCGTCGATATACCTACGGTAGAAAATGATAGATGAATCACATTTTCCCCATAGGTATATATTCTCGAAATGTGACATGAAGATGTTAGCATAGGAGGGGGCCATGGATGACCCCATAGCCGTGCCCGCTATCTGAAGAAAGAATTTGTTTTCGAATCTGAAATAATTCTTGTGTAAACAAAATTCAATGAGAGATAGTAGGTATTCAATGGGGGGTCCCTCATAGAGGGGGTTATTCGTGAGGTGTGCCCTAACTGCTTCTAAACCCTCCCCGTGGGGAATGATAGTATATAGGCTGTTCACGTCCATAGTGACCAAAATATCACCAGGCTGGACGTGAACAGCCCCCATAGTCTAATGAATTCGCTGGTATCCAGCAAAAAGGATCGTGTTCCTCTGACAACTGGCTGTAACAGTAGGTCAATGTACTGTGACACCGGTTGGCATAAGGAATCCACTGCCGACATGATAGGACGACCCGGAGGTGCCTTTGCATCTTTATGCACCTTCGGTATTGTATATAGTATGGGTATCCTTGGGTGTAGTGTGGTGCAATATTTTTTGATGTGTTCAGAGATGAAACCCTGTTCGCAACCCATCTGAATTAAATCATCCAATTGTTTTTTGTATGTACCTGTTGGATCACCCTTCAGAGCCATGTACGTAGATGTATCTGAGAGTTGATGTACAATATCACTTTTATAGTAGTCATAGTTATTATGGTCTAATGGTAAGGGAGGTGTCATCCTGTAGCGTTTTGATAGCTTTTCTTTCTATTTGTGTGAGGTTGTGTTTCCATATAGAATGCTCTCTGTCCTTATCTAGGTCTTGAGAGACCATACGAATAAAGGTCTTGGTGCTGGCGCTACAATTAATAGGTTCAAATGAGCTTGGTATATGACATTGGCGTTCAATTGCAGTTTTGGTGTTATCTGCTACAGTGTTCTGGAAAAACTCTTTAAGCTTTAAGGTTCTGCAAAATTTGTGAATATCAAGTTTCTGCTCGTACTCATTGATTGTTGTGCTGGGAACAAATGATAATCCCTTATTGAGCAGTTGTATTTCACCGTTTGTCAGAACATGAGAGCTCAAATTAATTATTGCATCCCTCGCCTCCCCCTTCGTGGTGGTCTGTGTCTTGGTGCCCGCCCGCCTAATGTGGGGTCTCGTGTGTCTGCTCTCTGTGAGCGTGTTGTAACCCCTAAAAAATGTCTGGGTGTTGACTGTGCATTGTATTGGTCAAAATTGTCACCTGTGCCCGATGGGGTATATGGCCTTGTACGAAGAGCTCTCTCAGTATCGGTGGACTCAGCTCCACTTGTATCCACTGTATCAAAGCGTACACGCCTGTCTCGCTGCCTTCTCCTGGGCTGTATCTCTCTAGTGCCTGTGAGCCATTTGTACACCTTGCCCTGAGAGTAATCTAACTTGACAGTATCCAGTTTCCTATTTTTAAATGTAATTAAGTCATTTTTGTATTTATCAATTTGAGTTTTGATTTTGGATAACCAGTTCTCTTGTTGGTCATTAGCAAGAATTGGGTTATGTGTTGTTTCAAAATGCTGAATTTCAATTTTAACCTTAGCTAGTATAGAAGTGACTTCCTCTATGACCAACAATATTAAATCAAAAGAACATTTGTTTAGAATGTAGCACCACTTCTTTCTGAATTCAGGGTTGTCTCTACCTATGATAGGGATGTTGTGTACCCTAAACCCCCTTGGAATTTGCCCATTTCTGTGGTAGTCTGAAAGATAGCTACCGTGTAAAGATAAATCTATCTCACGTTTTTTCAATTTTAACAATGCAAAATATAAGTTAATAGGAGTCTCACCAGTCGTCCTGGATATGGGTGCAAACAATATGCGGTTAGCGTCATCCTGGGTGTAGGAAACCGTCCCTGTTTGTGCTGCCTTGGCTTGTATTGCCGGGTCTTCAACCGTTTCCACATGAGTGACAATAGGATCTTGATGGCTTTCACCTTGTGATGACATAGTTGGTACCAGAAGATAAGGGAGCCTATAGAACAAATTCCACAAGAATCACACTGAACCTTATGTAAAAGATGTGTCGAATCTTGTACAATTAGAGCCAAATCACAGTGAGAAAGTTCCGTTTATCAAGTGGTAGAAATGATGAGGTTAATTCAGGAGGGGCACGCCTGGTCGTGTGTATAGGTATCCAAAACACCAGGACTCGCCCACAGAGGAAAACTGCCTGGGTGCAAATTTGTAGAAGATATGCAGCCAAAAGAAAATGCACTCTCAGGACTTTCATAAACAAGTTACTTTTATTTCTGTAACGTTTTCGGAGGTCTTGCCTCCTTCATCAGCATGAATAAAGTGAAAGCAAACAAACTCTTAAATAGTGACATACTCACTCAAAATCCTTTCAAACCACTACCTGTGCTGGCGCCAAAATTACCGGTGTTGGACCGCATAGTGCGTTCCAAGCGTGCTATATAGCGGAAGTGGTGCGCCAAACTACTTCTGGTTATCAAAATTATGTAGCCGTAAAGATCGGTTTAATCAGTGTAAATGCCATAATTATAAAACCATTGTGGCATATTACCTTAAAAACATAAATCAAACTATTAGCGTGCAAACGATTGTGCTATTACATTAAATAGTGATAGTAGGTGTAGCAGCCGCTTGTTGCCATGACAACCTAAACAATGCTAGAATGTAATCCTGTACAGGAACAGACTAACAGGAATTGTGTTTCAAGGTATATCAAAGTGTGTTAAAGCAAGCATGCTGTTTGACTACAATATGTGTGTTTCAAGAAGGTGTACGTATTGAAAAAATATAAACAGATCTAATTATGAGACACGCCAGCTGGCATTTTGTGCTATATACGTGTTGTTGTGTTGCCTTATATTGTAGATATTAAGTCAGTCTACCCAATATTCGTAAAAGGAGTCTCATATGGAGATGTATACCTCCGATATATAGCCTTCGATTTGTAAACGAATAGCATACTACAAATTATCCTTTATCTGCGATCTTCCCACTGTCATGAGCTATTGTCATGTATGCTATTCATACCCTCTTTTTTCATGTTCTAAGTAAATAAGGTGTTTTGACAGAGGGTATGAATAGCATACATGACAATAGCTCATGACAGTGGGAAGATCGCAGATAAAGGATAATTTGTAGTATGCTATTCGTTTACAAATCGAAGGCTATATATCGGAGGTATACATCTCCATATGAGACTCCTTTTACGAATATTGGGTAGACTGACTTAATATCTACAATATAAGGCAACACAACAACACGTATATAGCACAAAATGCCAGCTGGCGTGTCTCATAATTAGATCTGTTTATATTTTTTCAATACGTACACCTTCTTGAAACACACATATTGTAGTCAAACAGCATGCTTGCTTTAACACACTTTGATATACCTTGAAACACAATTCCTGTTAGTCTGTTCCTGTACAGGATTACATTCTAGCATTGTTTAGGTTGTCATGGCAACAAGCGGCTGCTACACCTACTATCACTATTTAATGTAATAGCACAATCGTTTGCACGCTAATAGTTTGATTTATGTTTTTAAGATAATATGCCACAATGGTTTTATAATTATGGCATTTACACTGATTAAACCGATTTTTACGGCTACATAATTTTGATAACCGGAAGTAGTTTGGTGCACCACTTCCGCTACATAGCACGCTTGGAACGCACTATGCGGTCCAACACTGGTAATTTTGGCGCCAGCACAGGTAGTGGTTTGAAATGATTTTGAGTGAGTATGTCACTATTTAAGAGTTTGTTTGCTTTCACTTTATTCATGCTGATGAAGGAGGCAAGACCTCCGAAAACGTTACAGAAATAAAAGTAACTTGTTTATGAAAGTCCTGAGAGTGCATTTTCTTTTGGCTGCATATATATATATATATATATATATATACACACATACATACACACAGTATATATATATATATATATATATATATATATATATATATATATATATATATATATATACACATACACACACACACACACATATATATATATATATATATATATATATATATATATATATATATAAAATAACCCTTTCTAATCAAATACCTTGTCATATACCATACAACTTTTACCTTTTAAAAATAGTTTTAACCCCTTAAGGACTGGCATTTCAGACATAAGGGCCCATTTAGTAAGCTGCGAATGAAGCTGTTTCCGTGCAAGTCTTCAGGCTCGCCGGAAACATAAGTTAAGAAGCAGCAGTCGTAAGACCGCTGCTCTTTAACTAATCTGCATTGCAACCTCTGAGGTGGCAGATAGCAATCATCCCGATCGGGTATGATCGGGATGATTGACAACCCCTGCTAGCGGCCGTTTGGCCGCGAATGTGCAGGGGGCAGCATTGCACAAGCATTTCACTAGAAATGTTTGTGCAATGTTAAATGCCGGCAGCGTATGTCCGTCCAACATATAAAAAAATCTACTCCCGAAAACTCCCTCAAAAGACCAAAGCGTTTTTGTTATCACTTCATTTAAACAGAAAAAGAGCCTTTTTTTTATTATCCTATCAAAACTATATAAATTTATTTTTAGTAGACAACTCAGGGTCCATTTTGGTATATTTCATGCTACCTTCTTGCTGCAAAATGCAGTCAAATTGTTTTTACATGAAAAATACATCTCTAAATTGATTACATTTGTACATTAGAAAATGGGACTATCTATAATATAATATGGGAAGAGAATTTGAGCTTATAGTTGAGCAAAAAAGGGGGTATTTATGAAAAATATATAATATGTGTATAAATAGAGCAGTCCGTCTCCGCTAGTTTAGACAAAATGAGAAAAAAGAAAAATGTGGCCTTCATTATCATCATCCATTTATTTATAAAATATACATAAACCTCTTGAGCCTAAACAACTATAATAAGTAATGTATTTTGATTTAGTGGTCTTCATTTTACATGGTGATACGATGAATATATAAAAGTAAAAATTATTTTACAAAATTTAAAAAAAATGTTTACTAATGTTAGGAGTAAACTGAATTTATATAGGGGAAGGAATAGTAGTCCTAAAAGGCTAACCTAAATACACGGATATATAGGATACTGAAAGTATGTATGCTTATAACAACTGATTTATTGTTAATTATCTGCGAAGGGAAATTAAAAAAAAACAAAAAACTTGTATATGTATATATATATATATATATATATATATATTTCAAACAATGATATATGTAATATAAAAAAAGAGTATTTAGGACTATATAAAACTATTACCAGATATAAATATAAAAAAAAATATACTAAAATATAGAAATTGTGTATATATATATATATATATATATATATATATATATACATACATATACACACATGTATATATATATATATATATATATATATATATATATATATATATATATTTATATATATATATATATATATATATATATATATATATATATATACAGGATAAAGAACTCTAGAGTATTGCATTTCCCAAATAATAGTGGTGATTAGACAATATGGTTTGGGTCCATTTCGCTCTTTAGACCTCTAGGATGGAGGGTTCCAGACTTGTTAATTAGTTCCGCTTCTTGGTATAACAATCTTTTTTTTCCATATTTCCTCCCCTTCCATCATTCCTTAATTTTCTAATGTCCCAGAATCTCATTTCATTTGGGTTTCCTTTGTGTTTTTCTTTTAAGTGTTTGTATAACCTTGTGTCTTCTTTTTCTAGTTCTATGCTTCTTATGTGTTCCCTTATTCTGTCTTTTATTTTTCTACTTGTTTGTCCTAAATATTGTAGCTGACAGGAACACTGTATGAGGTAGATGATATTGTTGTCTGTACATATAGTCCTAAATACTATTTTTTTTTAATTTACATATATCATTATTTGAGATATATATATATATATATATATATATATATATATAAATAAAAGTTTTTTTGTTTTTTTTCGCTTTGCAGATAATTAACAAGAAATCAATTGTTATAAGCATACATACTTTCAGTATCCTATATATCCGTGTATTTAGGTTGGCCTTTTTAGGACTACGATTCCTTCCCCTATATAAATTCAGTTTACTCCTTACATTTTTTAACATTTTTGAAATTTTGTAAAATAATTTTTACTTTTATATATTCATTGTATTACCATGTAATATGGAATACCACTAAATCAAAATACATTACTTATTATAGTTGTTTATGCACAAAAGTTTTATGTATATTTTATAAATAAATGGATGATGATTATAAAGACCACTTTTTTCTCATTTTGTCTAAACTAGCGGAGACGGACTGCTCTATTTATACACATATTATATATTTTTTTCATACATTTTCATAAATACCCCACTTTTTTTCTTTTGTAAAAAACAAGGATGGGGGGGGCGGAGCCTAGCCATGATCAGAGATGGCTGCTAACTAACAGAGCTCCGTGGTCCCTTGTGTGTTTTCGCTTATAAATCTACTGAACCGGCAAGCATTTTCGGCTGTTGGGGGCTACGATCTTGCTCCCTAGAGCCTAGAATACTACAGGTCCTCTAACGGACACTTAATGCAGCTGAACGCCACAACCATCTTTGCCCTGCAACTGAGAGCCATACGGATTGAGGACCGGGCCTAGAAACAAGGTGCCCACTTGAGCGGAGCCAGTCCGCACACTCACCAGAGGCAATCGAATGACCGCACGACCCGCCACGCTCCTGCTTGGGCTGACAGGAGCATCCTCTGGGTGTCGGCGGCGGTGCCGCGCCATCACTTTCAACAGCGGTAATAAAGCCGTGGACATTGAAGAAGCACGATACAGAGCTCGGGTACAGGCGGGGTCCTCCTTTACCCACGACCAACCCCGGTGATCTGTCAGAGGGAAGTTAGGCCCTTTGCTGCCAAGGAGATCAGATTCCGCACTGGAAGTTGCCTTGAGGGTGAGTCCGGCCGCTGGCCCAAGTAATACTATCATTTGAACACAGGCCTCAATAGTGCATCGGCCTTGCTTAGGGGGTCTGTTCACCTGACCTGGGAGGGTGACCATAACTGGGCAGTATAACTTTAATAACGGAAGATAGACTTCCCTCTGACTGGATTGATAGACTTATTTTGGGCCCCAATAAAGCCCGGGAGAATACAGAAACAGTCAGGCCCTAGAAGAACCCCTAACTGCATCCCCTTTGGCCTAGCAAAAGCAAAGACGTTCTATAGTTATAACTCAGAGTGCAGTCACGCTCACCTTACATCAGATACACGTCAAAGCCTGCGTCTGCAAAGTTTTTTTGTAAATCTACGTCTCAAACTTGCAATGACCAGTAAAAGGAACCCTAAACCCTCTAAGACTTTGCAGCCTTCTGTTATGGAGAATTATCTTATACCTGCTGACCCTGCTCAGTCTAATACTAAATCAGCCCCTGACACAACAGGTCCCTCAACAGCTGTCCCTACACAGGAGCACAGTTCCACTTTGAACTTTCACAGATACCTTACAAGGGATGACATCACTCATTTATCCTCTAAAGAGGACATTAAAAATGCCATGCTAGATTTCAAAAGCATGTTTGGGGAACTTAAAAGGGACATAGGAACCTTAAATCATCGTGTCACACAAGTAGAAGAGAAACAGGAGTCAATTAACTCAGATGTGCAGCACCAAGCCAGCCTCCTACAAGCACAAGAGGGAACGGTTCATTCTCTAATGGACCGTATAGAAGACTTAGAGAATCAGAGCAGGAGGAGTAATCTACGCCTACGGGGCATACCGGAGGTGATTGACCCCCCAGCAATACAACCTTACATTCAAGACTTCATCAGATATCTGAAAAATAACGCTACAGCTCAGGAGGTACAAATTGAGCGGGCACATAGAGCCTTACGCCCTAAGCCACCAAGCAGGGCCCCCCCTAGGGACATAATTATTAAATTCTTATCTTTCCGGGACAAGGAAGAAGTGCTTAAATTAGCAAGGACAAAACACCCAATTACCTATAGAGGCACTGAGGTTCAGGTATTTTCAGATTTGTGTCCTACAACGCTGCAGAAGCGGAGAGATATGAGACACATTACTTCAGTGCTGAAAGAGAAAAACATCACTTACAGATGGGGATTCCCCACCTGTTTAATTGCTACAAAAAACAATATATCACACACCCTCAGATGCCCTGAGGATCTTCCTGGCTTTAGCCAGGCCCTGGGTTTGGAACTTGAACTCCCACGTCATGAGGACCCACCCCGCAGGGCCCTTGCTGGCAATGATCAGGAGGTGGCTCAGCAACATTGTGGCTGATATTGATGCAGTAATTTAAAGCCTTTCATTAACTTTAGCATGTTGTAACAGCTTTCTCCCCTATTCAGGTTGCACGTGTTGGTGTTGAATGTATCTGGACATTTACTGGCCTTGTATCCATGAAGAAATTTGTAACATACCTTCAGAGCTCACAGGTTTTATATTTTGCAAAATGTCTATAATGTTTATAATGACTGTTTGATGTATTTTAATTTTATCTGAATATTGTCTACACCACCTTTTTTTGATTGTTGTACTTATCTAAGTGTCACTGTAGTCCTCTCAGCTGTCTACTCGCCTAGATTAATTAATGCACTCATGCTTTCTGCCACTATCTCTACTCCCATCAATAAAGACCAGTTGCATTAGCACTCACCCATTTAGGGAACAATTGGCCTCATAGTATATAATAGAGCAACCCCATATCACTTACCATGCCTGAGCTCACTTTACATGAGGATGTGGCAGAAATGCGACCCCCCTAGCAGGGGCATAGATTATATTATATTAAGTCCTGGTCCCCTTTAGATATCCAGGCTATATGGGTTCTACTGGGCTAAACCCGCACCATATGAGTAGCCTCTTAAGGGCCCCCCACTTCTTTGCTTCCTATATCACGTATTACTAGAAAAGATATGATCTGCGAAAGGGGTCTTTACAACATAAACATACCTAGCACCCATACATAACGCTTACTAGGGCTGACACTGGGGGTACGAATAGATGACGGTCTATAGGTCTAGCGTTTATAATACCCCAACACTATCGATTTGTATATCACAGGGAGTTAGTTCTAACGAATTTAATTACAGTTGTTCCAAAGGTTCAGATAGGTTTCTATTAATCATATCAAATTTTATGTTAACATGCAATACACACAGGGATAACTACCCCTGATTTTTGGTAAGTAGTTTTAGTACTTCTTTACGTTAGCACTGTGTTTAATTGTTTTTGTTGCCTTCACACGCAATACAGTTCACAGTACACGATACTCAACCCTTTCCTTACCTATCTTGCTAAGCAAGATCTTTCACCCATACTTCTTCACTGTTTTCCTTGACCTCTCCCCTTTCTCTTCATTTGTCTTAACTCTTCTCTCTCTCTTTTTTTTTTCTCTCCTTCCCCTTCTCCTCCTCTCTCGCACCCTCCCCTTCCTCTCTCGGAGGACCCCCTCTCTACACCCCCACCCCCCCGCATATTTACTCATAAAAGATAATGGCGAACCAGGCTGTTAGGCGCAAGCCGTTTCCGCTTGAACTTATAACGATCAATGCAAAAGGGCTTAATAGCCCTTCCAAGCGCGCCATTGCAACGAGAGATTTGCAGAGAATGGGCGGAGACCTGGTCTTTATCCAGGAAACGCATTTTGCAATAAACAATGAACCTAAATGGTCTAACCGACAATATCCACTGGCCTTTTTTGCTTCAGCAACAAAAAAAAAGAACGGTGTCGGGATCATTTTTAGCGCTGGAGTACCCTTTCAGCTTATGAGTAGCTTTAAAGACCCTGAGGGTAGATTCCTGGTGCTCACGGGCACCATACATAACAGGCCTATCACGTTAGCTAATTTATACTGCCCACATACCTCCCAGCACCTCTTTCTCCAGAAAGTCACCCGTAAAATCTTGGAGATGCAAATTGGAATTCTTTTTCTTGGCGGGGATCTCAATGCCCCCCTCGTCCCTACCCTTGACACCTCCAACGGTCTCTCCAGCACCCCGCATAAGGTTCTAAAGCGTATGTCTGTTTCACTAGCAGAGTTGGGAATCCATGACATATGGCGCACACATCACCCATCCGACAAAAACTTTACTTTTTACTCGTATCCCCACGGTAAATATTCCAGAATAGATTATCTGTTCACGGACTCCATTGGGCTGACTATCGCCAGATCTAGCAATATATCTGCCATTACTTGGTCCGACCACGCGCCAGTACGCTGCTCCATTCAATGGCCTGACACGCCAATCACTCCTTTTGTGTGGAGACTCGACGATACGCTTCTGGACGACCCGGTATTTAACACAGACATCAAGAGCTCTCTGATTGAATTCTTCCGCTTAAATGCGTGTGAGGAGATCAGCAGTCCCATACTCTGGGAAGCGCATAAATGCACGATAAGAGGGCTTTTGATCGCACGTAAAGCAAGACTTAAAAGAATGAGGAGAGAACGCTATGACAACTTATTGAAACAGGTTGAAATACGGGAACAAAGTCATAAACGATCCCCGCGCGACGAAACGGTTCTGGCACAATTGACCGCGGCCAGGAGAGATCTCCTGCTGTTCTTGCAGGAGGATTATCAGAAGCAGGCCCTACACCTGCGACAGATTTACTACGAGCAAGGCGATAGGCCAGGGAGGCTGCTGGCCAGGGCAGTTGCCAGAAAAAAGATCAAAGCCTATGTCCATCATACCGTCACTGCGGAAGGAGGCGTCCGTTCGGATGCAGACTCTATTGCAGCGGATTTCAGGAGATACTATGAATCTCTCTACAATCTGGAATGCCAAGCAGAGCACCGAGGGGTACCCTCCGCTCGTCCCTGTGCGGAGGGGGAGGTCGGTGCCTACCTTCAGGCCACTGATCTACCTGTGATATCGGAGGAGGATAGGAAAATCTTGGAACTCCCAATCTCCTCAGACGAGGTGCAACGGGCTATTAAAGATCTTCCAGCGGGCAAAAGCCCTGGTCCCGACGGGTTTGGCCTGAAATATTATAAAGCATATTCAGATGTCATCGCCCCGGAGCTGACAAGATTGTTCGCCTTATTACCGGAATCCTCCAGACTTCCAAGCTCTATGCTGGAAGCTCACATAGTGGTAATCCCCAAGCCTGGGAAATCCCCTGATAGGCCTGAAAATTTCAGGCCCATCTCCCTCCTCAATTCCGATGTAAAAATCCTGGCGAAGATCCTCGCCACCCGCTTGAACAGACTTCTCCCTGATCTGGTTTCTGCCGACCAGGTGGGCTTTGTGCCTGCCCGGGAGGCAAGAGACAATACTCTCAAAGTGCAGCAATTAATAACTTATGCCCGTCTACATAATCTACCGCTCACCCTGGTCACAACGGACGCTGAGAAAGCATTTGACCGGGTCAGCTGGAATTTCATCCACTTGACGCTAAAAAGACTCGGTTTCGGACCCGGTTTTATCAACGTGGTCATGTCCCTATACTCAAATCCTAACGCCCATGTGAGAGTTAATGGCACCCTCTCGGAAACATTCTTGATCCAGAACGGGACGAGACAGGGGTGCCCCCTGTCGCCTCTTCTCTTCGCATTGGCGATTGAGGTCCTCGCAAATAAGATCAGGGCCAACCCGGCGGTGAAGGGTATAAAAGTGGGTAACTCGGAACACAAGCTTTCGATGTACGCTGATGATGTCCTGCTAACTTTAGCGGACTCGTCCTCGTCGTTGGATGAAGCTTTAAGGAACTTCAGAGAGTACGGAGCCATGTCTAACTTCCTCCTTAATCCACTGAAGTCTGAAATCTTGAACATCACTGAACCCCCGGACGTATTTGATAGATCTACTGCAGATTGTCCGATAAGAGTAGCAACTCATAGTATCACATACCTGGGCATTGTTGTTGCTCCTGACACCTATGACATTATTGATCTAAACTATAAAAAAATTAGTGATGAGATCATTGGGGACTTAACCAATTGGAAAAAAAAATCGCTTTCCTGGATGGGCAGAATAGGAATCGTTAAGATGAATGTTCTCCCATGAATCCTTTATATAATGCAGACTGTCCCTGCGGCAGCGGCCTCCCACTACCTTCAACGCTTACAATCGGGCATTGAGGCATACATCTGGAATGGTGTGAGGCCTAGGATCAGAAGATCCACTCTATACATCCCTAGAGATAGGGGTGGACTAGGATTCCCGCTACTAAGAGAATATCAAAAAGCGATATTCCTTCAGAGAATCGTGGAGTGGAGTCGGAACTCCCATGACAAACATTGGATACAGATTGACAATGAAATCCTGCAACGAGGTAACTCTGGAGCCTTGGCCTGGATCTCTGCTCTGAACCGCCCACGAGTCCTTGCCTCGTATCCATTGATTAATGACACTCTAAAGGTGTGGGATAAAGTGCTAGTTGAGGGGGCCTATGTCTCCACTCGTATCTCACCAAACATCCCTTTGCGAGAAAACCCTGATCTGGGAATGGAACTCCCGCGACGTTCAATGAGGACTGGCTATATGTTAGCTGATACTGCCTTCTCAAATGCCCTACAGGGTAATAAACTTAAAACACACGCGGAACTTGCTGAGATAGATCAGGAAACCTTTGCATCCTGGTACAGGATGACACAGATTACTCACTTCTACTATACTTGCAAGGAGCGAGATGCGTTGGCAAGGAATAAAACGCCTTTTGAGACTCTATGTACGATGCAGCAAACGCCGACTCGCCTCATCTCTCACCTATACCAGATTTTGTTGAGCAAGGGCAACGTTGTCCTTCCGACCTTTACCCTTCAGTGGCAAAATGATCTGGGAGTGGATATATCTGATGAGGACTGGCTTAAGATCTTTCGTAAGATCAAGAGGGCCTCTGTCTCCGCGCGAATCTTGGAAATGCACTATAAATTAGTCAGCAGGTGGTACCTAACGCCTCAAAGATTGCAGAAAATGTATCCTAACACTGACGGGAAATGCTGGAGGGGCTGTGGCGAGGAGGGTTCCCTCCTCCACATTTGGTGGACTTGTCCCCGAATACTATCGTTCTGGGGGGAGGTGCTGGGAGAAATGAGCAACATTTTAGGAATCATTATTCCCCCTAAGCCAACATATTTGATCTTTCACGACCTGCCTAAGGTGGCGGGTGTTGATAGGCACATTCTTTTTCTTATAATGTTGGGCGGCGCGAAAGGACTCATCCCCGTACACTGGAAGAGCCCGCAGACTCCGACTCTACAGGAGACACAAAGTGGGAGATCTCCTTAGACTCGAAAGGTTTCACTTCCTTAAAACTGGAAGGCTTGCCACACATGAAATGATGACCCTAGCCTGGGAGGGCAAAAGGCTATAACTTCCTCTCATCCTCTCATCAAGATCTAGTGTGCCACTTTGTTACCCTTCCCCAGGGGGTCCCCTTCACCTCACATCTGTACCCCTTCCTCCCCCCCCCAGTCCCCTTCACCTCCCATCTGTACCCCTCCCCTCCCTCTCCTTCTCCCTTTTTTTTTTTTTTCTCTCTCTCTCTCTCTCTTCCCTCGCTCTTTCTCCAACTTTCTTCCTGTCCAAGTCAGACGTCAGACCTGAGGTCATATTCAGCAGCATGAATCAAGCGTGCTGAAAACTGAATTGTATAACTTTGTCTTAAATATCTGATGTCAATTCCCAAAGTTTATGTTTGAGATGTCTATAGTATTTTAGCACCATGAGCCCGTGTCTTGTGGATACAAGCTCAAGTTTCTCACACTGTTTACAAAATGTTGAGAGCAAGAAAATGATATACTTGTTGTAATTGTACACTCATAATTCTTACCCAGTGGATAAACTGTACAAAATTTTTCATGTTAACGATGTCGGGGGGATGCTTGTGATTTAGTCCTATGGGCAGGACCCCTGTACATTATTTGCCTATTCAATGTATATTGTTGACCATTGGTTGTATATCTTGCTAAAATTAATAAAGCTTGTTTGAAAACTTAAAAAAAAAAAAAAAAACAAGGATGGGTCTCTTCGCCCTATAATTGACTATAGGGAATTGAATAAATGTACAAAAAAGAACAGGTACCCATTGCCTCTCATTCCTGAGTTGATTGAGAGGTTACGTTGCGCCAACATCTTTACTAAACTTGACTTCAGAGGTGCCTACAACCTTGATAGAATAAGGTTCGGTGAAGAATGGCTGACTGCATTTAGGACCTGGTACGGCCTATACGAATATGCAGTTATGCCATTCGGTCTCTGCAATGCACCGGCGACATTTGAATATCTGATTAACGACTTTTTCCATGACATTCTAGATACCTTTTGAGTAGTATACTTAGATGATATGCTTATTTACTCTAGCAACATATACTATACTGCTCAATTGGAACAACTAAGCACGCTCCAATGTGTCCTAGAAAATAGGAGAACAATATAATATTCATATCTTGTCTTTCAATTTATCACATATATGTTTGCATATATGTTTCTATAGAATATTGTTTTTACTGAATAATTTTAGACACTGGTGTCCTAACAATAATTTTATCTTTTGTATTTATATTAAATATATTGTTATTTATAAATTCCTAGATCATGGGACTGTTTACTTACATTAGAGTAATTTGGACCTGGCAGTGTCAGTTGTGCCACCTGTTTTCATGTTTTTCAGGATTACCCCTTACCTTCCCAACTCAGTGATCCCTCCCAAAAAGCTCTCTAACCCTCCCCTCTGTAACTAGTGTCACCATCCAGTTTACATAAATTTAGTGTTTTAGTTTTTTTTTTACATACTCCTTTTTCTGTAGTGTAGCGGCCCTCCCTCGCTCTCCCCATCTCTCCACTCCAAGCGATCCTTTATTATGACCCTTCTCTCCCCTCTTATTACTATTCCCCTCTCTTAGGCTTTTGTTTCTGCACTGTAGCGGCCCCACCCTTTCCTGCCCCCTACAGCTCATTCCAACCCCACCAGATAATTCTGGCCTCCTTCAGCGATGCGTCACCCACCCGCCTCCCTCCTGATCCTCCCACACCATGCAGACTGTCCCTGCGGCAGCGGCCTCCCACTACCTTCAACGCTTACAATCGGGCATTGAGGCATACATCTGGAATGGTGTGAGGCCTAGGATCAGAAGATCCACTCTATACATCCCTAGAGATAGGGGTGGACTAGGATTCCCGCTACTAAGAGAATATCAAAAAGCGATATTCCTTCAGAGAATCGTGGAGTGGAGTCGGAACTCCCATGACAAACATTGGATACAGATTGACAATGAAATCCTGCAACGAGGTAACTCTGGAGCCTTGGCCTGGATCTCTGCTCTGAACCGCCCACGAGTCCTTGCCTCGTATCCATTGATTAATGACACTCTAAAGGTGTGGGATAAAGTGCTAGTTGAGGGGGCCTATGTCTCCACTCGTATCTCACCAAACATCCCTTTGCGAGAAAACCCTGATCTGGGAATGGAACTCCCGCGACGTTCAATGAGGACTGGCTATATGTTAGCTGATACTGCCTTCTCAAATGCCCTACAGGGTAATAAACTTAAAACACACGCGGAACTTGCTGAGATAGATCAGGAAACCTTTGCATCCTGGTACAGGATGACACAGATTACTCACTTCTACTATACTTGCAAGGAGCGAGATGCGTTGGCAAGGAATAAAACGCCTTTTGAGACTCTATGTACGATGCAGCAAACGCCGACTCGCCTCATCTCTCACCTATACCAGATTTTGTTGAGCAAGGGCAACGTTGTCCTTCCGACCTTTACCCTTCAGTGGCAAAATGATCTGGGAGTGGATATATCTGATGAGGACTGGCTTAAGATCTTTCGTAAGATCAAGAGGGCCTCTGTCTCCGCGCGAATCTTGGAAATGCACTATAAATTAGTCAGCAGGTGGTACCTAACGCCTCAAAGATTGCAGAAAATGTATCCTAACACTGACGGGAAATGCTGGAGGGGCTGTGGCGAGGAGGGTTCCCTCCTCCACATTTGGTGGACTTGTCCCCGAATACTATCGTTCTGGGGGGAGGTGCTGGGAGAAATGAGCAACATTTTAGGAATCATTATTCCCCCTAAGCCAACATATTTGATCTTTCACGACCTGCCTAAGGTGGCGGGTGTTGATAGGCACATTCTTTTTCTTATAATGTTGGGCGGCGCGAAAGGACTCATCCCCGTACACTGGAAGAGCCCGCAGACTCCGACTCTACAGGAGACACAAAGTGGGAGATCTCCTTAGACTCGAAAGGTTTCACTTCCTTAAAACTGGAAGGCTTGCCACACATGAAATGATGACCCTAGCCTGGGAGGGCAAAAGGCTATAACTTCCTCTCATCCTCTCATCAAGATCTAGTGTGCCACTTTGTTACCCTTCCCCAGGGGGTCCCCTTCACCTCACATCTGTACCCCTTCCTCCCCCCCCAGTCCCCTTCACCTCCCATCTGTACCCCTCCCCTCCCTCTCCTTCTCCCTTTTTTTTTTTTTTCTCTCTCTCTCTCTCTCTTCCCTCGCTCTTTCTCCAACTTTCTTCCTGTCCAAGTCAGACGTCAGACCTGAGGTCATATTCAGCAGCATGAATCAAGCGTGCTGAAAACTGAATTGTATAACTTTGTCTTAAATATCTGATGTCAATTCCCAAAGTTTATGTTTGAGATGTCTATAGTATTTTAGCACCATGAGCCCGTGTCTTGTGGATACAAGCTCAAGTTTCTCACACTGTTTACAAAATGTTGAGAGCAAGAAAATGATATACTTGTTGTAATTGTACACTCATAATTCTTACCCAGTGGATAAACTGTACAAAATTTTTCATGTTAACGATGTCGGGGGGATGCTTGTGATTTAGTCCTATGGGCAGGACCCCTGTACATTATTTGCCTATTCAATGTATATTGTTGACCATTGGTTGTATATCTTGCTAAAATTAATAAAGCTTGTTTGAAAACTTAAAAAAAAAAAAAAAAACAAGGATGGGTCTCTTCGCCCTATAATTGACTATAGGGAATTGAATAAATGTACAAAAAAGAACAGGTACCCATTGCCTCTCATTCCTGAGTTGATTGAGAGGTTACGTTGCGCCAACATCTTTACTAAACTTGACTTCAGAGGTGCCTACAACCTTGATAGAATAAGGTTCGGTGAAGAATGGCTGACTGCATTTAGGACCTGGTACGGCCTATACGAATATGCAGTTATGCCATTCGGTCTCTGCAATGCACCGGCGACATTTGAATATCTGATTAACGACTTTTTCCATGACATTCTAGATACCTTTTGAGTAGTATACTTAGATGATATGCTTATTTACTCTAGCAACATATACTATACTGCTCAATTGGAACAACTAAGCACGCTCCAATGTGTCCTAGAAAATAGGAGAACAATATAATATTCATATCTTGTCTTTCAATTTATCACATATATGTTTGCATATATGTTTCTATAGAATATTGTTTTTACTGAATAATTTTAGACACTGGTGTCCTAACAATAATTTTATCTTTTGTATTTATATTAAATATATTGTTATTTATAAATTCCTAGATCATGGGACTGTTTACTTACATTAGAGTAATTTGGACCTGGCAGTGTCAGTTGTGCCACCTGTTTTCATGTTTTTCAGGATTACCCCTTACCTTCCCAACTCAGTGATCCCTCCCAAAAAGCTCTCTAACCCTCCCCTCTGTAACTAGTGTCACCATCCAGTTTACATAAATTTAGTGTTTTAGTTTTTTTTTTTACATACTCCTTTTTCTGTAGTGTAGCGGCCCTCCCTCGCTCTCCCCATCTCTCCACTCCAAGCGATCCTTTATTATGACCCTTCTCTCCCCTCTTATTACTATTCCCCTCTCTTAGGCTTTTGTTTCTGCACTGTAGCGGCCCCACCCTTTCCTGCCCCCTACAGCTCATTCCAACCCCACCAGATAATTCTGGCCTCCTTCAGCGATGCGTCACCCACCCGCCTCCCTCCTGATCCTCCCACACCACCAACAATCGGCACCATCGCTACTCAATGCAGAGAGGGAGACAGAGTGTCTGTCTCTGCATCGGTCTTTCTGCACTGTCCCACTTATGGGGCATGCAGGAATAGCATGATCTTGCTACTGTTTGCGGTAGAAAGAAGCCCATGACAGCAGCACCTTAAGGGCCAAAAGACCAGCATTATACAGGAAATGGCACTGGTCATTAAGGGGTTAATATTTATATGAATAATTTACATTAGATAGTGTATATATGACCGTAACACTTTATTTTAATGTATTTATGGTGTGCTTGGTGCAACTATTTTTTAATCCTTACACTGTATGCAATGTTTTTACTTTGACAAACTCAAGGCATGCTAATTGTTTTTTGCGCTCAAGTGAACGCATTTATTTTCAACTTGCAATATGCATGCAAGTTAGAATGGTCATGATATTGGTTATCAAGCACCACTAGTAATCTAGCCCTGTATATTTTCCCTGTTTTGCTTTAATTTATGAATATACACTGTGTATTTTAAAGTCCTGAAAAACTGAACAAGCACATGGCAGGCTTCCCAAGCCTAACTTTCTCCAATATCTGTCCCTCATTTTCAGTTTTGTTATCTTATCTTTTCTGCTGAAGTCAAACAATTACATTTTTGTTAACACAATGACAGAGGTAAGGGCTGTTATTTCCAGGTTCAAGTCCAGATTGGCTCCTCCAAATATGATAAGTGACAGGTATAGTTTGACTATTGAAAAATAATTGCAGCAAACAAGGTGTTAATCTGTTCTAATATAGTTCAGACTCTGATAATGTGTTAATCTATTAGAAAACTGCATAAAAAAAGTAATTATCATGATTCCCGATGACAAATATATACAGTTGTACAAGAGCTGTACAAAGACCTGTTATAGATCATTTTAATGGAAAATGTTTTTTTTTTTTTTGTTTATTTCTCAGTGGCATTATATTAATATTAGAGCTAACGTTACAGTCTATTAACCAAAAACAAATGGTAAATTGCTAGTTAGAAGGATATTTATAACACAAGTAAATTAATCCTGGAGAACATTCCTATATGTGCACATAGTTGTCTGCAGAGGAGACATGTTGACTTTTAGCTGTGTATAGAGAGCTACAAAAGCTGTTTGCGGGATACATTTGGGCCTTATTTATTAAAGGGACAGTCAAATAAAAAAAATAAACTTTCATGATTTAAATAGGGCATGTAATTTTAAACAACTTTACAATTTTCTCTTATCACCAATTTTGCTTTGTTCTCTTGGTATTCTTAGCTGAAAGCTAAAACTAGGAGGTTCATATGCTAATGTCTTAGACTGCCTCTAATCTGAATGCATTTTGACCACTAGAGGGCATTAGTTCATGTGTTTCATATAGATAACATTGAGCTTATGCACGTTAAGTGACATAGGAGTGAACACTGATTGGCTAAAATGCAAGTCTGTCAAAAGAACTAAAATAAGGGGTCAGTCAGCAAAACCTTAGATACAAGGTAATTACAGAGGTAAAACGTGTCTTATTATAAATGTGTTGGTTATGCAAAACTGGGGAATGGGTAATAAAGGGATTATCTTTCTTTTTAAACAACAAAAATGCTGATGTTGACTGTCCCTTTAAGTTGCAAAAGCAGCTTCAGAGCCCCAGTGTTTCATGCTCGCCTTGCACTTAAGACTGCTGTTACTTAAAGGAACACTCAATCAAAAATAAACTTTCATTATTCAGATAGAGCATGCGATTTTAAACAACTTTCCAATTTACTTCCATTAAAAAAAAGTGCATAGTCTTTTTATTTTTAAACTTTTTGAGTCCCCAGCTCTTACTGAGCATGTTCAAGAATACACAAAATAAGCGTATATGCATTTGTGATTGGCTGATGGCTGTCACATGGTACAAGGGGGAGTGGAAATAGACATAACTTTTAAAATTGTCAGAAAAAAATCTACTATTCAATTGAAGTTCAGACTAAGTACATTGTCTTGTTAACTTGCATTTGTGATGACTGGTCCTTTAAGCTCTCCAACACCTAAAGTGTGGCGGATTTTAATCATACTGATCCGATCCAATGCGGATAATTGACAGCTGCGTGAGCTGCAGGGGGAAGCATTGCACAAGCAACATCTTGTACAATGTTAAATGTGGCCAGCAGATGCAAACCTTGTCCGCCTGATAGAATATTAATGGAGACATTTGAATCTTGACAATTTTTAAATCTAACAACTTCTACTCTTAAAAAAAAACAACAACAAAAAACAACTTAAATTGGTAGCTCAATATTTTATATCTTTGATGTAAGAAACATTAGAAGATATGAAATTCAAGACACTAATAAATATTTCACCGTAGTAATTACTAAAGGTATTTTTATATTTGAATGTAAGTTAATTTATTAAAATCTGTCCAAAACTGAGCTGTTTTTTATTACCCCCTCTTCGAGATATCCAACACCTGACATTTCTCTGACAGTTGGAAACACTATTCTCAACACCTCACCCCAGGTCCGCTGTCTTGGGATTACACTTGACTCAGAACTCTCATTCAAAACACATATACAAGTGCTTACCGTTACCAAATCCTGCCATTCACACCTACGCAACATTTACCAGAATTCGACCCTTCCTTACTCAAAAAACTACAAAAATACTAATTATTCCCTCATTTTGTCACCGATTGATTATTGCAATCTACTTCTAAATGGCCTTCCAAAACACTGCCTCTCCTCCCTCCAATCTACTATGAATGCTTCTGCTAGACTCATCCACCTAAGTCGATGATCTACATCAGCTGCTCCACTCTGCCAGTCTCTACACTGACTCCCCATACACTCCAGAAAACAATTTAAAGTATTAACCGTAACTTACAAAGCACTCAACAGTCTAACCCCAACTATATTTCCTCTCTCATCGTAAAATATTCCCCATCCCTTCCTCTTCGATCAACCTCTGACCTACGTCTCTCCACTTCTGCTACTTCTCATTGCTGCTTCTGTCCTCTGGAACTCTCTACCCCGCTTCATAAGACAGTCTCCAAACTTTTATAGCTTCAGGTGCTCTTTGAAAACCTAACTATTCTGAGAGGCTTACCATCTCTCCTCCATCTCTCATCCTAACCAAACTAATACAAGAACTGCCTGATTCACTGCTGCAACTACAACCAATGTGACAAGCTACCCCAACCTTATGTCTCTGCACCCTAAACCTGTAGACTGTGAGATCTCCGGAGCAGGGCCCTCTTCCTCCTGTACAAGATTTATTTAGTTTTGTTATGTTTTGTATTTTATCACAAATTCTTGTCATTGTATACCCCTATCATTGTACCCAGGGCTACGGAATTTGGCCGTGCTATACAAATAAATGATAATAATAATAATAATAATAATTTATTACTTTGGATATTTTGACCGGGCTAACCTTCTCCCTATAGACATCAATGGAGAGTGCAGATGCAAACAACACTTGTGCGCCAATCCGACAGGATTTATTAATATTTCACATTCCAATTTTCTTCACATACAGGAATTTATTTTTATTTTAAATAGATTATATATATATATTTACTAACTCCTCTTCAGGGCTCTGCAATCGCTTCTTAGCAAATAACTGCCCAGGGTGCTTAAAAGAATAATGCAGAGTATAACACTTTAGCAAGTCTTTAGCAAGTATAAAGATGATACTTTATTCAAACATAAGGTGACAGTTCAGGGATTTTAACCCCATCCTCAGACCACAAAAAAGAGAAAACAGTGTACATACCTTACTCCTTAAGTACCCTCCACCCGAAAATCCACGCCGCAGAACCGGAAGTCGCCCGGCGTTCTGACTGCACCTCTGCGCAAGCTCAACGATGGACTGAGCCTGCACAGTGGTGCGTTCAGAACGCCAGGCGACTTCCAGTTCTGCAGCTTGGATTTTCAGGAGGAGGTTGAGAAACAGAAGGTGAGGACTGCAACATTGAGAAAGATGTTAATGCAGAGTTAGATGAGGGAAATGTTAGGTAAGTGAAATTAATTTATTATTGAGTTGGGTGGTAGGCTTCCCTGAAAAGAAAAGTCTTCAGGGAACATTTAAAGGAAGAAATATTAGGGCAAAGCTTGACAGCATGAGGGAGAGTGTTCCAGAGGGTAGGTGCTACATGACAGAAGTCCTGCAGTCTAGCATGAGAGGAGGTGATAGTCGCGGACGCAAGGAGCAGGTCATTGTTGGATCTTAGTGGGTGGGCTGGAGTATACTTGTTTATTAGAGAGTATAGGAAGAGGGGAGTGGTATTGGTGAGAAGTTTGTATGTAAAAGTGAGAATTTTGAATTTAATTCTGCTGTGAATGGGGAGCCAATGAAGGGACTCACAGAGAGGTGCAGCAGATACAGAGTGACGGGAAAGATGGATCAGCCTGGCAGAGGCATTTAGGATGGATTGAAGGAGGGAGAGGCAGGAAAGAGGAAGGCCAGCAAGTAGGTTATTGCAGTTGTCAATTCGTGAGGGAGTGGATTAATTGATTGTGGTGTTAGCATTCAGAAAAAGGCGAATCTTGGAAATATTGTGTAGATGGTTGCGGTAGGATGTAGAAAGCAATTGGATATGGGGGACAAAGGATAGATTTGAGTCAAGTGTAACTCAGAGGCATCGGACTTGGGGCGATGGGGAAATGGTGATACCGTCAACAGGGATAGAGAAGTCAGAAGTCGGCATAGAGCTTGGGGGGGGGGGGATAAGAAGCAGCTCAGTCTTGGACATGTTGATCTTTAGGTGGTGAGAGGCCATCCAGGAAGAAATATCAGATAAGCAGTCGCTGACTTGAGAAAGTACAGAGGGAGAGAGAGCAGGGGTGGAGAGGTATATCTGGGTGTAATCAGCATAGAGGTGATATTTGAAGCCATAATTGTTGATAAGTTTACCCAGCAAAGAAGTATAAATGGAGAAGTAGAAGAGAGTAGAGGACCCAGAACAGATTCTTGAGGTACTCCAACAGACAGAGGCATTGGAGAGGAGGAGTTGCAGGAAAATGACACAAAAAAAGACCTGGGAGAAAGATAGGAGTGAATCCAGGAAATAGCAGTGTCACAGAGACCAAAAGAGCTAATGGTCTTTAGGAGGAGGGGGTGGTCAACAGTGTCGAAGGCAGCTGAGAGGTCAATAAAGATGAGTATACAGTAGTGGCCAATAATTTTAGCAGAGAGAAGATCGTTAGTAACCTTGGTAAGGGCAGTCTCAGTTGAATGCTTGGGGTGGAATCCAGATTGCAGGGGGTCAAACAAAGAGCTGGTGGACAGGAAGTGGGTTAGGCGATTGTAAACTAGTTTTTCAAGGAGTTTTGATGTTATGGAAGCAGTGATATGGGGCGGTAGCTTTCAGGAGAATTAGGGTCGAGGGAGGGTTTTTGAGTATGGGAGTGACTTGCATGTTTGAAAGAAGATGGGAATGAGCCGGTAGAGAGATATAGGTTGAAGATGTGAGTAAGAGCAAGAGTGAGGGTGGAAGACAGGGAGGGTATTAGATGGGAATGTATAGGGTCGATCGGGCAGGTAGTGAGGCGTGAGGAAGATAGTAAGGAAGAAACTTCATTCTCAGTGGCTGGATGGAAGATGCAGAGGGTTATATAATTATTATTATTAATATTTTTCCTATATTTTATATTTAATATTTACATAACTTGCTTTAAGATAACTAATTCTTTATTCACACTAACATACACCATGCTAGACCAACAGTGTGTTATATATATAGTACATTCATTTTTCACATAGAAAAAAACTTTCTTTTATTTAAAATATATATATAAATATACAAGGCTTTACAGCTCTATGTGCCTCTCCTTCAAATCCAGATCTTTGCATAACAAGATAAAAAGCTCTCAAACAAATTGATAAACAAATGTGTATAAGTACAGCTAAACTAATTACTACCCTGAAAGTCAATGCCATCCTTAGTACTTCAACCATTTTCCAGCAATTTTCTTTGTTGGGTGCACCATTTGTTTGCAGGACAGAAGGGTCCTCCAGCAACCTTCTAAATAAAGAAAAACAGAGACCAGTGCAATAAAGTAAGGTTACAACCAGGTATTATTATTGCCATATTTATCAAGAAGAAATCAGTGCTCCAATAAAATGGTGTTAATACCACTGAAATATGTAGAGCTGTTTTTATGAATTTGTTTTTTTATTATAAAAATTGAATTGGAAATTTGGAATCCTAATACTCTTCAATAAAAGATTTTAGCCGCATCTGTGAGTACATTCCATTTACTGCAGTCTAGTATGCTTAACTATTGTGCTAGTCTCCATCTTTCTTCATTTAGAAATTTGCCAGAGGACGTCTGTTGAAAGATTCCCTACAGACAAACAGTGCAGTAAATTAACTGCCTTTTTAAAATTCTTTAACCCCTTAACGACCAAGGGCGTACGCCACACGTCCTCAAAAAAAAGTCAGTTAATGACCGAGGACGTGTGGCGTACGTCCTTGGTCTGGAAAGCAGCTGGAAGCGATCCTGCTCGCTTGCAGCTGCTTTCCGGTTATTGCAGTGATGCCTCGATATCGAGGCATCCTGTAATAACCCCCCTTGGCCATCCGATGCAGAGAGAGCCACTCTGTGGCCCTCTCTGCACCGGAAATCGGTGGCCGGTATCGTTGGTGGGTGGGAGCAAGTCTGGGAGGCGGGTGGGCGGCCATCGGTGTGCCGGATGAAGGGGAGGGGGCGGGATCGGGGGCGGGACAGGCGGGGGCGCGCACGGGAGCGCGCGTGTGCACAGGGGGCGGCGGGCGGGCGCGTGCACGGGGTGGGAGCGGGAGGGAACCGCTACACTGCAGCAAAAGTTAAGTTAAGAATAGTAAAAAAAAAAAACATTTAACTAAATAAATTATGATCTAAGGGTTCTGGAAGGGGTGGGGGGTTGGTCTGGGGGGGGGGAGCTACACTACAGAAAAGGGCTATGAAAAAACGAATAAACATACTTTTGTTACTAAACTGGGTACTGGCAGACAGCTGCCAGTACCCAAGATGGCGCCCATTAAGGCAGAGGGGGTGGGTTAGAAAGCTGTTTGGTGGGGGATCAGTGAGGTTGGGGGCTAAGGGGGGATCCTACACAGCAGCATATGTAAATATGCCAAAAAAAACAAAAAAAAAGCCCCAATATAGCTTTTATTTTAGTACTGGCAGAGTTTCTGCCAGTACTTAAGATGGCCGGGACAATTGTGGGGTGGAGGAGGGAAGAGAGCTGTTTGGGAGTGATCAGGGGGTCTGATGTTTTAGGTGGGAGGCTGAGCTCTAAACTAAAGCTAAAATTAACCCTGCAAGCTCCCTACAAGCTACATAATTAACCCCATCACTGCTAGCCATAATACACGTGTGATGCGCAGCGGCATTTGGCGGCCTTCTGATTACCACAAAGCAACGCCAAAGCCATATATGTCTGCTATTTCTGAATAAAGGGGATCCCAGAGAAGCATTTACAACCATTTGTGCCATAATTGAATAAGCTGTTTGTAAATGATTTCAGTGAGAAACCTAAAATTGTGAAAAATGTAACGTTTTTTTTTATTTGATCGCATTTGGCGGTGAAATGGTGGCATGAAATATACCAAAATGGGCCTAGATCAATACTTGGGGTTGTCTACTACACTATACTAAAGCTAAAATTGCCCCTAAAAGCTCCCTACATGCTCCCTAATTAACCCCTTCACTGCTGGGCATAATACACGTGTAGTGCGCAGTGGCATTTAGCAGCCTTCTAATTACCAAAAAGCAACGCCAAAGCCATATATGTCTGCTATTTCTGAACAAAGGGGATCCCAGAGATTAATTTAAAATAATTTAAGCCATAATTGCACAAGCTGTTTGTAAATAATTTCAGTGAGAAACCAAAAGTTTGTGAAAAAATTAGTGAAAAAGTGAAAATTGTTTTGTATTTAATCGCATTTGGCGGTGAAATGGTGGCATGAAATATACCAAAATGGGCCTAGATCAATACTTTGGGATGTCTACTAAAAAAAATATATACATGTCAAGGGATATTCAGAGATTCCTGAAAGATATTATTGTTCTAATGTAACTAGCGCTAATTTTGAACAATAATGGTTTGGAAATAGCAAAGTGCTACTTGTATTTATGGCCCTATAACTTATAAAAAAAAGCAAAGAAGATGTAAACATTGGGTATTTCTAAACTCAGGACAAAATTTAGAAACTATTTAGCATGGGTGTTTTTTGGTGGTTGTAGATGTGTAACAGATTTTGGGGGTCAAAGTTAGAAAAAGTGTGTTTCTTTCAATTTTTTCCTCATATTTTATAATTTTTTTTATAGTAAGTTATAAGATATGATGAAAATAATGGTATCTTTAGAAAGTCCATTTAATGGCGAGAAAAACGGTATATAATATGTGTGGGTACAGTAAATGAGTAAGAGGAAAATTACAGCTAAACACAAACACCGCAGAAATGTAAAAATAGCCTTGGTCCCAAACGGACAAAAAATGGAAAAGTGCTGTGGTCATTAAGGGGTTAAACTACTTTTCTACAATTCTTTGAGGAACCTCACAGTACTGTTGAGTCTTATTAGATAATCTCACCAGACCAGAGGGCTCTAGAAAATCGATCCCTAAATTGAAAAAGTTTATGAATATAAAAAAAGTTTATAAAAAAAAAAAAATAGTATTGTTTCTATTGTTTTATATATATGAAATACTGAGAAACAATACTTTTTTTTTTAAACAAACAATAGTCAATAAATTCAAATAAAACCATGGTGTTGGTCAACTACAAATAAAGATATTTAAAAAGACAGTCTAGTCCAGAATTTATATTGTTTAAAAAAGATAGATAATCCCTTTATTTCCCATTCCCCAGTTTTGAGTAACAAACATGGTTATAGTAATATTCGTTTTACCTCTGTGATTACCTTGTATCTAAGCCTCTGCATACTGACCCCTTATTTCAGTTATTTTGACAGACTTGCATTTTAGCCAATCAGTGCTAACTCATATGTAACTCCACGGGAGTGAGCACAAAGTTATCTATATGGCACACATGAACTAGCACTGTCTAGCTGTGAAAAACTGTCAAAATGCACTGAGATAAGAGGTAGCCTTCAAGGGCTTAGAAATTAGCATATAAGCCTACCTAGCTAGGTTTAGTTTTCAACAAAGAATACCAATAGAACAAAGCAAATTTGATGATAAAAGTAAATTGGAAAGTTGTTTAAATTGCATGCCTTATAAGAATCATGAAATAGTATAAGGTATTTACAGGGGGAAACAAGCCTGCAAGGATGTTTAGTTTATCATATTAAAGTTTATGCTCAACTTCACATTAATATTTTAATTAAATGCAAATCAAAACCTTTTGAAGAAATGTTTTTGAGTACTTCTTTAATTTTACAAGACAATTTCTCTACACTTGATGAAATTCTCTTCTGTGTCATAAGAGTTAGTTTGCATGCTTCATCATGCATAAGTTAATCTGACTTTTAGTTATGCTTCAGGGCATCTCTGGCTAGCAGTAAAATATTAAACTAACTATATATGTGAAAATGTTTTATTAGAAAAGCCTAACACATAAATGTCTCTCTAAAGTTTAATTCATTTAAAAAACAAAACAAATTTATTTATTATTGTTATAATTATTTGGTGTAGAACTACAGAATGTAACCCACCCCCCAAAGAAATAAGGTATTTAACCCAACTTTATAAGTTCTAGTTGAAAATTGATCATGAACAACAACAACTTCATAAGCAATACAATTATTCTGCCCACCACTCACACATTATACACGTATTTGGTTTATTTTACAAATGAGATATCTAAATAAAATGCAACTTTATGTTGATGGTTCGATTCTCTAAAACGTATGCAAAAAAATAAATATCACACCGAATGTTGCCTACTTCACTCGATTCTGTACAAAAGGGGGCTGAACAGGGAAGTCCCAGCGAGGGGCAAACTAATTTCCATAGGCAGTAATGAGGCTCTCTGGAATGCAGAATCTCACAGGGAATAAATAACGTGACATGCTGATATGCGGTTTTCAATGTACTTTGTTGTGCATTTGCTTCTAGTTTTGCACACATTATTTTCTTTTGATACAATAAGTGCCTTGCATATTCTGAAACAAATTTGCCAGCTTACATTTGTAGAAAAAAATAATAAGACCTGCAGGTTTAACATGCTTAGAGAATATTATGATACCTGTGAGAGAACTTTAGTCTAGTCTCCCAGCCTGTGAGATTCATTTTACCCTTTGAATTGTGTACTCTTGCTTAGAGGGGCAGTAAAATCAAAATTATGTTTTCATTAATTAGATAGAGCAGGCAATTGTAAACAATTTTGCAATTCACTTCTATAATCAAATTTGCTTTACTTTCTGGGCATCTTTTGCTGAAAAGAACACATAGGGTAGGTTTAGAAGCAGCAATGCCAACTAGAACTTAGCTGTTTATTGATGGCTGCACATATATGCCTCTTGCAATTGGCTCAGCTGATGTGTTCATCTAGGATACCAAGAGAATGAAACACATTTTATAATAAAAGTAACCTATCTGAACCATGTAAGAAATGTAATTGTTTTTACTGTGTACATTAAATATATATGTCAATTCTTAATTTGGTTCCCTAGTTTTAATACAAATTACAAACCACAATATGAAAAAAACATAATTTATGTAAGAATTTACCTGATAAATTAATTTCTTTAATAATGGCAAGAGTCCATGAGCTAGTGACGTATGGGATATACAATCCTACCAGGAGGGGCAAAGTTTCCCAAACATCAAAATGCCTATAAATACACCCCTCACCACACCCACAATTCAGTTTAATGAATAGCCAAGTAGTGGGGTGATAAAGAAAGGAGTAAAAAGCACCAACAAATTTGGAAATAATTGTGCTTTATACAAAAAATCATAACCACCATAAAAAAGGGTGGGCCTCATGGACTCTTGCCAATGTGAAAGAAATGAATTTATCAGGTAAATTCTTACATAAATTATGTTTTCTTTCATGTAATTGGCAAGAGTCCATGAGCTAGTGACGTATGGGATATCAATACCCAAGATGTGGAACTCCACGCAAGAGTCACTAGAGAGGGAGGGATAAAATAAAATAAAAAACAGCCATTCTTCGTGGATAAAATAATCCACAACCCAAATTATAAGTTTATTCTATAATGACAAGAAAAACCTAAAACATCAGCAGAAGAATCAAACTGAAACAGTTGCCTGAAGAACTTTCCTACCAAAAACTGCTTCTGAAGAAGCAAATACATCAAAAAGGTAGAATTTAGTAAATGTATGCAAAGAGGACCAAGTTGCCGCTTTCCAAATCTGATCAACTGACCTTTCCTAGGATCAGAAAATATAACAAATAGACTAGAAGTCTTCCTGAAATCTTTAGTAGCTTCAACATAATATTTCAAAGCTCTCACCACATCCAAAGAATGTAAGGATCTTTCCAAAGAATTCTTAGGATTAGGACACAAGGAAGGGACAACAATTTCTCTACTAATGTTGTTAGAATTCACAGCCTTAGGTAAAAATTTAAATGAAGTCCGCAAAACCACCTTATCCTGATGAAAAATCAGAAAAGGAGATTCACAAGAAAGAGCAGATAGCTCAGAAACTCTTCTAGCAGAAGAGATAGCCAAAAGGAACAACACTTTCCAAGAAAGAAGTTTAATGTCCAAAGAATGCATAGGCTCAAATGAAGGAGCCTGTAATGCCTTCAAAACCAAATTAAGACTCCAAGGAGGAGAAATTGATTTAATGACGGGCTTAATATGAACTAAAGCCTGTACAAAACAGTGAATGTCAGGAAGTTTAGCAATCTTTCTGTGAAATAAAACAGAAAGAGCAGAGATTTGTCCCTTCAAGGAACTTGCAGACAAACCCTTATCCAAACCATCCTGAAGAAACTGTAAAATTCTAGGGATTCTAAAAGAATGCCAAGAGAATTTATGAGAAGAACACCATGAAATGTAGGTCTTCCAAACTCGATAATAAATCTTTCTAGAAACAGATTTACGAGCTTGTAACATAGTATTAATCACTGAGTCAGAGAAACCTCTATGACTTAGCACTAAGCGTTCAATTTCCATACCTTCAAATTTAATGATTTGAGTCCCTGATGGAAAAATGGACCTTGAGACAGTAGGTCCGGCCTAAACGGAAGTGGCTGTTATGTTAGGTGCAAGTATTTGATATCCTTAACTGCAGGACCACTCAGTCTCACACCAAACCTTTAGGTTCATTAGATGTAATCAAGAACCTAGTTTTTGCTCATAGATCTGAGGGTCACTGCTGCATGGATGCAGAGTGAAAGAAATGAGATTTAAAGGTATATTATCCCGATTGCAATAGCAGTTTGCAATATGCAGATAATTATACAGAGAGGAGGAAATGAGATTTAAAGATATATTATCCCGATTGCAATAGCAGTTTGCAATATGCAGATAATTATAGAGATAGTAGAAAAAAGAAAGATAAATATAGATTAGTGTTAGTAGGTGAATGTCAGCCTCAAATAACACAGGTTGCAACCAGGAGGTGTTTCTATATAAATTAAGCAGGAGAGCTCTATAACAGGTTATATTGTTTTTAGTTAACAGGCAGTCCTTAGTTAGTCTATAACGTTGTTAGTATTCATGTAAACAGCAGGCAGTCCTTCACAACCAACAGTATGATATTTGATAAGGCACATAGAATATTAAAGCACAGTTCGTCAAGCTGAATCGATAGATATTACAAGCAATCAGATTGTTAAAGGTAGCTGTATTTGCATAAGCGTCACACTGTATAACATGCAGGAAAGTCCTTTAAAGTAGTAAGTGAATTAAGGTATAATACGTTACCACCTTCAGTGAGTAAGAAATAGTAACGGTTACCGCAGCTTCAAGGTGAGTTGCTATTAAGCACAGGAGTTGGTTGTTTGCAGCCAGAGTGAGAGAGAGCTCCTGAGACTTACGGTGACGTCAGACGCCGATACACGGCTTCAATGTATAAGCCGGGAGAAACAGATTTAACAAGTGAAAGATACTTTGAGGATTCCGGTCAAAATAAGGAAACCTGAAATATGACGATCCAAAGTTGAAAAGCACACAGCAATTGTAGTTACTAATAGTAAATTCCTTGGTTAGGAATATCAGCAAGGTGTCTTCGTTGTTGCTCAGCTTATAGCTAAGTGAATACAAATTACCAAGCATAGGTAGACTGGAGGAGGGGCCTTATATAGGAATGTGAATACCTGAACATCCTGATTTAAAGGGACAGGAACATAACAGGACGCCCCCCTAAAAAGAGCCGCTCCGCGGATCAAGGCTTGGGTCGGTCGGGATGTCTTCGATGGAAAATTGAAAGAAGACGGGGTGCCGACAAATTAGAGTATGGTTCCCAGGAGTCCTCATCAGCCCCAAAACCTTTCCATCGTACCAGGTACTGGAGTTGATTGCGGTATAAACGAGAGTCCAAAATAGAATCCACTTCATACTCAACATCATCCACAACTGGAGGGTTAGTCAATGACGGATGAGGGGGATCCCTTGTCGGAGAGAAAGGTTTCAGGAGGGACACATGGAATGTAGGATGTATCCTGAGAGAGGGAGGTAGCTGAAGAGTCACAGCATTTGGATTAACAACCTTAACTATGTCATAGGGACCTATGAAGAGACTTCCAAGCTTTTTACTTGGAATACAGAGTTTCAGGTGTTTGGTACTTAGCCAAACCTTATCCCCAGGTTTATAAGGAGGGGGTTTTGAGCGTCTCAAATCATAATGATGTTTCTGTGAAGCTTGAGCTTCTTGTAAGGTTGTTTTGAGAACAGAAAAACCCTCAGCAATAGTATTAACTGTCTGATCAACCGTAGGTAGCAAGGAATCGGTTCTGTGGAAAAGATGATATGAAGGGTGAAAACCATAATTAATATAGAATGGCGAAGTTTTTGTGGATGCGTTGGTCATGTTATTATGTGCAAATTCTGCAGTAGGCAGCAGAGCGAACCAGTTATCCTGTTGGTTGGTACAATAGCATCTCAGATACTGTTCAAGAGACTGGTTAGTCCTTTCGCACTGACCATTAGTCTGGGGATGATAAGCAGTACTTAATCTCCTAGTAATCTTGAGAATAGAACATAACTGAGTCCAGAACTTAGAGGTGAATTGAGATCCTCTATCAGACGTGATGGAGTCAGGTAGTCCATGTAACTTTACAACATGATTCAAGAACAGTATGGCTGTTTCGGATGCGGTTGGTAAACCCATATGTGGGATAAAGTGTGCCATTTTAGAAAACAGATCAACAATGACTAGAATTGTGTTATGGTTAGAGGATGGAGGTAGCTCCACTATATAGTCCATTGCTATGTCCTTCCAGGGTCTTTCAGGAACTGGTAATGAAAGTAGAAGTCCATAAGGACGAGTTCTAGTATGTTTGCAAGTAGCGCAGACAGAACAGGATCGAATGTAAGAAGAGACAGAACTTTTCATATTGGGCCACCAATAGTCTCTTTGTAGTATGCGTAGTGTTTTATGAAGTCCAGGATGTCCTGAAAGGAGAGAATCATGTGCAGAATGCATCAATTCATTTCGTAGAGGTTCTGGAATGTATATCTGGTTTCCATGGTAATACAGATTACTACTGTGTTTTTGTAGATCTGCTAATGGGAGTTTTGGATCTGCTCTCTGATACTCTTTTATAGAGGTTTCAGTGATTGAAGTCAATCCAATGAACTTATTTTGTGGAATGATAGAATCTGGAGGTATATAATGTTGAGGTTTTGGATCCTTCCTTGAAAGCGCATCTGCTTTTGTATTTTTGGAACCTGGGCGGTAAGTGATGGTAAAATCAAATCTTGAAAAGAAGAGGCTCCATCTAACTTGTCTAGATGTTAATGTTTTGCTGGTTTTTAAATATTCAAGGTTTCTATGATCCGTAAATATAAGAATAGTATGTTTAGTACCCTCAAGGAGGTGTCTCCAAAACTCTAGTGCTGATTTTATAGCGAGAAGCTCTTTTTCACCAATAGCATAATTTAGCTCAGCTGAGCTCATTACCCTAGAGTAATATGATATTGGATGTAGTGCTTCCTTGGGTGAAACTCTTTGTGAGAGTACAGCTCCAAGAGCGTACTCAGAAGCATCAACCTCAAGCGTGTACTGTAAACTGGGATCTGGGAATTTGAGTATCGGTGCTGTTACAAACCTCTCCTTTAATACTTTAAATGCGTTCTCAGCATGTATATTCCAAGAGAAACCAGGTTTTTTCTGAGTTAATTTAGTCAAGGGTCTAGCAATCTCAGAAAAGCCCTTGATAAACTTCCTATAGAAGTTTGCAAACCCAAGAAATCTCTGAACATCTTTTTTTGTACGGGGGGTGCTCCAGTTAGTAATAGCTTCCACTTTGTTTGCTTCCATAGCGATACCAGAAGGGGAAACCTGGTATCCTAAGAAGGAGATAGTAGTGGTATTAAAAATGCATTTCTCTAACTTGGCATAGAGATGGTGTGTACGAAGTCTGGACAAAACAAGCTTGACATGGGTGTGATGGTTTGTTATATTGTCAGAATAGATTAAAATGTCATCTAAATAAATGACCATACAGACATCAAGTAAGTCATGAAATACGTCATTTATAAAACACTGGAACGTTGCAGGAGCGTTGCACAGCCCAAAAGGCATTACTGTATATTCATACAGTCCATAACGTGTGCGGAAAGCTGTTAGCCACTCATCGCCTTTCCTCATTCTTATCAAGTTATAAGCTCCTCTAAGATCTAATTTTGTGTAAATTTTAGCTCCTTGCAACCGTTCTATAAGTTCAGGGATAAGTGGGAGTGGGTACCTGTTTTTCTTGGTACATTTATTAAGTTGTCTGTAGTCGATAATAGGACGAAGTGATCCGTCCTTATTTTTAACAAAAAACATTGCAGCACCCGCTGGAGAGGTGGAAGGTCTTATAAAACCTTTCTTAAGGTTATCCTCTAAGTACTGTTTCAAATGAACCAATTCAGGTTCTGACATAGGGTATATATGACCAAAGGGAATGGAACTGCCCGGTAGTAAGTCTATAGGACAGTCATATGTCCTGTGGGGGGGTAAGTTCTGAGCTTCTACTTTGTCAAACACATCAGAATATTCTTTATAACATTCAGGTAAAACATGATCAGTCATACAACACACAGAAGCTTTGGGAAAACAGACTTCCTTACAGTAAGTGGAATTAAAATTCACAACACCTTGCTTCCAAGAAATATCAGGATCATGTTTTATCAACCAATTGATACCAAAAATTAACGGGTATAAACTAGAGGGCAAAATGTCAAATGTACATGTCTCAGTATGGCCCTTCTGTGTGATAACTTGTAAGGGTGTAGTGTGATGGGTGATAGGCCCCGTATTCATAAGAAAACCATCAACCAATCTTATGGCTTGTGCACTATCTTTTTTTATTGTGGGTATTTTATGTTTTGTTACAAATGCTTGGTCAATGAAATTCCCAGATGCACCAGAGTCAATAACGGCCTGGGTTTTTGTCTTCTGTAGACGCCACTGCAAAAGAACAGAAATTGGTAAATGAGTGGTAAGCGCAGACAATTTATTAAGGCAATTTTGGTGTTGAAGATTCTTACCCCTCTTCTGTCTGATAAGCACAGGACAGTCTCTAACAGCATGGTCCTTTGCTGCGCAATATAAACACAAGTTATGTAGCTTCCTTCTGGCTTTTTCCTCTGGTTTTAGAGGACCCCTCATGACAGCAACTTCCATAGGTTCATCATTTGATTTAGATGGTGCAGTGACCACAGGATGGTATGCTGGGATTTTCTTGACAACAGGATCAGATAGTGCCCTTTCAGATCTACGTTCTCTTATCCTTCTATCAACAGTGATACATAAGGTCATAAGATTCTCTAAATCCACAGGAACTGCACCACGGGCTAATTCATCTTTTAATGTTTCAGAAAGACCTGTTCTGAACTGATTTCTCAGAGCAGGTTCATTCCATTGGGTGTCTGGTGCCCATCTTTTAAAGTCCGTGATATATTCTTCTACTGCTCTTTTACCTTGTCGTAGGTTCCTAAGAGCAGTCTCAGCAGTATTCTGCTTATGATGGTCTTCATATAATAGGGACATGGCAGAGAAAAAGGCATCTAAGGAGTCCAATATGGGGTCATTGTTCTCATAGAAGGCGTTAGCCCATGATTTAGCCTCTCCTCTGAGATATGAGATGACCGTTAGAACTTTGACTCGATCAGATGCATAGGTTCGGGGGTTTAAAGAAAAATACAAAGTACAGGAGTTTTTAAATTCTCTAAACTGAGTCCTGTCACCAAAGAATTTTTCAGGTGGAGATACAATTGGTTCAGGCGTTAAATCAATAGGAGCAGGTTTATCAGATAAATGCACATTAATAAACTTCCTAATGTGATCATTTTCAATTTTAATTTCTCTGAGGCCTTGTAGCATATGGTCCATGCTTTGTGCAAGGGAACCAACACGGTTTGTAAGTTCACTGATATCCATGCTGTAGGATATATGTTAGGCTTGGTAATATGTTATGTTAGGTGCAAGTATTTGATATCCTTAACTGCAGGACCACTCAGTCTCACACCAAACCTTTAGGTTCATTAGATGTAATCAAGAACCTAGTTTTTGCTCATAGATCTGAGGGTCACTGCTGCATGGATGCAGAGTGAAAGAAATGAGATTTAAAGGTATATTATCCCGATTGCAATAGCAGTTTGCAATATGCAGATAATTATACAGAGAGGAGGAAATGAGATTTAAAGATATATTATCCCGATTGCAATAGCAGTTTGCAATATGCAGATAATTATAGAGATAGTAGAAAAAAGAAAGATAAATATAGATTAGTGTTAGTAGGTGAATGTCAGCCTCAAATAACACAGGTTGCAACCAGGAGGTGTTTCTATATAAATTAAGCAGGAGAGCTCTATAACAGGTTATATTGTTTTTAGTTAACAGGCAGTCCTTAGTTAGTCTATAACGTTGTTAGTATTCATGTAAACAGCAGGCAGTCCTTCACAACCAACAGTATGATATTTGATAAGGCACATAGAATATTAAAGCACAGTTCGTCAAGCTGAATCGATAGATATTACAAGCAATCAGATTGTTAAAGGTAGCTGTATTTGCATAAGCGTCACACTGTATAACATGCAGGAAAGTCCTTTAAAGTAGTAAGTGAATTAAGGTATAATACGTTACCACCTTCAGTGAGTAAGAAATAGTAACGGTTACCGCAGCTTCAAGGTGAGTTGCTATTAAGCACAGGAGTTGGTTGTTTGCAGCCAGAGTGAGAGAGAGCTCCTGAGACTTACGGTGACGTCAGACGCCGATACACGGCTTCAATGTATAAGCCGGGGAGAAACAGATTTAACAAGTGAAAGATACTTTGAGGATTCCGGTCAAAATAAGGAAACCTGAAATATGACGATCCAAAGTTGAAAAGCACACAGCAATTGTAGTTACTAATAGTAAATTCCTTGGTTAGGAATATCAGCAAGGTGTCTTCGTTGTTGCTCAGCTTATAGCTAAGTGAATACAAATTACCAAGCATAGGTAGACTGGAGGAGGGGCCTTATATAGGAATGTGAATACCTGAACATCCTGATTTAAAGGGACAGGAACATAACAGTGGCCAAGGTTGGCAACTGGACATCCGAACAAGATCCACATACCAAAACTTGTGTGGCCATGCTGGAGCCACCAGCAACACAAATGATTGTTCCATGATGATTTTGGAGATCACTCTTGGAAGAAGAACTAGAGGCGTGAAAATGTAAGCAGGATGATAACACCAAGGAAGTGTCAGCGCATCCACTGCTTCGGCCTGAACATCCCTGGACCTGGACAGGTATCTGGAAAGTTTCTTGTTTAGATGAGAGGCCATCAGATCTATCTCTGGAAGACCCCACATCTGAACAATCTGAGAAAGCACATCTGGATGGAGGGACCACTCCCCTGAATGTAAAGTCTGATGGCTGAGATAATCCGCCTCCCAATTGTCTACACCTGGGATATGCACCGCAGAGATTAGACAGGAGCTGGATTCTGCCCATGCAAGTATCCGAGATACTTCTTTCATAGCTTGGGGACTGTGAGTCCCACCCTGATGATTGACATATGCCACAGTTGTGATATTGTCTGTCTGAAAGCAAATGAACGGTTCTCTCTTCAACAGAGGCCAAAACTAAAGAGCTCTGAGAATTGCACAAAGTTCTAAAATATTGGTTGGTAATCTCGCCTCTTGAGATTTCCAATCCCCTTGTGCTGTCAGAGATCCACAAACCGCTCCCCAACCTAAAAAGACTTGCATCTGTAGTGATCACAGTCCAGGTTGGCCGAACAAAGGAAGCCCCTTGAACTAAACACTGGTGATTTAACCACCACATCAGAGAGTGTCGAACATTGGGATTTAAGAATATTAATTGTGATATCTTTGTATAATCCCTGCACCATTGATTCAGCATATAAAGCTGGAGAGGTCTCATGTGAAAACGAGCAACAGGAATCACGTCCAATGCTGCAGTCATGAGGCCTAAAACTTCCATGCACATAGCCACTGAAGGGAATGACTGAGACAGAAGGTGCCAACAGGCTGCAACCAATTTCAAACGTCTCTTGTCTGTTAGAGACAGAGTCATGGACACTGAATCTATCTGGAAGCCTAAAAAGGTGACCCTTGTCTGAGGAATCAAGAAACTTTTTGGAAAATTGATCCTCCAACCATGTCTTTGAAGAAACAACACTAGTTGATTCATGTGAGATTCTGCAGAGCGTAAAGATTGAGCTAGTACCAAGATATCGTCCAAATAAGGAACCACCTCAATACCCTGCTCTCTGATTACGAAGAGTAGGGCACCTAGAACCTTTGAAAAGATTCTTGGAGCTGTTGCTAGGCCAAATGGAAGAGCAACAAATTGGTAATGCTTGTCTAGAAAAGAGAATTTCAGGAACTGATAATGTTCTGGATGAATCGGAATATGAAGGTATGCATCCTGCAAGTCTATTGTAGACATATAATGTCCTTGCTGAAGAAAAGGCAGAATAGTCCTTATAGTCACCATCTTGAAAGTTGGTACTTTTACATTACGATTCAAAATTTTCAGATCCAGAACGGGTCTGAATGAATTTTCCTTCTTTGGGACAATGAATAGATTTGAATAAAACTCCAGACCTTGTTCCTGAAAAGGAACTGGCATGATTACCCCTGAAGACTCCAGGTCCGAAACACACTTCAGGAAAGCCTGAGCTTTTACTGGATTTGCTGGGATACATGAGAGAAAAAATCTTCTCACAGGAGGTCTTACTCTGAATCCTATTCGATACCCTTGAGAGACAATGCTCTGAATCCATTGATTTTTGACAGAATTTATCCAAATATCCTTGAACAACCCTAATCTTCCCCCTACCAGCTGAGCTGGAATGAGGGCCGCACCTTCATGCGGACCTAGGGGCTGACTTTGGGTTTTTTAAAAGGCTTGGATTTATTCCAATTTGAGGAAGGCTTCCAATAGGAAACAGATTCCTTGGGGGAAGGATTAGATTTTTGTTCCCTATTTTGACGAAAGGAACGAAAACGGTTAGAAGCCTTAGATTTACCCTTAGGTTTTTTTATTCTGAGGCAGAAAAACTCCCTTTCCCCCAGTAACAGTTAAAATAATAGAATCCAACTGAGAACCAAATAAATTATTACCTTGGAAAGAAAGAGATAATAATCAAGACTTAGATGTCATATCAGCATTCCAAGATTTAAGCCACAAAGCTCTTCTAGCTAATATAGCTAAAGACATGGATCTAACATCAATTTTGATAATATCAAAAATGGCATCACAAATAAAATGATTAGCATGTTGCAGTAAGCGAATAATGCTAGATATGTCAGAATCCAATTCTTGTTGCGCTAAATTCTCCAACCAGAGAGTTGATGCAGCCGCAACATCAGCCAAAGAAATTGCAGGTCTGAGGAGATGACCTGAATATAAATAGGCCTTCCTTAGATAAGATTCAAGCTTCCTATCTAAAGGATCCTTAAAGGAAGTACTATCTTCCATAGGAGTTTATCATGGCAACTAATACAAATGACATTAGGAGACAGTGATGTGCAGTCACTAGAGGCAGGTGAGGCAGTGCTTCACCTCTCATATGGGTAAAAATATATTTTTTTTATTGGCTTTAAAAAAAATTGTAATTTTTTTTCCCCAGCATTTTTTTTCTCTCACAGCTATATGTTGTGCAATGGAGAGGCACAAGCAGGTCTGCCCACCATTACACAACATGCTGCGCCACCTACTGGATGAAAGTGGTTAAGATCATTGCATGGCCCATTAACTTCTTATTTGAGGCAGTCCTATTTGGGCTGAACCAATCCAGCGAGAGGCATTAGTAAGTGGAACATAGGGTTGGGGCTGGATTTTAAATGATATAAAACAAAACAAAAATGGAAAAAAACAACTTTCATATATTTTGTTGCTATCCTGTGAACCTGCTAGCTTTGCTAAAGTGAAAAAGAGAGTTCTGTTCTTCCCCTCTAAGTGCAGTGGAATGTGCCACTGTCACTTCCTGAATCCTTACAGAGCAGGAAAAGAGGCACAGAGAGCAGTGTTTCAGCCACATCTTATTAAAGTAAGATTTTACTGAAAGGGATTCTGTTAGTGAAAATGATAATTTAATGAATGTGGTTTAGTGTTTTTTTACTCTTTTACAGCAGGGTCGTTTTTGTATTTTGTTTACTAAAACTTTACACCCACTAACTTAGCAGCTTGCCTCTGTACTTCACACTAAATTATAGACTAATTTTCTGAACTCTCTGTAGCTCTGCTGTTTTATTACTTTAAAATGCAGTGGTCCCCCCCCTTGTGTGTGTGTGTGTCTCTCTACTTATGTGTTGTTCTCCCCCATGGTCTCTTTCTCTCTCTGTCTCTCTTCCTCCCCCTCTGACTCTCATCCCTTATGTAATGAAAGAATCTATAAGCATAATTTGCAGCATTAAAGTAAAAAGTATGTTTTAAACATATTTTAATGGGCATGGATTTCTAGATCTCATAATCAGAGCAAGCATTGTGTTCTCTGGCAAGAGTTTCTGTTACAATCCTTTTAGACTAAAATCAGATGATTTTTTTGCCGCCAGCCATTTCCGGAAATGACACACTCACGTCACTAACGACGCAACCCTGTGTGAAACCTCTGCGTCAATTACGACGCCGGAAATGATGAACTTGCGTCAACGGACGTGCCTTTAGCTCCAAAAAAACAAATGACGCAATAAAGTGTAGCATTTGGCGCACCCGCAAGCCTAAGTCAGCCCGCAATTGAAACAAAGTAGTCAATTGAAAAAAAAAAAGACTAAACCCCAGGTAATAAAAAAATATTTCTTAATATTAACTTTCCCCAAATATAAAACTGACAATCTGCACAAGGAAATACATGAACCTGACTCATGGCAAATATAAGTACAATACATATATTTAGAACTTTATATAAATGCATAAAGTGTCAAACCATAGCTGGGGTGTCTTAAGTAATAAAAAACATACTTACCCAAAGACACCCATCCACATATAGCAGATAGCCAAACCAGTACTGAAACAGTTATCAGTAGAGGTAATGGTATATGAGAGTATATCGTCGATCTGAAAAGAGAGGAAGGAGATGAATCTCTACGACCGATAACAGAGAACCAATGAAATAGATCTCCTGTGAGGAAAATCATTGCATTCAATAGGTGATACTCTCCACATCCCTCTGACATTCGCTGTACTATGAGAGGAAAACCGGGCTACAAAATGCTGAGAAGCGCATATTAACGTAGAAATCTTAGCACAAACTTACTTCACCACCTCCATAGGAGGCAAAGTTTGTAAAAACTGAATTGTGGGTGTGGTGAGGGGTGTATTTATAGGCATTTTGAGGTTTGGGAAACTTTGCCCCTCCTGGTAGGATTGTATATCCCATACCCATACGTTACTAGCTCATGGACTCTTGCCAATTACATGAAAGAAAATGTATGTGTGCTTTCATTTGGATTTTTATACCATACATTCAATATGCATTTTAAACTATTGAGTGCTATACTATAATGCATATGTCTTTCACATAGAGAAATGCAAGTTACACCACTTAGTGATATACACAATTTTAAGGCACAATTTGTCTTTAGAGAATCCCATGAAGGATCTTTTAACACTGATGGATCTTTTTAATACAGAGAACTTAAAAAATTGGGCACTTAGTATCAGGGTTAAATTTGTGCATAGGCCAAAGTGGTGTCAAAGATTTTGAAAACGTCTACTAATGAGTGAGCTACAAGTTTTTTCAGCTTATTTATAACATTATTGTAGACATGTCAGCTACTTGAGAGGAAACAGTTAAAGGGACATAGAACCCAAACATTGATCATGATTCAGATAGAACATACAATTTTAAACAACTTTCCAATTTATTTCTATTATACAATGTTTTTTTGTTTTCTTGTTATCCTTAGATGAAAAGCAAAAGGTAAGTTCAGGACTGTGCACGTGTCTGCAGCACTATATGGCAGCAGTTGTGCAACAATGTTATACATTAGCAAGAGCACTTGATGGCAGCACTATTTCCTGTCATGTAGTGCTTCAGGCATGTGCACGCTACTATCTCTTCAACAAAGAATAACATGAAAACAATGCAAATTTGATAATAGAAGTAAATTGGAAGCTTTTTTAAAATTGTGTTCTCTATCTGAATCATGAAATAAAAAAAATTGGGTTTCGTGTCCCTTTAAAGAGACATGAAACCCCAAAAGTTTATATCATGATACAGATAGAGCCTACAATTTTAAACAACTTTCCAATTTACTTTTATTCTCTAATTTGTTTAAATGAACAGGAAACCCCCAAAAAATAATTAATGATTCAGATAGAACATACAATTTTAAACAACATTCAAATTTACTTTTATTATCAAATATGCTTTATTCTCTTGTTATCTTTGCCGAAGGAGCAGCATTGCACTACTTACAGCTAGCTGAAAACATCTGCGGCTAGATTACGAGTTGTGCGTTAGGGTAAAAGAGCAGGCCCTCCCGCATCGCAAACACTATAACATTTTTAACCCCTAATCTGCCGCTCCAGACACCGCCGCCACCTACATTATATTTATGAACCCTTAATCTGCTGCCCCAAATATCGCCGACACCTACATTATATTTATTAACCCCTAATCTGCCACCCCCTATGTCGCTGCAGCCTATCTACACTTATTAACACCTAATCTGCCGCCCCCAACATCGCCTCCACTATAATAAACATATTAACCCTTAAACCGCTGCACTCCCGCCTCGCAAACATTAGTTAAATACTATTAACCCCTAATCTGCCGTCCCTAACATCGCCGCCACCTATCTACATTTATTAACCCCTAATCTGCCGCCCCCAACGTCGCCACCACTATACTAAATGTATTAACCCCTAAATCTAAGTCTAACCCTAACACCCCCTAACTTAAATATAATTTAAATAAGTCTAAATAAAATTACTATCATTAACTAAATTATTCCTATTTAAAACTAAATACTTACCTATAAAATAAACCCTAAGCTAGCTACAATATAACTAATAGTTACATTGTAGCTAGCTTAGGGTTTATTTTTATTTTACAGGCAAATTTGTATTTATTTTAACTAGGTAGAATAGTTATTAAATAATTATTATTTAATAACTACCTAGCTAAAATAAATACAAAAGTACCTGTAAAATAAAACCTATCCTAAGTTACAATAACACCTAACACTACCCTATAATTAAATAAATTAACTAAATTAAATACAATTACCTAAATTAAATTAAATTACCTAAAGTACAAAAAACCCCCCACTAAATTACAGAAAATAATATACAAATTACATATACTTAAACTAATTACACCTAATCTAATATCCCTATCAAAATAAAAAAAGCCCCCCAAAATAAAAAAAACCCTAGCCTAAACTAAACTACCAATAGCCCTTAAAAGGGCCTTTTGCGGGGTATTGCCCCAAAGTAATCAGCTCTTTTTACCTGTAAAATAAAATACAAACAACCCCCCCAACAGTAAAACCCACCACCCACACAACCAACCCCCCAAATAAAATACTATCTAAAAAAACCTAAGCTCCCCATTGCCCTGAAAAGGGAATTTGGATGGGCATTGCCCTTAAAAGGGCAGTTAGCTCTTTTGCAGGCCCAAACCCTAACATAAAAATAAAACCCACCCTAAACACCCTTAAAAAACCTAACACTAACCCCCGGAACATCGACTTACCGAGAGAAGTTTTCATCCAAGCCGGGCCGAAGTCCTCAATGAAGCCTGGAGAAGTCTTCATCCAAGCCGGGCGAAGTTGTCCTCCAGACAGGCAGAAGTCTTCATCCAGACGGCATCTTCTATCTTAATCCATCCGGCGCGGAGCGGGTTCATCTTCAAGACATGCGACGCGGAGCATCCTCTTCATCCGACGACTAAAGATGAATGAAGGTACCTTTAAGTGACGTCATCCAAGATGGCGTCCCTTAGATTCTGATTGGCTGATTGAATTCTATCAGCCAAATCGGAATTAAGGTAGAAAAAATCCTATTGGCTGATGCAATCAGCCAATAGGATTGAAGTTCAATCCTATTGGCTGATACAATCAGCCAATAGGATTGAGCTTGCATTCTATTGGCTGATTGGAACAGAGATGGGGGGGCGGCAGAATAGGGGTTAATAAGTGTAAGATTAGGGGTGTTTACACCTAACACCCTAACATGAACCCCGAGTCTAAACATACATTTTATTTCCCCATAGGATGGAGGACCTCTTCTGTCCCGCTTGGATGAAGACTTCTGCCGGATGGAGGAACTCTTCTGGCCCGCTTGGATGAAGACTTCTGCCGGATGGAGGACCACATCGCCCGGATTGGATGAAGAATTCGGCCCGACTGGATGAACACGGCTCAAGGTAGGGTGATCTTCAGGGGGTTAGTGTTAGGTTTATTTAAGGGGGGATCGGGTGGGTTTTAGAGTAGGGCTGTGTGGGTGGTGGGATGTAATGTTGGGGGGGGTCTTGTATTTTTTATTACATGTAAAAGAGCTGATTACTTTGGGGCAATGCCCCACAAAAAGCCCTTTTAAGGGCTGGTAAAAGAGCTGATTACTTTTGTAATTTAGGGTAAGGTAGGGAATTTTATTATTTTGGGGGGCTTTTTTATTTTATTAGGGGGCTTAGATTAGGTGTAATAAGATTAAAATTCTTGTAATTTTTTTTATTTTTTGTAATTTAGTGTTTGTTTGTTTTTGTACTATAGTTTGTTTATTTAATTGTATTTTAGTTTAGATAATTAATTTATTTAATTAATTCATTGATAGTGTAGTGTTAGGTGTATTTGCAACTTAGGTTAGGATTTATTTTACAGGTAATTTTGTAATTATTTTAACTAGGTATCTATTCAATAGATATTAACTATTTAATAGCTATTGTACCTAGTTAAAATAAATACAAAGTTGCCTGTAAAATAAATATAAATCCTAAAATAACTACAATGTAACTATTAGCTATATTGTAGCTATATTAGGGTTTATTTTATAGGTAAGTATTTAGTTTTAAATAGGATTAATTTATTTAATTATAGTAATTTTATTTCATTTTATTTAAATTATATTTAAGTTAGGGGGTGTTAGGGTTAGACTTAGGTTTAGGGGTTAATAACTTTATTATAGTAGCGGTGACGTTGGGGGCAGGAGATTAGGGGTCAATAATTGTAGGTATGTGGCGGCGACATTGGGGGGGGGGCAGATTAGGGGTTAATAAAATTTATTATAGTGTTTGCGAGGCAGGAGTGCGGCAGTTTAGGGGTTAAAACATTTATTATAGTGGTGGCGATGTCCGGTCGGCAGATTAGGGGTTAATAAGTGTAGGTAGGTGGCGGCGACGTTGGGGGGGGCAGATTAGGGGTTAATAACATTATAGTGTTTGCGAGGCAGGAGTGCGGCGGTTGAGGGGTTAATACATTTATTATAGTGGCGGCGATGTCCGGTCTGCAGATTAGGGGTTAATAAGTGTAGGTAGGTGGCGGCGATGTTGGGGGCGGAAGATTAGGGGTTAATAAATATAATATAGGTATCGGTGATGTTAGGGGCAGCAGATTAGGGGTTCATAGCTATAATGTATGTGACGGCGGTGTCCGAAGTGGCAGATTAGGGGTCAATAATATTATGTAGGTGTCAGCAATAGCGGGGGCGGCAGATTAGAGGTTAATAAGTGTAAGGTTAGTGGTGTTTAGACTCGGGGTTCATGTTAGGGTGTTAGGTGTAGACTTAGAAAGTGTTTCCCCATAGGAAACAATGGGGCTGCGTTAGGAGCTGAACGCTGCTTTTTTGCAGGTGTTAGTTTTTTTTCCAGCCAGCTCAGCCCCATTGTATCCTATGGGGAAATTGTGCACGAGCACGTTTTGCCAGCTTACCGCTACCGTAAGCAACGCTGGTATTACAGGTAGAAGTGGAGCTAAATTTTGCTCAACGCTCACTTTTTCTGAGGCTAACACAGCCATTCAGAAAACTTGTAATACCAGCGTTGTTTAAAGTAAGCGCTGGAAAAAAAAAAGGCTTGTTAGCCCCGCAAGTTTTTACCGACAAAACTCGTAATCTAGGCAATAGAAAATTATATAGTGTAGTATGCTGCAGTGTTTATATACACCTATACAAGTGTAGAAGTTATACAGGAATACCCCCTTCTATATATATTTATTATAAATCCTTTATTCTTATCCTTTATATTTAATAAAGGATTAATAATAAACCAGCAGTAATACAGAAAGGGATTTATATCCCCACCGGGCTATTCCTAAACCTTATATCAACGGTGTATTAACAAGGTAAGCAGGAATAGTGATATATATAATTTGTTCCTCTAACATAAGTACAGTAATTACTAGTACAACACTATATTGTTTTCTATATATCTTATATCCCCTTTTCTATTTATGATAATGGAGCGCTACCCAAACTACAGCACCTACTACAACTCTACATTTTTTCACAAGTGGAAGTGAAAACCTGGCTCAGCAGATATATCGTTGTTTGTTTCAAGTATAGATATACAGTACATTTTACCAAAAATCCATCAGATATATATAGAAATATTTATTTAAGAAAAAATAAAACATATTCTTTATGTGAAGCACATTGGAATGTGAAATATTCATGTTGGGTTGAGCACACTTAATAAACGCTATTGGGTCAGCGCGTGACTGACTGTGTAAGGTCTTTTTTTCAGTTTGGTGCTTCACTGAAGTCTAAGGGGGAATAAGTTAACAAGTATTCTAAGTTACACGTTTTGCACACATCGGGTTTTCGCTTGTGGACTAACTTTTTATTTTCAACTCCAAATAAGAGCGCAACCCAATGTGGGCAAAAAGCCTCCCTCTAGCGATGTTAACTCTCGAGCAGGAGCACTAAATTGTCCACTCGTTATCTAGCCCTAAATCTGATCATCCAAATACCTGCCCAAGTCATTAATATAGTATGCATTTATATAATGCATACAAATTTCTGGAATTGCATATATGGGGTTTGGAGCATATAGGAAAAGAAGAATGAGATACAGGAAAGAATTCAAATAAAACAAATAGAATGTTGCAGATTGTTCTGAGGAGAAAACAGAAAATAGCAGCAGATTGAGTTTATAAACTTTTGCAAGAAAGATGACTAGTTACTGTACCATTGGGTCATTTGCTGGATAAAGTAGATATCAGCTGTCAAAGTGCTGCTTAGAGCAAATGACAGGTCACTAAAACATGTTGTGATCATAGACCTAAGAACAAGAAACCCCACAGGCCTAAAAAGGACAGCAAGTAGGCCTCACATAAAGGCACATCATTAGCAGAGACTGCACATCTGGCACACACAAAGTTATGCATTTGCAAAGTAGTAGTATTTCCCTGGAGTAAAGGGAGCGGAATGGGCACAAGAGACTCCAATGAGATTTGCTGGACTTTATACTTCATTATTCACGGAAGACGTTAATAGTGAGAAATACTTCCTATAGGGAGACATTGGGTATAGTTAAAAGGGCATTGTATGATTTTCTTCCTTTTAAATGTTGTCATGAGATGAATCACATTTCTCTTAGGCACAAAGTGAGTGAGTATGTTCATGACAATTTCAAAGTCAAATTCTTCCCCTTCTTGGAATGTAAAGGCATTAAATACTGGCTCCACATCTTTCCCCATAGATTATAAAAGAGAATTAACTTTTACTTAACCACTCTCCTTGTCCAACTTGGAAGCAATCCTGAAGTGTTGAACCTGCTGACGCCATGTGGGCCAAGGTGCAGGCTGAGAGAAATCAAAAGGCTCCGGTGGGGTAAACTTCGACATTGTCATTACTCAGGAAACAGAAGCACAGGCAAGTACTTCTGACACCATGTCATGAGATGTAGAATACAGCATAGAAGGTACAATACTATTTTATTGCAGAGCATAGAAATATACAGCTTGTACAACACATCTAACTTACGCCTAGATTTAGAGTTTTGTCGGTAACGACCCGCGTAGCTAACGCATGCTTTTTTTCCCCGCACCTTTTAAATACCGCTGGTATTTAGAGTTCACATAATGGCAGGGTTTTCAGTGCGTTAGGCTCCAAAAAGGGAGCGTAGAGCATAATTTAACGCCACTGCAACTCTAGATACCAGCGGTGCTTACGGACGCGGCCAGCTTCAAAAACGTGCTCGTGCACTATTCCCCCATAGGAAACAATGGGGCTGTTTGAGCTGAAAAAAAACCTAACACCTGCAAAAAAGCCGCGTTCAGCTCTTAACGCAGCCCCATTATTTCCTATGGGGAAACACTTCCTACGTCTGCACCTAACACTCTAACATGTACCCCGAGTCTAAACACCCCTAACCTTACACTTATTAACCCCTAATCTGCCGCCCCCGCTATCGCTGACACCTGCATAAATTTTTTAACCCCTAATCTGCCGCTCCGTAAACCGCCGCTACTTACATTATCCCTATGTACCCCTAATCTGCTGCCCCTAACACCGCCGACCCCTATATTATATTAATTAACCCCTAATCTGCCTCCCACAACGTCGCCTCCACCTGCCTACACTTATTAACCCCTAATCTGCCGACCGGACCGCGCCGCTATTATAATAAAGTTATTAACCCCTAATCCGCCTCACTCCCGCCTCAATAACCCTATAATAAATAGTATTAACCCTAATCTGCCCTCCCTAAAATCGCCGACACCTAACTTCAAACATTAACCCCTAATCTGCCGACTGGAGCTCACCGCTATTCTAATAAATGTATTAACCCCTAAAGCTAATTCTAACCCTAACCCTAACACCCCCCTAAATTAAATATAATTTAAATCTAACAAAATAAATTAACTCTTATTAAATAAATTATTCCTATTTAAAGCTAAATACTTACCTGTAAAATAAACCCTAATATAGCTACAATATAAATTATAATTATATTATAGCTATTTTAGGATTTATATTTATTTTACAGGTAACTTTGTATTTATTTTAACCATGTACAATAGCTATTAAATAGTTAAGAACTATTTAATAGCTAAAATAGTTAAAATAATTACAAAATTACCTGTAAAATAAATCCTAACCTAAGTTACAATTAAACCTAACACTACACTATCAATAAATTAATTAAATAAAATACCTACAATTATCTACAATTAAACCTAACACTACACTATCAATAAATTAATTAAATACAATATATACAAATAAATACAATGAAATAAACTAACTAAAGTACAAAAAATAAAAAAGAACTAAGTTACAAAAAATAAAAAAATATTTACAAACATTAGAAAAATATTATAACAATTTTAAACTAATTACACCTACTCTAAGCCCCCTAATAAAATAACAAAGCTCCCCAAAATAAAAAAATGCCCTACCCTATTCTAAATTAAAAAAGTTCAAAGCTCTTTTACCTTACCAGCCCTGAACAGGGCCCTTTGCGGGGCATGCCCCAAATAATTCAGCTCTTTTGCCTGTAAAAAAAACACATACAATACCCCACCCCCAACATTACAACCCACCACCCACATACCCCTAATCTAACCCAAACCCCCCTTAAATAAGCCTAACACTAAGCTCCTGAAGATCTTCCTACCTTATCTTCACCATACCAGGTTCACCGATCCGTCCTCGGAAGTCTTGATCCAAGCCTCGGAAGTGTTGATCCAAGCCCAAGTGGGGGGCGGAAGAGTGACGTCCATCCTCGGGCTGAAGTCTGGATCCAAGCGGCGGCTGAAGAACTCCATCATCGGGCTGAAGTCGGAAGTCCATCATCGGGATGAAGTCTTCTATCAAGCCGCATCTTCAATCTTCTTTCTTCTGGAGCGGAGCGGAGCCATCTTCTTTCCAACCGACGCGGATCCAACCTCTTCAACCGATGCCTACTCGCCGAATGACGGTTCCTTTAAATGACGTCATCCAAGATGGCGTCCCTTGAATTCCGATTGGCTGATAGAATCAGCCAATCAGATTGAGCTCGCATTCTATTGGCTGTTCCGATCAGCCAATAGAATGCGAGCTCAATCTGATTGGCTGATTGGATCAGCCAATCGGATTGAACTTGATTCTGATTGGCTGATTCCATCAGCCAATCAGAATTTTCCTACCTTAATTCCGATTGGCTGATAGAATCCAATCAGCCAATCGGAATTCGAGGGACGCCATCTTGGATGACATCCCTTAAAGGAACCGTCATTCGTCGGGAAGTCGTCGGAAGAAGAAGATGGGTCCGCGGTGGAGGTCTTCAAGATGGAGCCGGTCGTCATCGGATGAAGATAGAAGATGCCGCTTGGATCAAGATGGTTGCCGGTCCGGATCGCCTCTTCTTCCCAGATAGGATGAAGACTTCGGAGCCTCTTCTGGACCTCTTCAGCCGCCGGATTATGGATCGCCAGCCCCCGCTTGGGCTTGGATGAAGATTTTGGAGCCTGGAACGTTCGGTGATACCTGGTATGGTGAAGATAAGGTAGGAAGATCTTCAGGTTCTTAGTGTTAGGTTTATTTAAGGGGGGTTTGGGTTAGATTAGGGGTATGTGGGTGGTGGGTTGTAATGTTGGGGGGGGGTATTGTATGTTTTTTTTTACAGGCAAAAGAGCTGAATTCTTTGGGGCATGCCCCGCAAAGGGCCCTGTTCAGGGCTGGTAAGGTAAAAGAGCTTTGAACTTTTTTAATTTAGAATAGGGTAGGGCATTTTTTATTTTGGGGGTCTTTGTTATTTTATTAGGGGGCTTAGAGTAGGTGTAATTAGTTTAAAATTGTTGTAATATTTTTCTAATGTTTGTAAATATTTTTTTATTTTTTGTAACTTAGTTCTTTTTTATTTATTTTTTGTACTTTAGTTAGTTTATTTCATTGTATTTATTTGTAGATATTGTATTTAATTAATTTATTGATAGTGTAGTGTTAGGTTTAATTGTAGATAATTGTAGGTATTTTATTTAATTAATTTATTGATAGTGTAGTGTTAGGTTTAATTGTAACTTAGGTTAGGATTTATTTTACAGGTAATTTTTTAATTATTTTAACTATTTTAGCTATTAAATAGTTCTTAACTATTTAATAGCTATTGTACCTGGTTAAAATAAATACAAAGTTACCTGTAAAATAAATATAAATCCTAAAATAGCTATAATATAATTATAATTTATATTGTAGCTATATTAGGGTTTATTTTACAGGTAAGTATTTAGCTTTAAATAGGAATAATTTATTTAATAAGAGTTAATTTATTTTGTTAGATTTAAATTATATTTAATTTAGGGGGGTGTTAGGGTTAGGGTTAGACTTAGCTTTAGGGGTTAATCCATTTATTACAGTAGCGGCGAGATTCGGCCGGCAGATTAGGGGTTAATAATTGAAGTTAGGTGTTGGCGATGTTAGGGAGGGCAGATTAGGGTTTAATACTATTTATTATAGGGTTATTGATGCGGGAGTGAGGCCGATTAGGGGTTAATAACTTTATTATAGTAGCGGTGTGGTCCGCTCGGCAGATTAGGGGTTAATAAGTGTAGACAGGTGGAGGCGACATTGAGGGGGGCAGATTAGGGGTTAATAAATATAATATAGGGGTCGGCGGTGTTAGGAGCAGCAGATTAGGGGTACATAAGGATAACGTAAGTGGCGGCGCTTTGCGGTCTGCAGATTAGGGGTTAATTATTGTAGGTAGCTGGCGGCGACATTGTGGGGGGCAGGTTAGGGGTTAATAAATATAATATAGGGGTTGGCGGTGTTAGGGGCAGCAGATTAGGGGTACATAGGGATAACGTAGGTGGCGGTCGGCAGATTAGGGGTTAAAAAAATGTAATCGAGTGGCGGCGATGTGGGGGGACCTTGGTTTAGGGGTACATAGGTAGTTTATGGGTGTTAGTGTACTTTAGAGCACAGTAGTTAAGAGCTTTATAAACTGGCGTTAGCCCAGAAAGCTCTTAACTACTGACTTTTTTCTGCGGCTGGAGTTTTGTCGTTTCTAACGCTCACTTCAGACACGACTCTAAATACCGGCGTTAGAAAGATCCCATTGAAAAGATAGGATACGCAATTGACGTAAGGGGATCTGCGGTATGGGAAAGTCGCGGCTGGAAAGTGAGCGTTAGACCCTTTAATGACTGACTCTAAATACCGGCGGTAGCCCAAAACTAGCGTTAGGAGCCTCTAACGCTGGTTTTGACGGCTACCGCCCAACTCTAAATCTAGGCCTAAGTAACTGTGACATAGACTATAACGGCTATAAGCCACAACCCCATCTGGTGACGTCACACTCTCACTCTCATCACAAATGTGTTCTCAATGATCTCTTTATAGCTGATGGTAGTATTAAATTATTTACAAAAATATATGCTTTATCTTTATTTTGTCAGTTGAAATAACAGTTTTTGCTAGTTGAATGAAACCAACACCAATTCTGAAAATTTAAATACTGCAGTATTGACTATAGAAAAGCTATGTAAACACAATTCAACAGCAGAAATCAACCTTCCAGTGACTGGGTGAGAGAGAGAGTCCAGCCTATTTAAAATGGTGCTCCTGCACCAACTTTAAATATAATGACATTTTAACAGATGTTTGCCTCTTTAATGGAGGTTAATGACAAACATTTATCCTGAAGAAAAGACAGATTTAGATAATTTTTCCACCTTATTAAGGCAAAATAAAAAAAAACATTGAAAAAGGAGACATTTAAGAAACGTGTGGGAATGGGGAGAGACACGGCAGGAATGCTCTGGCTAGCTAGGATAAAATAAATGAAATATCTTTTATTCAACACAGTGAAGATAAGTATGAAAAAGAGGGTATTGCTGGAGAATTATATATATTATATTATTTTATCCAGAAAATCATCATCCCTCTGTTTACTGTTGTTGGCATATTATTGTTGAAGACTATAAGCAAAAACAATGTTCATTGTATATGCAAAAATGTAACTAATTTAAAAGGGTAGCAATTAAGTATGTTTTGCATGAAAAAAGTATTAAAAATTTTAGATTGAAACAAGATGAAAGTGCATATTGTCCACCTAGATATCAATCCAGCTTTATTGGTAGAAAGTGAAAAGCATCTATAAGCATCTATACTATAATCATGTTTGTAACGCGACCGTCGCCATCGTCAGTTGTGCACGCATCCAAAGAGAAATGTTGGCTGCGCACGCAGCCAAAAGAATCCACCTGGATGCAGCTTAGGCAAACGAAGCATTAAGAAAAATAAACACGCAACCGCCCGCACTAAATATTAACAAAAAAAACATGCAACCACCCGCACGAAATAACAAAATAAACACGTAACCACCCGCACGAAATAACAAAAAACCTAACCCCCTGTACGAAACGATAAAAAAACGAATTGCCCGCACAAAGTATAACAAAAAAAACTAACCACCTGCACGAAGTATTAACAAAAAAACACCTAAGCGCCCGCACAACCCCCACATCGCAAAATAGTAAAGTAGTTAACCCCTGATCTACAAATTAAACGCAAATAACAATTAAAATATTAACCCCTAAACCTCCAACCTCCCACATCGCAATAAACCTAATTAACCTATTAATTCCTTAACCACCAACCCCCCACATCGCAATAAACCTAATTAACTTATTAACTCCTAAACCGCCAACCCCCATCATGCAAATAACTAACTCAATTACTAAGCCCCCTACTAAGCCACCTCCTAAATTAACCCTTATTACATCAAATAAGAAAAATACTGTTACAATAAAAATAAAAAATCCTAACATTAATTTAAAAATAAAACCTAAGATTAAATTACAAAAAATAAAAGTCTAAAATTACAGAAAAAAATAAACAAAATTATCAAAAATAAAAAAAATTAAACCTAATCTAATATCCCTATGAAAATAAAAAGCCCCCTCAAAATTAAAACACCCCTTATTTAAACTAATATACAAATAGTCCTTAAAAGGGACTTTTGAAGGACATTGCCCTAAGTTAAACAGCTCTTTTACATAAAAAATACTAAGTCCCCACTAACAGTAAAACAACCCCACCCACCCACCAAATCCCCAAAATAAAAAAAAAATCTAACACTAAAAAAACCTAATCTACTAATTGTCCAGAAAGGTGTATTTGTATGGGCACTGCATTTAAAAGGGCAATCAGCTCTTTTGCTGCCCATTAAACAGTAAAAAAACTCCACCCAACCAACCCCCCAAAATAAAAAACCTAAGTCTAAAAAACCTAAGCTACCCATTGCCCCTAAAGGGGCATTTGTATGGGCATTAAAAAAAAATAACTAAGTCTAACCCCGAAATAGATACTCACAGTTTCTGAAGTCCGGCAGTGAAGGTCTTCTTCCAGGCGGCTCCATCTTCTATCTTCATCCGGAGCAAAGGCAGTGCAGAGCGGAGGTAAGGAGCGGTCTTCCCCGTTCGCCGCACACTGAAGATTGAATGCAAGGTACCCCATTTATTTTGGGGTACCTTGCATTCCTATTGGCTGAAATTTAGAAATCAGACAATAGGATTTGAAAAGCCAATAGGATTTCAGTAGCGCTAATCATATGAAGAGGAGCCTCCACGCCACTGAGGACCACTGCTTAGGACCACCACTCCGAATTTGCGCATTGGGGAAGACCGCTTCGCACCTCCGCTTCACACCGCCTTTGCTCTGAATGAAGATAGAAGATGATGGAGCCGCCTGGAAGAAGACCTTCACTACCGGACTTCAGAAACTGTGAGTACGTATTTCCGGGTTAAACAGGTTTTTTTGGGGGGGGGGTTTCAGGGTTTATTTTTAATTTTTTTAATGGGTACTAAAGAGCTGATTGCCCATACAAATGCCCCTTTAGGGGCATAGGGTAGCTTAGGTTTTTTTTAGATTTAGTTTTTTTATTTTGGGGGGTTGGTTGGGTGGGGGGTTTTACTGTTAGGGGGTAATTGGTAATTATTTTAGGTAAAAGAACTGTTTAACTTAGGGCAATGCCCTATAAAAGCCCTTTTAAAGGCTATTGGTAGTTTAGTATTAGATTAGGGGGTGTTTTTATTTTTGGGGGGTTTATTTTTATAGGGGTATTAGTTTAGGTTTCATTTTTTTATTTTGGATAGCTTTGTTTATTATTTTCTGTAATTTTAAATTTTCTTTATTTTTTGTAATATTAGCTTTAGGTTTTGTATTTTTTTTTTTTTAAATAGACTGTCCTCTAGGCAGGCTTATCGCCTAGTAAATATATAAAGCAGTTTTAAAACAACAAGAAAATTGTAATATATATTGTACACTTTTTTTGAGAAGTAACAAAAATAAAATTGTGTTTCTTTGAATTGGGCTAACGTGTATTTTTTTAAGTTGCAGGTTGTTTAGTTGCAAGTCTTTATTTAAAGATGTTATCATCTTTCTACCCTCTAATAAGCCTAAAAATCTGAATCACTGAACAATTACAACAATTACAGAGACTTAAATTGTAAATCTATATATGAATAATTTAATTCCAAATATGGGTAACATGGAGGAGCATTATACCTTAGAAACACAAAGTTAACCATGTATCATTATATCGGACCACAGACCCCAAAGGCAATATTTCCTTCAAGCAACACAAATGTCACATGAACAAAGGTGACTTTTTAAACAGATAAGTGCTTCAAAAGGAAAAACACTTTTCAAAATATGTCTTTCCCCATGTTTGAAAATGCAGTATAGACATCTTCTTCTGGTGCATTTGTTTACCCAAAGACAAACACTCTTCTATTAGTTTGGACCATATTGCTTCATTCTGAGTTGGCTTCAGGTAACCTCCCAGCCAATCTGGAGTTGATTTGATGCAACTCAAATAAGCCCACCATTATAGACGGTTAATGAACCAACAAGTTTTTGATAATAAGATTGAGATATTGGGGTTGCATGATTTCATAGATATTAAATATCGGAGTGTAGATAAAATACCTAACAGTGCAAAGTTTACAATATAGCTTCACTAACCTTATGAGCGTCTCCAGTTTCACCGGTTCCAGTGTTCTTCTATAAAATGGTTTTATTAAAGTATTAAAGTGGTAGAAAGGAGTAAACTTTAGTGAATCAGCTGCCTAGAATAACTGGTTTAGCTGAAATGGGGATGGCAATAGAGACACTTAAAGGGATAGCAGAGTTAATAAAATAAGTCTTCCATATAAAAAGAGAAGTATCTAAACATGATAAATCTCTTTTTTTTTTGCATGAAAAATGTGAACTAAAAACTGCTTAAATATAAATAAAAATAATACAGATGTATTTGTTGTGTACAGCTTACCAATACTCATTGTCTTATAAGCACATCCTGCTAATGCTTATTGACTGATGAGTACTTCATGCTAATGCATATTAGACAAAGAGTACTTCTTGTTCCTTAAAGGGGCACTGAACCCAAATTTTTTCTTTCATGAACCAGATAGAGCATGCAATTTTAAGCAACTTTCTAATTTACTCCTATTATCATTTTTCTTCATTCTCTAGCTATCTTTGTTTGAAAAGCAAGAATGTATGTTTAGAAGTCGGCCCATTTTTGGTTCACAACCTGGGTTGTGCTTGCTGATTGGTGGCTAAATGCACCCACCATTAAACAAGTGCTGTCCAGGGTCTGAACCAAAAATTGGCTTACTCCTTAGCTTAGATGCCTTCTTTTTTAAAATAAAGATAGCAAGAGAATGAAAAAAAATTGATAATAGGAGTAAATTAGAAAGTTGCTTAAAATTGCATGCTCTATCTGAATTATGAAAGAACAAAATTTGGGTTTAGTGTCCCTTTAAGTTTACATTTAAACCGATTTTACATCACGTATTCAGATAATAAAAGCTTGCTTAAATACTTCTGTTTCAAACAGATGATGAAACACTTTTGACAGTTGTGGAATCTATTGGCGCTCTACAAATACCTGGTAATAATAATAACAATGTGTAAGATACCTCTTGAATTTAGTAGATTGTGTATAATCTAGGACAAAATGAGCAGTGACAGTGTTAACTATAAAAAGATTCAAATCTCTCTAGACTTGGGTATACTTTGATCACAGTTATTGGCAAATGACTATTTTTCATCTACTTTGAATAAATTCCTTATGGGACATCAATTCTGTCTTGCAGGCAACAGCTGTTAGTATAGATTCCTTTTTCTACTTCAGTGCGGTTCACATTTACATTCAGCTGCTTTTGTGTGAAATTAGGTTAAAACTGTCTTACAGCTGTTTCAGTTGCACACATCAGCACTGTACATTAGTCACATCCTGTTTTTACAGCTACCTCAGTACTTGTATAGCACAATGCACGTTCCTCGTGTCATAGCTATTAAAAATTCTTCCTTATATTTTGCTTGCATTGTCACCCTACTGATTCAGACGCCATAGGCATAAACAAACCAACGGAAATTAATTTGTAGCCATTACTACATATTTTATTAATTAAACTTACATAAATTTAATTACTTGTTATTTTTTTTTATTCCTGCCTTATGTTATTGTACTGGGTTTCAAATATCTACAAAAAGCATATATTATAAAAATGCTAAAAGTTTATTTCACAGATATACTATGGATGATATACCGTATATCTCCACATCTACGGGTGTATTGGTATATGAAAAAAATAAAAATTAAAAATAAAGAAATGTTTGTAACTTCCAGTTAATGGTTTTTTATGGGTTTTTTTGTAAAAGTGACTTTGAGATAAATTTTAGACAGGTAGATATTAGACAGCATAAATACTCAAAATGCTCTAAATAGCCTAAATGCTACAGTAATTCTTCAAATCAATTTGAACAAAGACTTATTAAAATAAAACAGCCTTAATTACCACATAGAAACCTACATATGTAGGTATGTATAAAAAGATTTAGGGCTAGATTACAAGTGGTGCTTGCCAGGTAGCGTTGGTATTACAAGTTAAACGTAAAAAGTTTTTGCGTGAGCGAAATTAAGCGCACGCAAAGAGTTAGACTTTAAATATTGCGACTCTGTTAACGTATTGTCCTCATTGATGAAGCGCACAAATTGAAAGAAAATTGAAAGAAAATCTAACACCTATAGTAACGCCCTAACCCGAACTGAGCTATCAATGTGTTCTTCACATTGAAATAAATGTTATATACAGTATATATATATATATATATATATATATATATATATATACCTGTATATATTTATAAAGATGTATAGGTATATATATTCAATAAAATTATTCAGCTATATACAGAAATATATATAAAAATATAAATAGTAAATGTATTTCTATGTAAAGAGCATTGGAATGCACAATATGCAAATTGTAATTTGGGTTTAGTGCTGTAGGTCTAATGCAGTGTCGGGTTAGCACATTTGAAGACAGTTATTTTAAGGCGCTTTATGTACATATTAAATACAAAAAATATTTTAAAAATATTAATAATAATTAAAATGATTTAAAAGGATCTAAAAAATGCTAAAAATAACATTACAATACATATGCATCTTTTTCAATTTTTTTAAAACCATTATAATAATTATTATTTTTACATTATTTTTATATTTAATATTCACATCGCGTGCCTTAAGATGTCTTCAAGTGTGCTAACCCGACACCTCGCTAGACTTACAGTGCTAAACCCAAAAAGAGATTTTCATATTTTACATTCCAATGTTCTTCACATAGAAGAAAATGTTTAATTTATTATATATATATATATATATATATATATATATATATATATATATCCTCCCAACAGGTCGACCCACCATTGCCAGCTGCCTGGGTGCAAAAATACACAGCAATAGCCAAACAAACAAATGCACTCACAGGACTTTTATATGCAATAACAAAGTTATCTTTAATTATCATTAAAGATAACTACGTTATTCCATATGAAAGTCCTGTGAGTGCATTTGTTTGTTTGGCTATATATATATATATATATATATATATATATATATATATATATATATATATATATATATAAAATATTAAATATTAAAGATGAATAAATATGATTTCTCATATTTTAAGGTATTTGACTGCAAAGGGTTCAAATGTACACATATAAATACATCTGTACACACACACATATATATATATATATATATATATATATACACACATATTAAGACATGTATGTGTGTGTATATGTATATATAAATATAAATATAAATAAATAAATCAAGAAACCGAGGAGGAAATAAAGCTAAAAGATCGCAGAATAACAAAGTGAAACAATCAAAGAATGTTACTTTTTCTGACACTGAGTATGAGATTGAATCCTCTGATTATGAAGGTGAAATAGAAGAACCAATACCAGCTGTGTTACAGATATCAGAGGAACCATCAACAAGTACACAGTCAAAAAACGGACATATAAAGACTCTACCAAGTGTAAGAAAAAAACACACAGAGGAAAAAGAGGGAGAGGAAGATTTACGGCATCAGAACAAAGGACATGGGCTTCAACAACAGAAGAAGAAGAAAGCCGTTCAACTGAGAACCTATGTGACACGGTCACAGGGATATCAGAAGAAATATGCATGAATATAAATGAGAATAAAAATGTTATGAATTTATCATGTGTAGAACTAACGGATGTGGAAATATCGGTCCTTTCCAAGGGTCTTGGTTTTGTGCCATCTCAATAATTTAATTTATTTAACACTATCTTAGATGTTAATAGATTTGTACGAAAACTGGTACCGAGGAAACACTTTATTGATGCTGAGATGGTGCAGGACCAGGATAAACTAGACATAGTCAAATTTGACACAAAGGATCCACTGTCATTTTCAGAAGTATGTTCCATTAGGGATTTACAAGATCTGCAGGTATAGAGTAATGACACAAGAGGGGTTAATAAATGAGTCACACATAGACTTTAGTGATTGCAGGAAAAAAAGTAACATTTACCCTGTACACTCTAGGTCAAATGCAATTGAAATTTTTCAGAAAGTGGTAGAAGAAAGATTAAGGAAACTTAACTCTGAAACTAATGGTATAATTACCAACAACAAAAAAACTAATATGACAAGAAAAGAGAAAGAGGAATTAACAAGGCTCACTCAAGATAGGAGAATAGGGACTAGACCATCTGACAAGGGAGGTAATGTTGTAATATTGGCTAGAGCAGCATATATCAGTGAAGCACAAAGACAGCTCAATGACGGGGAAGTATACTCTAAACTGAGAGATAATCCAACAGATCACTATAAGAATATACTTAAGGATATAGTTAAAGTTGCAAGATATAACAATATTATCACACAGTTGGTTGAAGAGAATTTAATCCCTGAACACCCTGTAACACCAATATATCACTATCTCCCTAAAATTCACAAAGATTTAATAAACCCCCCAGGTTGCCCAATAATTGCTGGAATTGATTCACTAAACGAACCATTATCAGAACTAATGGATCATTTTCTTCAGCCCTTAGTAAAAACATTATCTAGCTATATTCAGGATACTACATCGCTTCTGTTAGAGCTTAAACAAATTAATTGGAAACCAACATATAGATTCTTTGTAGCTGATGTTACAACACTATATACACATCTATTCAACATGAAAAGGGGCTTCAAGCCATTGAAAGATGCAGTAACTTTGAAGACACCACAAAACAATTTATATTAAGATTGATTGATTATTTACTAACACATAATTTTTTTATGTTTGATGGGGGCTTCTATCTCCAGAGGCGTGAAACTTCTATGGGGGTGAAGTTCGCCCCCTGTTATGCCAACCTTTTTATGGGTTGGTGGGAGCAGTCTCACGTTTATGGAGATGGAAACCCCTTTCGGGAAAACATTCTTTATGCATGGTATATTGATGATTTGTTTTTCATCTTGGACTGTAGTGAAACAACAGATGAATTTTGTAAATATCTTAACAGAAACAATTGTGGTATCA